>NC_044564.1:99804169-100489848 GCF_007565055.1 Rhinopithecus roxellana | reverse complement strand
AGAATTAAGCTAATGTAAAGAATCCATGTAGAATTCTGAATGCAGCAAATGGAGGATATACATTCTCTTCCTGAATATGTGGAATTTTGTAAAAATCGACCCATTCTGACACATAAATGAAGAAACAAAAGTAACCAAGAAGCACTATTGTGCAGACCTCATGAAATTAGCATTTAATTGTAAAAGGCTAACTAGAGTGCAGGACTACCTGTAAATAGCTAGTGGGTCAAAGAAGGAACTATAACATCCCTTACAAAAATTTACAAATATTTACCACTAAAGAACAATAAAAGCTCTACATAAGAAAATGTGTGGGTTTCTGCCAAAGTGGAACTTAGAACATTATAGTCTTAAATACCTGTATTAGAAAAAACAAGATGACCAACAATCGAACCAAATTTTCAACTCAAGAAGACAGAAATGAACTAGAAAACAAAGAAGCAACAGCACCAAAGTCAAAAATCCGTTATCTGAGAAGACTAGTAAAGTGGACAACCTCTAGCAAATTTAATTTAGAAAAAAAGAGAATATTTTTCAAAGGGACATATACAGTAAAGATGAAAATGATCATAAGAGACTACTTTGTTGTTGTTTTTGTGGTGTGTGTGTGTGTGTGTGTGTGTGTTTGAGACGGAGTCTTGCTCTGTTTCCCAGGCTGGAGTGCAATGGCGTGATCTTGGCTCATTGCAACCTCCGCCTCCCAGGTTCAAGTGATTCTCCTGCCTCAGCCTCCCAAGTAGCTGGGATTACAGGTCTGAGCCACCATGCTGGGGCCATAAGGGACTACTTTGACTCTTTGCCAAGTCATTTAAAAACTTGTATGAAGGCCAGACGCGGTGGTTCATACCTGTAATCCCAGCACTTTGGGAGGCCCAGGTGGGCGGATCGCCTGAGATCAGGAGTTTGAGACCAGCCTGGCCAACATGGTGAAACCCCATCTCTACTAAAAAAACAAAAATTAGCTGGGAGCTTCTGTCTCAGCTACCTGGGAGGCTGAGAGAGAAGAATCACTTGAACCCGGGAGGTAGATGTTGTAGTGAGCCGAGATCGCACCACTGCACTCTAGCCTGGGTGACAGAGTGAGACTCTGTAAAAAAAGAAAAAAAAAGAAAAAAAAATTGTATGAAATAAAACCTTTTTTAGAAATCTAAAAAGTGATCAACATCAGCTTTGGGAAAAAAAAAAAGAAAATTCAAGTAGATCTATAACCACTTATATAACCACTTAAGAATTTGACCTACAATTAAAACTTCATGGCTGGCCAGACACAGTGGTTCAGGCCTGTAATGACAGCACTTTGGGAGGCCAAGGTGGGTGGATTGCTTGAGGTCAGTAGTTCCAGACCAGCCTGGCCAACATAGTGAAACCCCATCTCTACTAAAAATACAAAAATTAGCCCAGCATGGTGGTACACACCTGTAGTACCAGCTACTCAGGAGGCTGAGGTGGGAGGATTGCTTGAACCCATGAGGTTGAGGTTGCAGTGAGCTGTGATTACACCACTGTACTCCAGCCTGGGTGACAGACTGGGACTGTTTCAAAAAAAAAAAAAGACAAAAACAAAAAAATCTCAGAACTTGGATTTATTTTTAGGTGAGCTTTACCAAAATTTTAAGAAACAGGTAACTCCTGTCTTATTTAAACCATTTCATGAATAGAAAGAGAATGAACCCTCACCTCCATCTCTACTGTGGTTAAGAAAACCTTGATATCTGATTAGAAGAAACAGTAAGAGAAATAAAAATGACAGGCCAATCTTACTTATGAACATCAATGTAAAAATCCTTTAAAAAATGTTGGCAAAATGGCCGGGCGCAGTGGCTCACGCCTATAATCCCAGCACTTTGGGAGGCTGAGGAGGGCGGATCATGAGGTCAGGAGATTGAGACTATCCTGGCTAACACGGTGAAACCCCGTCTCCACTAAAAACACAAAAAATTATCCGGGCGGGGTCGTCGGTGCCTGTAGTCCCAGCTACTCCAGAGGCTGAGGCAGGAGAATGGCCTGAACCCCGGAGGCGGAACTTGCAAGTGAGCCGAGATTGCGCCACTGCACTCCAGCCTGGGCGACAGAGTGAGACTCAGTCTCAAAAAAAAAAAAAAAAAATTTGGCAAAATGAACCTTAAATCTTATACTAAAAATACACCAAGACTAAATTGAATTTATCACAGGAACACAAGAATAGCTAACTGCTAGTAAATCTATTGGTTCAATCCACGACATTAACAGATTAAAAATAAAAATAATTTTTCATATCAATAGATGGAGAAAACCATTTGCAATAATAATAAAATATTTTAAACTCTCAGAAAACTACATATTACTAGAAAAACTATATTCGTAGAAAAACTGATATTAAAGAAAATGTTTTAACCAGATAAAGTGAACCTATCACAAACCTACTACAAAATAAGTGGTGAAATCTTAAAAGCAACCCCTTTGATTTTGTACTGAAGAGGAATAAGGATTAGGGATAGGAAAGGAAATACTAAATTTGATATTATTCATTTAAAAATGATCTATTGAAATAAGCACTGGGAGATATAGAAGTAAGTAAAACAGAAAAATTTTCTGCTCTTAAAGAGCTTACAAATTCTAGTGCAGGAAGCAGGCAAAAATAAACGAACAATTTATATCAGTCCTAAGAAGAAAAATAACGTAAAATAATGGAATAAAGAGCACTGTATACATGTGTATTACTTTATATAGGAGGTCAAGGAAGGCCTGACTGATTAAATGATATTTGAATAGAGACCTGAAGGTTGTGAAAAAATGAACTATACAGATATCTAGGATAAGTAAGTTCCAGGCAAAATGAAGAGCAAGTAGAAGCATCTTTGATATGATTCTCTGCATTGAAAATTTACAAAATATATTAGAATTAAGAAGAGAATTTAGCAAGGTTGCTAGATACAAGATAAATGTTCAAAAATCAGTTGGGTTTCTATACAACAGCAGAAACCAATTAAGACATATAATGTAAAAAAGAAAAATATTTAATTTACAATGGCAACAAAATCCACATAACAATAATTAAATGTAATGGAAGATACACAGACCTATGTATAACATAAATGACAAATATTAATCTAATAATATTGAATGAAGCCAAATCTAATAACATTTAATAATTAGTATCTAAGTAAGTGGACTGTGTTTATGAATGAAAAGACTTAGTATTATAAGAATAGTAAGTCTCCATAAATTAATATAGAAATTAAATGGAACTCCAACCAAAGACATAGCAAGTTTTTTTTTTTTAAGGAAGTCAGTCAATTGATCTTAAAATTCCTGTGAGGATAAGAGCCAAGAACAATCGAGACAATTTTAAAGAGGAGGAACAAGGGGGAGGGTAGGTACATATTTAGCTATGCTGTATTAGGGTAACACTAGTTGCTGAAACAAACAAACCTCAAGACATGTTTAAGGCTCAAGCATAATAAGTTTATTCCCAGGCCAAGGGCGGTGACTCACGCCTGTAATCCTAGCACTTTGGGAGGCCGAGGTGGGAGGATCACGAGGTCAGGATATCAAGACCATCCTGGCCAATATGGTGAAACCCCGTCTCTGCTAAAAATACAAAAATTAGCTGGACATGGTGGCATGTGCCTGTAGTCCCAGCTACTCAGGAGGCTGAGGCAGGAGAATCACTTGAACCCAGGAGATGGAGGTTGCAGTGAGCTGAGATTGCGCCACTGCACTCCAGCTTGGCGACAGAGTAAGACTCCATCTAAAAAAATTAAAAAATTAAAAAAAAAAAAATTCCCAGCTGGTGTGAAATCCAAAATGGTTGTTTCTGTCCAGTGGGCAGCTTTCTTTATGTAGCAATTTGGAGACTCAGGCTTCTTCCATTCTGGGATCCCATCTTTCAAGGTCATCATACTTGTTTGCATCAGGTTGTGGGAGGGGAAAGAGAATGAAAGGTCATGCATGGGAGATTTTATGGGCAATGCCTAGAAATGGTGTATGTTGTTTCCATTCACATCAGTGGTCAGAACTCACTTAAGTGGCCACATCTACTTACAAGAGAGGTTGTGAGATGGAGCCCAGTTGTGGTACCAAGAACAAGCAGAAATAGGTGTAGTGAGGAGCTAGCCAGTCTCTGTTGCATCTGTCCACTGTCAAGATTTCTTATACAGATACAATCATTAAAATTGTGTGGGTGGGGCAAAGGATAAATAAGTAGATCAACAGAACAAAAAGCAGAGCCCAGAAACTGACTTCCATATGTCAGAGAAAACTCTGCATATACTCTTGACAGCTTCACTAATCAGTGCAGAAGTGGGGAACCATGTAATATATAGTGCTGGAGAATTGGCTATCAATATGAAAGCCAATATAAAGTAATATATAATATTTGGAAGGTCATATAGAGCAATAAATTCTAGGTGATTGAAGGCCTAAATGCAAAAAAAAATCGAAGAATTTAAAATAAAAGAAATCAGCTGGCTGAGGTGGCTCACGCCTGTAATCCCAGCACTTTGGGAGGCCAAGGCAAGTGGATCACCTGAGGTCAGGAATTTGAGACCAGCCTGACCAACATGATGAAACCTCATTGCGACTAAAAACACAAAAATTAGCTGGGTGTGGTGGCATGCGCCTGTAGTCCCAGCTACTCGGGAGGTTGGGGTGGAAGAATCGCTGGAATCTGGGAGGCAGAGTTTGCAGTGCACTGAGATTGCACCACTGCACTCCAGCCTGGGTGACAGAGTGAGACTCCGTCTCAAAAAATAAATAAAATAAAATAAAATAATAGAAGAAATTATTATTATTATTATTTGAGACAGAGTCTTGCTCTGTCACCCAGGCTGGAGTGCAGTGGCATGATCTTGGCTCACTGCAAGCTCCATCTCCCGGGTTCACGCCATTCTCCTGCGTCAGCCTCCTGAGTAGCTGGGACTACGGGCGCCCGCCACCAAGCCCGGCTAATTTTTTGTATTTTTAGTAGAGACAGGGTTTCACCATGTTGGCCAGGCTTGTCTTGAACTCCTGACCTCAAGTGATTCGCCCTCCTCAGCCTCCCAAAGTGCTGGGATTACAGGCATGAGCCTCCGTGCCTGGCCACCAGGCATCCATATTTAAAAAAAAAAAAAAAAATCAGCAGTGGTTCTGATGGAAACCCTGGATAAAGAACAATCATCTAAGACCCTGGGTTCCAACCATGGTGTTGAATCCCTGGCTCAGGTAAGCGGGAACAAGCCTTTACCTGCCTAGCATGTGCAGGGGTAGGATCTCTTTCCTTATGACAGACAATCCCTGGCCTTTCCAGCCTGTAGCCACATGGAGACAAAGGCGAGGGCACACACAGGTGGACTGGTTCTGGGAAAGCTCCACTCTCAGACTTCACCCTCTAGTAATACCCTTGGCCATAACCACCCATGTTGGCTCCTCATGGGTGTGGCTTCGCGGTAGGTTAGGGAAGAGAGGAACCTGAGCTTTCCTAGAGGCTAAAAGTGTTCAATGTGGTGATTCTCCAAAGCTCCACTGTGTGGCGAAAAAGAATAGTAACGAAAACAATGACTTCCAGAGCACTTCCGAAGTGCCAGAGACTGTGCAGAAATGACGTACCCAAAGTCCCTAAGCCAGGGGGTGGCAAAGTCAGGATTCAAGTCCAGGTCCTTCATTCAGACTCCCTAAGTCTTAATCATTAAGTCTCTCTTAATCACTGTGACATAGGAACCTTGGGTCATTAAAAACCCTTCATGGTATGGCCCAAACCGGTTTCCTCTCCTTACTGCCTGCCTGCCCCAGAGAGTGTACTCTCCTCCAAGCATATGGAGCACCCTGTGGTGGCGATGATGCTGCTGAGAGCTGCACGCCTTTCTTCTTACTGTGGTCCTTCCTGTCTGGTGCCATCTATGTGGCAAGGCCTCATTGCTCCTCAAGGCTCTGCAGGATGCACCAGGCTCTTGACTGCTTACCTCTCTGCCTCCTCTGTTTCAGCTGTGCACTCTCAAAGGTGGGGACCGACTGACTCATTTCTGTATCCCCAGCTGATGAATAAATTGAGGGGATGAGTGATACACGAATGAGTGAATGAATGAATGGTAATGGTGATGGGAATCAAATGGCAGCAACGCAGAAGAGGGAGATGCGGTGCCTGTAACCATGGTAACGATGATATCACTGAGTGATAATGCTAGGAAGATGGTAACCATGGTAACACTGATGGTGAGACCTGCTCGGACAGTCCTGGCGCCGCAGCTGCGGTGGTCCATGCCAAGCCCGACCTGCTCAGTGGCCGAACAAAATGCTGAGCACAATTGGCGACTGCTGTTCTGTTCCTTGTCCCAAGACCCCTGCCCAGGGCTGAGTTTCACTGTAGTCACACCCTCTTCCTGAGTGGTTCCAAGACTTAGGAAGGAACACATGTTTGGTGGGCGAGGGGAAGGGGGCGTGCAGCCTGCATGCATGTGTATGTGCGTGCGCGGAAGACGCAGTGTGATGGGCAAGTGGGTAAGGTAGGTGGTGTGCGCTAAGGGCAGACTTGCTGGTGCGAACGCCAGGGGACTGGGAAGAGGAACGGTTCCCTGCGTGCGCGCCGGGTAGATGCGTGGGGGTCGCCGCGTGAGTGCGCCGGTGGCTGGGAGTCCGGCGGCCGCGTGTGTGGCAGCGGGGTGGTGTTTCTGGGAGGGGCGCCAGGTTCCGGGCTGCGGGGCGGGGAGCTCCGCCCCATCCATCACCCGGAGCGCAGCGAGCCAGGCGGATATCACAGTGTCAGGCGGCTCTGCTCGCAGATCTTATCCTCTTCATTTCCGCCCGAGCCGAGCCCGCCCGCGCGGGCTCCCTGAAGGCTCCATCCATCACCTGGGATCGACGGGGCGGCCCGTGGGGGGTCTCAGACTGTGCGGGGAGGGAAGGAGCGGCGGGAACCAGACCCACCATGGACACCGAGAAAGGAGAGGGACAAGTTGTTAGTGGGGCGGGGGTTTTGGGCTTGCTTTTCCACGTGGGGGAGGGGACGCTCTCTGCGGTGGACGGGGAGAGCTACTCCGGCCAGCTCGGCCCCAGCCTGGGACTGGGGCCGTTGGCTGGGTCCCGATCCCCGCGTGCCTGGGGCAGCGCGGGGAAGGGAGAGGGGCCTCGCCCGCCCGGGGAGAGGCTGCTGTGCGCGGGGCCCGCACCTGGACCCTTCGGGGTGACCCGGGGCCTGTGCAGCGCGGGCGGGGGCGGGCGCCCCGGGGGGGAGGCCTTATTTCATTTCCCCGCGCCGCTGAGGTTTCTGCGAAGTGTCTCTCTCACCTCTTTAAATTTTACGGCGCTTGGCCCGTGGCCGCCGGGCCCCGCCCTGGGGAGGAAGCGGGTGCGGGCTCTGGGAGCCTCCCCGGCCGAGGGGTGGCCTCACCAGGCTGGGCGTGGGTCAGGTCCGGGACGCCCGGACTCCGAGGGGCGCCTGGCCTGCGCCCTACTCTGGTTCCCCGGGCTTTCCCGGAGGGTGTCTGGACTGTTGGGGCCCAGGGGGCTGGGCTGGCCTCGGAATGTCTCAGGCCCGGCCCCGCCCCATTTCTGGGCTCCTTCTCGGGCCACGCCTCTTCCCTGCTCCCGGGGAGCGCAGCGGGGTGGACGGTGGGAGTGGGCTGCTGGGGGAGGGAGTCAGAGGAGCAGAAATGCGGGCCAGCCTGGAAGCCCAGTTGCCACCGCCACCCCCAACTTCCCCTGGAGGCAGAGTGGTGTCCCCAAGACCTGAGTCAGGGCGGAGTATTCCAGTCGAGCCAGGCAGGCCAGCCAGGTCCCTGAGGCCGGCCCGGGTTGGCACCTGTCTGGAGACCAGGTTGGGGGCTGGAGGTAAAGAGAGGGGCGTGGGGTGGCCTCTGGGCCCCAGCGCTCTTTCCTCAGAACCCTAAGGTGACTGACCAGTATCGATCTTTAGACAGTGGGGAACCTGCCCTAGGTGTGGGCGTGAGAGGCGTGTGGCCCAGGGGTGGGGTCGAAGGAGGAGAGGGGCCTGAGGGAAGATGGTCTGTGAACCACAGAGGGGTGAGGGAGGAGGAAGGGTGAGCAGAGGGCACGGAGGGTCTGAGGAGTCACTGCCCAAAGACACAGAGCCAATAAGTCAGGAGTTGAACTTGGTTCTGTCTGACTCCCAAGCCACCTGTCTTAGAGTTGCAGTCACGAACTTGATTCCTCTACAATGTATTCCTTATTAATTCAGCCCCAGGCTACACAGCAAGCTGCCAGAGACATAACTTTGTGACATGCATGTAACCAGAACAAGGAAATGGGACACGGAACAGAAATTTGGTTCCACTGGTTTGGGAGATGCAGGGGCCAGTGGCCCGGAGGTGCCTGGGGTGCCCCCTACAGAGGCTATGGGATGCCAGGGCTGGTGCAGTGCAGAGTGGGTGGGGCCCGGGGGCAAGATTGCAGCTGTTACTGCAATCTGTTACAGAGTGACTGGAACCTGCCAGAAGCCTCCAGGCTGAAGAAGGCTCTGGAACTTTCTTTTTCTCTATTGACCTGGAGAGAAAATGTCCTGGATGTCAGACTCCAGGGAGCTCAACTCTAGTATCTGTTTGAGGAAAACTGGTCACTTTCACATGACCCAGCGGGGTGGTGAATGGCTGCCACTACCCTAGTCCCTCCCTGCTCCTGTGCTCCTCTCAGGTTGATGCTGCCATCCTTTCTGCCCCAATATCTCACCAAGTCCAGCTGTTCTGTCCTCCTAAACATCTCTCCAGGCTGCCGCCCCCTCTTTTTTTTTTTTGAGACGGGTTCTGGCTCTGTTGCCCAGGCTGGAGTTCAATGGCCTGATCTTGGCTCTGCCTCCTGGGTTCCAGTGATTCTCCTGTCTCAGCCTCCTGAGTAGCTGGGATCACAGGTGTACACCACCACGCCCAGCTAATTTTTTTGTATTTTTAGTAGAGATGTTGGCCAGGCTGGTCTCGAACTCCTGGCCTCAAGCAATCGACCTACTTCGGCCTCCCAAAGTGCTGCAATTACAGGCGTGAGCCATGGCACCGAGTCAAATCTGCTCCTTCCTTGCATATCCCCTCAGCTACACCCTTTGTGTTCGTTACTGTGACTTCTCTTCTGCATTATCGCAAGAGGCTCTTTGCTGGGTTCCCTGTCTCCTGTCCATCCTTGATGCCATAAAGACAATAAGGCCATGTCATACTCTCCTAAAACCATTTAAGGCTGCCCACTCCTTCCCGGATAAAGCCCAAGTTCACAGCAGTGTCCTACAAGCTCCGTTGTGACTCTTCTCTGTGGTCAACTTTCCTGCCTCCCTCCCCTTGTTTTACTAAAGTCACTGCTGTTTTGTTCCTCTGAGCCCACCACGTTGTGCTTCCTTCTGCCTGTAACGCCCTTCCCTCCTTTTTTCTTTTCTTTCTTTCTTTTCTTTCTTTTCTTCCTTCCTTTCTTTCTCTTCTTTCTTTCTTTCTTTCTTTCTTTCTTTCTTTCTTTCTTTCTTTCTTTCTTTCTTTCTTTCTTTCTTTCTTCTTTCTTTCTTTCTTTCTTCTCTTTCTTTCTCTCTCTTCTCTCTCTTTCTCTCTCCTCTTCTTCCTTCCTTCCTTCCTTCTTCCTTCCTTCCTTCCTTCCTCCTTCCTTCCTTCCTTCTTCCTTCCTTCCTTCCTTCCTTCCTCTCTCCTTCCTTCCTTTCTCTTTCTCTCTCTCTCTCTCTCTCTCTCTCTCTCTCTCTCTCTCTCTCTCTCTCTCTTCTTTCTTTCCTGCTTTCTTGCTTTCTTTTTGAGACAGAGTCTCACTCTGTCCCTGGGCTGGAGTGCAGTGGCACAATCTTGGCTTACTGCAACCTCCACCTCCCAGATTCAAGCGATTCTCCTGCCTCAGCCTCCCAAGTAACTGGGAGTACAGGCGCCCGCCGCTATGCCCAGGTAATTTTTTGTATTTTTAGTAAAGATGAGGTTTCACTATATGATGGCCAAGCTGGTCTTGAACCCCTGACATCGTGATTCACCTGCCTTGGACTCCCAAAGTGTTGGAATTACAGGCGTGAGCCACCGCACCTGGCCCTTCCCTCCCTTTTCTACCATGCTTTTTTTTTTTTTTTTTTTTTTTTTTGCGGCTTGGCTCAAATATCTTTGCTTTGGAAAGTCTCCTTGCAGGGAGCACTCGCTCTTCTGTGTTCTCATGGCTTCTGTGCTCTCTTGTCTCCTGGTTGTAATTGGCTTTTAGGGCCTGTCTGAGTCTTGCACTAGCCAGATAGCTCACCGCAGGCAGGGACCTTCATCTGTCAGAGGATCCTGGGGACCTGGCCAGAGAAGGCCTGAAAAGGCTGTTGCTGAATGAAAAAGGTAGAGCTGGTATTGTGTGGCACCTAGCAGCAGGCCAGCTCCAGCCTGTTTCTGGACTTCCCTGGACCTGGGACTCTGGGGCCATCATAATTGGGGTATGGGCAAAAAGAAAGGGGCTAGCAAGTGGCATTGTGGCTAGTTTGAACATGACCCCTTCACACAAATTCTTTCTCTTCTGAGCCTCCCTCACACTGTCCCCAAGGCTGCAGGAGACCCACCTGTAATGAGGGCTCCAGATTCAGGAATGTTCCACTCACTGCCTGTGGCTTTTGCATCTCATCGCACAGGGTGACTGGTTGCCATGGAAACCCAAGTGCCGGAAGCGCCTGCTGGCTCTTTCCCAGGGTGGGAGGAGGTGCAGGCTGAGTGGCCCGTGCAGACTGGCTGAGTTGGTGCTGGGTGCCTGGGGCCTGCTCACTCTGGGCTGGGCTGGGTCTCCTCATTCCTCCTTAGCAGAAGTTTGTGGGTTTATCCCCGAGCATTGGCCAAGGCTGCAACCCTGAAAATACATTTCCTCTTATTTGGGGAGCAGCAGCTTCTGGTTAAACACTCACCCTGAGTGTTGTGTGGTCTCCAGCAAGATATTTGATTTTATGAGCCTCGGTTTTTGATCTGTAAAATGGGGATCCTAGTAGCACCATGGAATTTCTACTTTTGGCAAGATGGCGGACTAGTGCTCTCAAAGATCACCCCATGAAAATATAACTGGATTCTGCATGAATTAGAAAAACAAGGCTGTGTGTGGTAGCTCACGCCTGTAATCCCAGCACTTTGGGAGGCTGAGGCCGGTGAATCACCTGAGGTCAGGAGTTCAAGACTAGCCTGGCCAATATGGTGAAACCCCATCTCTATTAAAAAAAAAAAAAAAAAAAAAAGGCCGGGCGCGGTGGCTCAAGCCTGTAACCCCAGCACTTTGGGAGGCCGAGACGGGCGGATCACGAGGTCAGCAGATCGAGACCATCCTGGCTAACACGGTGAAACCCCGTCTCTACTAAAAAATACAAAAAAACTAGCCGGGCGAGGTGGCGGCGCCTGTAGTCCCGGCTACTCGGGAGGCTGAGGCAGGAGAATGGCGTGAACCCGGGAGGCGGAGCTTGCAGTGAGCTGAGATCCGGCCACTGCACTCCAGCCCAGGCGACAGAGTGAGACTCCACCTAAAAAAAAAAAAAAAAAAAAAAAAAATACAAAAATTATCTGGGCATGGTGGCGAACACCTGTAATCCCAGCTACTCGGGAGGCTGAGGCAGGAGAATCACTTGAACCCGGGAGGCGGAGGTTGCAGTGAGCTGAGATCACGCCACTGCACTCTAACCTGGGTAACAAGAGCGAAACTCTGCTCTAAAGAGAAAAAAAAAAAAGAATTACGAAAACAAAACAAATAAAAAAACCATTATTTTAATACATGCTGGACTCCAGAGAGTAATGGAAATCTCTAAGGACTAAATGTCCTCTGCCAAAAGCTGGCAAGACAGTGGGAACTGAAACTAAAGCATGGAGCTACTAACAGGAAACAAGAATGAGCTAGTGTTAATAAGCACTGCAATAGACAAATTAAATGTAGCACTAGGAAGGACGATAGGCAGAGGCAGGTGAGAGAACTTGAGACTCCTGCCTTGTGCCAGGGTCACTCAAGGTGGTTAAGTCCTCCCAGGTTAATAGCAGCTCCTTGGCTCCTGGCAGAAGCAAATGCAAATGCCTCAGTAGGAATGTACCTCCAGTGTAGGCCCTCAGGATTCCCACAGATTAAGTTCAACAAAATATGAGCTCACAGTCAGTGGTCACCAAACTGCACGGAAATAGCCGCTATGAGTGAGAGTCAGCAAATAAAACAATATGTGTAGACATCCCTTTAAATACTTCAAGCGTTGGAGTGACCAACTACAGAAAGCATAATTTGTAGAATATTTAAAGAAATGAAGATGAATTCACACACACACACACACACACACACTGAATGCAGATACAAATTTATCAAAAATGTCCAGGAAGATTAGAAAATAACCAAATCTTGCGATAAATGAAAGTTATAATTGATGATACAAAAATCTCATCAGATGATTAAATAGCAGATCGGATGCAGCGAAGAGAAGAATGAGAACAAAATAATGTTATCTTCACATGAACCAAAACTGAGGGAATTTACCACTGTTAGACTTTTACTAAAGGAAATGAAAGGAAAATGATCCCCAAAAGTAATTCTAATATACAAGAAGAAATGATGACAAAAGAGTTGGCAAACATGTAGGTAAATCTAAGTAAAAATTGTCTGGACAAAATAGTATCAATAGTAATAATAATGTCTACTTTGAGGACAAAAAAGGGCAGAACTCAAATACTGGATATCAGTTGTATGCAAGTTGGACGGCATGATTGGAGTTAATACGCTTTAAGCTCCTTGCATTATTCAGGAGGATAAGCTAATTATTAACTTTAGACTTTTTTAAATTCGCAAGGCAAAATTTCCAGGGTAATTACTGAAAGAATAAGAAAGGAGTATGAAACTACCAAATATGTACAGGAAAATAAGTGGAATAAAAGAGAGAAAATCGTCATTTTTTTTTCCTTTTTTATATTAAGTTTAACTCCTTCCTTCCTTCTTCCTCCTTCCGGACATTGTGCTAGCCAGTAAAGGAAGAACAAGAAGGTAAAGGCTCCTGGTTCCTTCGTCCTTCAGGCCTTCTTCCTTAAATTCGCCCGTACCTTCCTTCCTTCTTTCCCTTCCCTTCCCTTCTCCTTCCTTCCTTCCTTCCTTCCTTCCTTCCTTCCTTCCTTCCTTCCTTCCTTCCTTCCTTCCTTCCTTCCTTCCCTCCTTCCTTCCTTCCTTCCTTCCTTCCTTCCTTCCTTCCTCTCTCTCTGTCTGTCTCTCTTTCTCCCCTTCCTTCCTTCCTTTTCTCTTTTCTTTTCTATTCTTTTCTTTTTTTTCCTCTGTCACCCAGGCTGGAGTACAGTAACACAATCACAGCTCTTTATTAACTTGAACTCATGTGTTCAAGGAATCTTCCTGCCTTAGCCTCCCGAGTAGCTAGGACTACAAGTGCATGCCACCAAACCCAGCTAATTTTTAAAATTTTTGTAGAGACAGGGTGTCCCTGTGTTGCCCAGGCTGGTCTCCAACTCCTGACCTCAAGAGATCCCCCCAGCTTAGGCTACCAAAGAGCAGGGATTACAGGTGTAAACCACCACACGCCCCCGGCCACCACCAATTTTTTAAAAAGTAAAAGAAGTAACAAAAACTATGAAAAAGATGGGTGAATCAAGAAGAAAGCACTAAGTTGGATGGCAAATGCAAGTCCACACGTATCACTAGTTTTTGGGGAATGTAGATGTGCTACTAAACTCTTTAGTTAAAAAAAAAAAGAGGATTATCATATGTAAGATGTAATTTAAAACTTCAGTATAGATTGCCTACAAGAGCCACTCCTAAAATGCAAGGACACTGAAAAGCTGAAAATAAAGATATTCAAAGGTGTATGTCAGAAAAATACCAATAAAAATAAGAGTGCCTTTATTAGCATCAAAAAATAGTCATTAAGGTCAGTATTAGTATAAGAGATGAATAAAGTTCCTAATAATGATAAAAGTTCTAGCACACCTGGAAGATAGAACAATTCAACTAATAAAGTAGCCTCAAAATATACAAAGCTAGAAGGGATAGAACCACAGAGCACAATTGATAAATCTATAATTATTATGGAAGAGTTCAACATATCTCCTCTAACTATTGATATTTCAAAGTAAAAATTAAGAAAGATATAGAAGGTTAAAACTACTTAATTAACAAACTTGAACAAACGGACATAAATCCTAAATCCAACAATTAGAGAATACAAATGTATTCATAAACATATAGGGAATTTATAAAAAGTGACTGCATATTGTGGTCAGAGAACATAATGTAATTCTCAGCAGGGCATGGTGGCTCACATCTGTAATCCCAGCACTTTGGGAGGCAGAGGTGAGCAGATCAGGAGGTCAGGAGTGCGAGACCAGCCTGGCCAACATGGTAAACCCCGTCTCTACTAAAAGAACAACCACAAAAAATATATAATGTAATTCTGATCAAATTATAATAACTAGTATACAGATCATGTTTCTGTGACTCACAATGCAACTAAGTTAAAAGTTAAAGACAAAACAATAAAAAAATTCCCATATGTTTATAAATATGAAAAACATCACATTGAAATTTTTTTTTTTTTGAGACCGAGTTTCGCTTTTGTTGCCCAGGTGATCCACCCACTTCGGCCTCCCAAAGTGCTGGGATTACAGACATGAGCCATCGCGCCCGGCCCACACTGAAAATTTAAAAGATACTTAGAACCGAATGGAAATATTACATATCAGGCCAGACAGGGTGGCTCACATCTGTAATTCCAGCACTTTGGGAGGCCGAGGCAGGCGGATCACTTGAAGTCAGGAGTTCGAGACCAGCCTGGCCAGCACGGTGAAACCTCATCTCTACTAAAAATACAAAAAAATTAGCCCGGTGTGGTGGCACGTGCCTATAGTCCCAGCTACTTGGGAGGCTGAGGCAGGAGAATGGCTTGAACTCGGGAGGCGGAGGTTGCAGTGAGCCGAGATCGCACCACTGCACTCCAGCCTGGGTGACAGAGCAAGACTGCATCTCAAAAAAAAAAAAAAAAATTACATATCAAAACTTATGTAATGATGCAAAAGCAGTAATTTGTGGAAAATTTAGAGCTTTAAATGCTTTTTTAAAAAGGCTAATAACTAATGAGCTAAAGCATGCAACTTAAGACATTAGAAAAAGAACAACAGAGCTCAAAGACAGTAGAAGAAAGGATACAATAAACCAATTAAATAGAAAAATAAAGACAAAATAGAGCGAATCAACAAAGCGAAAAATTGAAAATCTTTGAAAAACTAACAAAATAGATAAACATTTGGCAATATTTATAAAGAATAAAAAGATACATGACATAAATAAATATCATTAAGAATGGGAAAGGAAATATTGCTACAGATGGAGCAGAGATTAAAAAGATAAAGAAGAGAATATCTTGAGCAGCTTTGTATTAATACCTTTAAAAACAGGCAAAATGGATAAATTCTTTCAAACACAAAACCTACTAAAACTGACTCAAGAAGAAATAAAAATCCTGGATAGTTTCATAGCCATTAAACATAATTAGGTGGTAGTTAAAATATTTTTACATAGAAAACACCAAGCACTGGCCAGGCATGGTGGCTCACACCTGTAATCCCAGCATTTTGGGAAGCTGAGGCAGATGGATCACTTGAGGCCAGGAGTTCCAGACCAGCCTGGCCAACATGGTGAAGCCCCATCTTTGCTAAAAATACAAAAATTAGCCAGGCCTGGTGACGCAGACCTGTTGTCCCAGCTACTCGGGAGGCTGAGGCAGGAAAATCGCTTGAACCCGGGTGGTGGAGGTTGCAGTGAGCTGAGATCGCCCCTCTGCACTCCAGCCTGGGTGACAGAATGAGATTCTGTTTCACACACATACACATACACAAAAGGTTTAAAAAAAAAAAAAACACGAAGCCCAAATGATTTTAAACATTCAATGATTAGATATTATAATTTTATATAAACTCTTTTAGAGAAAAAAAATGAGAGAACACTCATCAGCTTGCTTTGTGAAACAAATATAACCTTATCACCCAAACCAGGACAACCTTATGCATGTACCTAGGTGCAAAGATCACGACATAATAGTAGAAAACTGAATACAACAAAACACTTTAAAATGCATGGCCAAACTGGGTTAATACCATGGATGCAAGGGTGGTTAAACATTAATACATGTTATATAGCAACATCATATTAATATCAGAAATGTAGCTTATATATTGTTTATATATAACATTATATTACACATTAGAATATCATATATGTCATATAATACTATTTTTATGTGTATGAAATGTGTAAATATATGCAGTGACAGCGGGTTGAAGGAGAAAGTCTGTACAAAAATGCATTTAATAAAAAGCAATACCCTTTCATGATTAAAATTTTTATCTCACTAGGAATACAAGGGAATTTTTTTAAGTTGCAAAATTTAGCAAAATCACATCTAGTAGTAAAAAGTAAAAAACATTCTCCTTAATAGAACAAGGCAAGGATCCCAACTGATAGCTACCTAATCAACATTTTATTGGAAGTTCTAGCCAAGGTGTTTAAAACAAAAGAAAGAAAGAAAAGGTATAATGATTAGAAACAAACAAAACTATCATTACTTCCAGATTATATGATTATCTACGTAGAAAAATCCAAAGTAATGTACTGAGAGTTATTAGAATTTATGAAAAAGTTAATCGAGGTGGCAGGATATAAGACCAATATTCAAAACTAAATTGCTTTTCCCCACACTTGTTTATAAAAGTAAACAATTCAGGAAAAGACAATATTTAAAATAGCAACAGACAGAAAGGAATCTAAAAATAAATCTAATAAAAGTTGTGCAAGACCTGATACAGAAAAATGACACAACTTTATTTTAAAAAATTAAAGAGCTGGGCATGGTGGTTCACGACTGTAATCCCAGCACTTTGGGAGGCCGAGGCATGTGGATCACTTGAGGCCAGGAGTTTGAGACCAGCCTGGCCAACATGGTGAAACCTCATCTCTACTAAAAATACAAAATTAGCCGGGTGTGGTGGCTCACACCTGTAATCCCAGTTACTTGGGAGGCTGAGGCAGGAGAATCGCTTGAAGCCATGAGGCGGAGGTTGCAGTGAGCTTAGAATGCACCACTGCACTCCAGCCTGGGCAACAAGAACGAAACTCCATCTCAAAAAAAAAGAAAAAAAAAAAAAGAAGACCTAAACAAACAGGGAGATTTATTCTTTTCAAGGAAGGAAAGACTAAAATTGTCCATAACATTATCAATTCTCCTTATATTGATCAAAAGAGTGATTACAATTTCAATCAAATCCAAACCGAATTTTTCAAGGTACTTTACAAATTTTCTAAAACCTATACGGAAGAGAAAAAGCTCAAGAGTAGCTGTACACTCCTGAAGAAGAAATGGTGGAAGAACCGGTTCTAAGTGCAATAGAGACATTATAAAATATTAGTAGTTAAGATTATGTGGGACTGGCACAGGAACAGGCCAACAGAACAATGTAACAGTAATAAACACACTGATGAGAACCTGACATATGACAGGATTGGTAGTTCAGATTGCCAGGAAAGTCTAGACTATTCAATGTAGGGTGCTGGGATCATTTGTTATCCACATGGAAAAATAGGACATTGGATCCTTCCTTCATCTCTACCCAAAAAATAAATTCTCGTGAGCTGCGATCGTGCCCCTGCACTCCAGTCAGGGTGACAGAGAGAAACTCCATCTCAAAAACAAAAACAAAAACAAATACAACAACAAAAACAAACAGAATGTCATTAATATATAGCTTAGTGAATGGTGGCAATGTGAATGCAGCAATGTGGGTGAAAGCTAGAAACGATCTTGAGGGAAAAAAGAAATTAGCAGAAGACTGCACATATTTGATATCACTCATAGGAAGCTCAAAAACAAAACTGAACAATATATAATTAGAGGATCAGAAGTTATTTTTTAAAAAGCAAGGCAACTGGCCAGGCACGGTGACTCAAACCTGTAATCCCAGCACTTTGGGAGGCTGAGATGGGAGGGTCACTGGAGCCCAGAAGTTAAAGACCAGCCTGGGCAATATAGGGAGACCCCATCTCCACAGAAAAATAAAAATAAAAAATTAGCTGGGTGCAGGAGTGTGCACCTGTAGTCCCAGCTACTTGGGAAGCTCAGGTGAGAGAATAATGTGAGCCCAGGAGTTCAAGGCTGCAGTGAGCTGTATTCGCCCTACTGTACTTCAGCCTAAGGGACGGAGTGAGATTCTGTCTCAAAATAATAATAATAATAATTAGAAATAAATAAAAACAACCCACTGATAAACATACAACGTACGATAGTGATTATCTTCAGGGGTGCGATAGGAAGATGGAATGGAGCGGAATACACAGGAAGGCTCAATGTTTCGACAATATTCTAGTTCTTATGGTTGGCATTGGCATAGGTATTCATTTTATTATGCTTAATAACTTATGTCAATTGTATATTTTCTTTGTGTATGTATCAAATACAACACAGTGAAAATAAACTCCAGTATTGTGCTGCTTTTATTTTATTTTATTTTTTCAGACGAAGTCTCGCTCTGTCTCCCAGGCTGGAGTGCAGTGGCGTGATCTCGCCTCACTGCAACCTCCGCCTTCCGGGTTCACGCCATCCTCCTGCCTCAGCCTTCTGAGTAGCTGGGACTACAGGCGCCCACCACCGTGCCCAGCTAATTATTTGTATTTTTAGTAGAGATGGGGTTTCGCCGTGGTCTCAATCTCCTGACCTTGTAATCCGCCCACCTCGGCCTCCCAAAGTGCTGGGATTACAGATGTGAGCCACCGCACCTGGCCTTGCTTTTTTTTTTAAGAAAGATAAGAAACAAACCAAAAGGCAAAGAAAGATTGTTAAATAAACGGCTGGACAAAGACAAAGATATAGTAGATTAAGGTAAACAAAAAATAATGTAGGAGTATCAACAATATTATCAAAGTGGAATTCAAGGCCAAAAGCATTCAACAGAACAAAGAGGGACAATACTTAATGAAGAAAGATACATCCTTCTCCAAGGAACATGAAACAATAATAAACTTTGTTGTATCAAACAACATAGCAGCTACATATATATCAGCAGCTGCACACACAAATATATACATATACACACATATATATGTATATATGTATATGTGTATATATACACACATATGTACCTACCTTCTACCTTCTCCAGTGATTTGGAAAGGGGCCAAGGAGTATGGCCACGCTCCCTAGTGATCCCAGTCTAGCCTTGTCCAGCCTCCCAATCCCAGCTCCTACATCCGTTCCTACACCTGGCCTCCCCATGGGATGATCCCTGCTCCTTCCTGCTTCTCCTGACCTGCTGCATTAGTTGGTTCTCATGCTGCTAGTAAAGACATGCCAGAGACTGGGTAATTTATAAAGAAAAAGAGGTTTAGTGGACTCACAGTTCCATATGGCTGGGAAGGCCTCACAATCATGGTGGAGGGTGAAGGAGCAAAGGCAAGTCTTACATGGCAGCGGGCAAGAGAACGTGTGTAGGGAAACTGCCTTTTATAAAACCATCAGATCTCATGAGACTTAATCACTATCACAAGAACAGCACCAGAAACAACCCCCCACCCCGCTACGATTCAATCAGCTCCCACTGGGTCCCTCCCATGACATGTGGAGATTAAGGGAGCTACAATTCAAGATGAGATTTGGGTGGGGGCACAGCCATACCATATCACCTGCCTACTGTTGGCCAATTTTTTTTTTTTTTTTTTTTGAGATGGGATCTTTCTCTGTCACCTAGGTTGAAGTGCAGTGGCATGATCTCTGTTCATTGCAACCTCCACCTCCCAGGCTCAAGTGATCTTCTGCCTCATCCTCTGGAGTAGCTGGGACCACAGGTGCATGCCACCACACCTTGCTAATTTTTTGTATTTTTGGTAAAGATGGGGTTTTTCCATGTTGCCCAGGTTGGTCTCGAACTCCTGAGCTCAGGCGATCCACGTGTCTCAGCCTCCCAAAGTGCTGGGATTACAGGCATGAGCCACCATGCCCATCTGTTCACCAACTTTCTAGGCTCCTACACTACCCAATGCCCTCTCCTGAAGAGCCTTTATTCTGTAAAAAGTGAACCCATCCTCTTCCTTTCTCTTCCAGCTCTGTAAAGCATTTCCTAGCTGTGCTTGGTCATGTGACCTTAGCAAGCTGCTGACCAGTCTGAGCTCTGCTTTTCCTCTCTCAACAGCACAAGGCAAGGATGTAAGGAGCCCAGACTGTTCCTGTGTAGGGCTGGGATGGGCCAAGAGAAGGAGCGTGGCTCTCCAGCCCTCAGTCTCCCTCTCTCCCTGTTCCTCTTGTCTTGTCATGTCTGAACCAACCTGCTGGCTGGTGCCCAGGGAGCAGCTTAGGAGGGGCCACACCTCCCAGCCCTCCCTCTGAGTCCTCACTGTAAAGAGGCCTTTACCCCTGTCCCTCAGGCCACTCCAAGGCACTCCTGGGCTTGGAGCCTGGGTTGGTGAAGGCTGCCCCATCCCACAGAATGGCATAGTTGCAGAAAATTTGGGGCTTTTCCTGTCTGGGTCTGTCCTGGCTTTTCTTCTAGGCAGAGTTGCTTATTTACGCTGGTAACCTGCTCTCAGGAACTGCTGTCCACAAGCTCTGTGAACTTGAACAAGCCCTTTCACCCCTCAGAGCTTTGGTGTCTTCATCTATGGAATAGGGATAATAATAACACTCTGAGTGAGAATTAAATGAGATAATGCCTGGGCCAGGTGCGGTGGCTCATGCCTGTAATCCCAACAGTTTGGGAGGCCAAGGTGGGGGGGATCACTTGAGGTCAGGAGTTTGAGACCAGCCTGGCCAACATGGCGAAACCGCCGTCTCTACCAAAAAATACCAAAATTAGCCAGTGTGATGGCGTGCGCCTGTAATCCCAGCTACTTGGGAGGCTGAGGCAGGAGAATCACTTGAACATGGGAGGCGGAGGCTGCAGTGAGCCGAGATCGCACCATTGCACTCCAGCCTGGGTGACAGAGCAAGACTCCATCTAAAAAAACAGAAAACCAAAAAAGAGATAATGTCTGAAGCACTGACCCATCGTGGTAAGTACTCAAAGCCCAGCAGCTATCATCGTTGTGTTCATCTTCGTTATTACCACTATTACTAGGTGTTGGCCAGGCATTTTATAAGCAAAAAGATCAAATGCAATAAGTTGCCTTCTTACAGAATTGCAGCTTCACTTCATTTTTGCAGAGCATGATTGTAGTTTTCTGCCCTTGTCACAATCATTCTGTTTGTGGACATTTTTGTGATGGGTATAAACTGATTATTTGCTTATAAGTAACTCAGCACCAATAATTCACTTTTTCAATTGAACTCTGTAGCATATGAAGTACCCCGCTGCCTGTCCCTGAGGCACAGACTCAAGTTCCAGCTGTGGGTAAATCAGAGCTATGCCTACTCTGTGTGTGTGAGGGGAACCCGAGGAGACCCCACACCAGGCAGGTGCCGGTGGACCACGAGAGCTGTGATGGCAGGAACCTCTCTTGCAGCGATGATATATGTTGTCCATTGTGTATTTTACATCAAAAAGCATCATTTTCATTTGTTCCCAGGAAATCTCTTGGCAATATCCTGTTGGATGCAATTTGCAGAAAAAATGTCTCCAAAGCAATGCCTCCTCTTAAATACCAGCTCAAAATCTGTGCACAGGTGAGGTGTAGAGTTTTTGCAAACCGTATTTGTATAAGTGAGGCAGAGTGATGTTGTAAAATGTGAAGGAGAAAGTGCAAAGACAGTTATTGTGTGCTGTTGAGAATCATTTTAGCTACTACTTTTTTTTTTTTTTTTTGAGCACTGATTTTTATACCAGAAACTTAAAAATATCTCATTTATTCACTCCAAAACTCTGTGAGATGGTGTGGGGTTTAAACCGGACTCTTTGGTGACAAGTGACAGAGACTCAAACTAGCTTAAGCAATTAGTGCTTTATTGGCCATTTATTTGTTAGCCCTTTAATGCCTCCATAAACTGAAGCCTTGGGGCCGCCCCTCTCTCTGACTCTTCCTTCTGTCTGTGAATTGGCCGTGAGCTCTAGGGCTCCCCCGCGTGGCGAGGAACATGGCTGAGCGCATCCCTGCGCTGTCATCGAAGAAGGGGCCCCGATTTCAGCTTTGGACGGGTCACAGGGAATGAGGTGCTCTGGCCACCAGGCTCAGAGCTGACTGACTGGCACTCACAAGCTCCCACTGCCTAGGCCTCGATGTCGCCTCTGGCGCGCTCCGTGCGGTCCAGGGAAGCCCAGGTGTCTGTTCCCTTGACAGCTGCCCATCAGCCTCAGAGATGGGGCAGGGAAGGCTGGTGTGACAGGAAACACAGCTGGCAGAAGCTTCCCTGGCCTAAAGGAGGTATCCACCTGCTCTGGAGGTATCCACAGGGGACGGCTCATCCCCTGGGTGGATAAGCCTTGCTGTGGTCGGGGACCCCCCTCATGTGCCCCGAAGCGGTCCTGGGGAAGGGGAAGCTGGTCTGGGGCCTGGGGAGGGCCTAAGCCTGCTGACCTTGCTCGAGGGAAAAGGGGCCGGCTGGGCTGGGGCTGTGGGTGGGGGTAGGAGGTGGCAGCTCAGGGGATGAGGTGGGAAGTGGGCGGTGGCTTCTCAGCTGTCCCCTACTTCTTCCTCATGGCCCTCCCTCTGGGCTCAGGGAGCGCCGTAGGCAGGGGCCAGGGTGCTGCGGGTAAGCAGCGCCCCCCAGGCTTTTAGCCTTCCTGATCCTCACCATCCCCAGCAATGAAGCGGGTGGCAACAGTCCCCGCCGCACAGGTGGGCGTGAGGAGTCCGTGGGTCGGGCATAACAAGGCTCCAAAGCGGTTGCTATCGTTTTTGGTTTTTCCCTGCCCATCTCCCTCTGTTTTCCTCCAGGACGTTTGTCTCTGCACTGCCCCAGCCCTGGTTCAGACCCCAGCCTGCCGCTTCCCAGCTGTGTGGCCTCAGGCAGGCTCCCTAACATCTCTGAGCCCGCTCTCCTGTCCTGGGAAATGGGAATGCACACTTCCATCCACTCAGGGTTGCGTGACGAATCCACGGTGTCCTCAGTGAGCAGCACCCATGCAGTGCAAGGCTCACAGAAGCCTCTGCGGAGGCGGCGTCCTCGCTCCTGCCTTCTTTGGCTACGATTAGGAGCCCCCGCAGTCCCCGCCGCCCCTCAGCGCTCCGCCGGCCACGTGGGCTACACCTGACTGACTCCTGATCGCCACCTCGTGGCCCGACGGGTGACTGCAGGTTTGTAGCGAAATTCAAACGCGCTTCTGGTCTGTTCTGGGGATTTAACAGCAAAGCGCCCCAAGATTTGATACGGGGAGGGGGGGTGGGGGCGAGGAGTGAAAGCGGAATGCTCCCCACAGCAAGCCACCTGCATGTTCGATGCAGAGGGAAGATGCACCAGGGGCCGCTTGCCCCTGGGCCCGTTCCCACGAGATTCTGAGCTTTCTGTGCTGTGGCTGAGCTACTGGGATCTGTTTTCCCAGTGAAGGAATGAAGGCTCTTGACACCATGGTGGGGGAACACCCAGGACTCTAAGGAATTAAAAATGTACATTTTCTTTAGGAAGTGGGTAAAGAGGTTTTTGTCATTCCTCTTTAGGCCATGAATAGGTGTGTTTGAGAATACATACACTCCTTTGTATTTCCAGTATCTCATAGTGTGCTCATTTTATTCCCTGCTAAATCAAAGAACAGGATGTGACGTGTTAAGTGTCTCTTGCTGCCAAGGACCTGACTGACCCTGGCATGCCCCGTGTGGTAGTGCGGGGGCTCTCACCTTCTGCCATCTCCAGCCTTCAGACTCTGAATACAAGTTGGCTGTGCCCTGCTGCCCCAGACTTCTGTAGCTCCCGCCTCTGAGCCTGTGCTCCACCTGCCCGCCTCCTCTCACCCCACGCATGCTGACTCATCTTTGCAGGCTCAGCCCGAACGTCCCTCCTTTAGGAGGCTTTCTCTGCTTTCCCAAGCACAGCCATCAGCCTGTCATTCGTTGAGTCCCTGTAAGTCTTTCTCCTAACTCCTTCTTAGGCTCCGCCCAGGTGGGCTGGGTCTGAGGAGGATTGGCCAAGCCAGGGCTGAAGGGCAAAGTGAGAAGCAGCCCATGGCAGGCCTCCCTTCTCCTGTTAGGCTGCAGGGGTTGCTCTGAAGTCAAAGCCATGAACAGAGTCCCTGTGTCCATCAATGCCTGGGGTCAAGGTCTGCCTGGCATAGAGTCAGGGGACACTCATGCCAAAGGGGGCTTCTGGGGCAGACGAGTGGCAGTTGGAGGACAGGGAGTCCTGGAGGAATGGGGATTGGAGGGCAGTGTCCTCGTCTTCCAAATGGACATAATTTGCCCCCAGGGCTGCAAGGTGTCAGTGAGGCAGGACACAGGAGGCTCAGCCAGTGTCAGGTGCGTGGGAGTGCTTCCTGGGTGCTCCCTTGCCTGCTGATGAGGAAGCAAGGGGAACCCAGCAGCCTTCTCCCAATGCTCTGCCTCTCCACCAGCTGACCACCCTGCAGGCCAGGCATTGACCTGCCACTGCACTGCCTGTATCTGGGGTGCCACTTACATGGCGTTAGGGATTGCATGGCCCTATGCGGTAGCCCTCCTCCTGACCATTCCCCACATGCCCATCTGTCCAGGCTGATTGTCAATCTGTACAGCTGCTGCACATACCTCACCTTCTCCAATCTGGGATGCGCGACAGGGGCTGGCAGCAGTGAGGGGTTCCAGAGGCAGGACTGGGGGCTCTCAGAGTCATTGAAGATAAGTTTTGTAGGGTACCTCAGAGCAATGTTCCTTGCCTGGGATCTCTCCTTTCTCAACTCCACAGGATCCATGGCCTAAACCTCCAACCCCAAATTCCTGGGAGGAATCATTCCAGAACAAGTTACTCTCCAAGCCTCAGTTTTCTTATCTGTACAATGGGCTAGGAGCTGTTCTGAGTTGTGAGGGCCAGTGGGCCAAAGTCTGAGACTGGCAGGGGCAGGCATTCCACTAGTGCCCGTCCTGTTTAACATTGGCCCCTGGGCTGGGCACAGTGGCTCTCTCCTATAATCCCAGTGCTTTGGGAAGCCAAGGCAAGAAAGTTGCTTGAGACAAGGAGTTCAGAACCAGTGTAGGCAACATAGACTTCAAGTCCACAGAAAAACTTCAAAAATTAACTGGGCATGGTGACGTGTGCCTGTAGCTCCAGCTACTCAGGAGGCTTGGGTTGGAGGATTGCTTGAGCCCAGGAGTCTGAAGTTTAGAGTGAGCTATGATTGTACCACCTCACTCCAGCCTGGGTGACAGGGTCAAAATAAAAAATCTGCTCCCAGGCCGGGCGCGGTGGCTCAAGCCTGTAATCCCAGCACTTTGGGAGGCCGAGACGGGCAGATCACGAGGTCAGGAGATAGAGACCATCCTGGCTAACACGGTGAAACCCCGTCTCTACTAAAAATACAAAAAAAAACTAGCCGGGCGAGGTGGCGGGTGCCTGTAGTCCCAGCTACTTGGGAGGCTGAGGCAGGAGAATGGCGTAAACCCGGGAGGCGGAGCTTGCAGTGAGCTGAGATCTGGCCACTGCACTCCAGTACAGAGCGAGACTCTGCCCCCCCCCCCAAAAAAAAAAATCTGCTCCCAGAAAGGGGGTTCAGAGGGTGACCGCTTATTCCCCGGGACTCAGCATACATTTTCTCTACCAATCCATGACTTTACCTTCTGGGCTAGGGGAAGAAGACAGGCAGGTGACAAGGGAAAGACGGATTAGCACAGCTCCTCCCCTTCACCCTTCACCCCTCACCCCACATTTTTCAGTGACAGGATTTTAAATGGTTGCTATAGGCAAGAGAGCTGTCAGCCCATTATGGGCGAGGGTGGAGCTTAGAGGGCTCCTCACATGGGCCCGGCCTGTGGCTTGGACAGGAAGCCTCATTAATCCTGCCTCTGTGCTGTGCAGTCTCGGCTGAGCGACTTGATTTCTCTGAGCCTCAGTGAAGCACTCTGAAGGTAGGAGTTCCCTTGTTCCCGGGGTCCTAGGCCTGATCTGGAGGACCGGATTGCCCGGCCAGAGAGTCTGGCCTTGGGGAGGCAGCTGGGATGGTGGCCAGGCCATGGGTTTGCAGCTGCACCTGGGTTCAAACCCTGGTTCTGCTGTCCCTTGCTAGCTTTGCTGCACTGGGCTGGTCGCTTTCATCTTCCGAGCCTCGGTTTTCTCGGAAACAGGGGGACCTGCCTCTTGGGGTTGTCGGGTTATAGATGGGGACATGAACCAGAGGTCCTCCACGTCGTTAGACTCTGGAGGCAGCTGGAACCGCCCAGGGCGGGCTGTGAATGGCGAGCCCAGAAGAGGGTGCAGGGCAGGGCCTGCCCCTAGGGGTCACTGGTGCCCGCGGGCATCCAGAGGGATGAGAGGTGGCCTTTGGGTGGTCTGCGCCACATGTGTGGGGAGAGGAGGCCAGGGAGCAACCAGAGGGCTGGTGGAAGGGAGAGAACACTGGGGCGTCAGGTCTGTGGACAGGAGGCCCAGAGGCCTCTCAGATGCAGACATGCAAAGATAGGCAATGACGCCCCGTGTGGGATGCAAATATCCCCACCAGCAGACTGCCACATCAGGGATGCGCGTCTCCAGGTGCAGAGACACGCGGCCTCGCCAGGAGACACAGCCATGCACGATGGCCTGTCACCTGCAGACCTCCAGCTTCATGCAGGACATATCCAGGCAAACCGGTCCATAGAGCTATTCCATAGACACACACACGTCCACACATGCACACACACCCTGAGAATTTCAAGGAACGCACCTTGAAAACCAAATTCCCTCGAGTCTCTGCCATCACCACCACACTCCCCATCCCTGCCATCATCTCTGGAGACCCCACAGCTACATCCCATCCCAAGTCCTCACGATTCCTCAGGATTTGGCTTCAGCTTCTTCCTTCTCCCATGTCTTACTCCTCTGGGGACCTCATCCATCCCAGGCCCCAGTGGCCAGCCACCTGGTTGAAGACCTGGGTGCTCAGCATCCCGTCCGGTCACTTTGACGCCCAGCCCTGGCCCAGGATGTCTCCACTTGGATGCCTGGGAGACCCCCAGCTCACATGCCCAGACCACACATCACCCCACTCCCTGTGCCTGCTGTGCCCCCATCTCCGTGATCCAGGGACCTAGATGTCGCCTGGACTCCTCCCTCACCAACATCTCTGGAATCTGCCCCCTCTTTTCTCCCCACTGTTGCCACCCTAGTCAAAGCCATCATCACCTCTCACCTGGTGACCCAACCGACCTCCCAGCTTCTATCCAGTCACCCTGATCTAATCGGATCTATTCTCTACTCAGCAGCAAGGCCCTGAATGGTCTGGCCCTGCCCTCAAACTTTGTTGTTCTTGCAGTTTAGGAGATTCACAAGATTTTGCCTGCCTCTGAGGTTTTGGACAAGCCTGGAATGTTCTCAGACACCCCTTCTCACTCCCAGTCCCCCCAGTGCCAGGTAACTTCAGATCTCAGCTTAATATGTAGCTTCTTCCAGGAAGCTTTCCATGATTCTCCACCCTCCAGACGAGGTTGGGTACCTGAGTAACAGGGTTTCTTTGTACCTCAAGTGAACTCATATCACACTGTTGATCTCCTTGAAGCAGGGATAGCCAATCCCCAGTTCTCAGCTTGGTGGCTGGCACTTAAGGGGCCTTCATAAACACTGGTTGATTGAATGAATGCAAGTGTTGGAGAATGGGGTAGAGTGAAATGGAGATGGGGCGAATGCATTTCTTTCAAGGTTGGAGATGGCTCGGGGCTGGGATGAGACAAGGGTGGAAGAGAAGAGAATCACGGGAGGGTTGGGCAAGAACAGGGACCTCAAGGCCTCCCACCTCCTGACCTGCTGTCCCGGGTGGCCATCAACAAATCTGCTAATGTCGCATGCAGGACCGGCCCAGGCCCAGGACAGCCCCTTCCTCCACCCAGGCCCTGCCCACCAAGGAGAAGCACCACAGGCGTGTACAGGTTGGTTTATTTACAAATATACTGATGTCTCATCTTTTTGTTGTTTGCATTTCTGCTGTTGTGGGAAGAGGTGGAAGGCGAGAGTGGAGGGCAGGGTGGGGGTGGTGGTGTGGTAAACGCTAATAAATAATTTAACAATGACAAGTTATTAAATAAAATGTGTCTGGGGATGGCAGGTGGGCAGTGAGAGTCTGTCTGTACAAGGAAAACAGGAATGGCCGGTGGCCCATCCCCACACCTGGCTGGGCTGGGCTCCCATGGGACCCCCAGGTAGGGTCGGGGGATCTAGCAAAGAGGCTCATTGGCAATGGCGCCTTCCAAGGGCCAAATGTTGGAGTGGTCTTTCCTGCTCCCCCAGTCCCCAGGCCACATGTGCCTGCGTGTGGGTCCATGAGCCTCCGCGTGCATCCAGGTGTGAGTGTGTGTGTGCGAGCGCGTGCGTACGAGCGTGGAGCCCTTTCCCCACAGGGCAGACTTAGCCCTAGAGCTGCAGGCTCTCCCTCACCCTAGGTGGTGCCCAGAGCTCAAGGATGGAGCCAGGCAGGCCTCAGGCAATCCTCCTTCCCGAGGCTCCCTGCATGCGACATGAAAAGGGCATTCAGATGGGGGCGGTGGGGAGGCAGCCTCTTGCTAGGAGGCTGCAGGGCTTCCCAAAGGAGAAGAGGCTTGTCCCTGCCGGGCTCTGCTCATCTGATGCAGCGCCAGGGCCTTCCCACATTCACCCACCCTCAGGAAGCCTCCAAAGATGCCCAGCCACATGCACCAACCCCCTCTCCAGGCTCTTTCCAGGCTGTGCTGGTACCTTGGTCTGACCCTTGTGAGCAGTGTCTCTGTGTGACCTCCCTGTGCGTTTCCCAGGATAGCAGAGTACCTGGGAGGCTTCACAGAGTAGGTGGATGAGGAACTCTGTGGCTGGGGCCATGAGCCCGGCTTCTTGTCCCTCCTCTGCCCTGTGTTACCCGGGGTGATTCTGTCCTCTTTCTGCGGCTTGACTTCCACAGCAGGGAAGTGGAACTTGGCCTTTTGCCAAGACATCCCCTGCCCACCTCTCATTCTTTTTTGCTCTGGAGACCACACAGTTATCTCCCTCTTCCCGCCCCAGCCCTCCTAGTGATGAAGGTTCCATGTCATGGCAGGGGTGAGGGGTGGTCCTAGCTACTCCCTGCCCAGCTCCCAGCCGAGGCTGCAGCTGCTCCCATAAAGTGGGAGAAGGCTGCCCGGCCCTGCAGGCTTCTGCTTGGTGGCCCTGAACACATTGTCTCCCTTCTCTGAGAAATGGGTCCCTGCCATGTCTGGACTCTCGCTGGGCCGGAGAAGAGTCTCCTAGAAGAGGAGGCCCCCCAAGGGCAGGCCCTGCAACTTGCTCATCTGTGTGCCACACAGTCTGGGGCTGGGCGGGGTGGCCGCTGGTGTCTGGGAGCCTGTGGGCAGCAAGGCACAGCACAGAGCAAAGGGCCCCGAGCCACCGCTGACAGGGTGCCTGCAGCACGAGTAGCTCTCTGAGGTCCCTTCTGGCTTTGTCTGTGGGTCACAAGTGTGCTGTCCCTAGACCAGCTTCTGGCACAGGGTCCCGACTGGATTTGGGGGCTTGTGAGGCCCCAGAATGGGAAGATGTGACCCCAGCAGCTGGCAAGTTTACTAAGAACAATTTGTGACCCCCTGACCTGGGTCAGTCACAAACCACAGGGGACAATGGGGCACGTCCCTGTTCTCAGCTCAGCTCTGTCACTAACCTGGACCTTGGACAGGCCTCTTTCCCTCGCTTGCCTCAGGGTTTCCAGCTATAAAATAAGGGGCAGATGAGATGTCCCTTCCAACTTATCGGGTCTGAGAGAGAAGGGCCGGGTCTTCTGTAGGGGTACGGTGTCTGCCCCTGCATCTGCCCAGAATGTCCCTGGCATGATTCAGATGGTGCATGTGCAAAGGGAGAAAGATGGGTGTCTCTCCAGAAGCCAGCGCAGCTGCTGTCCAGGGACCCATGGTGGCACGGACCCTGGTGGGCTGAGGCAGCAGAAGGACCAGGACATCCACTGAGGTCCTTGGAGAAGCTCTGTTTGTAAGAGCTGCTGGGGACCGATGGGTGACACGAGGCCTCATGTCAGGCGAGGAGGTTGGCCCAGGACACTCTGGGGGCACTGAGTTCCCCAGCAAACAGGGGAGCAAAACCACAGAACAGGTTGAACTTGGAGGATTCCAGAGATCCAGGCAGAGGGCCCCAAAGATGGAAAAGGACATTCATCATCCTTACTTGCTCAAAGGTTGGACCGGGCAGACTTTAGGGTGGTGGCCTAGGGCTTGACTTCAGAGTTAAAGGCAGGGTTGTGAGCACCTGAACAAGGGGACGCAGTGGTCACCAGGGGACAGGGTGGGCTCACCAGTCAGGTCCCAGCAGCCCAGCCTCCTTGCTCTGACAGGGTTAGAGTTGAGCAGACTGGGGCTGGGGATGGACCTAGTGCACCTGGCTTCCAGCAGGGCACCTGACACAATCTCCTGCAATCGCCCTGGAGGAAGGGGGCAGGAAATGCAATTGGAATGTGTCTCCCAAAGAGGGTGGATTAATGGGCCAATGTCAAACAGGGAGAGGCCACCGTGGTCCACAAACCTCAGGTGAGACACCCAGTGCCAACTCCTCACTGGGCAGATGTGCTGGGAGAGAGTAGAGCAGTGGTCACACAATCAGGGTGCAGAGAAATTCCACAGGCTGGAATCAATCGAGTAAGAGGGAACGGAAGAGGGAGATCACAGTGCCTCCCTCAGTCTAAACAGTAAGTGCCCCCATCCTGCATATACACAGAGAAGAGACGTGGCTTAGCTGTCACTTGTGTGTGGGGCCCGGGGATTTAGTTACAGCAGGGCAGCCTCAATCTCTTAAGGTCATGTGGCCAAATCATTGTGTTTTGGGTCACATTAACAGAGGCAGGGCGCCACAGCAGGAGAGGTGATGTGCCTGCTCACTTCTGGCCGGCTGACATCAGTGGGAAGGTGAAGTGATACCTGTTCCACACCTTTAGAGGGACAACTAGAGGCCCGCAGGGGGACAGTGTTAAGAGGGAGAGCCAGGGAAGCCTGGCTCTGGGATGCGGGACGGCACAGCTGCCTTGGGCTCGCTGACCTAGTGAGCTCCTTGTCCCTGGAGGTATGTAAGGGGAGGCAGCGGTGGCTGGGGAGAGGACCACATTGCAGATGGGGTGCCCAGCAGGTGCTTTTGAAGTCCCTGACCACATGGAGGCTCTGCTGTCTGGCCTGATGCTACCTGGTTCTGGGGGCTCCATCTGCCTCTAGAGTTGGCGGGGCCTGGGGCTGCCCTCCCTGCCCCCCATCTGGGCCCAGGCTGGGATACAACTGGGTCCAGTGCTTCAAGCTCCCCTCTTCCTCTCCCTTTCCTCCCTCTCCAATAGCTCTTAAGAAGTGGGGGGTCCCCTGCCCCTATCTGGCCTCCTTGTCCCTTTCTGACAAGGCAAGGCAGACCCGCTGAGCATCCCTATCCCTTCTGGTGTCCCCACACAGCTGTGTGTGTGTTTTCCTGGGTTTGTCTGGGAGTTTGCATGTGTCTGCATGTGGCTCTCTGTCCCTTTGTGCCTGCCCAGGCTCAGGCCCCGAGCCTGCCCCCTGACAGTGCCTCCCCCTCAGGCCCCTCCCCACTGCTGCTCCAGACTCAGGCTGGGGGGCGGTTGCGGTTCCAGGCAGTGGGCCTGTCCCCAGAGGCCACCCCTGCCCTTGCTGGGGCACAGGTACACACGCTTCTCAGGTCACTGCCTCATGACGCCATTGTCCTGGGGCTTGCATGGAAGGCCATGGACACAGAGAGGACATTTAAAAAAATAGAGAGAATTTAAGCTTCCCAAAAAAGAGATGGGGAGGAGGTGATGGAGGCCAAGGTGGGGCTGGGAGGCGAGTGGCCGTCGAGAGCTCTGGGTCCCTGGGGATGACAAGGTCTCTGTGGGCAGGACACAGCCCCTGCCCAGGCTGTGCCCATCTACCGATCTGGCTGTACCCAACGGGCAGTGGTCAGGCCCTGCCGGCCGAGGGGAGGGCACCGTATGGCTGTCTGTAGTCTGTGCGGAGAGCAGGGCGGGGGTGGCCAGGCTGGCCGCAGAGGCTGGCGGTCCCCCCCAGGCCCCTGCCCAAGCGTCCGTGCGCCCGGCTGGCTCTCAGGAGGCGAAGTAGGAACTCTGCATGGAGTAGAGCCGGTCGATGGGGTTCCCCACGCGGGCCTGCAGGGAGCCCACGTCTGAGGAGCCGAGGAAGCAGTCGCTGAGGCTGGTTAAGGAGGTATCGCTGTCGATGTCATGGAAGATGGAGTCGTTCCCTGGGGGGGCAGAAGGGGTGTCAGGACCGCAGAGCAGGCTGGGGCTCCTGGGGGCCCTGTTTGCCCTGTAGGCTGTGTGACTGGAGGCCAGGGAGAGACAGGATGGCCTGCTGGCTAGTGTGGGCCAAGAGGGGCCGGGGCCCTTCCTGTCAGCAGGAGGCAGGAGGGCTGTGCTGGCCATGCTGCCTGAGCCCTGGGGCAGCAGGTGGCTTTATGTTCCCAGGTCTGCCTGGCCTGGCAGAGGGCAGGGCTGTGCTGGGGTGGGCGGGCGGAGGTAGGGCGGCTTACCATAGGGGTTCATGTGGTCACCTGGCATTTGGGGCGGCGTGAGGCCCTGCTGGAAGGGGTCGCTGCTGCCATACGGGCTCTGCTCCATGGCCACGATCTGCTGCTGCGGTGGGGCCAGTGGCGTGTAGGAGGCCATCATGCCCTCCATGCGGCTGGACAGGACCTCTGGGGGCACAGTGAGCCTTCACCCACTGGCCTGGCCCACGCCCTCCCAGCGACACCCCATGGCCCAGCTTCACCGGCAGCCTCCCCAGTCTGACCCCCTTCTGACTGCCCAGGCACCCCACTCTGGCTGAAGCTGTCCGGACACTGACTTCCCATCCCCTTCCCCAGGTGCACATTCCAGCTCCTCCTCCAGACACAGTTTATCAAAAGCCAGAGGCCTCCCCTCCCCACCTTCCTTCCTCCCACCACTCCACCCCTCCAGGGGATCCAGGGAGGAGGCAGACCCCACACAGGCAATAGTGATGCTGCCCTGCATCTGGGAGCACCAAGGTCCCAGACCCAGGCCAAAGAGGCCCTGGGAAGACTTCCTGGAGGAAAGGGCCCTCACCCCGATGTGACTTAAAGAACTAGCAGGGGCTCAACAGGCCAGAGCAGGGAAGGCAAGCCAGGCTGAGGGGCGGCAAACGCATGGACGAGACAGACCGCCAGGTAAGTGAGGGTGCAGCACGCGGGGCCGAGAGCCAGGGAGACAGGTCGGTGCCGAGAGGGACCACAGGTCATGGGGAGTCCTGGGGCGCTGAGCTGGGTGGGGGTCCCCGAGGCCGCTGGGAGCCGCAGGAGGGTTTGGTAGACAAGGGTGAGAAAGGCTGGAGGAGGAGACCCAGGCTGGGGCCAGTGGGGGAGGAAGCCAGAGGAAGGGTGGGATCTCTGTCAAGGTAGCTGTAGAAGAGACAGCTCCTAGGAGGGTGCGAGAGACATGAGAAGACTTCACTCCCCAACTTGGCACCTCAGCGGTTCAGCAGCATGGGATGAGAAAGGTCAGAGGTGACTCCTGGTTCCTGGTTCGACAGGGCGGATGGTGCTGCCATTTGCAGAGAAGGGTGGGGAGGAGCAGGGCATGCCATGTGCATGTGGGCAGGATGGAGGCAGGATGGAGGGTATGGCATGGGCTGGGATGAGCTGGGGGGACTGTGGGACCTTCTCAGGGAGGCTGTGTCCAGGAAGTAACTGGGAACACTGAGGGGTGAGACACAGTCCAGGACCTGGCTGGGAGACCAGAGGCAGTAACTGCAGCCCCAGGAGGGGCAGAGGGGGAAGCGAGGAAGAAGCAGGCGCTAAGGCTGTGTCCTTAGAAGCCCAGTCCAGCCTGGGACACTGGCCTGGCCCCCAGTGCCCGGGTATCTGCCCATTGGTGTCCTGGCACCTGCCCAGAAGCCTCCCTGTCACCGAGGCACAGGCAGCTGTCTCCCACCCGCTTCAGCAGCCCCAGGGAGCTCCCTGCTCCTCCCTCATGGCCTTGAAGGCCCAGGAGACCAACCCTGGCTCGAGATTCTGATATGGAAACACAGTGTTTGGTAAAGCAGTGATGAGGGGGCCTGACTCATGCCCCTGAAACTAGTCCCTCCCAACTCAGCAGGCCCCTCACGCCCTGACAAGCTTTGTCTGCAGAATTCCAGCAGGGTGGTAGCGCCATCCTGTTAAAGGTACAGGCTTTGAGCTCCAGGCTTGGGGCTGAGGTCCAACTTTGCGCCTTACTGGCTGAGGGATCCCAGGCAGTCCCTCAGTTTCCTCATCTGTGAAACGGGACATGGCGATACCCTTCCTTGCAGTGATCTGCGAGGACAGGGCAAGATGGGGTGTGCTGAAGGCTGAGACCCATGTCTGCACGCAGTGAGTGTGAGGAGACCGTTGCTGTTTTGACTGCAGAAATTCTGCCAACCCTCCAGGCCACCACTCTGCCATCTCTCCTCCCTGGGTCCCCTAGTCCCCATGGCTTCTCTATTTCTCTGTATCTCAGTGGTTTTAAAGCAGAAGTTTCCTGGGATCTGATGGCCTTGGTGGAAGGCTTTTCAGAAGTTTTGTTAAAAGAAACACCCCAGGCCCCTCTGTCCCTAGCCCGGGGACAGGTGCAGCCCTGGTCCCAGCCCTGGCCCAGGCTCACCCAGCCCCAGCCCCTGTCCCAGCTCACCCAGGCCCAGGCCCAGCCCCAGTCCCGGCCCTGGCTCACCCTGGCCCAGCCGCTGGGAGTTCTGCTGCTCCTGCTGCTGCTGGTGCCGTCGCGCCAGCTTCTTCATCTGCAGGGATAGCGCAGTTCAGGCCGGTGCTGCCCCTCGCCTCCAGGCACAGCCAGCCCTACGCCCCCTGGACCATAGTCTTCTGGCTGCCCCCTCTACTCCCACCCTACCTGGGGCCAGTGGGGGTAGAGGGTGGCCTCTTACCTTTGCTCTTTGGTTCTGAAACCAGACCTGGACCACACGTACACTGAGGCCCGTCTCAGCTGCCAGTGTCTCTCGGACCTGGCCCAGAGAGAGGGGGATCAGGTCAGGCCATCCAGGGGCAGCAGCTGGGAGATGGCGGGTTTAGGGGGATGATGGGATGTGGGGGGAGATGGAGGATGGAGGGATTTCCCTGCCCCCAGCAGGAGCAGGGGGTGGTCTCCAGAAAGGCAGTGGGTGTGTGGGCACCAGCCTCAGCCCTGCTCCCCTGGCCGCCCCTCACCTTTCGGCAAGGCTTGGACGAGACCTCGAAGGAGGCCTTGAAGGCTCTTCGCTGCTGCGTGGTGAGGATGGTCCGGGGTCGCTTGGGCCTCCGCGGGTCCTTCCCATCATCCCCGCTGCCCTTGCTCTGGCTGCCCTGCCCCTTGGCCGGCTTCATGTCCCCATCTTCATCCTCGCTCTTCACTGTGGGGGACACAACCCGGCCTGTGAGGAAGGGGCAGGGGCAGCCCGGGCCTCAGCCTTGTCCCCTTAGGCAACCTGCTGCTGCCCAACAGGAGCCTGTCCCCTCTGTTGATACCTGCCATGGCTCCCCAGTGCCCCCAGGATAAGGTCTCCTTCCCTCCCCTGGCCCACAGGCCCTGCCTCGCCTGGGCCCTCGTCTCCTGCCTGCTCTACCCTGCGAGTACACATGGTTATGCACATGGCTGTGTGGACACACACCAAAGTGTGCAAGCAAAGACATGCGCCGCAGATATTCACACAAGAGTGCTAGGGACCACGGCGTATGCACGCACACACTCAAGATGCACACTCACCCGCTGGCACATGCACATGGGCCCACAAAGGCCTCGCGCATGCAACTCACAGGCGTATTCACACACATGGGCCCATGCTCACGGGCAGGAACGTACAGGCATGCATGTATCTGGACAGACACAGACAGTGTGCGGAAGCATATGCACTTCAACCAGCGCTACAGCCACACCCACCACACACACACGGCATTTCCCTGCCCCAGGTTTGGGTCTCAGAAATGTCAGCAGCCCCAGATGGATGGCCAAGCCTCCCCAGCCACCACTGGGCCTCCCACTGCCCCCACCCAGGCTGGTCTTCCTGTTCTCCTTGGAGTGTGAGAAGGGTGATCTGCTCCCACTGAGACCCCCTCTGCTGGGCCTGGCCAGCCTCTGCTCTTCCTCAGGAGCCATGGGGCTGGCTGCAGCGGTGCCCTGCCCAGGGATGGGTAGGGACAGATGGTGGTGGGCTCACTGCCTCCACGCAGGCCCTGGCCATGGAAAACCCTTTCCATGTGGCAGATCCTGTTGCCAGAGGGCTCCAGGTTACCCATGGGGCCTGGCAGACCAGGACAACTCCTCTTCATGCCCCCTGTTCCAGTCCTTCCCCACTGTTCCCAGGACAAGGGCCAAAGCCACCTCCTGGCCTTTCCCTCCTTAAGGCTCACTCCTGGTCGGGCTCGCCCTGTCTGCCAGGAGGGCTTCAAACTGCCCTTGTCCTTTTGGGGGCTAGAGCAGAGCAGGGAGGGTCCTTCACCCTGGGAAATGGGGTCTTCCCCTCTAGCACAGAGGCCTCAGTCCCCTCCCCTCAGCTGGGAAACAGAGGCTGGCTTGGGGCTGTTTGCTTCCCACTGCTGAAGGCTCCAGGGGGCTGAGGAGGGGAGGGCACATCAGATCCCTGCCTCTCAGGCATCCCCAGCCTGTAGGCCGGGTGCTGGTGAAGACCCCTGTGGCGCTGGGCTGCGGGTTGGGGGGGGGCATCAAAACAGAGAGGGCAAGGGGGGTGGGCCAGAGAACAAGAGGTGTGTGTGCACACAAGCACAAGCCACAGGACATGTGAGCATGTGGACAAACATGTATGTGCAGCCATGTGGATCGGTGTTTAGTGCACAAGTGTGCGGTGTCTGTGTGTGTGTGTGTATGCTTAAGTGTGTACACTTGTGTGTGTGTACCTGGGTGTGGCTTTTGCATTCCCAGATATGTGAACACATATCTCCACATATATGTACATGTATCCATGCTCAGGGTAGGGGTATTCAGGCGTGCATTTTATGTGCTTATGTGTACACATGTGATCACACATGTGTTTATGTGTATGGATGTGTAGGTCTCAGGGGTAGTGTGCCTGGGAACATGCACGTTCGTGTCATGTGCACGCAGGTGGACACATCAGTGCGCGTGTGCATCTGGATATACATGCACCATCTGTATGCAGCTCAAGTCCTGGAAGCAGGAGGTGGCTTCTCCAGCCAGGACTCCCCGCCAGGACACCCCAGTGAGCCCTGTCCCCGAGGCCTGCCCCCAGCTCAGGCCAGGCCTCACCGGAGTCGGACTCGTCGGGGCTCACAGAGCTGAGCAGGTCCTTCTCCTTCTCGTAGTCACCCTTGCACAGTAGCTGGCCCTCCTTGAGCACGAACTCGTCGCCCTTGCGTAGCTGCCGCTCACACACGCAGCAGCAGAAGCAGCCCAGGTGGTACACGCACTCCAGCGCTCGCATCACAAACTCTGTAGGGGCGATCTTCTCCATGCAGCCGCTGCACTTGGCCGCGAAGAGCCTGCGGATGCACAAAGCGGGTGTGTTGGCTGCACTCACAAGTCCCTCCCAGGGGCCACTCCCCTCGAGGGCCTCTCCCTCTTGCCGCCCTGACCCTCAGGCCCAGGTGGGAGGGAGAGGCCCTCCTTGGGCACTGGGCCAGACAGTAGAAGGGCCCTGCAGCCCTATTCTGCCCACAGGCCCCCAGAGGCCCTGGGGTTAGTGTTGGCATCCTGCCTAGGGTCACCTGTCCCAGGCATGGCAGCTCAGGGCCCTTCCAGCTCAGAGCCATGGTGGCCACTAGAGGGCAGTGTGCAGGCTCCACCCAAACTTTCCCTGGGGGCCAGATCAGCCCCTGTCTGGAAAGGATCCTTTCTCCCTCAGCTCCCTGGTCTGCCTCTCCTCTGATCCTCCCTCACCAACACATCCAGCCAATTCCCTGCCCAACCCACTGCCCAGCCTGGGCCCCTCCTCTCCTGCCTGAGCAATTGCCTGGTCCCCTCTCTGGGCTCCTGGCCCCTTCAATCCTTCAAACCACAGCCCACACAGGAGCCGTCATACACACAGGAGCCAGGGGATCTTTCTAAAATACAAATCGGATCAAGCTGCTTCCCTGCTCCAGACTCTTCCATGGCTCCCTAGTGCCCTTAGGAGACCATCTGAGCTCCTGAGGCTGGCACTCAAGGCCCTTCATGATCCTGCCTCTTCCCTCTCTACCCTCTGCCTCCCCAGGCTGCAGCCCCAAAGAACAGCCTGCAGTTTCTCCAGAGCACCATCGTGGCAGCCTTTCAACACATCTTCCTCTGTCCTTTGGCTTGGCTAACACCTTCCCATCCCTCCGTCTTGGCTTATGCATCTCCATCACGAACAGATATTCACTGAACACGTACAGAGTGCCAGCCCGACTCTAAGCATCTTACGTGCAGAGATGCATTTAATCCTTGCAACAACCCTACAAGAAGAGAATGAACATTAGCCCCATTTTAGAGATGAGGAAATTGAGGTGCTAAGAGGCAGAGTCACTTGCTCAGAGTTACATGGGTAAATGCTGGAGGCAACTCCCAGGCTGGGCCTAATCCAGCTCCCGCATGACAACGTGGTCCCATCTCCCATCATCTCTGCAGACAAACGAGGGCGGCGGGGGCTGGGGGGGCGGTCTCTGGGCCCTGGCCAGCACTAGCGGGAGGGGCTAGGTACCACGGCCCCTCCTCTGCTGTGTCTGCTGACCGCTCCTCCCGACACTCCTCCACCCTGTCACGTGTCCTGCTCTGTGGGAACTCAGCTCAACAACACTTTGATGGAAAAATTTATGAAGAATCAAATTATTGCTGCTGGGAGGGAATTAAAATCATTTTTCATTCCCGGCGTCCCCGGGCCACGTCTGCGGGCGCCACCTTGGGAGCGCTGTGCACATCCCATCCCTCTTTATGGCCCGCCATCACGGGCACAGATTACAGCTGCAATTCTCTACTAATCGGTTCTGGAACAGAAATGGCCATAAATGGGAGGCACTCGCCTGCCTCCCTTCCCGGGGCTGCCATCAGAACCGCCCACGGTGAGCTGGTGGGGCGAAGTGGGTAGGGCCGCTTTGAGCTCTGCATGCTGCCTGGGCACTGGCCAGAGCACTCAGCAGGGGGCACCCCCAGCGACCCCTGCCACCCACCTCTATTCTACCCAGCAGGCTCCTACTCATCCTGCAATGCCCAACTCCAATGCCACCTCCTCTGGGAAACCTCTGATGCCCCAGTCTGGGGGAGGTGGCCTTCTCTATGCTCCCCTGAGCTTCCCCCAGCCTCAGTTTACTCCTGTAAAATGGAGATGTCAAGCCCTTCCTGAAGGCTGTTGTCAGGATTCGAGGATGCTGAGCATGTAACTCAATGCACGGGTATCACAGCAGAATGACAATGCATGTCTCTGCTGGTGCCCAACTCTACCAACTTTACTGGGGTTCCCTGAGACAGGACCTGGTCCCATCTGATCCTCAAGGGGGCCTCCGTGAATGTTTACAGAGTAGGTGAGTAAAGGCCTGGGGTGAGCTGAGGCTGAGGCCAGGCTCTGCTCTGGGCATGCTGGACCCCACCAGCCTGCAGGGCATGGCTCTGCAAGGGGAATGTGGGCTGGATTTTGGCTTTAATTTGGCCCTCTGGCTGAATCCCCTTGTTCGAGGCACAACCTACCCAACTGTCAGGGATAGCTTTAGGTAGAGGCCCTAGGAATCTGGCTGGCTGTCCAGCTCTACCGAGGGGCTGAGGAAGGAGCCTGGGTTTGTAGAACCTGGTGCTCTGACATGGAGGGTGGTCCTCCCCCAACCCCCACTTCCCCTCTGTCCCCTCCCCACACTCCATCTGACCTAGTGGCCACACTAAGGTCTGCAGCCTGACCTCTGTGGCCTCCGAGTGAACAGACACTGGCCGTGTCGCTGCTAGCATGGCAGAGCCAGGGTCTCAGGGTCCCAGGCCAGGGTCAGCACACCTTGGGTGACTCCCGGAGAGGAGACCTTCTTAGGCTGGGGAGAGGGCAGCAGGGCGGGTGACCTGCATTTGCAGTCAAAGCCACAATGCTGGCTGTGTTCAGAACAGCCGCTAATGCCTTGGCAGCAGGGGGTCGATTGCTACTTTCTCCAAACTCATCAACACAATCTATTATTAATACTTCTCCAAAGGCTCGGTGCCGCCATTACGGAGGCAGCGCCAGCCACTCAGGGCACCATCTGTTATCTAGATTGCAAAAACTCGGGAAATAAAACAAACTGCACGCACTTTATAAACAGCGTGCGCCATCCGTTTGGTCTCCAAGCATCTCTCCACCCAATAAAACATCGGGGGGGAATGCATGAAATACTCACTCCCAATTATGGGGCTGCCTTTGTCTACTGTGCTGGGGTGAGAGCGACTAATGGCGTGTGTGGGAGGGGTTGGGGATACCAGCGGGGTCCCCTCTTCTCTGTGGGTCCCCATTCCCCCTCTCTTCGTGTTTCCCACCATGGAGGACTATGGAGCCAGCCACTGAGAAGCAGGCCCAGCCACAGACAGGTGGCACTGGAATCACATGGACATGAGTTCCATGCCTTGTCCCACCACTTGCTAGCTGGTGACCGGGCGAGTAATTTGTCTCAGCTCACTTATCTGTACAATGGACTGGACAACATTGCCTGCATCTCAGCATGAACATGTAGCGAGTTGTTGGTGTAAAGCAGCAGCTGTGGCGGGCACAATCTCCATAACTTCCTCACTGTGTGGCCTTAGGCAAGGCATTTGACCTCTCTGAGCCTCAAATTCTTCATCTATAAAATGGGAATGATCAGGCCAGCGCGGCGGCTCACGCCTGTAATCTCAGCACTTTGGGAGGCCGAGATGGGCAGATCACGACGTCAGGAGATTGAGACCAGCCTGGGCCGGGTGCAGTGGCTCACGCCTGTAATCCCAGCACTTTGGGAGGCCGAGATGGGCGGATCACGAGGTCAAGAGATCGAGACCATCCTGGCTAACACGGTGAAACCCCATCTCTACTAAAAATACAAAAAAATTAGCCAGGCGTAGTGGCAGGTACCCGTAGTCCCCAGCTACTCGGGACGCTGAGGCAGGATAATGGCGTGAACCTGGGAGGCGGAGCTTGCAGTGAGCCGAGATCACGCCACCGCACTCCAGCCTGGGTGACTGAGAAAGACTCCGTCTCAAAAAAAAAAAAGAAAGAAAAAGACCAGCCTGGCCAACATGGTGAAACCCCGTCTCTACTAAAAATACAAAAATCAGCCGGGCGTGGTGGTGCACGCCTGTAATCCCAGCTACTCGGGAGGCTGAGGCAGAAGAATCGCTTGAACCCAGGAGATGGAGGTTGCAGTGAGCCGAGATTATGCCACTGCACTCCAGCCTGGGTGACAGAGAGAGACTCCGTCTCAAAAAATAAAAAAAAATTTAAAAAATTAAAAAAAAATGGGAATGATCATCCCGACCATGGGGTTTTTGGCAGGGGCTGGATGCATTGAAAGCCCTCGGCACCACGCTGGCATGAAGAAAGTACTCCATGTTTCTTTCGTTCGGTGTGTGCCCAAAACGCATTTGTTGCTCACCTTTGCTAGGGTCTCCACAATTCCTGGAGGCAGCCTCCCTGACACTGACTGGGTTTACAGGGCCCCGCTGTGCCTCCTTCTCACCACCACCCCGGGTCCTGGCCAGCCCTTCTAGCTTGTTTGGCCTGATCTGGACAGAGCACTCCTGGCTCCATTATCAGTCTCAGAACATTACTGAGGACTAATAATGCTCAGTTATCAGCTACCTGCATCACTTCATTCAATCCTCACAGAACCCTCAAAGGACGATGCTGTTTCCATTCCCATTTTACAGATGAGCACAGAAAGGTGCAGAGGCCGGATCACTCCTTCAAGGTCACACAGCAGCGTCACCAGATACTCCAGATACTCCCTTCCTGATCTGTGCATCTCCGTGTGCCTTTGCTCATAAGCCGCCCTTACCCTGGGCCCTGGGTATCATGCCCATGTCTGTCTGTTCCTGAGACTTGGGGCCCGATTCACCCCAGGTTCTTATTACTTAGCATGAGCCCGGCCTCCAGAAGGTGGGGCTGGCCATACACATCTCCCCCACCTCCAAACACATTTTTCCCCTCCGTGGTATCATCTGATATTATGGAGTAAGAAATTCCATCTTCAGGGATGTCCCTCCTTTGAAGAGTCCAGGCTGTGAGAAGATAGCTCCATATCCTCTGAGTTTTTATGGGTTTATTTGTTTAATGCTCAATTTATTAAACTCATAAGGCTAATAAACAAAACTCTGAAAACCAATTTTTTCAGGAGCATTTGAACACGGATTACAAATCTGATTAATTTCTTTTTTTTTTTTTTTTTTTTTTGAGATAGAGTCTCGCTCTGTCACCCAGGCTGGAGTGCAGTGGTGCGATCTCGGCTCACTGCAAGCTCCGCCTCCCGGGTTCATGCCATTCTCCTGCCTCAGCCTCCTGAGTAGCTGGGACTACAGGCACCCGCCACCACGCCCGGCTAATTTTTTGTATTTTTTAGTAGAGACGGGGTTTCACCGTGTTAGCCAGGATGGTCTCGACTTAAATCACTGACAACTGCAGAGACACACAGAGTATGGCTGATTCTTTCACCTCCAATAACATTGGCTTTCCTAGTGTTCTGGGAGCACTCCAGCTTCTCCAAGCAGGTCTTCATGCCCAGATCTGAGGGTCCAGACAGCATGCACTGGACTTGGAATCCCAGCTCTATCACTTCCTGGCACTGGAATCTTGCACAAGTCCCTTCTCTTGAGCCTCTGTCCCCAACTGTCCAGTGGGGATGATGACAGAGACTGCCTGACAGGGCTGGGCACAGGAGATGGGCTCAATAAACGGCGATCATGATCACTGTTATCAGCTCTCCAGGACTTCCTGCTTACCGCCCTTGCTGAGTCCAGATCTCCTACCCTCCTCTGAGGGTGCCATTCCCATACCCCATCACTGCCCTTTACAGTTTATGTGGCTCTTCCTTAGGTTCTCAGAATAATTCACACTTCACACTCCACTCAGGTCTCTCTACTCTCAATGGGCCTCTTTCACCCCTCAAGGCAACCCCATCCAGCCCCTCTGCCACAGCCTAGGGGCAACTCCCAGCCTTTGTCCAGGACACTGCTACCTCCCTCTTCAGAGATAAACCAGAAGGTTACGAGAGAGACACCCAAAGTTTGGTCTTGCCTCCTCATCAAGTTAAATTAGATTACACACCCTCTTCATTTCTGAATGTCCAAGAGCACCCCAAAATGTCAGGATAAGCCCAAAGACCTCGCTGTGGCACTCGAGGCCCCACCCACCCCGTGACACCCGGCTCTCACTGCCAGGCTTCTCACTGCTCTCTGAACATAGCAAGCCCTTTCTTGCCTCCTTAGTGCTTAAAATTCCATCTGCTTCCAAGGCCTGGCTTCTCTGCCCCCTTCCTTTGCTTCTTGCTAAACTCCTCTTCATCCTTGAAGACCCAATTCAAGTGTCACCTCCTCTGTGAAGCCTTCCCTGATACCCAGAATCCCAGCCTCTCTCTAGTTATTTGTGCGTCTGAAGTCCCGACCAACCTAGAAATCAGACACTGGGTCTAATTTACTGGCATGGAGGAGGTGGTTAGTGTTTGTCAAATGAATGCACAACCTTGTGTGAAATGAAATGGGCAGCCAGGTAGCACAAGAAAACGCCAGGTATTCTGCTCCTAAGGGTCTGAAACTGCCACCGCGTAACAAGGTAAGTGAACTCGCCCTCCGGCCCCCAGCCCCTTCACAAGGACACAACTTGGGTCCAGTTTGTTAAATTTGTATTGGTGGAGTTCCACGCATGCTTCCTGCAGGACTGGGAGTCCCCAACCCCAAAAGCACCCTCATCCCCTGTACCAAGGGAAAGACCCCGGGGGTACCATGTTTGTAATGATTCTTGTGACCGGAAGTGATTGGACCAGGCCTGGACATCTGATTCAAGAGGGGCCAGTCAGACCCTCTGTCCTGTGTGCCTTCCTTCCCCTGCTCACTCAAGAGCTCTGTCAGCCCCCACTCCATCTTCAGTGGCTCCCACACCTCCATCGCCAGCTGCACAGCCCCGGGTGATTCACATCCCTTCTCCAAGCCTCAGATTCTTGTTCTGTCAAATGGGGGTTTGACCTGTCCCTCCCTGGGTAATTGAGAATCTGGTGATTTTAACCCATGTGGGAAGGCTTGGCCCAGCATCTGGCACAGGAAGGATCTCAATAGGTGTGTGCTGTCTTCTTCTCCCCAATCTAAGTCTCTGGAACTTTCTCTTCCCCACCTCCGATTTTTATCTGAAGCCCCATAATTGCACTGTTGGGTTTGTGCTCTCCCTGTCTGCCTGTCTGTCTGTCCCTTTATGGGTATGCGCCGCACTGGGGACCAGGCAGATTCCAGGCTGGTTTCCTTTAGGGCCGCTCCATGCCCAAGACCCATGGCCCCTGCAGCAACCACTGCTGGGAACACCCTCCTGCCTCCAAGGGGACCACGAGGTTTGGTCCTGCAACTGCAGCCCTTCTGTTCCCACCGGCTACACCCTCTCACATTCACCCAGCAAACACCCGTGGAGGCTGACTCTCGGCTGGGCGATGGAAGACACTTAGGGCATGGAGTTAGACGGAATCTCATCCTGTAGAACACATGCTTGGATGGGGTACTGGGGCATGCTGGGCAAGCAGAGAGGCACAGAAAGCACCAAGAATCTATCTGGGAACTTCCTGGAAAAGGTGACATGACACATACTTAAGAACCTGGTTCTGGACAGAAGGAATGGGTTTGAATCCGGGCTCTGCCACTTCCTGGCTGCCTGACTTGGGACAAGCCACCGCTGCTCTCTGACCTGGTCTTCCCATTTGAAAGCTGGCGATCCCAATTCCCACCTTACGGGTAATCATCATAATGTGTTGACCTCCCTGTGTCACACCTCCTTCCTAGGCTGGTGGCGAGGTGCCCAGGACAGCATGGCTGTAGAGCATGTCGGACAGTAAGCACTCAGTGTGGTGGCTGAGGTTATGACTGTGGGCGGGACTGGGCTCTGATGATGCGGGCTGAAGGATGAGCTGCAGTTCACAGGAGCTAGGGGACAGGACCCTAGACACTCCGGGGGTCGCGGCTGCTGCTGCTAGAGTCAGCCTGTCACTTGGAGAGGGAGCCGCCTGGCCTCCTCCCTGCCGGACTCGCTGACATCTCCCCCACGTGCCTGCCGCGTCCTTATCATTCCGGGCGTAGCTGTTTTTTATTTTGAGACAAAAAAGGGCCTGTTGACGGGGATCCAACTCAAACCAGCTGCAAACATCTGCTTTGATGCGGCGGCCGCGGGCCGGGCGGGCGGCGGCGGGAGCCGCGGGCTGGGGCCCCGGTACGCGCGTCAATCACGCGGCTGGAATGCGAGGCGAGGCGGGCGCGCTCTGCGGGCCTCGGGGGGCCTCTCCCAGCCTCCCGGCCTCCCCAGGCCTCCTCGCCGCGTCGGGGCCGGGCCTGCAGCGAGGGCTGCCCCGGCGCTTCCTGCGGCCCGGGCGCAGACGCAGCTGTGCGGGGCCGCCGGCCCCTCGGCCCTTTGATCCGCGCCAGGAGAGCTGTCGGGAGCCCCCAGCCGGGGCTGGAGGTCACGGGCCAGGGACAGGGAGGGACGGGCACAGCCGGGAGCCCGGGGAGCCATCCCGGGCCAGCCTGGCCAGGGAGGCCCACATGCACATTTGGCGATTCCACAAATATTTTTCTTTTCTTTTTCTTTTTGTCTTTTTTTTTTTTTTTTTTTTTCTTTTTTGAGACAGAGTCTCGCTCTGTCACCCAGGCTGGATGACACTGCAGCCTCCGCCTCCCGGGTTCAAGCGATTCTCCTACCTCACCTTCCCCAGTAGCTGGGACTACAGGCACGCGCCACCGCGCCCAGCTAGTATTTGTATTCTTAGTAGAGACAGGGTTTCACCATGTTGGCCAGGCTGGTCTCGATCTCCTGACTTCGTGATCCCCTCGCCCGCCTCGGGCTCTCAAAGCGTTGGGATTACAGGCGTGAGCCACCGCACCAGGCCCCACAAATATTTCTTTACCGCCTGCTATATGTGGGTCAGCGCTGTCTGGAGGCGGGGCTAGAGCAGCTAGCAGAGTCAGCCCCTCCCAGTGCCCCCACCCCCAGTTCCTTCTTATCGGTGGAGGACATTCTCATAGGCGGAAGGACAGTAACAATGATCTATTTTAACACGTAGATAAATCCATTTCATACAGAGTATGACGAATGGTGACTACAAGGCAAAGAAGAGTGAGACAGGGAAGAGAGATGGGGCTGCAGGTTTAGAAGGGACAGTCACAAGCATGAACGAGACACACATTCCAGCAGGCACCTGGGGGGCGGTATCTACAATACTGGGGGAGGTGGTTCCTTGCAGAGGAACTGCTTGCCCAGTGCAAAGGCCCTGGGGAGGCCGGGCTCCGTGGCTGACCCCTGTAATCCCAGCACTTTGGTAGGATGAGGCTTGTAGATTGCTTGAGCCCAGGAGTTTGAGACTAGCCTGGGCAACATGGCCAAAGTCCATCTTTATCAAAAATAAAATAAATAAATAAATAAATAAATAAATAAATAAATAAATAAATAAAAAAGAAGGGCCCTGGGGACCAAATATCTGGGGTGTGGCTGGAGCAGATGAGTGACAGGGGACAAAGTGCAGGTAGAGCTGGGAGGCAAACGGGACAGATCACATGAGATAGGGACCCTGGGAAGGTTGTGGGGGGGGGGCTGTTATCTGATTGGCATTTTATTTTTTAAAGTTTTTATTTATTTATTTTTTGAGACAGTCTCGCTCTGTGGTCCAGGTCAGAGTGCAGTGGCGTGATCTTGGCTCACTGCAACCTCTGCCTCCTGGGTTCAAGCGATTCTCCTGCCTCAGACTCCCAAGTAGCTGGGATTACAGGCATGCACCACCACACTCGGCTAATTTTTGTATTTTCAGTAGAGAAATACAAAATTTCTCTACTGAGAGAAATTTCACTATGTTGGCCAGGCTGGTTACGAACTCCTAACCTCGAATGTTCCACCCACCTCAGCCTCCCAAAGTGTTGGGATTACAGGTGTGAGCCACTGCACCCGGCCCTGACTGGCATTTTAACCAGGTTCCTTAGGCACCTGTAGGGGGAAACCGGGTTAGAGGGAGGAGCAGGGAGTGGCTTTGGGAAGTTAGCACAGCGAAGGTGTCGGCTCAGAGCCAGGAGGGCGGGGGAAGCCTTGCGAAGGCAGACAGGGGCCCGAGAGGAAGCAAGAGAAAGGATGGCATTGGGGATGAGTCCAAGATCTCCCGGCCTGAGCACCCGGAATGACGGAGTTGCCACTAAAGGACATGGTGTCTGTGGTGCTACCAGGGGAAGAACAGGGAGGGCAGTCCTGGATGTCTTAGGTCTGAGTTGCCTTCTAGGCAGCCATGTGGATAGGTCCAGGGGCAGCTGCTTGTGTGAGGCTAGAGTTCAGGGAGAGGTGCAGGATGGAGATGCTGTGTGGGGGCTGCCAGGATGCAGACACACCCAGAGATATACATCACACAGACACACTGCTACAGGGTGGGCAGCCGTGTCCATGTGGCTTGGCACCTGACCACTGGTTTCTCACCTTTGGGGTTCTGACTTCTGATAGGTGATGGGGATATTGAGGCTTCTGTGGGAACCAGAACTTCCCTGGTGACAGACAGGTCAGGTGCAGATAGGAGGTGGAGCATCACATCCCTCTGACCATCCTTCCCTGCATCCTTTCTGGCTGAACTTGGGACTCTAGTCCAGGCTAGAAGAGTCACAGGAAGTCCCGGGCCAACGGGGCATCAGGGAGGTTGCAAGCTATGATGCGCCAGGCACTGTGTGAAGGGCTTTACCTGTACTATTTCATGACCTTTGGGTTCACCCTCTTCCCCCTTCTTTCTGCCCCTTCACTAGTGAATTCAATGCATTTGATGATTTGGTGATTCACCCACTTATCTAACATTTACCGGGCACCTACTATGAGCCAGGCTCTCTCCTGGTCTGCAGTAGGAACATTCTCTTCCCACCTGCTCATCAAACCGTTTGAGCTAGTCCCAGGTACCTTCCCCCATTCTCACTGAGGTCACCAGCTCCTGGTCGCCAAATCCAACATTTATTATTATCATTATTATTGCTTACTATAATGTACTGACTGTTTCCCACATAGCAGGCTCTGGGCTTTATTTGCCCATGGCTCCTCCTCTATAAGACCCCTGCGAGACAGGCATCATTGCTCTCTTTGCTAGAGAAGAAGGTGCTGCTTGAAGAGGGTACACAGCTACTTAGTGTCTGAGCTGGGGTTTGAGCCTGGCACGTTGGGTCTCCCAGCTCCTGCTCATCCTCCCAGTCTCTGTGCTTGGTTTCCTGGACCTCCCTGTTCTTGAAGCCCTTTCCTGCTTTAACCTCATCTGCCCTGGTCACCTCCCAAAACAACTCCACACTTGCTTCATCAGCACGGAGCTGCTGGGCCTCTCTGGCCTGGGCTGGGGGCACCACGGTTATACGGTGATGATGGCACCCACAGTCCAGAGGGCTGACAATGCACGTGGAAGGTGAGAAACCCCGGGCCACGGGAGGCAGACGCCTTTGGATTTCTCTCCAGGGCCCTGCATGGCCAGAATAGGCCAGGCCCAGAGCCAGGTGCCCAGGAAGGGGTGGGGGATCCACGGCAGTCTGAAGACATGCAAACTCAGCCGGGTGGAGGGCGGAGTGGTGTGGCAGGAAGGACTTTCTGGAGACTTCAAAGAGTTCAGAGGATTCCAGTAGGGGAAGTGTTGGGGCTGGGATGGGAATGTGTGTGTCTGAGGCCAGAGTCAGGCTCTGTGTAGAGGTGGAAAAGCAGAGAGCCCATTCTGGGAGGGAGAAGTTGAAAAACAGCAATGGCATGAAGGAAATGGAGGCCATTTTCAGGGTTAGGAAGATAGTGGCTCAGGTTGGGAGACAGTGGGTCAGGTTGGAGTGTGGGCGAGAAAGAAAGATCAGGCTGGACACCTTGCATGTTGGGCTAAGGAGGACAGGTCGTATCTTTCTTGTTCTCATCAAATCATCCATTTATCCACTCATCCATCCATGTATCCATCCACCCATGCATCCACTCATCGGTCCATCCGCCTACCCATCTATCCACCTGTCCCCCATCCACCCACCCCTTCAACCATCTATCCACCCATACAAATATCCACGTGTGCATGCATCCATCCTTCCACTTACCCATCCATCCCCTACCCATCTATTACCCATCCCCCACCCATCTATTACCCATCCCCCAACCATCCACCCTCTCAACCAGCTACCCATACAAACATCCATGCCTCCATCCGTCCAACAAATACTTAGCCACTTGCTCTGTGCCAAACCCCAAGTAGTGACTCAGTTCCTCCTGAAAGGGCAGAAACTTTCGCTATATGATTTGTATGATTTGTCTATTCTGTAGGCACTAGCGAGCGTCCATCATGACTAAGCTCTGTGCTAGGTGATGGGGAGTCAGCAGGGTCACAATCTTCAGGGGGCTCCTGCTACAATGGGAAAGCAGGTATTCCATGTGAGCGGAGTGTCAGATCTCCAGGGTACCACTAGAGTGTCCAAGTGGCTGACCCAGCTGATACTTTGACTCCGCCATTATGACTTTAAGGATTTTGGACTGCTGTACATAGACCATAGCATTTTAATTAGGGTTATAACAACACTAATAAACTTTCTTTGAGCAAGTGTTTTCTGGAACAAACTCCATTAAAGCAACTTTTTGATCAATGTTCTTTCTAGTACAGTCAAATAATTTTCTACTTTGCCCATTATTTCCCTAAAATTATTTTCATTGAGATAAATTATTTTTCATGAAAAATTTTCCATAAAGCTTTGCTCTAGCATCAGGTTCTTGCCTGTATTGGATCCTGCTGATGGACTCTTTGGTTAATTTGTGGCCAGTGACACATCTTACCATGGTCATTTCACTGTTGTTAGTTATATTTTGTATGGATGATTTTACCAAGTTAAATTTTCCCCAGGATCAGGATGAGTGGTTTTCAATGTTAACAAAATTACCAAAGTGTATTACTACAAATTTTACCAGGCAGGTGATAAAAACATGCTCAGGGTAAAAACCATGGGGTTCAGACAGATTCGAGGGTGTCATATGTTGGGTTCAAATGTCTGGCTTCAGCGGGGGCCCCACAGACTAAGGGAGCTCCTTCTTGCCCTTCAGAGACTCAAAGACAGTGACATGTCCCTTTCTTGGTTAGGCTCCTGTGGCAGCTTCTCCAGTCTTTTCTTTTCTTTCTTTTCTTTTTTTTGAGATGAAATCTTGCTCTGTCGCCCAGGCTGGGGTGCAATGGCACGATCTTGGCTCACTGCAACCTCCACCTCCCAGATTCAAGCGATTCTCCTGTGTCAGCCTACCGAGTAGCTGGGATTACAGGCACAGGCCATCACGCCCAGCTAACTTTTTGTATTTTTAGTAGAGATGGGGTTTCACCATGTTGGCCAGGCTGGTCTCAAACTCCCAACCTCAAGTGATCTACCTGCCTTGGCCTCCCAAAGTGCTGGGATTACAGGCGTGAGCCACCATGCCCAGCAGTTTCTCCACATTCTAATCACCCTCTGAATGAGCTGAGTTTATCCTTACATGTAAGCCCTTGAGGCATGGAGTCCAGTAGCTCTGTCCTCCAGAGGGAAAGACCAACCATCTCCTCCCTTATTTCCCAACCTATGCTCCTCTGAATGCAGCCAGAGATAGCACCAACTTTGTTAGCCTAGTCATGGAGGGCCTTACTACCAAGTCTCTTTCCTGAGATCTGGACTAAGCTTCCTCCTCCCCGCAATGCCCTTGAGTACATGCCCTGTGCTCCTGCTCAAATGTTTGAACCCAGGCTGTGAAAGAAGCTAGCAGATGCTCCTAGTACACCTTACACTCATGGGAACCAGCCCAGCCCTGTGCTCAGAGCTTCACACTCAGGGGCCTCACCGAGACCACTACCGGAGGCAGTCTCTTCCTTCCATGGGTCACCCAGCTGGTGAAATGCAGAGCTGGGGTCCCAAGTCAGGGCTGTAACCACCACACTCTCCTGCCTTCCTGGAGGTTGGGAAGGTAGTTGGAGACCAGGAAGCAAATGACCCAGAGGTTTGGGAGCCTGATACCTGCTTCTAGCCAGTGGCCTGTTGGGCTGGGCTTTTTGTGGGGACATAGCAGTGGTGGGTGGGCAAGATGAGTCCCCTGGCTGAGTCATCCACAGAGGCCTGAGAGAATATCCTGAAAAGGGGGTGCCAGAGAGGGGCAGGACTCCCTGCTGAGCCCAGGGGAGCCCGGAGAGGAGGGGACAGGAGCAGGAATTAAAAGGAGGTATATGAAAGTGTGTTGGCCGGGCGCGGTGGCTCAAGCCTGTAATCCCAGCACTTTGGGAGGCCGAGGTGGGCAGATCACAAGGTCAGGAGATTGAGACCATCCTGGCTAACACGGTGAAACCCCGTCTCTACTAAAAAATACAAAAAACTAGCCGGGCAAGGTGGCGGACGGCTGTAGTCCCAGCTACTCGGGAGGCTGAGGCAGGAGAATGGCGTCAACCCGAAAGGCGGAACTTGCAGTGAGCTGAGATTCGGCCACTGCACTCCAGTTTGGGCGACAGAGCGGAAAAAAAAAAAAAAAAAAAACCAAAGTGTGGGTGCCACTCATTTCCTGCCAGAGACAGGGACCCTCTCCCAGGGCTGGAGAAGAGAGTCTGGAGGACCACATCCCTAGGTCTCCTGCACTCTGGCTGGGGATGGGCAAAGGGCAGGCGAGGCAGGTCGGGGCCCGGCCTCCGGGACAGGCAGGGCAGGCCGCCCGCCCATTTAGTGGGTAACTGATCACTCCACGCCCCGCCCCAGCCGCCCGCTGCCTGCCTCAGCCGCTTAATCACCGCCCGCCCGGCTGCATTAGCATAGTAATGGCCTTTAAATTGAGCCTCTTTGTTTTTTAATTAAGCTCCCAGCAGGTACAGAGAAGAGCGATTATTGAGGAAGCTGCCAGTGCTAATCGCCCGTAGTCATTTGACAATTAAAAAGCGCCTAGCTTTAACCCTTTCCCCTCGCCCGCAGCAGTTCCCCAGCATTTACCCAGCGCCAACTGTGCGCATGCTCTCCCTACGGGATCTGCGGACCCTACCCCTGGCAACTCCGAGAGATCTGAATGGTCTCTGCCAACACCTCCACTTTGCTGATGAGCACACTGAGGCTCAGAGAGGGCAGGTAACTTGTTCAAGACACCCAGCTTGGGCATGGAAGAACTCGAGGGGCAGACAGGTTGCTAGAGAAAGTCAGCCGCCTGGTCTTTGCACCTTGTCTTGCGCTCTGCTTGGAATACTGTCCCGCTGTGAGTCTGGCAAAATGCTTCTCATCCTTCAAAGGCCAGATGGGCACTTCCCAAGCCCCATGGCATGGAGTTCCCAGGGTATCCTCCTCTTCCTGCCAGTTCATCCATTCCCCCGAATACTGATGCAGCGCTTACTGTGTGCCAGGTGCAGTGCTGGGTGCTGGGGACAGCAGCGAACAAGTCGCTGGGAGACAGCCCATCCTGGGGACTGTGGTGGGGAGCAAGTCAGAGAAGGCCACTTTTCGGAAGACAGAGATTTGGGCTGAGACAGGGAGAGGAAGGCGAATCAGCCAGGCAAGGATGGGAGGTGACGGAGAGGCCAGGCAGGAGAGAAACACTGAGTGCAAAGGTCCTGAGAAACAATGAGAATTAATGAGAAATAAAAGGTGCAGAGGGCTGCAGGGAAGGGAGGGTGCCTGGAGCAAGAGGAAGCTGGGGGAGTGCAGGAGCCTGCCTGAGTGTGCAGGGTCTTACACACTATTTACTTAACATTTTTTATCTTAAAAATAATTGAATTTGTTTTCGAAGAGGTAATGCATTCCATAATTTAATACTGAAATGTACAAATACGAAAGGGTGTTCTCTGCATCCTCCTCTACCCCATGCCTAGCCATCGGTCCCCTCTCCAGATGCAACCCAGGTCTTTCATTTGACCCTCCTCCAGAGATATGTCACACATACACAAACCCACATACACCAAGCTGAGTGCATCTGTCATTCCCCTCCCTGGCCTGGTTTGGGGCGTATTTTGGGGGTTTTGTTTTAGTAATGAGGACTGATTGGGATTTTTGTCCACTTTGTTTTTTATACAAACACTAATATGCTCTACAACCGCCACCCCCACCCCATGATTGGAGATGACTCTACGTCGGGACAAGAGCACCTGATTTTACAGCTGCCTGATCCTCTATTGCAGGGCAAACCCTAATTTATTTAACCCATGCCCTGTTGATGGCCTTGTGGGCCATTTAAAGGATTTTTGTCTTAATCTCAAGAGCCATGGGAAGTCATTGAAAGGTTTTAAGTAGGGAGTGGCTTGAGTGATTTACATTTTTGAAAGATTCTTTGTGGGGAGACTCGCTAAGAGGTTCCAGGCTGGTGCCCTGCAGGTGAGAGGCACAGCGGGTCCTGGCTGGGGTTGTGGGAGTGGGAGGGGTGGGTTACCATAGAGCCATGTAGGGAGTTCCTGAAGTGGACAGGGGCTTTGGGGGTGAATGGGAGAAATGGGGTGGCCCCCTCGGCCCTGTCGGGTGCCTGATGGACATGGATGGGGAAGCCCTGCCTGAGATGGCAGCACAGGGTGGCAGATGGGGGACCACGTGGAGATGCCAGGCAGGCAGTCACCTGGCTCACTGCACTGACTGCCAGCACAGCATCCGTTCATCCCTGGGTCGGGGACTTCGCCACGCCAGGCTCTCTGATGCCGAAGAGGAGACAGATGGAGCTTAGCTGCCCCACAGGTGGCCCCAGGCCCGGTCTCTGCCTGTTCACACTTAGCAGGGGCCTGTTGCTGGTGTCCCTGAACACCCCCCCAACCTCCTCCACCTCACACCCCAGGCGGAACAGGAGTTCCTGAAGAGGAGCAGCCCTGAGAAAGCCTGGCAGTGACTTTTTAATAAAGGAAAAGGAGCTTCCGCAGGGCACGGTGTTGGGGAGAGGAGGGCTCCAGACACTCAGAGACATATTCTGCCCCTAGTCACCACTGGGGGAGAACCCCTTCTCCTCTGTCCTTGGCTCCCTGGTGGGGGGAGGAGCAAGCTGTTGATGCCCTGGAGCCCTCCTCACTCTGTCCCTGACTCAGAACTAGAGGTGTCCCCCTAGAGAGGAGCTGGGGGCACAGCCAGGACCACCTCTGGCTGCCTTGTACCCCACAGACATACATAGCAGTGCAGGCAACAAGGGGTTAACAGTCTGCCCATCCCCATCTATCAGCCAGCATCTCCCAAACAGACGGACAGACAAGGCAGCTGTCCAAACAGGCCTGTGTACCTGGCCACGGCCGCAGAGAGGACAGGGCAGCGGCTGTTTACTCTGCTCCCACCACAGGCGCACACTCACACACACACTGGCAGGCCATTTCCATCCAATCTCCCCGTGGGGATGTGCCCTCCACCCCTGCCCCTCCCACTACCCCTGCACAAGCAGATTCCTAAATGCTCATCTCCCAGACAAGGGCTGGGAATCTCCAGGAGTCAGGGAGGAGGTGAGGTGCCCAGGGAGCACAGTGCTGGCCCCTAGCCTTGCCCCTGATGCTCCCTCTCTGCCCAGAGCGGGGTGGAGTGTCTCAGAGCCTGGGGACCTGGTGAAGCTGGGTGCCTGGGGAACGACCCCCTCAAAACCCCTCTGGTCTGTTTGGCCCCAAATCTGTGTCCCCTTGTCCATCTCCATCTCCCTGATGGTGTGAAAAGCTACCTTCTACCCCACCTGAGGGAGCCCTAGGTTAGCCTCTTTCTACACTGGGCCCTGAGCTTGACCCCACTGGCCTCCTGTGCAGCTCTCAGATCTGCCCAACTCCTTGGTGCTGAGTTGTTTGTGGGGCCTGGTGTGTCAGACATCCAGAAAGTCCAGCCAGCAGCACGCAGAGCCCTCCCTACCCTCTGTGGGTGGTTCCCCATTCACTCTGACAGGTCCCCTCTATGCCCTTTCCCTAGAGAGGGGCTCCCTGTGGTGTCGGGGGCTCCCCCAGACCCCAGCATGGATGCCTGCTGTGAGCCAGGCTCTGGGTTGAGCTCCTGGAGTTCTCATCTCCTCTCCACCCTGGAAGGCAAGGAGAATGAGTCTTCCCATTTCTCAGATGAGAAAACTGAGCCTTGTGCCAAGCCTCACAGCTACAAAGTGCCAGAGCCCCCAGTAAGAGATAGGTCAGCGTGTGGTTGGGCAAAAGCCGAAAAGAGCCTCTTGCTTTGTGTGTGCAAGTCCACAGGCGGGCAGCAAGAGGTGCATCATTCTGACCAAGTCCTGTGCCAGGTGCCATGTGCCTGGGCATGTCACTGGCCTCACTTCTGGCATCACTGGGGCCGGCAAGTGATAAAAGCCAAGGCTCCTGCTTACCAGTGTCTCTGGGAGGGAAGCTCCTGCCAGCCTCAGCTGGCCGGGACATGGTGCAGCCAGGATTCTGTCCTGGGCTGTGTGCGCCCCCCTCCCTAAGGCCAGGCCCTGGACTGTTCCTCAGGCCCCCGCACCCCATGTGACATCTTTACGGCACATGCTGGGTCTGAGAAGGCCTGAATGGGGCGAGAGGGAGGCAGGACATCCCTCAAGTAACGGATTGTAAATTCCTGGGCCCCGGCTTTCCATCCCTAACAGCCCCTCCCGAGCTCACAGTGCCTGTCCCTTCGCAGCCAATTTAAATGAGGGCTCCCAGACCCGGGGCGTAAAGCATTCCAGACTCGGGAGAGGGGCAACTATTGTTTCTCTGGGAAATAAAATAAAATAAAATAAAATAAACTGAGTCTCTGCAGCTTCTAATCACTCTCACATGTGCTGCGCGGGTCCCGCCAAGGACAGCCCTCTACAGTGTGTGAGCCCCGCATGGGCACAAACCCTGCCTCACCCTACAGCCTGTGAGGGAGGCCCCTGATCTCCATTATTCCATGGGAGAAACTAACTCAGGGGGAGCTGCCAGACACTGGCTCTCACTTGGTCCCTCTAATAACCTCACACTGTCACTCATCATCCCATTCCACAGAGGGTACAACTGAGTGCCTTGCTCAAGGTCACCAGCCAGTACTGGGCCAGCCGGGATGACCTCCAGCAGACAGGCCCAAGGGATTTGAACCCGGTCCTTCCGACTCCAGAGCTGGAGATCTTCACCCCTTGCGGTGTGGCCTCCCTATGTGAGAAGCATCCACTGATCGCTTGGAAGGAGCCCGGCCCCAGCAGCCCTGCCCCGGGCAGGTCCCACCACAGCCACAGCTGGGGCCCGGGAGCATCAAGGCTGGTTTTTAATAAGGAAGATGAATTTACTTGGAAACCCCGGTCCAGGAGAAGGGGGCGGTGGAGACTGCCGACCTTGATTCCCTCTGCCTTTCTGGAGGGAGGGGAGTGGAGGCCTGGCCAAGTGGCCTCTGGGCCGCTGGGGGCCTGGGCTGTGGGGGGCCACTGCCCCGGCCTGGAGGGAGCTGGCTCACTCTCTCTCCCCGAGTAAGCCCACAGGATATTACACTGCCTTTGTGTGCCTGGTGACCCAGCTGCTGGTTATTGAAAAATTCCACCGCTCGGCACAGGGCAGGCCCGCTGACCCCTCATCCCGGGGCGCGCCTATCTTTCAAAAGATACAGGATTAGAGAGCCAGAGCCGGCCTGGAGCGGTGCCCCGCCTGGGGTGTCTGTGTTTTTGCGGCCTCTCGGGATACTGGCTGGAGTGGGCTCTTGGCGCAGGATTTAATTAGTTGGAATCAGCCTGCGATTACTGCGGCGACTATTTACCCAGCCACTCTGCAGTCTGAGCTCTGCTCCGAACAAAGATGGGCCCCTCGGCCCTGGCTGGCCAGGCCAGGGGCCCCAGCTGAGCCCGGGCCCAGCTGCCGGGAGGGGAGGGCTGCTGGCCTGGCAGGCCTTCTGCTGGCGCACCTCATTTAGCTGATATTTGTGGGTTTTCGCAATGCAAAGCATCTACATGGGGCTTTTAAAAAATTAAAGCATCTCAAGAAATTTATGACCGATTTCCGAGCGGGGTCCCCTCCCCCCAGCTCAGAGCTCGGTGGTGGCGAAGCAGAGCTGGGTTTACTGGGGTGGGATTGAATTCTTGTTGACGGCTGGTGAGCTGGGCATGGGGCTGTGCCCGGGGGCCAAACTCTGGAGAGTAGGGGAGGTGCCCCAACTGACGGTTCTCTTGCCTCCTCTGCCGCCTGGGATGGCCCCTGGCTGTGTATCTGTCCTGCACTCCCCTCCAGACAACCACAGTGGTGGCAGCTAGCGTGGGAGGTCTGTGTGAGCTGTGCTCCCAATCCTCATGCCTACCCACAGCTACGCCCACACCCACACCCACAAGAATTCACCTGTGACATGCACAGTAAGTCTTCACTTACCCTTGTGGATGGGTTCTTGGAAACTGCGACTTTAAAAGAAATGCCATATAATGAAATAAACTTTTTTCATCTGTGTTATATGGAAACGTTATTCGAGGACCTGCTGTCTGTGGTTTCGCTTAATGTCACAGTTTCCAAGAACCTATCCAGGAGGGTGAGGGAGGACTGACTGCACTGCCACCCACAGCACCCAGGTAACATGTATGTGTGCACACCTGTATTGCCTGTGCCAACAGTCCAAGCCCTCACCCGTGTCCACCCACACATGCCTGCCAATACATACGTGTATGTTGACAATATGTGTGCATACCTGTACTCAAGCATGTCTAGCTACTCACACCTACCTGTCCATCTGCATCTGCCCAAGCCTGCTGTTTACATGTGCCCACATATGCCAGCACAATATGCTGGCAAATCTGAGCTCGTCTGCACCCATATGCACATATACTGGCCACATACACTCACATGCACGCTGATAAGCACCAAGGATGCATATGTGCACAACTCTACAGGCTGCTCTCTGAGTGTGCTCGCACATTTACACACACACACAACTGCTGATGTATTTGTACATGCACATGCACATGTTTCCACCCGTGGGGAGTCTGCTGCCTCTACTCATGTATGCACATGTCTAGCCATGGGACGCAGCTATGGGGGCTGTTTCAGGGCTCTGCCCCTTGGAGGGGGTCACTCAGACCCAGCATCAGGTGACTGCTCTGGGGGCCCAGCTGGTATATTCTGGGAGACTGAGGCACACGCCGGGGACTCTCTTGGGAACTGGGATTTGGGTTAGGGGCCTCTCAGTGCCAGGTTTCCGGAAAAGTTGCCAGGATGGGGGTCTCCTCACTGTCTGCTGGGTGACCTAGCCCCTAGTTGTCACCAATCCTCCGCCCAGGAGCCCTGCCCTCAGCCTCCTCGGAAGGCTTCATTTCTCTCCTGCCTCCTCTACTTCTAACCGTGGCCACTGTGGTTCCTGTCCTGCCTCGTGGCCTGGGGAGTACCTGGGGGCCATCCTGGGGAAAGGACAGAGGAGAGGACTGCCCAGATCCAGAGGAACTTTGGGCGCTGATGACCTCCTTTTCTCCCTGCCCTGGAGACAACTGACCCTAGCCCTCATCCCATGGACATACACCTTAACACATGTGCACACATTTGAGGTGACCAGAATGGCACCTACTTACACAGAGAAACACACTGCCATATACAGAGGCACACACAGGCACCTGGGGTCACATGCACAGACACACCCAGAGGAGGACAAAAGCCCCAGGCATACACTCACATACCTTAACACGAGATGCTGGACGAACAAGGACACATCAAAACGAAGACCCCCAGGCCCACACAGATGCCCAAGCAGGCCAGACACATGTGAACACACGAACACACACACGCTCATACAAATACACAATGCAGACCCCAAGGAAACTCTTTTCTCAGAAGTCCAGGGAGGCCCAGGCAGAGAGAGCAGTGACCCACCCACAGTCTGAGACTGGTGGGTGGCGAGGCCAGGGCCCCCGACTCACGGGCTGGCCCCTCCCTCTCCCTAGCCCTCATCTGCCGGGAGTCCTCATATCCACAGGAGCCCTCATCCCTGTCTCCACCCTCATGGCCAGGCCCTGTTTCAAGCCTCACTGTCTTGGCCCCAGGCAGCCCATGCCCTCTCAGGTGCACCCTCGCCGCGTGGAATGCCCTTCCACCTTCCCTGCCCATGCGAGCCACAATCTTCCTCTCATCCCCTCACCCTCTGCCCTCGGGGTCCAGGACTGCTCAGGGCTCAAGCTGCCAGAGAGCCCCTTGGCAGGGTTGGATCCCAGGCCTGCTGCCGCTTCCGTGTCCATTTCTGAACAGCAAATGAGTCTGGCCGTGACTCAGTTTCCTCACCCAGTCAAGCATTCTTGATGGTGTAACAAAGGGCAAGTGCAAACATGCTTTTCCCAACTGTGGATACAAAAAGCCAGGTTCCAGAAGGCCCCTCTCCCTGCCTGTCTATCATCCCCTGCCAAGCACCACCCAGGAGGGCCTGGTGGATGTGGGGGTTAGGGTGACAAGAGGTGAGTGGGGCCTCTTTGGGGTCTGAAAGATGTGGATTTAAATCCTGCTTCTGGGCCAGGCACAGTGGCTCATGCCTGTAATCCCAGCACTTTGGGAGGCTGAGGTGGGTGGATCACCTGAGGTCAGGAGTTGGAGACCAGCCTGGCCAACATGGTGAAACCCATCTCTACTAAAAATACAAAAGTTAGTTGAGTGTGGTGGTGCACGCCTGTCATCCCAGCTACTCAGGAGGCGGAGGCAGGAGAATTGCTTGAACCCAGGAGACAGGTTGCAATGAGTTGAGATGGTGCCACTGCACTCCAGCCTGGGCAACAGAGGGAGACTCCATCTCAAAATAATCAATCAATCAATCAATCTCGCTTCTGTATTTGTGTCTTAGCTTTGTGACCCTGGGCCCATGACTCCCCTTCCAGATCCTCAATTTCCTTGTCTGTAAAATGGGAGGTTATGATCTGCCTCTGCAGCGTTCTGGTGAAGGTGTGATGAGACAGTAAGCACTGAATGGCCAGAATGGTGCTCAGGAAGCGACAGCTTGACTCAGCCACCTTCTCCAACCCAGAGGAACCTTTCCCTGCAATGCTGAGGTCTCTGCAGGCCCCTGGTCTCAGTAAGAGTCTCTGTCCCTGAGCCCCAAACAACAAAGTACTTCCTCAGCAGCTCTTCTTCCACCCCCGTTTCCTAACCTGCAGGACACTCAGCTCCTTTCAACCCCTCAACCTGCCCTCCTCTCACCCTCCCTGGCCAGCCCTGCTCTGGCCACACCCAGTGCGACTACATCATCACCTGCACTTCCTTCCTCAATAAACCTGCTTTCAGCTGCCTCTGCTTTCCCTAAGCCACCACTCAGCTAAAAACAACACCTTCCAGACCCAAGTGTCTCGTTCATTGATTTATTTATTCAACCGGCCCTCGCTTACTGAGCAGCTACTATGGGCCAGGCACTGTGCCAGGGGCTGGACAACTAAGCTCACACTGCCCTCTGCCACTGGCCACCTTTGGCCATCCCTTTCTTTTGGAAACTCTATGAAGGCACATGGTCTTGGTCTCTCCCCAGAGACTTGCAGGTTGCTAGTTCTCCGTCTGCTCTTAAATGCCAGGACCCTCAGGGTTCTTGTTCTCTTATGGCTTTGAGTGTCATTTAATGCCAAAAGCTCTCAAACCACCACCTCCAGATCTATAGCACTGACCCCTCCGTCAAGTTCCCACCCTCTCTGGAGATCCAGACCCCTTTACTGGCCTGCTTCCTGGGCTGCTCTGTAGATGCCTCCAAGGCAGCACCGCCCAGTGTGTTGACACTCCAGCTCCCGTCATGTGGCACATGTGCCTAAAGATATATGTACCAGGATGCTCACTGATGTATGGTGTGTGTGACAGCAAAGCACTGGCAGCTGCCCAAAGGGCTGTCAATAGGGAAATGGGTTCATAAATCAAAGTTCACCCATTCCCTGGACTGTTATGTCGTGGCTGCAAGATACAGCAAATCTGTGTGTAATGATATGCGCAGGTGTTCTCAGTGTGTGCTCAGTGGGACAAGCCAGTACAGAGCAGAGCAGTTTAGAGAAAACATGGATCCCGTCAAAAGGAAAACCAAGTGGATGTGCACAGAACATGCTCCTACATTGTAGGAAAGGCCTGGAACATTACCCATCTATCAACTGACTGCCTCTGGGAGAGGGGTGGGGGAAATGGATGAAGACTGTCCCATTTTATTTGACTTCTGCTTTGCCTGAATTTATTTTATGAGCAACATGATTTTGTAACATAAAAAAGAACAAATCTATAAGAAATACAGAGAAGAAAAAAATGACCCATTTGTCATTTCCGCCTAAGCTCAGTTCCCTCTGACCAGCTCTTCTGGAAGTGACACCACTGTTCTCCCAGGGCTGAGAGAGAAGAAACCTTAAATCCTTTGCCCAGGCCTCTTCCCCTCCCATTCTTCCCACGCGGCCCCTCTGCACGCCCTTACCCCTGTACACCTGCCCTGCCCAGGCCTCCTGGTCGCCTCTGCTGTCTCCTGTCTCTTTCAGAATGAAAATCAAACTGTATCACAGCCTGCTCAGAAGTCTTCAGAGTCTCTCCACTTACATGCAACAGGACAGAGCAGCCCCGACTACCCAGTGTGTTCTCAGCATACAGCACATAGAACACGCATACGTAAAGCACGTAGAATGGCACCAGCGAGGTTATTATTAGCATTGCTATTATTATTATTATTATTATTGTTATTATTTCTTTTTTTGAGACAGAGTCTCGCTCTGTCACCCAGGCTGGAGTGCAGTGGCATGATCTCAGCTCACTGCAAGCTCTGCCTCCCAGGTTCACGCCATTCTCCTGCCTCAGCCTCCCGAGTAGCTGGGACTATAGGCGCCTGTCACCATGCCCGGCTAATTTTTTGTATTTTTAGTAGAGATGGGGTTTCACCTGGTCTTGGATCTCCTGACCTCGTGATCCGCCCACCTCAGCCTCCCAAAGTGCTGGGATTACAGGTGTGAGCCACCACGCCTGGCAGCACTGCTATTTTAACAACCTGTTTTTCGCACTTCCCTTCTTCCTTTTGCCCTCAATTTCCTTTCTTTCCCCTCACTTTTCCACCCTCTGTCTCTCTTCCTGCCTCTCTTTCCTCTTTCCAGAAATGAATCTGCAGCTTCAGCCACACCACAGCAGGCTCTCCCTAATCCCATCAGCCTCCATCACCTGGCTCAGCTGCTCTGGACTCTGAGGTCTGTGCCCTCAACTCCGCACCTTGGCTCTCCCTGTCCCCTCTACTGGGCCTGCCCCCTGCCCCTCCAGGGCTGTCAGCTGAATGCTTTTCATCCTTCCAGGCTGGATTCGATGGGCGCTTCCTTCAGGGAGCCTGCCCGCTCCCAGCATCTTCCAGCGGGCTGCCCCCAGGAGGTGGTGAGCAGAGCACCAGATCTGGGTTCAGACCTGTCTTGTGCCTCTCAGCAAATCTCTCAAACCTCAGTTTTCCCATCTGTAAAACAGGCCGGACGTAGAAGCTGCCTGGTAGGTTGTTCTGAGGGTTACTGAGGCGCAGGGCAGAGCGCCTCGGCACAGCGCCTGGCTCGGGAACCTCTGCGTGGGAGCTGTGATGACGGGCCTCCTCCTCTGATCTTTGTTCACCAGCACATCTCAGCCTCTTCGCGCATGCTGCCTTCTGGGTTCCGGTCAGCGTCTGCATTCACCCTGGAGACAATGGTGTAGCCCTCGGGGAGGGCCCACGTTGGCCTTGTTGGGGCTGTGAGGAGGTCTCCATGCAGGGGGACACAGCTGAGCTGCCCCGGGCTGGCATGGGTTGGCCCCACCCCCGGAGGGTTGGTAGGGGGCAGCTGGTGCCTACTCTGTTCAAAGGCCAGCGATTCTCCACGGCTGGTGAAGCGGGTGGGAGGATGTCCTGTGAGCCCCTCCTCCCAAAGACACACCACCCAGGGGAAGGAAGGGTCCAGATCAGAGACGGCAACCCCGCCCCTGCAGACCAGCACAAGGAACACCGGAGGTGCTTTTGTTTCTCTGGTAAGAGGAGCCTCCCGCCTCCTCCAGACTCACCCTCCCGGAGCAGCCCCGCCGGCCGCGGCCGCCGAGCTCCAAACTGGGCGAGCCTTTTCTCCAACACTCAGTAAATACTCAATACTGCATTAAAGCAATAAATAGTCATTTTAAGGAAACCGAGACTCAATTTAGCCACCAGAGTCAGGAGCAGCGGTTAGCAGGGCTGCGGAATGTCACTGCACAGCTGGCAGCCCCGCCCCCGCCACCCCAGCCCCGGCTCCAGGGGGAGGCCCAACAATGGGCCGTGCCAGGCTGCACCGCCCCTCCCCCCAAATCAGGTTACGATGGACCGTGGAGGAGGGGGACCGGCTCAGCCAGCAGCTCCAGGGAGCTGGAGGAAGCCAGAGAGGCGCGAAGGCATGGAGGAACACCCCACCTCCACCTGGGGATAATAATAATAAAACTAACAAGAACAGCAGCACAGGCAGGAAGAAGACAAGCAATTCCTGAACGGACTGGACACTTGCCCAGCGCAAGCACAGCGCTAAGGCCGGTACAGGCATCCCTGTGTTTACCGCTTCAGCCCCTCCAGTGAGAGATACCTTCATCCCAACCTCATGGGTGGAGAAACTGAGGCTCAGGAAGCTGAATTACTTTGGTCAAGGTCAGGAAATACTTGCACAACGTGTGCATTTATTTATATTTTTCAAGATGGAGTCTGTCTGTCGCCCAGGCTGGACTGCAATGGCATGATCTCAGCTCACTGCAACCTCTGCCTCCCAGGTTCAAGCGATTCTCCTGCCTCAGCCTCCTGAGTAGGTGGGATTATAGGCGCGCACCACCACGCCCAGCTAATTTTTGTATTATTTAGTAGAGATGAGGTTTCACCACATGGTCAGGCTGGTCTTGCACTCCTGACCTCATGATCTGCCCACCTCAGCCTCCCAAAGTGCTGGGATTACAGGTGTGAGCCACCGCGCCCGCCAACTTGTGCATTTATTAAGTACCTAGTACGGGCCTTGTGCTATCTCCGTGACATGTTCCCATTCTACAGACAAGGGAAGTGAGACTCCCAGCAGGGAAGGAACTTGGAGGTGACACCTCTTGGCTCCTTGCCCACATGGTCCCTTGGCCTGGTTCAAGGGGAAGGGGTATACTGCCCCCCCCCAATCCCTGGGCCTGACCGTCTGTTTGGGTGGGGGATTGGGCTGGGCTGCCGGGCGGAACTTGGGGGGCCTGGTCCTGTGATTTGGTCTCCAAGTTATGTGGGCGAAACAAACAAGGCTCCTCTGTGCAGGGCTGGGGGATTTGTGCTCCACCGCCATGGAAACTACACAGAACATGGGGGGAGGGGAGTGTGGCGCGGCTCCCCTTTACAGATGTCAGACGCCCCCCACAGCCTCAGACCTGGGGCCAGCTGTGGGTGGCCTGGAGGCGGCTGGAGGCAGACGAGGGCTGGCTGGACAGGCATCCTCCACCTGGTATCCCCTGGGCTGGGGTTGGGAGACAAGAGCCTGGCACAACACTCAGACTTGGGCTCCGTGGGTGCAGCTGGCATGGGAGGCAGAGGAGCCCTGGCAGTCAAGATGTGCCAAAAATACCAGGCAGAGATAAGAGCAGCAACTCCTACCCACCTGGCTAAAAATAGCCCCATACTGGGAGGCAGAAAGGCCCCCGGGGATTTCCCAAAGACAGCTGGCCTACTGCCCCTGACCCATGGGTGGCCTGGTCTGGGATGAGCCCATTTCCCAAGCAGGGCAACCAAAGCCAAGGAGAGGGCAAGGGCCAAGCACATCGTCTTGGGAAAAGCATTCTCAAGTACCGTGTGTTGACTATGTGCCAGACACTGCCTGGCAAGGGATCCACAAGCCTGGTGTCAACCAAAACAAATTGAAATGGTGATAACAATGGAGGCAGGCGTTAATGTTTACTTCATACTCATTAGGTGCCAGGCACTACTCCAAACATCGTATGTGTTTATCTCATTTTAGAGACAAGGATTACTATTATCCACATTTTATAAATGAGAAAACTGAGGCTCAAAGAGGTCAAATCCCTTGCCAAGGTCACACAACTGTGGAAGTGGCAGAGCTGGGATTTGAACCCAAGTTCCTCTGCTCTCAAAATTTTTTTTTTCTTTCTTTTTCTTCTTCTTTTTTTTCTTTTTTCTTTTTTTTTTTCTTTTTCTTTTTCTTCTTCTTCTTCTTCTTTTTTTTCTTTTTCTTTTTTTTTTTTTTTTGAGAAAGAGTCTTGCCTTGTTGCCCAGGTTGGAGTGCAATGGTGCAATCTCGGCTCACTGCAACCTCTGCCTCCCAGGTTAAGTGATTCTCCTGCCTCATCCTCCCAAGTAGCTGGGACTACAGGCATGTACCATGCCTGGCCATTTCTCTGTATTTTTAGTAGAGATGGAGTTTCACCATGTTGGGCAGGTTGGTCTCGAACTCCTGACCTCAAGTGATCCACCTACCTCAACCTCCCAAACTGTTGGGATTACAGGTGTGAGCCACTGCACCAGCCTCAACATTCTTAAGCCTTAGGTTGTTCAGCTGAGGCCAATAAGGCTCAGAGAGGGACATTCGTTTGCCCTGGGTTGCACAGCAATAGAGCCAGGACTGGAACCCAGGGTTTTCTGACTCCCAGGTTCAAGCTCCTCTCCAGATCCCAAGTGAGTCACCATTGCCAACGCCACCCTGCTTGCCAGCAGTGTGTTTGGAATGTGTCTGTCTGTCTTCCTGACGGGTAGTCCTGCCTCTGCTCCAGCCTCCTCTGTCTGTCAGGTCCCATTTGAGCTGAGGGCACAAGGCTCCCTATCTGCCCCCAGTGGCACAGCCCCACCTGGAGGAAGCTTAGGCAGGGCCTAAGCTGCCCTGTCTAGACACTTCTTGAAACCCGACAGCGGTGGCCGCTCTCGTGGGCCTGGCCTGGCTGAGTCCAGCAACAATGGGCCCTCTGTGCCCAGCTCGGGGCCTGCTCCAACAGGCCGCCCACCGGCTCCCAGCCCAGCCCACACTTCCATCCATACCTCTCTGGGCCCCTGTGCCCACCCTGGGAGCAGGCCTCCTTCTTCCCGAGGGCAGGGCGTGGGAGCCTCCCACGGTTAGACCAGGGAACTGGTTCTGCAGAATTCTCAGGGCTGCTCTCCCAGGCTGGGCTGGGAGCCAGGAGGTCTCCAGGGGCAGGAACCAGTCCCTGCCACTACCCTCAAGCAAAGAGATCCTGGCCCCACTTTATAGCCGAGGAAACTGAGGCTCAGAGGGAATTCCCTGACAAGGATCACTGGGAACTACACACAAACGAATGTCTCCTGAGAAGGTATAGTGATGATAATCATTATTATCAGGCCACTGTGTACTGAGCAGTCACTTGCCCCAGGCCTGTGCTAAGCACCACACAGGGGCCACGACTCTTAATCAGCACAGGCTCCCAGTGCAAGGCACCATATTAACCCCATTTGTACAGACGAGAAACCTGAAACCCGGAGAGGTAAAGACACTTGCATAAGGACACACAGCAAGCAAACAGCAAAGCAGGGACTGGTAGCAGCAGCCCTGTGTCTGTCTGACTCCAGCTTTCTTTATCCTGCAGGGTGCTAGGTGGGGGAGGACTGAAGGGGGCTGGCTGCCCCGCAGGTGTCCCATGCCCAGTGGGCCTAGCCCAGGAGAAAGGCCCTTTCCTGCTGCAGTTCCGCCTCCACAATCCCTGCATTGTTGATTCATTAGGTAATTTCCCTGGAAGCACCAGCTGTTTGGAGGGTAGGGAGATGACTGATTGAGGCGGCTGAGAGCTGCAGGGGCGACTGGGTCAGGGGGCGCTGCAGGCCTGGCCAGGTGTCCCCCCTCCCCTCTGCAGCAGCCACACCTTGCAGGGAACCCTCAGGTCTCCAAGGATAGAGAGGGGCAGGCCCAGCACCTCCCACTGGGGCCTGGCATTCTCAGGTGCCTGCTCAACTCGGGCCACAGCCACACTGCAGGCTGGCGGGTGGGGAGGGCGGGGCCCCACTGGGCTCCACAGAGCCCCAGGCTCCTGGTGGCCCAGCTGAGCTGGGGCAGTTGGGGCAGGAAGGAGGGGCCTCCCTCGTCCAGGGTTCCTCTGAAAGCCGCCTCTCCATGGCCTCCGGGGCTGGCCCATTAAACCTGCTCCTGCTGCCCCACAAACAGACAGCAACCATGTGCTTGGGCTCAGCCTCCGTGCCCCCAGTGGCCCTCCGCCCACCATACCCAGAGCAGCTGCTCCATCCTGGCTGCCTAGTCTGTCCTACTGCTCAGAAACCCACTCTGGCCCCAACAGACAGAGTTCCTGGAGAGAAGCCAACAGGGCCTTGAAGGGGGTCACACATGAGGTGTCCGCATTGGCCTGAGAGGTCGCCCTGCACAGGGCGTCCACGCTGGCCTGAGAGGTCGAGAGGTCACTCTGCACGGGGCATCCACGCTAGCCAGAGGGGTCACCCTGTGTCAGGGTGTCCACACCGGCCTCAGCGGTTGTCCTGTGTGTGGGCATGTCTACTACGGTTAGAGGCTGTCCTGTGTGAGGCTGTCCCATGTGGGATGTTTTCCAAATTTCCCTTCTTCTTCCCCTGGCTACCTCTTACCCATCCCAGATCTCAGCTCTTCGTTTAGATGTTGCTTTTGTAGGGATATCCTTTTTGAGGTCCCTTGACTGGTTGAGCGCTCCTGCTCTGACTCTCCAGCAGCCGCCTGTGGGTCCCCTATCATGGCATCTCCCGAAATGCCCCGTCACTGCCTGTTTCATCATGTGTGTTGAGTCCAGCCCAAGAACCACAGCAGGCATTGACTTCAGCTGGCTTGGTTGGAGCTGCCTTCACAGCCACACTAAGGGCTCCGGAAATACTGTTGTTAGGCGAAAGAAGGGGCAGATAAATAGAACAGTTGAGTGGAGATCACCCCAGGGGTTCACGCCAGCCTTTGCAATCCCCCTGACATGGATTTCAAGCTCTTCTATGGGGTTACCATGTTCTAGGCTTTGATACAAGCCTTTCACAATGTTAACTCAGTTAACTCTCACAGTGACCAGTGGAGGTGGCTGCTGCTACTAACTCCAGTTTACAGATGAGAAAACTGGGGCACAAAGAGGGTAAGTGACTTGTCCAAAGTCTCACAGTAGTCGAGCTGGGGTTTGACCCCAGGCCACCTGGCTGCAGCATCCACATTCATTGCCATACTATTTACACTGGCCTTAGAAGTCACTTCTTGGGCAGCTCCAAGCAGTTGTACATGGACCACAGAAAGCTTACATGGCCTCGGCCACACCAGGACAAACTATAAGGTCGATGTAGACACACACATAGGACAACCTCTGAAGCCAGTGTAGAGACACACACACAGGACAACCTCTGACGCCAGTGTAGACACCCCCACACAGGACAACCTCTGACGCCAGTGTAGACACCCCCACACAGGACAACCTCTGACGCCAGTGTAGACACCCCCACACGGGACAACCTCTAACGCCAGTGTAGACACCCCCACACGGGACAACCTCTGACGCCAGTGTAGACACACACACAGGACAACCTCTGACGCCAGTGTAGACACACACACAGGACAACCTCTGACGCCAGTGTAGACACCCCCACACAGGACAACCTCTGACGCCAGTGTAGACACCCCCACATGGGACAATCTCTGACGCCAGTGTAGACACCCCCACACGGGACAACCTCTGAAGCCAGTGTAGACACCCCCACATGGGACAATCTCTAAGGCCAGCGTAGATACCCCCACACGGGACAGTCTCTAAGGCTAGAGTAGGTGCCCCCAGATAGGACGATCTCTAAGGCCAGTGTAGACACCCTACACAGGACAATTTCTAAGGCCAGTGTAGACACACACACAGGACAATCTCTAAGGCCAGTGTAGGTGCCCCAGATAGGACAATCTCTAAGGCCAGTGTAGACACACACACAAGATAACCTCTGAAGCCAGTGCAGACACTCCCACATGTGACAATCTCTAAGGCTAGTGTAGACAAACACACAGGACAATCTCTAAGGCCAGTGTAGGCGCCCCCACACAGGACCACCTCTGAAGCTAAGCCAGCATCATCAGGGCCAGCAGAGCCCCTGGCCTGAGAGTGTGTGGAGAGGCTGGATGGGCCATGCCCGCCCTGATAGGATGAGGAGGGATGGGGGTCTGCAGGGCCGACCTAGCCCTGGCCCAGCTGGAGCACAGGACAGCCTCCTGGGGACAGCGTGAAATTGCCATTCTCCACTAAGGGGCCGCTGCTGGAGGGAGCCTTCCCAGCCCAGCTGGGAGAGGGTCAGCAGCGCCCCTGGACATGTTCTGCCCAGGCCTGGGACGCTCCTCACCACCTGCCCAGCACTGGTGGCCAGGACAAGAACCAGACAGGCTTGGGGCACGAGTTGCCTGAAGCTGTCACTCTCTACGGGGGTAGGGGGCCCATTCAGGCCTATGACAGGGCTCTTCTGGGGCTAGACAAAAGGCCCCGGCTCCCAGCAACAGACAGTAAGAAGTGTGCCTGTGAGTGCGTCTGAGCGTCTGCATGTGTCTGCATGCCTCTCTGTGCATGCATGAGGGAGAGGATGCCTCGGCAGACCCCAGCCCCAGAACACCCGCCTCTCAGCCCTCTGAAGGGCCTCTCCCACCCTGTATCCCAGACTTGGATCAGGCCTGCCTCATCCTATGGGGGGCCTCTGGGTGCCTCCCGTATGGACTTCTCATGTCCCCAGGAAGTCCTCATTCCCTCCACAGCAAACTAGGCCTCTCAGGGACAGGGGGCTTTCCGAATTTGAACCCCTGGTCTCTCCTGCTGCAATTAATGCAAATGACTCTCCCAGGTTTGGGCTTGATAATTTGATTATTTGTTTGGCATTTATCTTAAGCAAAGTGGATGACAAATAACTGCAAACTAATGTGATAAAAGCCATTTATAAAGCTGCCTCGTTCGGGGGCCTTCCCCTAACTATTTATGACAAGGTAATAACGCTGCCGCGTGCGGCCGCCTGCCTTTAAATTGGTTACTTAGAGGCATGATGGATGAGGGGCGAGGCCACCTTCTTCTGAGGAGAGCTCCTGATTTCTGATCTCATTTTTGAGGATAATGAATTATATCTAATTAGTCCTTCCCAAATCTAATCAGGAGCTGGGAATGTGGACCAGAGGGAGGGGGCTGGCAGGCGGCAGGGAGGGCAGGGGGTCAGCAGGAGGGGTGCCCCGGGCCTGGCAGCCTGGGGGAGGGCCAGCCCAGTTTGAGGCTGGCTTGCTGCTACCCACTCCCCACACCCTGGTCAAAGGGATCTAGAGCTGATAAGTCCCTCCCTCATTTTAGAGACTTCTTGACTCCCTTTCTCCAAACCCCAAGCCTGGCATTTGGTACCCTGTGCAGACTCACCCCCCCTGCCCTGTTCCACTCCTACAACCCAGCCCCCACATTCCCCAGACACAGCCCCCTGACCTCTGCACTCGGCTGGGGATTCCCTCTCTGCCCTTCATACCCAGGAGTCTCCGGCTTGGTTGTTCCCACTCAGGTCCCTTGGTCCCTCTTCTGAGACCTCCCCATCCCGCTGCTTATTGCCCCAAGCAAGGACCTAAGTAGAGCCTCTTGCCCATCCGCCTCTGGAAACTCTAATCACTGAACAGCTAGCCCACACTGGACTGTGCTGCTAAGTGAGGCAGGCACCCCTTCTTCTGGCCAGACACAGCCCTGTGCCAGGTGAGCAAAGTACCAGGTGGAGTCCAGTCCCCCACTCACCCCTAGGCTGGGTGCCTTGATGCAGGGAACATCCTGCATCACAGAAATGGACAGCCCTAGGTCATCTCACAAAACCGGGAGCTCCCTGTGGTTCCTTGCCTTATCTTGGTACGTTCTTCATCTCATATGCTGGCTGGCGCATAAGCAAGTCCTCACTGGTGGCCGAATGCTTGCCTGAATGAATGAACGGACGCATCAAGATCCTCCCACTTCCAAAACTCTGGCCGGGAGCTGCAGAGCCAGGGCATGCGTGCCCCTGTGGAAATGGCAAGGACTCTGTAGTGAGGACGCCCAGCCAGCCTTCCTGAGGAGGCTTCTGGGATCCAAAGTCTGTGGATCTCCTCCTGCAACCCCAGTTCTGACCCCAGAGGCAGGCAGGCAACCCCAGCTCCCAAGGATAAGGTGATCCTGGAAACATGTCACCACTGGGGAGCAGACTTGCACATAAGCAGAGTTCTGCTTGCAGAGAACTGAAAGTATGGTCAGATTCTCAAATATGCTTTGCCTATTTCATGCATTTTGTGCGTCATATCAGATACCTGACCAAGAAAGATACTTGCTAGCATTTTATGCTCTACCATATTCATGTGTTTAAATGTCATTATTTCTCTTCACCATCAGACAATCTTATGTTCACTTTGGCAAGCTGGTGATGTCTACCTTTGCGGGAAGAATGTTTCTTCTTACTGGTGGTAGTGCTTTTATTTTGCCCAGTTCTTACTTGTTTTACTTTCTCAAAATCTCAGAACAAAATGCAATAAAATATTGGAAAAAACTGCACAAGTGCTGTTTAAAAGGTGGCAGTAGGGCCAGGCAAGTGTTAGGTGATCAGGGCCATCCCTAAGAGCGTGAATCCTTTCATCAGGTGATAGGCAAAAGCCAGATCTGGGCTAGAGGGAGGTTTGGGGGTCTAGCACATAGAAAGTCAGAGGGCCTGGTGTCTTTCCCTACTCAGTGCTTCTCAGTTAGAGGTGATTTTGCCTCAGGGGACATTCAGCCATGTCTGGAGACCTTTTTGATGGCCATGGACTAGGGGATGCGGTGCCAGTGGCATCCTGTGAGTGGCAGCTGAGATGCTGCTGAATACCGTACATGCATAGGATAGCCTCCTGCAAAAAAAGCACGAGCTGACCCACCATATCAACGTGCTGAGCCTGAGAAACCTTGCAGTCTACCTGTTTTAGACTCATGTCAGAGAACTCAGCTCTTACCTGCCGAGAGCGTGAACGCTTGAGGGATGGGCAGGAGGAACATGCCATTGCCCTACAGCTAGGCTCCCACCTCTCCCCATGTCCCAAGAGTTCCCTGAGACATCACATCCCTTCCTTCCTCAGCCTAGTGACCTTCAGAAATGTCTCCTCCAACTGGCTTCTGAGGCCTTTGTCCTTGTCTGTCTGAAACCATGAGCCTGGGGAGATAGCCTCTGAAGATCTATCTAGCCTATCTATTCTATCTATTCTATCTATCTACCTACCTACCTACCTACCTACCTACCTACCTACCTACCTACCTACCTGTCTGTCTGTCTGAGACCAGATCTCACTATGTTGCCCAGGCTGGTCTTGAACTCCTGAGCTCAAGTGATCTACCTGCTTTGGCCTCTCAAAGTGCTGGGATTACAGGTGTGAGCCACTGCGCCCAGCCTGAAGATCTTGTTTAATATTTCACTTCAACAGAGGTGCTCATTGACACCTGTCTATTTTCCATTCCTCGTCTAAGGAAACTGCAAAAAATAAATTTGGTAAAAGAAAAAAAAGATTCTCCCAATGAACTCATCAGCCTCCTGTGGTCAATGTGAATTCTCTCTCTCATCCCATTTTTCCTTCCATCTGGGCTGCCAGGATGCTCAGAGTTCAATTTAATCCTCGACTTTAGTGGAGATTGGCCTGGGCATTTGACATACTTCCCCAGCACACTCTAGGGATTTGATCCTCTGCTTTTATTTTTGAGAACCTGACTGACTCTTTGCCTCCTCTCGGAAGCTGTCTATACCCGTTTGGGAAGTAGCAGGTGTGCATCATAAACGAAAAGACAGCCCAGCATCCACAGTGCAGCTGTGCCAGGCACTACTTTCAATGGTCAAAACGGCAGCACTCAACTTTGTGAGCACCCTAAAAACCGCTGAATTGTACACTTTGAAATGGTGAATTTTATGTTATGTGAAATTTTATGTTATGTAAACAATACCTAAAATAAAACAAACAGCATAATTACATCTCCATTTCCAGGGAAAGCTTAGCAAAGTGATTCAGCCAAGGTTGATTCATTCATTCAACAAGCACTTTTTTTAGCCCCTACTATGTGCCAGGCATTGCTCTGGGTGCTAAGAATACATCCGTGAACAAAACAGGAGAAACCTCTCCCTCCTTGCTGCTTCCGTGGTGGAGGGCCTCTCAGCTAGCAGGGGACAAAGCCGGGATTCCACTCCATGACACAGTCACCTTAAAGCTCCCCTTCCCGTCTGTTTGTCTTCCCTCTTGAGACAGAATTCCTCTGTGCTGGGCAGGTGTCCCTGGCCAGCTCCCTCAGCCCCACCGGCATCCTCCTCCAGCAACTGCCACTGCCTCCAGTGCTGGAGGGGTGGTCTAGGGCAGCCGGGACCCTTAGATCCCCCCATCGAAGGGGGCCACCACATCGGGTGAGGGGCAAGGCTCACAAGGCCTCCAGGGCCGAGCAGTGGTGAGGGCTGAGCTGTGGACAACCTCCTGACAGTGGCCTGAGGCCAGTGAATCTTTGGGTACCTCCAAAAAGTTGATTATCCCATGGCAAAGCACAAGTCTTCATCACATTCACTCCTACCACCTCTTCTTCTGCTTCTCCCAGGAGTGCATGAGGAAGATCCTACCACCACCATTTCACAGGGTAAAGGGACTTGCCCCAGATCACAACAGGAAGCAACAGACCCGGGACTGGGTGTCACAACTGTGGGGGATTGGGGTATGGCAGTGAGTGCTGGGTAGGTTGGCAGGACCAAGCCTGGGGGCTGGGAGCCCAGGTCGAGTGGAGAGAAGGGGAGAGTTCCAAAAATGATTAGTAGGGTGAATGTCTAGGCCTGGATGGCCAACCATTGACTTGATGCAGGGGGTGGGGAGTAGAGATGAGAGATACTGAGCCTACCCCCTCCTCTTCTCATGGGCCCACCCGGCTCTCCATGGTATGCTCAGAGTCTGGCATCCAGCAGGCACTCAGCAGTTGCTCCTCATTTCCTTCTCTAGAGCCAAGTACTCAGACCTCGGCAGTGGAGTCACTGGGAAAAGACAGAGGGCACATGGGAAAGGCTCCATTCTGGGATGTGTGGCTACAGTTTGGACAAGAGAGAAGCAAACAGTCCTTCCTTCTACCTGCTCCAGCCCCTGGCTGATTGCCTCTACCCTAAGTGGGGCATGCCAGGCAGACCTGGTAACTACCACCAACCTACCTGTTCATCATTCACACAAACTAGATTCAGGTGCCCGTTCCCCACCTCATAGACAAGCTCACCACACTAAACCAGACACAGTCTCTGCCTCCAAGTTATTTGCTCTCTCTGGGGAAGGCTGCTGAGTAAACAGACCATGACAATACATGAAACCAGGGCTGGAGTGGGGGAGGCACAGGGGTCTGTGGGAGCCCAGCCAGGGGGCAGCAGCCCTGAGCAGAGTGTCAGGGATGGCTCCCGGGATAGGATGCTCGGCTGAAACCTGCGCCAAGGGCAGGAGCTGCCCAAGAGGAGGAAGCTGCCAGGACAGTGTGGCATCTCGGGAGTGGCTCAGAAGGGCTGCAACAAACAGAGTAGAGACTGGTGGGATGAGTAGGGCCCCAAGAGTGGTATATTCCACATTCTTATCCTAAGAATGGTGAAGCTACAGGGGATCGGGGTATGGCGGTGAATACTGGGTGGGTTGGCAAGACCAAGCCTAGGGGCTGGGAGCCCAGGTCCAATGGAGAGAAGGGGAGAGTTCCAGAAATGATTAGTAGGGTGAATCTCTAGGTCTCGATGGCCAACCATTGGCCTGATGCAGGGGGTGGGGAGTAGAGATGAGAGATACCAAGACAATGTCCTAATGTTCAGCTTGGGGGCCTGGGAGGTGGAGGTGCCATTTAATAAGATTAAATAACAACACAACCCAGGGGGCTGGGGATGGAGGATGGGAGTGTGGTCATGAAAGGGCAGCAGGAGCGATCCTGTGGGGGCAGATCCAGAAACGTTCACATGTGATGAATTTGCACAGAACTCCACGCACAAACACACGCAACACTGGAGAAGTCTAAGTGCAATCGGCACTGTGTGGATGTGGACGTCCTAGCTGTGATGGTGTCCCATAGCTGTGCAAGACTGGGCAAAGGGTACAGGGACCTCTCTATTATTTCTTGCAATTGCCTATGAATCTACAGTTATCTCAAAATAAAAAGCTGAATTAAAAAGCATCTACTTAGGGCCAGGCATGGTGGGTCAAGCCTGTAATCCCAACACTTTGGGAGGTCAAGGCAGGCAGATCAATTGAGCCCAGAAGTTCGAGAACAGGTTGAGCAACATGGCAAAACCCCATCTCTACAAAAAAATACAAAAATTAGCAGGTGTGGTGGCGCTCACCTGTAGTCCCAGCTCATCAGGGTGAGCTGAGGTAGGAGAATTGCTTCAGCCTGGCAGGTCAAGGCTGAAGAGCGCTGTGATTGTGCCACTGCACTCCAGCCCGGGTGACCAAGTGAGACCTTGTCTCAAAAAAAAAAAAAAAAGCATCTACTTGAAACAAAACACTGAGAGGGGAATGGGTTTGGATTTGGGATGGGGGATGGGTTTTAAGCTAAGTCAGCTCCTAGCACAAAAAGACCCAGGCCCCACTCTGTTCCTATCTTCGGGCAACCCTGGGCCCCTTTGCTGGGTTTGTTTTCAGTCTTGCCCAGCTCTCAGCTGGCCCATCCTGCTGCCCTGATCTAGTCCGTGCCTTGGCCTCTCCACAGGCTCTTTCTTCTCCATCAACATTTTCTGGGGCCACACCTCAGCATCCATGGAGCCCCTTCCCCATTGTCCCTGCTGTGCCCACAAGTGAACTGTGATGCCACAACCTCTGCTCCTGACCCATCCCCTTGTTCCCACAGGGTCCAGGTATTTCACTCTGGAGACAGGACACAGGTGGGACTGGCAGGGACCCCCATCATGACGGATGCCAAGCAGTGCCCAGTCCAGTACAGGCCCAGATCTGAGTCCCTTCTTTATCTTGTGCCAAGGGCAGGTGTACTCTGTGCCCACCCACACACACACTGTCACGCACAGGTGGGAGCACAAACTGGCCTGGAGACATGCACACACAGATAGACCTGCACATGCAAAGACCATAGGGTGCACACTCATGTAGCATTAGCGGTAGCCATGTTCCTGCGTGGACACCCTGGAGCCAGCTCCGCCCAGGCAGCCGCGCCCCCACCTGCAGGAAGGCTTCCCTGCCAGGTGCAGTTATCGCTCCAAACAAATCCCCAGCTGATAAGGAGACTGCCTTTGAACGGGAGCCCTTCCCTCCTCTGTGATCAGATAAGCAGGCCAGGAAGAAAGAGAAAATCCCCCCCTTTCTCCTCCTCAGACTCCTGCTGCTCCACACAGGGGCTGCCTGGGGGCCTGCAGCCCCTCTCCTGCCACGCCCCCTCTCAATCATGCCTTGGATCACAGGATCACAGGCACCGTGACAGGCAGCTCCTCCGGTTTGGGTTTCAATCGGGGGAGCTGCAGCCTCAGGCAGCCAAGCTGGGCCCCTCCACCTGGGTCTGAGGGGCCACTGGGCCTCTGTTGTGAGGACCCTGCCTCAAGGGTCCTGGCTGTTGGGACCCCCAAGCCTTGGAGTATCCCACTGCAGACAGGCCCACACCATCTCAGGCCACTATCTGAGACCTGTGGTTTGGTTTGGGTTTCTTTTTGTCTTGATGGCCCTGGCTTGCAGGGTCCCCATTCAAACTAGATTGTGGGATCCTCCACCTAGGACCCTGACTTGTAGGGTCCTACTCACAGGGGACTCACCAGTTTGTCGGATTCCAGTTGCTCAGACCCTGGTCTGTGGGATCCTCATCTCAGAGATGCTGGGGACAGGGACCCTGTTCTCAGAGGCTCTAATCTCTGTTCATGTTCCTGAATCTGGGTCTGTGGGACCCCTCTCCTCCCTGCAGCGAGAACTGAGTCAGCCTCAGGAGAGGAGCGGGGGCCCAGGGGAGAGGGGTCAGGCAGTGGGTTATAGGGCAGTGTTCCCACGGCCCTGCCTGGGGCTAAGGCGTAATTAGAGGTCTCAGGTGTGTGTGTTGTGGGGGGTGGGCTCCAAGGGCCTTCGTTTTGTTTATCCTTCACAAAGACCCCCAACAGGAGGCCACTGTCCCCTTGAGACAACCCTGCAGTCTCAGGTCTAGGCTGACCCCCGCCCCCTGTGCCCCACCCCCTGCACCTGCCAGTTGCCTGCTGAGGAGGATGGCAGCCCTCGGGGTCTGGGGATGGATAGGCCAGGCTGCCCTGCCTGGGGCAGCTTGGAGCCACCCCCAGTCCCTCCTTCCAGGTGCCTCCCCCACTCAGCTGACTCAACAGAAAACCCTGTGATTTATTTATGCCCAGGAGCGGCCTCTGCCCAGGATGGAGGAGGATCAGTCAGCCCCAGCGAGGAGAGAAGGAGGGAGAGAGATGGGGAGAGAGATGGGGAGAGAGAGATGGGGAGGGAGAGGGGGCAGGCCCTTCTCCTCCACCCTGGAGCCCCATTCAGGCCCTGTCCCCATGTCCCTACATCCTACGGAGTCCTTCCCCATCATCGCCTCATCTGGGCCTTAGCAGACCCAATTACTTATAATAAACAATTCCGTTTATCTTTATCAGAATCATTATCTAAATTGGCTACATGACACATACTGTTCTCTAAGTGCGCCCCGGGGAGGAGGGGCCATAAAAGCTGGGTTCTGCACTCTGTAATTATCCCTCTATGGGCCATAAACCATTACACTGGTGTTTAAAATAGGTATGCCGAGCAGTTTCCCTGCCCGAGGAGGGCCGCCCAGGGCACCCACAGAAAGGATGCCCAGCAAGTTTTGCTGCGGCCAACAACTTCCAGCTGCTTGGAGGCTCCTAGTGGGCTCCTGCCTGCCCCGGTCACACTGGCCTCAGGAAGGGTGAGGGACTGGCCTGAGCGGTGGGCAGTGCTGACAGGCCAGGAGTGAGGGGGCCACTGGGCCTGCCTGGGGCTTTCCCGCTGCCCTCCCGGCATCATTAACATCCTCTTTCCAGGACGACTGGCTCTTCTCCCTGACCACTGCTGACTCGGGTTTCCCTCGCTGTTTGCAGAAGCGCCTCCACCGCCCGCCCGTGGGGCTGGCCTCCCCTTTATCGTCCCCAGGGAGGGCCACATCAGCATTTCACCCATGATTAAAACAAAACAAGGCTGCCCCCTCGGCGCTCCTGCCTGCCTCTCAGCTGACCGGCCAGAGCTGCGGCTCTGGTCTCAGCTTCCCAGAGGCCTCCGCTCCCTCCGGTCCCTGGAAAAGATGACCGAGGTCTGTGACCCTACAAATGGCCCACATCCCTGGCAGTCAAGTCCCTTGCTTGACGTGCCAGGACACGCTGCCAACTTCGGGGCAGGGCAGGAAGCTCCTTATCTGAAGTCTCCTATGCCCAGCCCTCCTCAGTGGGCTCAGGAGTCCCCAGCGTGTAGGACCAACAGAGACAAAAGGCTGCTGAACAGAGGGGCTCCTGGCCGCTGCCTCTGCTGAGGGTTGTAGGAGAGGATGAACAGGGGCTCACCAAGCTGAGAAGGGGAAGAAGGAACATTCTCAACAGCAGGCACAGCAGGTGCCAAGCTTTGCAAGCAGGGATGAAACTGATGTTTGAGAACAGTACAAAATTTGGTGTGCTTGCAACAGTGGCTCTCTGCCAGGCTCGGTGGCTCACACCTGTAATCCTAGCACTTTGGGAGGCCGAGGCGGGTGGATCGCTTGAGCTCAGGAGTTTGAGACTAGCCTGGGAAACATGGTAAAACCTGGTCTCTACAAAAAAATATAAAAATTAGCCAGGCATGGTGGCATATGCCTATAGTCCCAGCTACTCAGGAGGCTGAGATGGGGAGGATCACTTGAGCCCGAGAGGCAGAGATGGCAGTAAGCCAAGACTGCGCCACTGTACTCCAGCCCGGGGGACAAAGCAAGACCCTGTCTCAAAAAAATAAGAATAAAACAATGGAGGTTCTCAAGATAAGGGTCCCCCATCAGTGGCCTCAGCATCACCTGGGATCTTGCTAGATATGCAAATTCTTGGGCCCTAGCCCAGACTCACTAAATCAGAAACTGGTGAAGTAGGGGTGGCAATCCATAGTTGAACAGGCTTTCCAGGGGATTCTGAGGCCTGCTCGAGTTGGAGAACTCTGGTTCTAGAGCACACAAGGGATGGGGCTGGGAGGACACAGGGAGAAAAAGCAGGAGACATGCCTCTGGAAGATTCCTAGAGGTCTTGAGTCTAGGGTGGTAAGAGCATGGAAGGCTTTTAAGCAAGCGAGTGACAGGATCAGACCTTAAAAAGTTCACTCTGAGAAATGTCTGTTCATATCCTTTGCCCACTTGTTGATAGGGTTGTTTGTTTTTTTTCTTGTAAATTTGTTTGAGTTCTTTGTAGGTTCCGGATATTAGCCCTTTGTCAGATGAGTAGATTGCAAAAATTTTCTCCCATTCTGTAGGTTGCCTGTTCACTCTGATGGTAGTTTCTTTTGCTGTGCAGAAGCTCTTTAGTTTAATTAGATACCATTTGTCAATTCTGGCTTTTGTTGCCATTGCTTTTGGTGTTTTAGACATGAAGTCCTTGCCCATGCCTGTGTCCTGAATGGTATTACCTAGGTTTTCTTCTAGGGTTTTTATGGTATTAGGTCTAACATTTAAGTCTCTAATCCATCTTGAATTAATTTTCGTATAAGGAATAAGGAAAGGATCCAGTTTCAGCTTTCTACTTATGGCTAGCATACAGCCAACAGACACATGAAAAAATGCTCATCATCACTGGCCATCAGAGAAATGCAAATCAAAACCACAATGAGATACCATCTCACACCAGTTAGAATGGCAATCATTAAAAAGTCAGGAAACAACAGGTGCTGGAGAGGATGTGGAGAAATAGGAACACTTTTACACTGTTGGTGGGATTGTAAACTAGTTCAACCATTATGGAAAACAGTATGGCGATTCCTCAAGGATCTAGAACTAGAAGTACCATATGACCCAGCCATCCCATTACTGGGTATATACCCAAAGGATTATAAATCATGCTGCTATAAAGACACATGCACACGTAGGTTTACTGCGGCACTAGTCACAATAGCAAAGACTTGGAATCAACCCAAATGTCCATCAGTGACAGACTGGATTAAGAAAATGTGGCACATATACACCATGGAATACTATGCAGCCATAAAAAAGGATGAGTTTGTGTCCTTTGTAGGGACATGGATGCAGCTGGAAACCATCACTCTCAGCAAACTATCGCAAGAACAGAAAACCAAACACCACATGTTCTCACTCACAGGTGGGAACTGAACAATGAGATCACTTGGACTTGGGAAGGGGAACATCACACACTGGGGCCTATCATGGGGAGGGGGAAGGGGGGAGGGATTGCATTGGGAGTTATACCTGATGTAAATGATGAGTTGATGGGTGCTGATGAGTTGATGGGTGCAGCGCACCAACATGGCACAAGTATACATATGTAACAAACCTGCACGTTATGCACATGTACCCTAGAACTTAAAGTATAATAATAAAAAAAAAAGTTCACTCTGTCTTCAGGGCCAAGGAGGCATACAGCAGGCAGGGAGGCCAGGAAGAGGCTGATGCAGTTGTTCAGAGGAGGGATGAGGAGGCCTGGGATAGGGGAGGCGAAGGGGACGGAGAGAAAGGGACAGATTTGAGTGATGGTCAGGGGATCAAATGTTCAGCCTGTAGGTGAGGGAGAGGGAGGACCAAGGAAGACACAGGTAGCTTAGAGGTAGGAACCTGGGAAAATGGTAGGTGCCTCTCACCAAGGCAGGGAGCAGGCAAGCAGGCCAGGTTCTAGATGGGCAGGTGTGAGGACCCTGACTTCAGATCATGCTGCCTCTAAAGGAACACCAGAGCCTCCCATGCAGCATGGCTCGATCTGGGTGGACCTCTGCCTCTGGGAGTTGCCCATGTGCAGAGGAGGCTGCAAGCCATTGCCTCCCTCCACTCAATTACCTGGTCCCAACTTCCAGTCCCTACTGTCACAGCCTCCTTAGTCCTGGTAACCTCTATGGTGCTAGGCAGCCTTGTCACCCCTGGTGCCTCCAACGGGCAGCCCAGCATCCCCCAGATTCCAGCCCTCACCTTCACCTGAAGAGTCATCACCCACGCACCTGTCCATCAATCTATCCATCCAGCTTGCTGTGCCACAACATGCCCAATCTCTGTGCTCCTTGCTTTATATTAGTGATCGTCCCCAGTCCTCTCATGCCCCCTGAGATGGATAATTAACACCACTTTACAGATGAGAAAATCAAGACTAGGAGAAGCCAAGTCACCTGCCCTGGGTACCACAGCTCACAGGGGGGAGGAGTTGAGATTTGAAGCCAGATCCTGCCCCCAACACTCCATCAAGATGGTGCTTGCATTTTGTTCTAGCACAGAGCCTGGCATGGTTCTCCCAGGGCAGGAAGGAGCCAGTGCCAGGGTGGGCAGACCTGCAGGGCTGGGACCTGCCTTTGAGGGAGGACAGGGAGCCTCGAAGCCTCCTTAATGCACCCATAACTCATTTCCTGGGCTCACTAATGTTCCTTAGTGCTGAGCACAGTTAAGCAAACTACAAAATATTCCTCCGACTCAACAATCAATTTCCATATTGTTACAAATGGAGTCCACGCCTGCCATGGTTCATTTTTCTTCCAGGCCCTTTTTTCTCCCTTCCCTTTTCCCAGTTCAGTGAGGAAGTCATTACTGGGTGTTATGAATTTCACAGAGTGCTGAAAAAATAAAAATGTATAGTGCATAGAGTCAGGGCCACAAGCTGGAAAGCTGCCTTTCCCATCACGCAGGGAGCTGCCAGGGTCAGGAGAGCAGAGGGGGAGGGCACAGATGGCAGCTCCCTGGGGACAGGAGGATGGAGGGTTGGGGGCAGATGTCAGATCTCTGGGGAGAGAGATCTGTGTCCCTGTGAACTCACCCAGTCCATGCCTGGAACTGCCACGGGCTGGCTGCTCTTGAGGCTTTGGATTTCCCGAAGGACACAGCGTGGGCTTGTGGAGTTGGACCTGGGGTTGTGCTAACATCCCTGGGCTTCCCCAAGACGCTAGCAACCTCATGCTTGGGCCAGGGCTCCACACTGCCCTGTGCAGGAGCCATCAGTTCCAAGGGTCCTCCCTGCGTGGCTTCCTGGAAGGAACTGCTGGGTCACGGATTTCCTGCTGAAGCACACAACGCTTCAGCAACCTGAGCCACTGACCATTCTTAAACCAGGCAGGTTTGAGTGAGAGTCAAGGGGTCAAAAGGCCAGGATGCAAACCCCACTGTCCATCATCAGGAGACTAGCTAAATGAATGCTGTGCCAGCACACGGTGAGGAGGAGCTGAAGACGCCAAGGTGAAAGGAACGGGGAAGTGAAAAATGCAAGCTGCCAAACAGCGCGTGCGGCACGGTCCCGGTGTGTCCCAAAGTTATGCATGTAGAACAGAATGTAAATGTATAGAACAATGTCCAGAGGAATTTATTCCACCTTCTAAGGGAGTTTATCTTCAGGGACTGGGCTTGGCTGGAGTAGGGGGAAGGATCTTTCATTTCTTTGCTTATATAGTCTGTATTGTTTGAATTTTTCCTAGCATTTTTTTTTTTTCTTGAGATGGAGTCTCACTCTGTTGCTCAGGCTGGAGTGCCGTGGTTACTCACAGTGTGCCCTCATAGCACACTGCAGACTTGAAGTCCTGGGCTCAAGTGATCCGCCAGCCTCAGTCTCCTGAGTAGCTGGGAACAGGTGTGCACCATACTGCTTTTGTAATAATTTTTAAGAGGATATTTGATCAAAAGAGTCATCTCATTTGTTTTCTCTTACATAAGACCTTCCCTGATCCACCAAAGCAAAATGTGTTAGTCTTTCCTTTTAGCAACCCCTTGAACCTTAACGCTAGAGCACCTATCACACTGTCTGTGTGTTCCACTCCCCTGCCCCCTTGTTAGACTGAGACCTCAGTGTTAGGAGCCGGTTGTTCAATGTACCTTAGCGATTCCAGAGCCAGCACAAGGAGCAGAGGGTGAGCATGAACAGGAACCTTGTCTGCTGTGTCTCAGTGAAAGGGCAGGGTCTGCACAGGGCAGGAGCTTGACAAAAATTTGCTGACTGGACCAAGACTCTGTTTCTGGGAACATGGTCTCTGGCAGACTCTGCTCATCCACCAGAAATAGAACACAGGGGCTGAGGGGCTTATCTTACAGGTGTGCAACCTGGCTCTGGCCCCATGGGAGAGGGGCAGGCTGCACCTGGCCACCTGGCCAATCTCTCCCCTGGACTATGGGCCCCCGAGGGCAGGTGATGCCTGTAGGTTTCACTGTTGCGTCTTTATTTGCCTAACATGGGGTCTGTATGAAGTGGATCCTCAGTGACTACTGCATGGATGGAAAGACAGATGAGGGGAGGGAGGAAGGGATGGATGGATGGATGGATGGATGGATGGACGAACGGGTAGACTGATGAACAGGTAGGCAGATGAGCGGATAGATGAGTGGATGGGTAGGTAGATGGATGGATAGGTAGGTGACTGGATGAGTAGGTGGGTGGATAGATAAATGAGAGTGGGAGGGGTCAGCACACACCTTCCTGCTTTTTTAAGACATGCAGACTTCCCTCTTGACATCCATGTTGTTTTTTTTTTTTTTTTTTTTGAGACAGAGTCTCGCTCTGTCGCCCAGGCTGGAGTGCAGTGGCCGGATCTCAGCTCACTGCAAGCTCCGCCTCCCGGGTTTAAGCCATTCTCCTGCCTCAGCCTCCTGAGTAGCTGGGGCTACAGGCGCCCGCCACCTCGCCCGGCTAGTTTTTTGTATTTTTTAGTAGAGACGAGGTTTCACCGTGTTAGCCAGGAGGGTCTCGATCTCCTGACCTCGTGATCCGCCCGTCTCGGCCTCCCAAAGTGCTGGGATTACAGGCTTGAGCCACCGTGCCCGGCCGGTCATCCATGTTTTACCCTAACATGTCACTTCATATCACCATAGAGCAAAAAGGTTTTCTGAGAGGAGGAACAGAGTTTAGCCCAACATTCTGCCCTGATCACGCTGCCAAGAAGGCAGGGATCTCAGACCTCAAATGAGAAGTGAGCCAGGATTCTAACCCTTTCCCCTGGTTTAATAATCGGCTCAGGAAGTAGTTCTCAAGTGCCTAATAGGTGGCAGATACGGTACCAAGCATGCTCTGTGAGCCAGAGCAGGCCCTACCGGCACTGGACTTCTATCTCAGGGGCACGATGGGGCTGTTTCCCTGACCTCCCTCCCTCAGCAGCTTCTCCCCTACCCCATCCTCCACAAAGCAGTTTGGGTTTCAGAGCTCTTTTGCTGGAAATCCCCTGTGGTTCCCTTTGGACTCGAGAGTCAACTCCAACTCTTAAACATGGAATTCATGAATTTTGAGGACAGAGCCCACTTCCTCACTAGCTCCTCCTGAAATGGTTCTCCGGAGACATCATCCCCTGCCCTCCCTCCTTGTGTGCTCCTTGCCAGCACCATCTCTGACTTAAGGGATCTACACTGTTGACTTCTCCTCCAAGGATCTTGTTCCCCCAGCAGGCTGCCCTGTGTGGTTGTGTAGGTTGTTCACTAAGCAAGATGCTCCTCAGAGGGGTGAGTGGGTTGAAATTCAGTCTGTGCTCAGCTTGGGAACAATGTCCCTTGCAGGAAGGGGTGGGTTAGAGATGGCCCTGCTCCCTGCCTGGCCCGAGGGCAGACCTCAAGTGCAGCAGGGATTTGGGATCCATGTATGTCTCCCTCACAAGACTGACAAGACTGGGTGCTCCCCAAGGACAGGCTCTGGGTCTGAGTACTCCCCATGTCCCTCCGCAGGGCTGACAGGGCCAAGGGAGATGCCAGGGAAGAGGTCTGCCAGGGATCAAGTGTAGAGTTCTGGAGAAAGGTGCGCATCTGGTGTGGGAGAGGTGGTCTCTGGGAGGTGGGATCCCTGGTCTGAGCGATGCTCTTCCACAGGGACCTCCAGCGGGGCAGGGGAACAGCGGGGGCAACCCAGCCAGATGGACACGATTCCAAGCGAGCTGGAACAACGCAGCGCAGCAGGACGCCTATGCCGCTGGGCCAGGTGGGACAGAGGAGCCGAGTGTCTCCATAGGGTGGGGGCTCTATCAGGGCAGACTGATAGCAGGTGGGCTGGGAAGGCAGGAGAAGCCCCCAGGCCCTCCGTCCTTGTCAGCGCTTGGCAGGAATTCTAAGGAACTCAACATAATTGCTGAAAAGGCCTGTCTTGGTTGAGAGAATCGCAGGTGAAACACGCCTGTCTCCACCAGCTCCCGCCTAAGGAAGCTGCAGCCAGGAACTTCCCTCAGCTTCAACCCCCGACTACATAGCCTGCGAGGGTTGTGGTCCCATTTTACAGATGAGGAAGCCGAGGCTCAGGGAGGGGCAGTGACACGGCCAGGAAGTGGCAAAGTAGAGTTCTCACTCGGCTGAGCCGGAGGGCAAAGCCATTCTCTTCCCCACGCAGTTTCATGGAGGGGCCATTCTGAGCATTTCACTCTATAATCCCACAATGCAGGGGGCCATGGGCTTTGCAGAATGAAACAAGGAGGCTCAGACTAGGGAACAACTGATCCCCAAAGATAACTATCCTAAGGCTGTGAGAAGGGCGGGCACTCCCTACCCCCGTCCTGGAGAAGGGAGCCAGTTATGGGGGAGAATAGTGTGGGAGAGAGTGAACTTTCCCCCCTCCCTCTTCTGAGCCTGACCCCACCATCCTCTGTTGGCCATTAAGCTTAAATGCTGACTTGGGAGGGGCCAGTCGGTTGATCAATAGCTCACCCAACAAACAGGTTTTTCCAAACTCGCACTTTATGGATTTCTCTCCTCATCTCATTCTTTAATCCTGACAGCTGCTGAGCTGATGGGGGAGACTCTCCAGCCTGGGAAACGACTTCTGCAGATGCCCCGCCGGTGGGGGCGCAGGACACCGAGGACCCGGAGAGATCCGCGTGGGCCCACCAGCCCCGTTACCTGGCAGGGTGAGATGACTCCCACCTGGCCTCCAGATGGCCTTTATCAGCCGGGCCTCTGCTCCTCTCTGCTGCTGGGCAGTGCGGGCCAGTGGCTGAGACTCCCACGGCGGAGCTGGCCAGAACTGCTTCTGGTTCTGCCCCTTTCTGGCTGTGAGACCTTGGCAAGTCATTTGACCCTGAGCCTCAGTTTCCTCATGTGCAAAGTGGGCATAAAAGTGTCTATCTGGTAGGGCTACTGTGACAATTCAATGAGAAAACACAGTGCCTGGCATGCAAGAAGTGCTCCATAAAGGTTATACAGTATTGATTCAAGTTCATTCCTTTTTAAGACCCCAGGAGCCCTTCACCCACCAACAAGTACCGGGGAAAGACAGGGGAGTCCATGGACACACCCTGTGGCCCTGTACTGACAGGTGGCCAGAGATCCCAGGATGCTCAGGACAGTCCTGGCTTATAACTGTGGTCCCAGCATAATTACTAATGACATCCCCTTTTGCTTCAAAAGTGTCCCAGCTGGGATAATGAATGATTGATACATACACCTAATTTGCTGAGCTGCTCAGTTGTGTCAGGGACAAACAGGATATCACTAAATCTTGTCAACAATCCAGGGGAGTAGAGATTGTGCTTCCCAGTTACAGAGGAAGCAACGGAGGTTCAGAGAGGTTTTGTGATTTGCCCAAGGACACACAGCAGGAAGTGACTGAGCGAGGGTCACACTGCTGAGTCTGCATGACCCACTGCACTATGCCGTCCCCATTCATCTGTTCTGCTGGCTCTATCAAAGGTGCATTGAGCCTCAAAGTCAGAGAGTTGGCACTCCCAGGGGCAGACAGAGGCCCGGAGACCCCCAGTTCCTCCTGCAGCTGTCTGGAATGTACCCAGCTCCTCACCCCACCACAGGCAGGTTACTGAGAGCTGATCCAGCTACCTGAAGAACTGCCCCCCAGCCTCCACCCCTAGCCCCCAGCTGTGCACACAAGTCAACCTGACCCAGGATAACAAGCTGTGAAGATCTTATCAGGTCCCTGATGGCTCATACTGACACCAGCAAGCTGTCCCCCTGCCCACCGCAGCCTCAGCTCCTCCCAGGCTGGGGAATCCTGTTTTCTTTCCTAAGTAGAACATCAGATTACTCAGGTTTGATTTCACTGACTGGGGGTGGGAAGAGGGCGCAGTCCACTTAACACCTAGACACAGGGTGAGGTCGATTCCCGATTTTCCGGGCTGCCAATCCGTCATCCCTGGACGGGGTCCCAGTCCACACCCAGGAATGATGGGGTTTCAATCCATTTTCCCTTCCACCCCAGGGTGGCAATTTCTGAAAGAGCAGAAAGCCAGTCTGTCTCATGCCTCCAAGACAAGGAGAACGATCTGAGATGATCAACAGAAGTGTTTCTTCCCCCTTGTTTCACTCCGTTCACTCAGCACACCCTCCCCAGTGTCTATGTTATGGCAGTAGAGACCCACCCTCAGGGAATGCCCGCACAGTGAGGGAGACGGTGGCAAAGCCACATGACAAGGGCTGGGGCAGCTGGGGGTGCCCAGAGGAGTCAGGGCCAGCCCCTCCAGGCAACTGAGGCGGCTCTTCAGCGGATGACCTGGGAGAAGCAGAGTTTGCCCAGTGAAGAGAAGAGAAAAAGCGTTCTTGGTGGAGGGAACAGTGTAGACAGGGAAAGTGGGAGTTCGGGTGGCACTGAAGCTCTGGTGATAGCACTGAGGGCGGGTGGAAGAAAGACGGTGAACCACCTGAAGCCCTAGCATCGGGGCTGCAATCTGTCTGGAAGGGGCCAGGAGATCTTGAAATGGCTGTGAGGAGAGGTTTGGGACACAGGCTCTGGGGACCTCGCTCACTCACGCACACATGCACTCACTGGTCCGCTCAGCCAGCTGCATGCCCAGGAATCTCTCCCAGGCCCAGGTGTGCCAGGCCTTGTTGTAGCAGCAGCAGGCAGACTGCGAGCAGGACAGACCCTGCTCCAGCCTCCTAGACTGGCCAGGGACAACATATGAGCACAAATTGCCTTGGCATTAGGTGCCACGAGACACACCACAGAGCTGTGGGGTGGAAGAACTGTTCCAGGTAGGGGGAAGGGGTTGTTGGGGGGAAGCTGTGAGTCCTAGCTAGGACCCCAGCAGGAATGGGTCTGCTCTGAGGCTATTGCGTCATCTGTAAAACCGGGATAAGCTGGTCCCTACTCAGAGTTCTGAGAGAATGTGGGTGAAGTGTGACCACAACTGCTCATGCGTGAGTGGCAAGAGGCTGGGGTGGGGCTGGTGCTGTGGACAGTAGCTGTGTGGAAGGTGGATTGGATCCAGCAGAAACCTGGGAGAGATGGTGAGACTGGAATCCTCCAGGAGGAGGAAGATAGCCCCCCTGGGCACAGGATTCCCTTGAAGACAGAGCCTCCCCAGTGCAGCTTAGCAAGCAGCCTCGTGGGTTCTGGGGGTGGGACTGGCTCAAGGACAGAAACTTGAGCTGCTGAACAGGAGTGGGAAGAGGCAAGATGGGGAGGAACCCAGCTGGGTGGGGGTGGTCTCCCCCTGAGCAGGCACGCCTAGCCCAGCCCAGCCCAGCTCAGGCCCGAGAAAACCATACTATCAGGCACCACGGCTAAGTGCAGGGCCTATGAAGATATGCATACATGGGTTCATGTCCTGTTCCTGCTATTAGCTATGACCTCAGGCAGGTGACATAAAATTCTCAGAGCCTCAGTCCGTGCCTCCATAAGACGAGGATACTGATGGTACCTATGCTTCCTGAGGATGCAGAGAGATGATGCTTGCAAGCACTTAGCACAGTGCTCAGCACACAGTAAGTGTTCAGTCAACGGCAGCTTGAATTATAACTATAATCTCAGAGGCCTGGACTTCAGACTCCTCTGCGCTCCAGGAAAGGGGGCTTTCCAGACCAGAACTTGGGGCCCACAGACCACAGGAGCCTGCACAGACCTCCCCAGAAGGCCCACGGCTGTTTCCCAAAGCTCCCTCCACATGCCCCCATGCCAGGCTGCCTGCCCAGCTCTGTGCCCCATGGAGAAACTCAATGTACTTGTCTTGGACCATTTCCCCTGGTCACTTCCAGGCAGGTCACTTGGAAGTGCTTCCGGAGTCTCTCTCAACTTCTTTTCCCCAGAGGCTGTTTTAGAAAGTCCAGAACAATTGCTGGTAGTCCAGCCCAAGCTGTCCTCCTATATGGCTCTCCGAGTGTCCCCTCTGACCCCACCCTCCTATCTGAGGGCAGAAGGCCATCCCTGGCTGGCCACCCAGCCTGCAGACTCTCTGTCAGGAAAGCAGGAAGCTTAGCTTGGGGGAACTGCCCAAAGAGATGGGAGCCTCCAGCTTGCTCTGGGACACCAGCATCCTCTCTGCCCTCAGTCCAGCCTGAAAAAAGGACCAGCACAGCCTCCAGGAACTGAGCTCTGGGACTGTAACCAGCCCTGGTCTATCCTGGCCACGCTCCCACACCTACCCTTCCCAAGGAGGTCAGGACAAGGAGAGATGCAGGTGGGGACAGAGGTAGAGACACCCCTGGCCTGGGAACTTGGGAAGAGGACACAACTGGTGAACATGGGGAGACCCCACAAGGACTTGTCACATACATGACAGGCATGTCACAGAATCACCCCCACCCTCAAAGGCCCAGGACTGGTGCAGCCCCTGCCCTCAGATACAGGACCCAAAAACTGGTGCCAGTGGAAGGACTGGGCTTCTCGGCTCTGCAGCTGCCCAGACTGGGTAGGACAGTCACCTGAAGCCACTTGGAGGGGTCCCATAACAAGGCCTACAGGGCACAGAGCTCAGGATACCTGAGGCACAGGGCTGCCTGCTGGCCCCTCTGCCTGAACCTTGGTACCACCACCAGCACCCCCACACCTCAGCCCCAGCTCCCTAGGCCAGCCCTCAGAGGTCCCTGCTCCAGAGGCAGCAAACATCCGGGCCCCAGGGCCTAAAGGGCTCCCTCTTCAATGGACACATCTTTAAATATATACAATGGGGTGTTCTCTTTTTTTTCTCCTCCCTTCTTTCTATACATTGGGTTCTAAAATCTGGGCCATCCCGCCACCCGCATTAACTGCGTTAAGGAGGAATTATAAAAAGAAATCAAATTTCCCATAGCATTTGAGCGCCATTAAAATGCCAAACAATAAACTACCAGGCTGCAAATTAGATCAGTGAAAATATCAAACACATTGAGGTATAAAATCCATAATTGCATTTAGTGGCAGCCGTCCCTGGAGAGGCCCTGCTAAAGATCATCACAGCCCCGCATATGAGAAGCTATTGACAGAAGAATAAAAATCGACAGGCCAACCAAATAAACCGCGCGGGCCTCATTAAATATTCAGCAACGGAAATTTGACTATCCTGGGCCTCTCCCCTTGGTCCCATCCTGAGCCCTCCTCTGCCCCTCCTCAGTCACTAACAGCTTGCACAGGCAGGGCCAGGGGAGAGTGTCAGCCGCAGTTGGTGGGAAGGGGCCAGGCTGCGCAATAACAGGGGGACTCCGCCGGGATTATTATTGCTGGGCGCGTGTTATTAGCTTTCACCCCAGAGTAGGTGGCCCGAAGTCTTTAATTAGGTCATTACAGGGTAATTTCCAGGGAGGTTTTAACTCCTTAGCAGCTGAAAAGCCTCCAGCCCAAGCCCAGTGGAGCTTAGGGCGAGACCCTCTAGGCGGGTAGAGGGGTGGAGCATAGGCCAGGCTTTGTTCGAGGCCCCTGGAGAATCAGATTCACCTGCTCCAGGCCAGACAGATGATGGAGGGGCAGGTTGGCTGGGAGCCCCATTACCGAGCCCTCGGGGACCGGCCCCAGGATGCAGAGGGACCCTCACCCGGCAAAGCGGGGCTCCAGCCCATCTGGGGGCCCCATCCTCTGGGGATAGCTTATGGCTCTGCTCCTGCTTCACCGTCTCTCCCTCCCCTCCTCTCTTTCCTCTCCTTTTCTCCTGTCCAATTATTCCCTTCCTTCCCCTCCCCTCCCCTCCTCTCCTACCAGCCTCTTCTCTCCTCTCCAATTCTCCTTCCCAACTCTCCTTTCCCCTCCCCTTTCCTCCTCTCCTCCTCTCCCCCTCCTTCTCTCTCCTCTCCAATTCTCCTTCCCAATTATTCCCTCCCTCCTTCCCTCCCTCCTCACCTAGAGCCCGGCGATCCGCCCCTCCCTCCGTCCGCACCTAGGAGCTGCCATGTATAATGCATGCAGTGGAAGCGCCCAATAGGATTAGGCACCTCCGCCCGTCCTGGGGAGAGAAAGTTTATGTAAATGACTGATGACAGCGCTATTGTGTGAGGAATATCAATGGAGTAATTACAGTTACATCGGGCGCCCGCGCCGCCGGCCCGTGTTAATTTTTCACCGGCTCCCCCGGGAGAGATCGGAGCGCGCTCCGAAGAGCACAGCTAATAATGGGAGCTCCGAGCCGCCGCTGCGCCACGCGCCCCGAGGTCTTTCTGAGCAGACTGCTAAGCACTGGCTGTCTCCCCGGAGAGCCGAGAACAGAGATAAAATGATTAAAAACTGCCAAGCGGGCCTGGCAATCACTCGCTCCGCTGTCAGCCCCAGACAAGACAAATCTCTGCGATTTTGCTCTTCCCTCCTCTCCCTTTGTGAGCCCCTGAGCTGGGACGTGAGGGACCGGGTGGGGTCGGGGTCAGCTCCCCAGGGTGGCAGGGCCGCGGGCAGGGCAGCCAGTGGCAGCGGGGAGGGCGCTGGCCTCCTGGGCTGCAGGTTGGTGCAGAGGCTGCAGGGAGTCCTGGGGCGCCCCGGAGGTCTCGCCGTTCACCTTGTTCCTCCCAGGGAAACTCCATCCGGGCACACCTGTCAGGGCACACCTGTTGGGAGAGATGGGCAGGGGCACCTGGGAGGGCACAGCAGTGGGGCACCCCCACCGGGGCATACCTGTCGAGACCCACCTGCCAGGGACACCAGCAGAGAGGGGCTCACCTGGGCCAGGAGCTCCCTGGACTTCAGGAACCTGCCCCCTGTCCTGGAACTGCTGCTCCCTCTCCCCATGCTTCCCCAGGCAGCCTGGGCGCTTCCAGACCCTTAGATCCCAGCCTGGACAAGGTTCCTTGCCATGGCCCAAAGCAGGTCCGGGCAGGGCTGCAGAGCGGGAGGTGTGGGGTTTGTGCCTCCTCTGGAGGGTGTAGGGCCCGTGGTGAGAGGGGGCCCTGGGTGTCCATCCCTTTGGCCCTGAGGCTACAGCAGGGTCAAGTTCCTGAGAAGACAGACAGGAGGGGAGGGGAGGGGAGGAACTGCCGCTGTTCCCAGTACAGGGTTGGGGTGGGGGGGGGGAGAGGAGACAAGTACCACAGTCCCTGAATCCAGTCACCCATCATCACCCCGCCCTCCCCTGCACGTGAGAGAGGTGAGAGGAAATTCCCGCTGAAACCTGGGCTGGCTCTTGGAGTCTTGGCCAGGGACGTCACAGTCCAGGAAGGGCCATCTGCTGCTCTGCCTGTCACACTCAGCCCACATCCATACATCACACCCGCAGGGCCCACAGTGACAGAGGTGCACACCCTCCCCACGCCCTGACACATTAGCCCACAATGGCCAACACCACACGGACACCCAGACTCACACAGCATCCTCAGGATAAGCCTGTATGCCACACACCACAGAATCACCCACAACCACACATACACAAATGCACACCCACACGCCTGATTGCACCAGTGCACACAGATACAGGGTACCCTGACTTGTGCTCACAAAGTGACAAGCAGGCACCCTGAGCCACAGGCACAGAGGGTGACGTGCAGGCTCAGGGACACACCCACAGCACACACAGGGACACACACACTGACACAGGCGCCGCCCCTGCCGTATGCTCTGGCATCTGAATTCAGAAGAATAAGCCAGAGTCCCCAAGGAGGAGCTGAGCCTGCCTCTCCAGATGCTGCCGGTTCCAGAGCACAGTGTCACTACCTACCACTGCCTGTGATCAGCTCAGCTGCAGTGAGTAAGGCAGGTATGCTTGCAGCAGCGACAACTCCCTGACTGATAGCATGGGCACAAAAGCTAAGCAGAGCTTATGCTGGTGACCTCTGGCTGGGTGCAAGGTGTCTGCCAGGCTGGGCCAGTCCAGACCAGGCCAACAGCTGCCTACCCTCTTGCCCAAGGCTTCCTGGGTCCCACCCAGGGAGTATGGCCAGAGAGGTGCCATCTCACCAGTTGTCACGTGCACACACATCTCTAGAGACACACTCACACATACATGTGCCTGCATGCATGCACACACAGACATGGACGCCTGGTGCCCACTGAGATCTGAACCGCACATATTCACTGAGTCTCTACCATGGGCCATTCCCTGTGCCGGATGCTGGGTGACAGCCCTGACCTAGAGGACAAGGTCGGGCTCTCATTCAGCTCAAATCCCTGACACCCCCCACACACACCTACGCACACGTGTACTCGCAGTCATGTGCACTAGGGTGCACACACTTGAACACTACCTTGTAGCGCCCCTCTCCCCGTGTCCACAGCCTCCATCCACTCTCTTCTCTGGCCCCTCACATCCCCAGTCCACACAGCAGCCAGAGTGCATGTTCTAACCTCGAATTTGACATGACACCCCCCCGCTTAGAACCTTTTCATGGCTTCCAGGGGCCCTGGAGTAAAGGCCAGACTCTGTAGCACAGACTTCAAGACCTTTTGTGACCTGACCTCTCCAGGCCCTTGTGCATGCTGATCTTTGCCTGAAACCTGCTCTCCTGCCTTCTTTCCCTGGATAATTCCTCTGCTCTCAGCTTCAACAGCTCTTCCTCCACGAAGCCCTCTTCCATCCCCTAAGACTGGGTGAGGAGCCCTGTCCTCTGGGACCACAATGTCCTGTGTTCCCTCCATCAGGGCCTTTACAAGCTACTGCCACTGGGCAGGGCTGTGTCTGCCTTGTGTCTTTAGTACCCAGGACAAGGCACACATAGGCTTCTCAGCAAATATCAGAAAGGAGGAAGGGAGGAAGCTGCTTGTGGGGTGCTAGCTCCTGAGTGAGAGTGGGGCCTGCAGAAGGCTTGGGTCCAAAAGGGTCATAAAGGGGAGGGCTCCAGTGTGAAGGATACCCAGGGAACTCACTGGGCTGTCTTCTAGCAGGAAGTGGCTGTCACTCCCATCATTCGTCCCCAGTGCTGGTCCCTGGGCCGTGGGAGTGGGACGCCTCTCCCTGCACACCCCTGAAGGGCTGGCAGCCCACAGGGCAGGTTCTGGCTCAGCCTGCAAGTGTTCAGTTAAGCCTCAGGCCCTCCCCTCCTTTCCTTTGAGAGGCCACAGCCCATGGCACTTAAGATGCGCAGCCCTTGGTGCTCTTTAGTCAAGGCCCAAATCCAAATAACTCACTCCCCAGCTGGGTGGCCTCGGAGCAGTTACTTAACCTCTCAGAGCTCCAGTTTCCTGAGCTGCAATTTTGTGAGACTTGGATAATAATTATCTAGCAGCTATCATTTCCTCATTCGCCAGAACCCCTGATTTGGGTTCTTAGAATAGCAATTTTACAGGTGAAATAAAACAGGGTAAGTGGCAGAAAATGATGGAACCAGCCTCCTCCGAAACAGTTATTCCCCTAAATCTCAAAGGTCATGTGTGTGACTGTGCTGTGACATCAATCATCAGCGTGGCTGGGCTTGTCAGCCTCCACACCTTTGCCCAGGCAGCGCCCTCAGCCTGGAGTTCCCTCGCCACAGCATCTCCTCCGATTGCAACTTGTTTTGCAGAAGCTTCTCGTGCTCGCCTCCTCTATGTAGCTGTTCTCAGTCTTCCAAGTCCCAGCGGTCTACCTCCCCTGCCTTTGTTTAAGTCCCGGGACATCTTGCCTGCTCCCTGTGTGGGCCATGAGCGAGTGGGGTCAAGCAGCTGACTAGAAGAGGAGTGGGAGGGCTGGGGGAAGTGTGGACAGGAGCTGGAGTCAGACCTGGTGGTGAAGCTCCCCAGCCGTGTGGTCCTGGGTAAGTGGCCTCTGGGTTCTGGCTATGAGTCCCCTCATCTGTGAAATGGAAATGACAGTAACACCTGTCTCCCAGGCATGTCAGGAGGCTTCATATGGTGCTTGTGCCTGGCTGGCATGCAGCTGGTGCTAGGGCTTAGAAGCCAATCTGCAGAGCCACACTGGCAGCAGCTTGAGGGTGAGAGGCCAGCCAGGGGCAGAGAGGAGAGGGGAGGGAAGGGGAAGCCCCGTGCTTCTAACAGGCCACAGGCTTCCACGTCTCTGGGCTTTGGCTCACACTGTACCCCATGCCTGCAAATCTCTCCTCCTCGCCTTTCCTGACTGTCCAAATGTCACCTGCCTGGTAAAAGCTCTCCCACCTCCCCGGGCAGCACCCCTTCTTCCAGGTACACCTGCAGCAGGACCCTCCCATGGATTAATCGCTACAAAATTAATCCCTACAACAACCTGGACAGTAGGAACAGCTGTACCCATTTTATAGATGACTAACTTCAGGCTCAGAGAAGTCAAAGGACTCAAGATAGTGGCTCATGGATGTGGCACTGGGTGGGGGTGGGGGACCCAGAACCTGGCACCAGGGGCTAATGCAGGAGGTGGGCAACTGAAAATCTCCATGGGGACGGTCACTGAACACCTACTGTGCACCGGGTCTGCTCCTGGCATCTGCCGTCCCTTGGCTAGACTCGCCCTGTTCAGCACCATGGTAGCAGCTGAGGGCAGGACATGGAGTGTTTTCTTCCCCATGCCTTCCTGATACCCACACAGGGTGTGGAGGGAGGAAGTTCCACATGTGGTTCTGGAATGCTTGTTTGAAACTGACGCTGTCTTCAGAGACCTGCCCATTGAGGCCTCTCCATGGTCCCCCCGTCACTGCTGGGCAAGGAGGCTTTCCAGTCTCAGGCTTCACCACAGTGACTTCCAGGTGCCCTCTTGTGCCCCATCCTGCCAAAGTTGGTGCTTCTCCTCTGGGTTTCCCTGCCCGCTCCTCATCCCAGGTAGGCCAGGCTGGGACTATCTTGCTCATTTGGGGTCCTGGCGTCATTCCAGTCCTGCCTGGAGCAGGGGTCCTTCCGGTTGGATGAGGGAGCTGGGCTTCCTTCTTCTCTCCCTCCTGCCTTCCCCAAACATTCACTGAGTACCTATTGTGCCAGGTGCATCCCTAAGGTATCAAAAGCGGGAGCCACAGGGGGAACAAGGCATCTCAGAGGTCAGTTGGCAGAGGGGTCACACAAAGCTGTGTGAACTTGGACTGCCAACTACTCTTTCTGTGCCTCAGTCTCCATATCGCTGAAATGGGGATGATAACAGACTCTGCCTCACAGGCTATGAGGCTTACGGTTGAATGAAATAATGTGATCCTTAAATCAGTCTGCACAGGGTAAAGGCTCTGGAAATAACAATCAAACCCTCTTCTTCCATCATGCTGTATAATTATGTGCATGCTGTATAACTATGTCAGGAGTGGGTAGTCCTTTCGGAGGAGGGGAGAGCTACTGGGAGGATGTGCTGGTGGACTCCGTGGCCTCTGCCCACTTCCCGTCTCCCAGAGGGTACTAATTTTGCCCCTCTATCCCCTAGCCTGGCCCCCATGTCCCAAGGTTTCAGGAAGGAGAAGAACTCTGCCCCAGCCAGTCCCCAGGATCGGCCAGGTGTCCTCCCAGTTGTCTTGTGGAGCCAGAATGCTGCAACCCACCCACCCATGCCAGGCAATGAGCCAGGCCCAGGGAGCGTCATTCATCAAGACGGACAGGTAACCACAGTTCATTCATTCATTCACAATGACATGACACACGGACACACCTGGGCAGAGGTTCTCAGACCTCAGCATGCAAGGCTTCCCCCAGGGGCCATCTGGGAATGCAGATTCATGGGCTTCACCTCGAGAGTTGGAGTTTTTTCACAGACCTAGGATTCTGCATGTTTAACAAGTGATGCAGGACAGACCCAAGCCTGGAGGACAGGGGTGGGGCTCACAGCCAGAGAGACTCCATGAAACCGGTGACTCTTGTGCCAGGCCTTGGGAGTAGGGAGAGTTTTCCAGAAGAAGAAAGGATGATGGGCCAGGGGATGCTTCCTGGGCAACCACCACGGCCTGAGCAAGACCTTGATGTGGGCAAGTGTCTGAAACATGCAGGAATGGCAGGTGAGCTGGGGGCTCGCCTGCAGGGCTCAGCACAGAATGAAAAGGCAGGGGCAGGGCCACTTGTTCAACAATTACAAATTTCAAGAGTGTGAGAGCAGAGCATTAAACCAAGCTAAGGGCCCTTCTGGGTGTGGGGCCCAATGGGGCTGCACAGGTCAAGCCGGCTCTTCCAGGGACCCAGTTAAGTGGGTCACCCCTGCTGGGACCAGCCCAGAGTGCTTAGGACCCCAAGGCCTTAACCAGGCAGCTGAGTACCTGGGTTCCAGCCACCCCAGCTCCAAGCCCCAGGCCTCTGTGACCCTCCCTGTGCCCTGTTCCCTCTCCGGTTCCCGTAACTAACCTCACCTCCAAGGTGGCAACAGCCTCCTCCTACCGATCTAATCCCAGGCACATGTTGTCAGCATCAGCTCCATAAAGTGCCTCTCCAGTTCCTGTCACTCCCCTGTCCAATAACCTTCAATGGCTCCCTCCTGCCCACAGGATAAAATCCAAATGCCAGAGCACAGCTACGGGCTCTTGCCCTGCTCTGCAGCCTCCAGTCCTAGAAGCCCCTCCACCAGACTCACTGTCCCAGCCCACCCATTTAACCCCCAATATTCCTGCTGCCAGGGACCCCTCCTGGAATGCCCTCCCCAAATCCTCCCAAGCTACAGCCTCCCATCTCATGGGCACCTGCCCGTGGTAAGCTGGCACACACTCTTGCTGCCTTCTTGTGTGACTAATGAGGCCCCTGCCCACAACCCTTCCCTCTAAGAAAAACGGCTCCCATGGACTGGTATGGCTCTTTGAACACGGCATCTCATCTCACTCTTCCCACAACCTGGAAGGTAGGTTCTTTATGTGCATTTTGCTTGCGAGGGAGTGGAGACTCTGAGAAGCTAAGGAATTCGTCAAAGGTCACACAGCTAGAAAGAGGCCAAGCCCAGAGTCCAGCCCAGCTCCTGACCCTTATACTTTCTTTCAGTATGAACTGAGAACCTACCGTTCCCTGTTCTAGCTGAGACCTGATACATATGGTCAAAGGCGGCCCCCTTTGTGGCCCGGCACAAAGGACTGTGGGAACATCAGTAGCAAAATCAGCAGGAACCACTCACCTAACGAGGACTGGCAACTGCTCCCTCTGTGAATCATCCTTACCCAGAGGCAGGGGTCTGGTCCTCAGTAAACTTTGAAGAAACAGAGGCACAGAGAAGTTAAAGCCTCTAACCTAAGGTCACACAGCAGCAAGTGGTAAAACCTGAGGTTCCAACGCACTGGTGAAAAATCTGGTTAAGTTCTCGGCCTCCCAAGGAAATCAGTTCTGGGGTCACAAAATCCAAGAGCCAATATCTGCAGGCACAGGGAGTGTGCTGGCCTGATTTCTGCTCAACTCTGCCCTCGCCCCCACCCCCAACTCACCCCACCCACCCACTTAGCCTGGGAGCTCTCTGAGGGCAGGGTAGGCCTGCCCCATCCTGGCCTAGTTGAGCGAGCACCTGGCTAGGAAGCTGAGCAACTCAAAAGGCCCCCAGCTGGACTCCTGGGAATCAGCAACCCAGACCTAATAGGCATTAGGTCTCTTACCTAATACCTCTTCTTCCTGACCTCCTGCCACGAGCACTCCCCAAGCAGAGCACAGGCTTGGGTCCCTGATACTCCCTGTGCCCCAAGGCAAGATGTTTCCTTTTACAAATCATTATTATTACTATCATTACTGTTATTTTAATTTAAATCTTTTGACGTTCAGGCAGATGTTTCTCTGCAGCCGTAAGGGCATGTCTGTGGGAGGATGGCACCTCGGGGACTGGCCTGAACTCTTGCCACGTGGGACAGCCCAACCAGTGGGCGGCCAGCTCCATCCTCCTCCAGGGGTCTGTCGCTGCTCACTTATCAGGCTGACATCCCACAGGGGGGCCACTGCCCTGCCTGCCCCTTCGGCTCCACGCCTGCCGACTGGAACCAGAGCTGGAGGGGTGGGCAGGCGGGGGCACGTGGGAGGGGGCTGAGCCCTCACCACAGGCCCCTTTGCAGTTCAAAGTGACACATTCAGGCAGCCGTCCCTTCAAAGGCCAGACAACGCCTGCCCTGAATTGCTGCACCGGCAGCCCGGAGCCAGGAAAGCACTGCAGGGGTAAAGGTGGCCCTGTGAGGGCTGGCCACGCTCCCATCCATGGGATGGACTTCCACTATCCTGGGCAGGAGGACAGACCCTGACCGGCCCCATCCTGTGGTGTAATCCTTGGAAAATCACCTTCCCTCTCTGAATCTCGCTGCTTTCACTATGTATTGGCAAGGTACTCAGAAGGCGCTCAGGGGTGGTCATGCATAAAGCTGACAACACTGATGACGAAGATGATGATTCACAGCCTCTCTCTGAGAGGCACCGCCCCAAAGACAGGCCACCTGAGTGTGGTTCCCATCAGCTGCTCACTAGCTGTGTGACCTAGGGCAAGACACTTAGGTTCTCTGTGCTTTAGTTTCCTCTTCTGTAAAATGGGGCTCGGAAGGGGTGATGCCATGCCTGTTTGGCACCAGACAGGTCACAGATAACAACCCTTCCCCCAGTGCTGAAATGTGCCCTGCTTCCTGCCAGAAGAGTTGGTCAGGCCAAGTCAGACCCACTGAGAAGGCTCAGTGCAAGTGCTCCATCAAGCCTGGGTTCCCGGGAGCTAAGAAGTGGTTCCAAGGGCAGGTTGTGGCACCTGCAGATGCTAACTCCCAGGCAAACAAGAGTTTTTTTTTTTTTTTTTTTTTTTTTTTTTTTTTTTTTTAAGACGGCGTCTCGCTCTGTTGCCCGGGTTGGAGTGCAGTGGCGCAATCTCGGCTCACTGCAAGCTCCGCCTCCTGGGTTCACGCCATTCTCCCGCCTCAGCCTCCCGAGTAGCTGGGACTACAGGCGCCTGCCACCATGCCCGCTAATTTTTTTTTGTATTTTTAGTGGAGATGGGGTTTCACCGTGTTAACCAGGATGATCTTGATCTCCTGACCTCATGATCCGCCCGCCTCGGTCTTCCAAAGTGCTGGGATTACAGGTGTGAGCCACTGTGCCTGGCCAACAATAGTGCTTTTAGGAAGTCTCATCACGATCTAGGGTACCATCTGAAGCTGGCAATGATCAGCTTGCCATTGGGGAAATCACTGCACCCAAGTCAAGCTTCGATGTTGGCAAAATGGGAAATAATATTAATAAAACCTGCCCCCAGAGCAGTAAGAAGATTCAATGAGCGAATCCCCATCAAAGCCTTATCACAAGCAGCATGAAATGAACACCGGCCATTCATTAGGAGCCATTTCTTCAACAAACAACATTGAGTTGCAGTACCAGGCTACCACCAGGGCACCAATCCCAGTCAGAGGCCAGACTCCACCCTCCCAAAAGGCTGCTGAAAGTTTTCTCACGACACAACGCCTGGGTTCCATTTACCAGCTGTGTGGCCTCGGGCAAGTTACTTAACTTCTCTGTGCCTTGGTTGTCTTACCTGAAAATGAAAATAATAATGGAAGCCATGTCATAGTGTCATTAAAGAATGCAAAGTGCTGAGAGCACTGCCTGATGGCCCACAAGTGCTAAACAAGCATCAGCTGGGGTTATTATTGCTGCTGCTGTTGTGCACGCTCCAGGTCTTCCCCGCCCTTCAGAAAGCGTCGTGCAGCTAGGCTTCCTTCTGCGGCTCACAAACTTGGGAAGTGTTAGCTCCTGAGAGGTGCCCCAAGTACCCTGCAGAATGGAGGCTTCTGTGGGCTTCCTCTCTGGTCTGTTTCCCTAGCAGCTGGAACGCTTGGAAAAAAAGCACCCAGCCTGCTGGGCTTGTCAAAGCAGGGCTGACTTTACTAGAACCAGGTTTGGATGGTAATTTTGTGGTCATAACAACTATTTTCCTTACACACTGCTACAGAAAGGGGAACCCCTGCTTTTTTTTTTTTTTTTCCCCTTAACCTAATTGAAGACACTATCAAGTGTAAATATGCTGGAGTTTTTAATAAAAACACGATGGAGAAAAATATTCAAAGCTCAATAATCAGAAGCAATTTGTGTCGCTAGCAGAGATGTGTCATTCCTCCCACACCCCCCTCCCCGCTTGGCTGTGCTTTGTGCGGGACTGGCTTTGGGGATGGCAACTTTAGACCTATGGCAAAAATAATGAACAGCAGTGAGGCTTAGAGATAGCCTGAAAAATATCCTGGAAAAGAAAAACATATGCCAAAGAGTGTGGTGTAAAAGTCATATTTCATGCCTGACTTTAGAGAATGTTAATAAGGATTAGAACCATACTCCAACAGAACAACTATCAGTCAAGGCGGGGTAATTAATTTCGCTTCAGATCTCTGTTTGGGAAAATGAAAGCAGTAAGTGTTGTTTCGCAGCATGGAGATTCCATCGCACTAGAACAACCCAAAGAACTTCCAAAGCCATGTCCTGAACCCAGCTGAGACCTGGCTGTTGCTGGCAGCCTCTCCTGATCTGTTGCCTTGTAGATTTGGGGACCTTTTCCGAATCATAACATATCAAACTCCTTTTTTCCCCCAGGATTGGCTAATAAATATGATTAAGATAACACGACCCAAACCACATGTCCTCTGCTTGGCCTGCAACATGTGGAGGGCAGATGTGTCTTCCGTGCACAGATGACCCAGCCGGCTGCTCCCCTGAGGCAGGGACCCTGGGAGATGGAGTCCCGAGAGGTCCCAGCAGTCCACTGGCCCTCTGAGTACCCAGCCAGGCCTCTGGCCTTCCCATGACCCACTATAGAGAGGAAGGGCCAAGCCCAGGGTGTCTGGGAGTCAGAGACAAGAAAGATGGTGGGATGTGGCACTGTCCTCACCTGGTTTTTGTCCCCCAAGGTCCCAGTTTAGTAGACAGAATTCCCAAGGCACATGACCCCGTATTATCCTCTCAAAATAATTTCATTGTCCAGGTCCACTTGTCACCCCCTCTTAAAGAGCTGGGATTGAAGAACCTTCCCGTCCCTGAGACCTGGGCCCAGGGAAGACAGAGTAGGCCAGTGTTAAAGCCAGAGTCTGGGAGAGGGTTCTCAAAAGGACTGTGGAGTTGCCACACAGCCCCCAAGCCTGGTAGCATGCAGCTTGGGATTTCTGCCTCTGCTCTGCTAGGACAGGACAAGTCGTGGCTGCACTTGGACCTTGGTCTTCCCATTTCTACTGGGATCTTGAAGAGCCCTTCAGCTGGGATATCCTAAAGTAGCCCAAGGTCCCTGTGAGTGTGGCCCTGCTGTACTCAACTGAGGTCACTGGAGGTCACGCAGAAGGCCAGGCCCTGGAAATCAGGCCAGGGAGGCCTGGGCCTGCTGAGGTTGACAGCCCTGCTCCAGCTCTGGGGAAAGAAGGGGAGCAGACTCAGAGGCCAGGGCTGGTCAGGGAAGAGCCCCTCCCACCCTGACCAAGCAGGGCTCCCAGCACCAAGGCAAGGCTCTGGGCCAAGGCATGAGTGAACCTCCTTCTCTGCTTTCCCTTGGGGACAGGAGGGAGAAAATAGAAAATAGAAGAGTCCCTCAAAGTTAGCTCAAGCCAAGCAGAAGGGCTCCAGCTGCCAGGAAGAAGCAGGGCATTCATTCTATCACTGCATAGAATCAATGAAGTCAGAAGTAAGCAGGCTGAGGGCCCGGCAGGGCACCTCTCTGAGTAAAAAAGGGAAGAAGGGTCCCTAGGGGAGGGGCACTATATCGTGGATGAGCCTCAGCTGCCTGCAGGGCAGGCACAGGGTAACCTGGCCACTGGGAGGAAGATGGAAGGTCTCTCTCCTGTTGGTCCCTGCTCAGAGGCCACTCTGGAGACCAGGCACATCAGGCTCCTCCTGAGCCCAGTAAGATCAGGACGGCCTGGCCGAGGAACCCTCTGACACCAGTCTCCGAGGCCTCCTTTCCTCTGGGGCCGACTGGGTGTGGACTGTTGCGTCCAGACCCTAATCAACGCTCAGGCGGGGCCTCCCCCAAGACCAAGGCCTCTTCCCTGCGGAGGAGCCCGGACGGACGGGCGGACGCTGCGGTCCCGGTCGGGCTGATAGGAACCATCTGCGTTGTCTTAGGCCGCCCTTCGGCCCACTGTCCCTCTGAACTCGGCCGGTTCCCGCGGGCCGTTTGATGCTCGCAGGGTCACAGACCCCCGCACACAAATCACCGCCGCGGGGCTGGGGGTGGGGCGGAGGCGCTGAAACCTAATCCGCAGAGTTTGCTCCGCCGCCGCCTCCTCGCTCCTTCCCTCGCTCGCTGGACGCCCCCCACCCACCCCTTTCCAAACAAGGCTTATTTTTCTTGCCAAAAAAACAAAGTTGGTATCAAGTGTTTTGAGGGAGAAAGTCTCTCCCCCACCCCTGACCTGGAAGGAAGGGCTGGTTGCCGAATGAGCCGGGATTGCAGAAGGGTCTCCAGGAGAGGACAGGCGGAAGGTGAGCTTGGGGCTTCTGGCTCCGTCGGTCCCCTTCCCTGTGCTCGCCTGCCCGTCCCATACTTAATGGCAGCGAATCCCATGGTCCCCGGCCCTGCCCTATCCCTCTAGTCGTCCTGCCCAGAAAGGGTTTCCTCCATCGGAGCTCCCGGTCCCTATGCTGTCAGAGATGGAAGCATCACTTCCTGCTCCTTCTCCCTCCCTATAAAACAGCCCTTGCCTGTCGCTTTTACGAGGTGACACCCTGCTTTCAGCCCGATCATCCCTGCGCCCGGAGTCTGGGCTGGGCGCGCAGGAGACTGCGTGCACTCTGGCGTCCCCGACCGCTGCCAGGGTGCACGGGGACTCAAGAGCGGATCCTCTATGAGCTCTAATAGGAGGCCAAGGAGCGGGAACATCAGAGACAAATTCCTCCGAAGTCCCCTCTCCGGTTCCGCTGACTGGAGCCTTTGGGCTGAAACCCCAGGAGCTCCCCACCCCTGTGTCCATGAGGGGAGCAAAACGGAGCCCCCGGGGGCACGCAGGCTTCGTTTGCTGGGTGTTGGTTTTGCTTTTGGTTTTTTCAGCCGGTGCAGCGACCCGGAACAGCGCGGCCGCTTCTCCGACGCCCGCGGCTCCCCACTGCGCCCAGAGGCGAGCGCCGCGGCTAAAGCCCGAGCCTCGGCGCCCGCTGCGCCTGCCGGAGTTCTGCTTGTCCGAGCAGGCAGCGGGGCTCAGGCACGGCGGCGACGTCGAAGGGCTAGTCGGCAGACAGGGCTGGGTCTCCGCGGCCAGGGCGCCGCAGGAAAGCCCTGCAAACGGTGGGACGAAGGTGGTGGCGGCGGCGGCGGAGGTGGCGAGAAAGGCGCCACGGGCCTGGCGGAGAAGCGGGTTTCCGCGGGGGTCGAACAAAGGAATTCGCCCTCGGAAGAAAGGGGCAGAGCATGCAGCCAGGAATGGCCAACCCTGGAGACCTGCAGGAGTGCGAGCGCTGCGGCATTAGTCCCAGGGATCCAACGAAATCTGCCCCGCTGAGGGCCCCAGCCTGGCATCTCCATTCGGCCTCTCTTCTGGTCAATCCCGCTTTAATGGGGGTGGTGGGTGTGCACCCAGAGTGCCACCTTTCCTGGGAAGAGGGGACAGAGCAGGACCCGTGCTCTCGGTCAGAGAAGGCAAAAACATCCCACTAACCCTCCCCCCATTCACCATCTAGTCGTGGGGTCATTGTCCCCATTTTCCAGACGCTGCCAATTAAGGCACCCGCAAAACCACCCCTTCCCCCGCCCCCGCGGCAATGCTCCGGCTCCTGAGGCCCAAGCGCGCTCGGAAACGGAAAGCGTCAGTGGGCTACAGGGCCGGAGCCCCCTCTTCCCACCGCCCTCGGAAGGGGTGGAGGGGACACGGTTGTAAGGTGCTCGGCTTCTTTTCTGTGCTTGACATGAATAAGGGGATTAGGACAGCAAGTTTCCGTCGTTCAGTCCGTGGGACAAAGGGCCCCGCGGTTTGAGCGGCACAGCCTCTGATTAAACGACAGAGCCCTGTCACTCAGCACCATCCTAGGTACTTGTGTTCGTGACATAATCTTATTAGAAGATAAAACCGGCGAAATCCTTTTCATAATGAAAAGTTACATTTAATGGCCGGACTCGCCCCCCACCTCCCTCCCCGGAGCCTGCTCGCCTTTCCCCGTTGCTGTTGGATATGGCTCGCCTATAATTGGCATTTAAAGCACCAAGTCCGGGAGAAAAACGGGGTTTAGGGTTTTTGTAATCCCCCTAAACTGTCTTTGTTCGAAATCTCCACAGATACAAGTCTGTTAAGAGTAAATATTTGTGGATTGATACAACCACATTTCCCCCCTACAAACCAAATCCAAAAAAAAAAAAAAAAAAAAAAAAACCCGCCGCTCGCCGCCCTTGGGCTGGGGCGCAGGAGGGAGGGGGCTGGGGTCTGCCCTAGCGTCCACACCGGGAACTCAGCTTTCGGGACGCCTGGTTGCCTCCAGGAGCTGAGGGACTTTGCACATTTCTCAGGCGGGAAAAGGGTCTTAGATTCTCCCCCGCAACCCCTAATTTTCTGTTCTCTCAATAAACAAACCTCCCTAACTTGCTGCTTTCGGCCAGCCAGAGGGGGTCGGTGGGAGGGCTTGGGGAGGGGCGAGGGCTGTGCTCAACAAGGAATGAAAATGCCAACTCTCCCCGCGAGCCTTACTCCCTCCAGCGGGAGCCTGCAGTGGCTCCAAGGAGAATCACTGGCTCCTTCTGGACCGCGGAAGGCCCCACCCGGTGGGGCACCCCGAGCCCAGCCCAGGAGAGCCCCCGAGCCACCAAGGGTCCCCGAAACGCTGAGGAGCCCGAAGGCTGCTGTAGGGTCCCGGACTCCAGGCTCCAGCCCAGCCCGTCTCAGGATCGGATTCCTACATAAATCAGCAGCCGGGTGAAAGGGCTGCGCTTTAGAAAGGGCAGGACTGTGTGCGCATATTAGAGTGCGCGGTTCCCAAATCCGGGCTAAACCCTTGGTGACACCGAAATTCATCAACCGCCGCTGGCGCCCGCGGCTCGGCTGCAGAGCCCAGGAGCCTATGCTTGGTGTCATCCCACTCCCAGGAAAGGAGAACGTGGTGCACGAACCGCCGAGAGTTGGGCCTGGAGGGATGGGCAGGTGGAGGCCGCTAAAAGCCGCCCCATCCGTGTGTCCGGACGTCGAAGGAAGCTCTCCCGCCCAGGGGAAGGCAATTATTCTAACCTTTTTCTTCCTCTGACCAGCGCAGGCCCTACAGGGGGCAATCCGCGCGGAGGAGGTCAGTGACACTCTGCCTCCCAGCCGTCGGGTAGCGACTCCCCCTCCCCACCCCTGCCAGGCTGCGCGTTCTGGGGGAGACTGGCAACAGTGTAGAGCCTGCACCTTCCGGAAGGTCGGCATAGGAGGACTTAGAGAACCCATCCGGCTTTGGGAGTTGGACCCGCCTGGGGGGAAATCTGCTACAGAGTAACTCTGGGCCGGGAAAAATCTGCTACAGAATAACTCTGGGCCTGGGGGAAGTTGTTCAACCTGCTCAGCCTCAGTTTCCTTCCCTAACCACAGAGCTGGGACGGTACAGTCAGTGAACTTCACAGGGGCTCAACAAACGCCAATGCCTTGCCCTTCTAGATACACTACTGCGTCCTGCCTCCCTGTTCAGTAAGGCTGTGCTCCTGCAAGTTCACATCTACACTGACCATGCTCAGGAGCCTCTTGGAAAAAATGGGACCTATGTGTCTCAGTAGTAATGAGGGCCCATCCACAGGCTGGCCTTGGCTCCCAGGAGCAGCCCCTGGCATCCAGGTGGGCCCCATTCCCTTTTCAAGGTAAAATAAATAAATAAATAAATAAAAACACAGGCCCCCAACCTGGGTGAGGAGCAGAAGGGTGGGCAAGACCCCTCTGGGAGGCCTGTTCAGGAGGCTGCACTTTCTGGGCCTCCCACACAGGACAGACAATGCATTCCTGCCAGACGGGGCTGCCTTGGGCTCATTTCCCAGCAGGAAGGAAGAAAACATACACTGACTGCATGCCCAACACCGGCTGGCATCTGGGTTTGTTCCACTTTATTCTCAGAGCAACCCTGTACGATTGGAATTACCACCCCCTTTTCACAGAGAAGGGAACTGAGGCTGAGGAAGAGCTGTCAGTCCTTCCCTAAAGGCCCTTGGCCTTTGTCACTAGAAGATGGAGACATTCTGGATCCCCATTCTGTAACTGCCAACAAGCTTGCTCTTCCTTTGAGAAAATGTGCTCCACCGCAGGACCCCTCCATTTGGAGGAGGTCACCCCAGAGCACCTTGATCCTCTGGAACCCCAAAGGCCTGGGCAGCTCAGTCCTCGTCCGGTGCCCACACCCAACAGCCCAGTAACTATAGCAATCCAGGAGTCACATGACAAGAGTCAGAGAATCCCCTCTGAAGGCAGGAGGCAGGAGAAGGGAGAACAGCAGTCACACCCAACTTGTCCCGTCCCAACCCAGTGCTGCTCCTCCCCTCCCGTCACTGCTGCTGAAGCTCCTGGGTAGGTGCTTGGGGAGGGACCCCTGGTGGCCCTGTGTCCAAGCATGCTCAGCTCATCTTCAGCTACCCAGCAGCTCGGTGGCCTCCTCATTCCTGCCAGACCCAGTGGGCATCGCTGTTGCTCTGGGTGGCCGTTACAACCTTCCCCAGCTAGCCACCTCCCCACAGTTCCTGGGGAAGCCTCTCTCACAGCACTGGCCTGGCCAGGAAGCAAACATCTTTGTTTCTTCTGGAACTAGGCTCCAGGAACCGGGTTTTTCCTTCAGCAACACTTCCCCCCAGTTCACCAAGTGCCAAGGCCAGCCAGGTGCTCTGCCATTAGCCAGGACATTCGTCCAGGGTTGGTCTGAGTCAGGCTCCCAATTGAGACAAAGCCTCCCTACAAATGTACCCACACATCCCCAGATCCCCAGCCCCTCATCCTCCCTTTGGGGCCCTAAGGTCAGCAGGGCAGGTCCAGCGGCTGCCAGTCAAGATGCTGAGCAGAAATGGATATAGTATTATCCAGGGAATAACAAAGGAAGGGCCCACGCAGAAATTTATTTGTACTGATCAGGCAAAGCAAAGGTAAAGGGCAGAGAGGAAGTGCTGTCAGCCGGCCTGAAACCCAAGAAAGTTGCCATTCCGAGCACAGTGGCCCCTTATGCCCCACCACTCCCCACCGCAGCAGTAGTTAAAGCAAACACAGGCCCTTCACTGCCCCATCAGTTACACCTTCCCCCCAAAATTACACAAACTTTGAAACATTTTTCTGAGAGAAGATGGATGCTTCAGGAGACTTGAGGTCAAGGCTAGGCTGTTTAAAGTATATTATTAACAAATAAACATTTACTGCAAAAAAAAAAAAAAAAAAAAAAGAGAGAGAGAGAGGGCGAGAGAGAAAAACCCTATAGGCCACCGGGGAACCAAATCATGTTGCTTTTGGCATCAAATGACAGGAGACATTTATGACATGAATGGAGAACACCAGCCGGTTGATGAAATGGCAAACGTCTGCCACTTTGCTTCCTCTACCTTCGTGAATCAACTTTTTCAAATATGGTTTTCAGCCTTAGCCCTCTCTCACTACCACCGTCTCTCCACTTCTGACTGTAGTGGCAATAAATATATATAATTTTGGTTTTGCTCTTTGCTGCCATCAGCACAGAATCTGGTTGGAGAGGGCCAGAGGAACTTCCGGCTGGGTCAGCCAGAGAGCCAAGGGCCCTGGGTCCTCGGGCACCCCCAACTGACTGACAGCTCACATGCGGCTCCTTGTATGAGTGGACTATCCCTCCCTTCCTCCCTCCCCTGGCTGAGGCTTGATTGTGGTGTCCAACAAATTGGAAGTTATAACTCATGTCAGTGAGAGTATCCTCCATCCTTCAGCCTAACTGATGCCAAAGTAGGACTGGTTTTTTTCCCCTTCCTTTTCTTTATTTTTTAGAAACTTCAGAGCCACAGGACAAAGGCAGCTCCTTGGAGAAGCATCGCCAGCCACCCATGGGTGGAAACCTCACAGTGAGGCCACAGAGCCTGAGCTGACGGGACTTCTGAGCTCCTGGAATGGTGTTTCTCCACCTTTTAAACCTCATCTTCCTTCTGAGAAATACACAAATTCCCGGATCTCTCCCCCACCTACCCCCTTCTCCATTGGCTGAGCTTTATTTTCTGTGGCTTCAATCACAAAACAGTAAGTACAAACAGTTCTTCAAATATGAATTATTAAGCTTTTCCAAGCTATATGCAGGCCCTGGAGATGCCAATTGTTTCCTGGTGGAAATACTGTTGCTCTGGACCACCCTGTCTGTCCCCAAAGGAAAAAGAGCCCAGCACACCCGGCCACCCTGTTGTGGCCCTTTCTGATAATGCAGTTGGCATCTGTGCACACCCACGCAATCAGGTTTTCCACCTCTCTTGAGGTGCAGGAGAGGATAACGGATCCCCCAGAGAATGGAATATTTATTGGAGTTCCACCAGGTGCCTGTGTAATCCTCATAACCACCCCGCAAAGTCACATCATCATCCCCAGTTTGTTGATGAAGCCCTGGCTCAGAGATGGGCAACCACTTAGCGAAGATCACACAGCTGCTAAGACTTGGGGCTGGGAGGTGAACTCAGGTCTGACTCGGAGTCTAAAGCTCTTTTCATGGCTGAGGAAGACAAGACTTTCACAGTGTCCTATGAAGGCAATGGCTTCCCCAGGGTGCTCCTCATCCTCCTGAATGGAGAGGCTCAGGGTAAACCTTGCGTACCATGGAATCTGGGTACAGAACCTGTTGGCAGTGTGGTGTGTGTCCTTGGAGACAAGGTATTCCCTGCCATGCTCATGGTGAGAACAGTAACAGCAATAACTTTCAGAGTATTAATAACAAGCCAGGCAAGATGCCAAGTCCTTTGGGGCACCTTATCTCAAGTCCTTATAAGAATACTTGCCCCCAGCAGAATAAGTCCCCATTTCACAGAGGAGGATCAGGTAGGTGCCAGGGCCATGTGATCTCTAAGCCTGGCTCCAATGGACAGGGCAGGAGAGAGCTGACAGTCACCAATCAATCACATACCCCAGAGGAGATCCTCCCAGCCTACTTACCCCACTCAAGAAAAATAGGGCAAACAAATGAGGCCACACCAGCCCAGTGCCCGGGAAGTTGAGGGTGAGCCAGGAGTCACTGTGAATAATGTCTCCGTTCAGCAGCAGGGGACTGCAGCCCCAGGAAGCCCTGTGCTTACCCCATTGCACACAGCCAAGGTGCTGGGGTTAAATGGAGAGGTACCCTCCAAAGGGCCAGAGAGTCCCCAGACTTGGGCTGCCAGGGTGGGCCCTTTGGGCCTCAGCCCCCAGAGACAGCACCATAGAAGCCTTTTTGTAAGGCAAAGTCCTGGCTCCTCCTCCCAAGCAGACAGTTTCCTGGACAGGCGCTCTGCAGCCCTGAGTGAGTTTGATGGTTGGGGTAGGGGAACTCGCTGGTTGGGGTACACACTGAGGAAGGGGTGCTGCTTGAAGTGGCACCCTGCAGGGGAGCCTATGGGAGGCCTTCCAGGCTGGGAGAAGTAGCCAGAGAAGGCCAGAGGCTGACTGCTCTCCCCCTGGGCCACACCCGAACATGGGAGTTGGATGGGGAGTGTGGGGGGAGAGGTGAGCCTCCCAGGAAGGTCTTCCCCGAGCTAAACACTTCCAAGGAAAGAAATGTGCAGGGCAGAGCGGTTGGGCCACTGGAGCCACAGCCAGCTGGGGGAAATTTTTTTTAAAACTCACCCCAGGACTCAAGAGGGCTTTTTGTGAAACTCAATCAAAGTCTGGATGCTCCCCTTCTGACAAGGTGGGCACATCCTACCTGGGCAGGCGAGCCCAAAGGGCCCCCGGCGGGCCCGGCGGAGCCCTGGAAGTCTGTGCGGCCGAGAGGCTCGGCCGCCCGGGCAGGCCCTGCGGGCGGAAGTGCGCCGCGGCCCCGCCGCCGAGATAGGAGCGCGGCCCGGGCCGGAGCCCCGCGTCTCGCCGTGCACAAAGGCGCCCACTTGCACCCCAGCGGGTCTCGGGTCGCCAAACCTGGGAGCTGTCTTACAAGCGATTAGACTCCATTTTGTGACAGATTTTTGGACTCTCCCACCGACCCTCCCCCCTTCCGGAGCCTCCTCTAGGAATTCTCCACCTCTTCAGGGTAAAACCCTTTCCAGACGAGCGACAGACGGCAAGAAAAGATAGTTACATAATTCTATTTGGCCAAGCCGCCAAGAAAAAAAACATGGGAGGGGAGAACGTGCCTTATTTTTCATTTGTTCTCCGGTGGAGGATGGTGAGAGGTGTTCCTGATTTGGGGGAGGCTGCGTGTCCTCTCCGTTTCCTAACCGGTTTTCTGTCCGAAAAGACTGCTTGTTTGTTGTTGTTGTTGTTGTTGAAGGATCCCCCAAAAATCACTCATGGGGAAAAAGGAGACTTTTGGAGTTAAGAGTGAAAATGCCCAAACGCAACGGCCGGCGCTCTGTTCTGCCCGCCAAGGATGTACAAGAGGATTTTTATCAAATTCGGCTCAATGTGCCCCAGTGTCAATTAATCACCCCCGTGGTGCGTAAAAGAACTTGGCACTTCTGGGAGTCTGGGATCTTTGAGAACAAATCGAAAGGAGGAAGAGACACTTACTAAAAACGGCAACCTCTTTTTAAGGATGGAGCCCTGCAACTCAACCAGGGGTGAGGACACATTTTTCAGAAGTTGTGTTTGGTTGGGGGGTTGTTAATTTCCCAATACCGCTGACTCACAGACTCGACAAAATCAAGAAGGCACGTTTCTGTGCCCGCTTGTCTGGATTCTTGTCTGAAAAGCATTTACGCACAAATGAAATAAATATGCATCTGCAATTCTCAAAGAAAAAAAGAAATGTAAATAAAAAATTTTTTATTGTGCAAAGAACATCCCTTTCCAGTGAGCTGCTGCCTGCCTGGAGCGGCGCTCCATCTCCCTGTGAAACGACTCACTGGGTGTTTGTCCCCAAGATTGTCTTGATAACAACCACCCCACAACCCCACCCCCAGCACATCCTGCCGGCCAGCCTAACACAGATACCTAATTGGCATTATTGGAAAAAACGGAATGAGGGAGGAGGAGTGAACTGTCCACAGCTAGAATAATGCACTCCCCACCCCAGGCTTCGGCCCCACAGGATCCAGACTGAGTGAGGTCTGCCGACCTGAGATTCGCCCTGTGCCAAAAATCATTCCCAACACACCGGACTGCACTGAAGAAGCCGGCTCTTAGGTGACTTTCTTTTTCTTTTTAAAACAAATATACTTTGGACAAAGCAGTCACAAATGTTTAACGTTTAATTGTTTTGTAAGATGAGGGGCTGAGCCGTTCATCTCTAAGGTAACATCCAGCTGAAATTTCATGACTTTACCATTCTGTGCCTGAAGAACCAGGGGGTATCCTTTCTTTTTTAAAAATAGAAGCTCCATAAATAATTATGGCGAGTGGGGGGGAGGGCAGACTACGTACAAGCGATTGGAAAGTCTTTTCAACATATTAAGTTTTTTTTTTTTTTTTTTTAAGCCGTGCAAATGATTCGGAGGCCTGTTTCTAGTTTCCTGGGCCCCCGTCCCCCCGTGTTGTCGTCAAGGCTGGTGGCTGAGCTGGGTGTAAGTGGCACTGCCAGAGCTCGGGGTCAGGCAAGCAGAGTGTGGCCAGGGGTGCAGGGCGTGGTGGGGAGGGGGTTGGAGGCTGGTGCACCCAGCAGAGGGGCTCCTCTAGCCGGCCCAGAGCCCACAGCCACATCTACCCCAAACTATTTTCCCCATTTAATTTGTGCTGCTGTATGCTTGGGCTGTGGCTGAACTGACTGGCGGCCTCTCCCTCTCCCGGAACTAGAATCATATTAGTCCAGAGCACAGCACAAAGCCGACTGACGGCAGTGTGCCTAAATCTGGGGTGCTTCCTACTGAGAGGAAGGCCTCAGCTGCACTCTGGGACCAGCAAAACAGCTGACCCTCTGAATGGACTCCAATCTCTACCCAAAGATCCCTCAGCTGGAAGAAAGAACTAGGTGCAAAAAGCGGCTCAGGCTCAGCCCCCAGACCACCAGGCACAGCCAGAACCTTTTGGGGTAGAATCCGACGCACTCTCTAGGGCTCTGGCCTGCACTATTTCCAGGCCTCAGTTAAATAGTTGGGCTGAGCTGCTTTCCACTAGGCCCTGGATTTGGGGACAATCCCTGGGCAGAGCACATAGGTTGCACTCACCACGAGGCACCGGCAGCCCAGCTTTTCTTTCCCTGGAGGCTTGGGCATACACAGCCCTCTCTGAGCACCAAACCACCTAAGCAGCCTACCGGCTCTGCAGCCTCATCCAGGACGGTTTTCTGGCATCACTAAAAACTTTTGCAGGCACCCACTATGTCTGCAACAGGGCTTTGGGGGATCCCTACACCCCTCTTTCAGTTGTGGCTTCTCACTGCCTCCCTCCCAATTGCAGTGCCAGGCAGAAAACCCAGCAGGTCAAAAGAAAAAGCCTGCATGTACTGTTTGTTATCTGTCCCCAACCCCGGCCATACAAATCCAGTCTCAGCTAAGAACTAGTTAGCAAGAAGGGCTCAACCCACATCTCTGGCCTCAGCCCTGAGGTTTGGGTTGTAACAGGGCAGAGCGGGCCAACCCCCTCTTAATACACACTACCAGAAAGGAGGCCTTCTAGGGAAGGCTGACTTGGTCAGCTCCTCACTCCCATTGGGAGCCCCAGACTGTAACTTGCCACCTTTTGAGCTCCTCTTCCTAGAATGCTTCTCCAACCAACGAAAATTGCCAAGTGCAAAATTCCCGCATGGAACGGTTTGGGGAATATGGACATTCTTTTCTCTCCATCAGCGACTAAAAGTGCAGCAGGGAGCCTGACAGAAAGGGGGCCTCCCTTGCGGCTCAGGCCGTTCAGTGCCCAGCGCTCCACCTCCTGGCTCCTGGTTCCTGGCCTCAGGCTCCAGGAATCCCAAACCCCCACACACCAGGCCCTTGAAGCAGTCCGCCAGGCCTGGCTCCCTAAAGCACTGTTTTCCTCTGGAAATAAATTTTGGGTTCCCAATTCAGGCCTCCGTAGGGCCAGACCCTACATCCCAGGACCCAGGCACCAAATCCCTCAGCCGACCCAGCGCAGGATTCCAGAACAACCGATGGCAACTGGGGGCCGTCCGGAGGCTCCCAGGACCCCATCAGTGCCGGTTGGGCTGGGTTGGTCCGCCCCAGCCCCAAGAAGCGCAGCTCTCGGAACCCTTGGAACTGCCCGGCCCAGTCGCGCACAGAGCCGGCGGCAGAGCGGGCGAGGGCCGGGCCCGGCAGGGGGCTGACCGGGCTCGAGTGCCGGGCGGTGGCGGGGAAGGAGGACGAGAAGCGCTTACTGTTGGTAGTCTTGTTTGCAGTACAGTTTCCGATCCCGGAAGTAGCAGCTGGTGGTGAGGGCTTGCTGACACGCCGCGCACTGCAAACACTCCTCGTGCCAGGACGACTCGTTGACTCGCATCAGGAAGCGGTCGGAGATGGGCCGCTGGCAGCCCTCGCAGACGGCGGGATGCGGGCAGTCGGAGCCTGCAGCGCACAGGGCGAAAGCCCGGCCGTCAGCGCCGCCCGGCCCAGCCCCGGCGTCCCGGTCGCACGGGGCCCACAGCCCCCGGCCCCGAGGGCTCGGGCCGCCCGGGATCACCTCCTGCCGCCTGCGCTCCCCGGACCGCCGCGCCAGGGGCCGGGAGGCCCCGGCTAGTCCGCCCGGGTCCGCGGGCTCCGGCGTGGAGGCCGCGGGCCTCGAGCCTTGGCTCGGCGCTGCGCTCTCCCCTTCTCCGGAGAATCCGCGCTCCGTGTTAAGACAAATGAGAAGGAGCACGGCACGGCGCAGGGTGGCCGGCTGGGACCAAGACAGGCGAGGTGAGGCTGGGGACGCTCGCTGGCTGACACGCCCCACGGTGGCATTCGTGGTCTTCTGTCCCCGATCTCCCCCAAATCTGTGGTTCGAGTGACCAGGGAGACGTTTTTCTCTTAGAATCTCCCCCACCCCAGGTGACCTGGCGCCTCTCCCAAGTTCGCCAAGGTGATTGCTAGGTCCTCCATCACCCCTGCCACCCGCCACCTACCACACCGGAGTGGCAGCTCTAGAACCTAGGCCTGTAAAGGATGGTGGGTGGCGACTGCAACTGTCCTGTCCCCTAAGGACCCCCGCCGGGGGCGTGCTTGCGGCCCTCTGGTGATCACTCCAGGAGTCCTGTCTTTCTGCCCCCTCCCCATGTCCTGTAAACCCATTTCTTTTATCCGTTGGCCCGGACGCCCGTGTCCACAGCCGGACGACGCCCCTGTCCCACGCCCGAGACCATTCGGGCGTTCCGACCCCGCACTCACCCAGCAGCACCCCCAGAGTGGCGGGCCCGGGGCGCAAGGCGTGCTCCTCCATCTTGATGCCGTCCAACATCTTGGCGCAGTCCGTCTGCCCGCGAGGGAAGCACCTCTCCAGCGACTCGGGACCTGTTGCTATATCCATGGGACGCAGGGCGCGCTGCGGACCCCGCCGGCCGGGCTGCTCGCCCGCCGGCCCGTCCACCCGCTCTCCGCCGCCGCGGCCCTGGAGCCGGGGAGGCGCGGCCCCCGCAGGGCAAGGGTTGCGCCGGCCCCCGGCGATCGTGGAGCGGCGACGCGCTGGCCCCGGGCCCCGGCGTCGTGCGGGCGGGCCGGGGCGGCTGCAGCCCGCGCCGCGCTCTCCGGGACACTTGCAGCCACGCGCGCCGGCTTCTCTGTCACCTGCTTGTCAGTCCCGGAGCCCGGCGGCGGCGGCGGCTGCAGACCCAGCCGCGGGGAGGAGGCGGCGGCGGCGGTGGCGGTGGCGGCGGCGGCGGGCGGGGGAGGGGGTGGGGGTGCAGGGGCGGCCCCGCGGGCGGGGGGGGGGGGGCGCGCGCGGCGCAGCGGGGTCCCGGGCGGGGCGCAGCGGGCCGCGGGCCTCCGGGCGCGCTCCCCGCGCTACTCCAGTGCCATGGTGCGCCCGCGGAGCCGCCGGGTTTAGAGCTGGGGCTGGCGGCGGAGGGATACGGGCCGCCTCACCTCCCGAAACTTCCTGACATTTGAACCCCGCGGTCCGTATCCCTGCGCCGGGATGCGCCGCCGGCTCCACGTCAAATAGTGCCGTCCCGCACCCCCCGCGCGCCCTGGGGCTCCGCGCCCCCGGCCTGCGCCCCGCGCCACGCCTGGCCCCGAGCGCAGGCCCTGGCGCCCTGGCCCGGCCGGCCGCCCCGTGGGCCCCTCGCAGAAGTTTTGATCGCCTTCGAAACAAATCCCTCTGCTCCACCCCCTTGAAAAATTGATTTGGGAGTTTGGGAGCGAAGGCTTTCTTTTTTCTCCCCTGCCTTCTTTATTATTAATATTTTGTAAAGCTCCAGCGCTACGAGAAGTGGCCCCGAGCGAGGCCAGACTGCGCGGACGGCGGGGAGCGCGGCGGCTCCGCTAGGGGACGGCGCCGGCCGGGAGTGGACACTCGGGGACCCCCGACTGTCGGCCGAGGTAAGTCGCGGGGGCTGAGTCGGCGTCCCCCGGGCGGCGGCGCCTGCTCGGGGCGGCTTGATCCGCGGAGAGGGCCGGCTCCCGGGAACGAAGGATGGGGGCGGGCAGACAGCGAAGACGACTGGTCCTGAACTCGTCCAAGGGGGGCCCAGGCCCAGGAACGGGGAGTGGGCCCAGAGTGTGGGTGAGGGGTCTGGAAAAGCTCTGGGCCTGGCAGAGATTGGGCGGAGGACTGAGCCGATGGGAGGTTGGGGCCCCGAGATCGAGAATGGGGGACACTGGGCCGACAAGGAAGGGCAGGCCTGGGTTCAGGCGACCGAGAGTTTAGAGGACAACTAAGGCTGGAAAAGGGGTCCCCGGACAGGGGCGGGAGACATGGGCAAGATCCGGGCCTCCTAGGGTTTGCAGTGAGGGGCGCTGGGAGGGAGTGGTGGCCCCAGGGTAGCGGCTCTAAAGAGGTTAGGTTGGCTGCCAAGATCGGCGTCCTTTGGCGGCCCGGGTGCCCGGCCAGGGGTCGCTGGGACGCGCGGATCAAGGACTGTGCCCTGACCAGCCTGGGCAAAGTGGGCCTCGGCAACGGGACGCGAAAGGCCGGCGAGATGGAGCTGCCGACTCCCGCGCCAGCCGGGCCTGGCACCCGCGTCCGGTGCGAGAGGCCACTGCGTCGGACCGGCTGTCTGCGGCCCGTGGTCCCCACCGACGCGCGTCTCACCGGGGAGCAGGGGGGCGAGTGCGGCCCGGGGTAGCAGCGAGCTGACCCCGGCGATTCGCTGCGGGGCGGCCCCGGCCCCCCCCCGGAGCGAGGCAGCGGCGCGGAGCCGGGTGGGGGCGGAGGGCATGGGGGGGCGGGTCCCCTGACCTCGCTGGAGGCGAAAGGGCGGATCGGATTTGGAACCTGCGGGAGGCTTGGGTCAGAAGTGGCTCCCTGCGCCGCGAGGCCCCGCGGAGGGGCCCGGCTTTGTGGAGGATTAGAGGCTCCCGCCCCACCCTACCTGCATGTGTGTCGGTGGGTATCTGTGTGTGTCTGTGCGTGTCGGGCCCCCGCCTCTGTGGCTCTTGCCTCCGTGTGCACCTTGGCTTTGCACACACAGTATGTGTGTCCCCGCAACCTTCCAGACTCCCAGGGGGTGAATCTGTGGATCTTTGTCTGAGTTCCCTGCACCGGTGTGTGTGAATGTGTCGGTCCTTCGTGCCTGTGTCTGGTGTGTGTGTCTGCATCAGTCCGTGCGGGGGCCTAAGTCTTTGTGCGTGTCTCAACCTCTGTATTGTGTCTGCGATCCTTTTCTGTAGGGGTGTCTCTGTCAGCTTTGCGTATCTGTGCGTATCTCTGGGGTTCTGAATGTTTCTGTGTGCTAGCGTGTCTCCCAGAGTGTGTGTGTGTGTGGGGGGGGGGGGGGGGGCTTTGTGCCTTCTTGTATTTCTAGGCGCCTTTGTGTGTCTAGGTCGGGGAGAGTGGACGAGTAAATGTGGAGTTTCTCTCCCGCATCTTGGTCCCCTCTTTGCTTAATCTGCAAACCCCAGGCCTGGACCCGCGAAGTTGGGCCTGGGCCTGGGCCGCCTTCTCCGGGCATCTGGGGCGGGGGCACGCCTGCTGCAGGGAGAAGCCGGGCGGGCAAGGCTTCGGCGCTCAGAGCCAGAGCCCCGAAGCGCGGAGCCCGGCTTGGGGCCGGCGGGCGGACCAGGCACTTTCTGCCCTCTGCTGGCCGCGGTCAGTCCCTGCAACCGGGGCTGGGCGACCACCTCCAGGCGAGAGTCCTCGTTCCAGGCCCAGACCCTCTCCCTCTGCTTTAGGGTGCACATGGGAATCCTCTCCAGTCACAGGCCCTGCACCCCCAACTCCTGGCGCAGGGTTCCATCCCCTCCTCACCTTCCCTGTGCCTGGCCTCTCCTACCCTACAGCTCTCCTTTCCCCCTCCTTGGTTGAATGAGGGCCCCTGCGACCTGGCCTCCCAGGCTTCTCTAACTCTTGGGTTGGCGTCCAGTGCCGATCCGGGGCCGCTGGCTGTGTCCAGAGGCGCATTCCCCCTACAACTCAAAGGCCTGATCTCACGGCAGGAGGACTTGTGGGCAGTCCCACTCCGTGCCGCGTCTGGTCTGTCCTGGGGCGCATAGATTTTCAGCGCCTCTCCCGCGCTCCTGCCAGTCATATCCCACGCCACCAAGGCGGATATAGATAGGGCGGTCTGCCGCGATGCGGCCCGCGCCCAGGTAGAGGCGCTGGCTCGGTGGACGCCAGAGTCTGGCTGCCTTCTCTGATCCGGGGTGGGGCTGCTGAGTCCACACCCCTTGGGCCCCTCTCCATGCCTTCCCCGCTGTCCATTCATTCCCCCTACACACACACACACACATACACACACACACACCCTCCCTATAGGCCCCGTTCCTTGCCCTTTGTCACTCCTCGTGTCCCGTTCTCCCTGCTGAGTTGGCCAGTCTCGGGTCCTTCGCACGCAGACGCGCAGAGGCCCCAGGTCTCTCCAGCACATTCGGGGCTCCAGCGCCTCTTCACCACTTTCGTTGCTGAAGAAGCGGCCAACCAGACGGCACAGCAGGGGCCGAGGCCCAGAGCCGGCTCTTGCCCGCAGGCGGCGAATGGCACCTTGCTCTGCCAGGCTACCGCGGGTGCGACCTGGGACCCGCAGATTCTCCTGGGCGCCTCCGGCCTACGACGCGGGGGCCGCTGGCTCCGCGCAGGCGGCTCCGGGATGCTCTCCCGCTCGGATTTCAGCGGCAGAAACAGCCTCGGATTCTCTCCACCTGGGGAAAGACTGAGTCGGAGGCTTCGAATCACTGGAAGAAGCGAGAATGGAAAAGGAGGCTCTGGGGCGGGGGTCCCGGTTCCTTCCAGTCTGCGGACGCCCCGGCTCCATTGAGCTGTGCCCTAGCCCCTCTCCTCTGCGCTACGCTCTTCCCTCGAGCACGGCTCTAGGAGTTTCCCTCCCCCACCCCACCCACCCCTGTCCATCCAGCCCCGGGCTGTCTGGACTGTTTTGTGCTTCTGAGCAGAGCCAAAGCCACACTGCCCCCTCCCAGTTTACCATCCCAGCTGGAGGCACGGATCTGGGGCAGCGCAGGGTGCAGTCCCGGCCAGGTTCGGAGGAGCGGGAAGACAAGGACCAGGAGCTGCGAGTGTCTCTCCACTCTGCCCAGAGAGCCAGGGCTGCAGAAGGCCTGGGCCGTCCCACGCTGCCCCGGCGCCATCAGCCCTGCCGAGCCTCAGATCCTCGAGAGGCGGTCAGACTGGCTGGATCAGAGCCGTCCCAAGCAGTGGGCCGGGTTGGGGCTGATATTCCTGGGAGGTGGCCCCGGGTCTAGGGTCCAGGGAGAACCACACTGACTCCGGAAGTGGAGCAGGAACACCCAGAGACAGCGCTGGAAACTTTCCAGCCAGCGGTGACCATGTTATGCTTTTTGGACCCCAGCGTGGCTGGACCCCCAGAGCACATGGGCCAAAGAGTCAGGCCCCTTCTCAGCTAGAGATGGCCATGTGTGATCGTCACAGAGTAACACGGCCACCTTGCCGCAGCGCGGTGCAAGTGTCTGTGGTCTTGCTGTGCCGGTGGGAGACCTCACAGCGACCTTGAACTCAGGTGGAGGCCCACACAGAGTGAGGGAATGGGGCTCAGCTGGGGTCCTTTGAATCAGGACTGGGAACTGATTCTCTTTCCCATTGGGGTTTTCCAGCCTGATGGGAGAGGGCCTGCAGGGAGACAAGATTTGTGGCAGAATTTGCTGGTGAGGCAGAGCTCGGGCTCTGAGGCTGCGCACAAGTGTGTGTGTGTGTGTGTGTATGTGTGTGTGTGTGTGTGTGTGTGTGTGTGCGCGCGCGCGCGCGCGCGCGCGCGCGGCGGGGAGACAGCCAGCCCCAGCAAAGCCCCTAAGTCCTTCCTGCAGCTTCCCCTTCAGTGAGTAGGCGTTCTGGCCACAGACCCATGACTTTCCAGCGCAAGATCTGTGTCGTTAGTCGTGGGATTCCTCCACCCTGGGTCAGGAGACTGGGCTCCCTTAGAGCCCAGGCTGCTATCAGCTCTCAGGACTGGAGCTCTGAGGGAGACGGTGCCCTGGCTGGGTGGCCCAGTGCTGAGGTCTGGCAGTGGCTAGGAGTGGTCAAGAGCAGGTCTTGGGGAGGTACCCAGATCTGGTTCAGGATCTGGCCGCGGGACTTCAGGAAGGTCCTGTCCTACTCTCCGCACTTCAGCTTCCTCATCTGTCCCACAGGGTTGTGGAGAGGCTGAAATGTAAGTGCTCACCACAGCACCCAGCACCTACCAGGCCTCTATACATATTTGGTAAATAATTGGATGGACACTTTGGGAGGCTGAGGTGGGTGGATCACGAGGTCAGGAGTTCAAGATCAGCCTGAACAACATGGTGAAACCCCGTCTCTGGTGCAAATACAAAAATTAGCTGGGCATGGTGGCACGTGTCTGTAATTCCAGCTACTTGGGAAGCTGAGGCAGGAGAATTGCTTGAATCTGGGAGGCAGAGGTTGCAGTGAGCTGAAATTGCACCACCACACTCCAGCCTGGGTGACAGAGCAAGACTCTGTCTTAAGTAGTAATAATAATTGGATGGAAGAGGGGCCTTGCTACCAAGACTTGGGGAAATCACAGCTCCCTCCTCCTCCTCCAACCAGGGCTTAAGGGCAAACAGACCCCCTGGGCTCTCCAGGGCAGGTGATGCTCAGCTCCAGACAACTGTGTGCTGGGCATGGGAGACCTCCAGGCAGTGCCCAGAGACCTGGCACAGCCTTCACCACTGGCCCTGCTCTAAAGCCTGGGCCTGCAAGTAGCTGCTCAGAGCTGGACCCTTGCAGGCACACAGAATTAGGTGCGTTAGACCATTACATCAAAAGCAACCATGTGGGATTCTCAAGGTGTCACTTATTTTTAAAATGTATTTTCTTCAAGAATATTTGGCTTTCTTGCCAAATGGATGGGCTGGATTATTTCTGCAGCCTGTCTGGAACCGGGGGCTTCCCCAGCTGAGGACCGGAGTGAGAGCAGAGAAGGCCCAGGATTGTATTATTTGAAACCATAAAAGCCACATTAAGACACTAAGAATAACTCGCAGAAAGACATTTTCTATAAATTGGACACAGAGTCACAAAACCCAGAAAGTTCCTTGGTCTCTCTCTCTCATGCGCTCGTGGCTGGGGACGGGGACCCAATGTGAGACTGGGACCAGTGCCCGTCCTATTTGATCTTTATCTTAAATCCACTTCAAAACGCTGTGGCTCGGCGGATTGGAGGTTCGCCCCTTCCTATAATGATTTGGTGTCTAGTAATGTTTTTATCAGCATACAAATACATGCACTTGATGAGCATTTGTTTTGGTTAGTACCACTTTATGTTAGGAGGTGTGTGCATCTCCTGTTGGCCCTCAGAAAAGAAAAGAAAAATAAAACCAAGACTTCTGGACCAGGCAGAGGGGTGGAGCTGGGGCAATTCCACTGCCAACCACGACCCCTGTGATGTCAGGGGCTCTTGGGCACCAGTGACACTACCAGTTGAGTTTGTAGCCTTTGAGTTTACCTCGTGGGGGTGATCAGGGCTGGCAGGTGGGCTTGGTGAAACCCAGATTTTAGGAAGCCTTTTTTTGGAAACATAACTGGGTCTACCTCTTTTGTTTTTTTTTTTTTTTCCTTTAAAGACAGAGTCTTGCTCAGTCAACCAGGCTGGAGTGCAGTGGTGTGATCTTGGCTCACTGCAACTTCCTTCTCCCAAGTTCAAGCAATTCTCCCACCTCAGTCTCCCAAGTAGCTGGGATTACAGGCACCCGCCACCATGCCTGGATAATTTTTTTTGTATTTTTAGTAGAGACGGGGGTTTCACCATATTGGCCAGGCTGGTCTCAAACTCCCAACCTCAGGTGATCCACTTACCTCGGCCTCCCAAAGTGTTGGGATTACAGGCGTGAGCCACCACACCCAGTCTGAGTCTGCCTTTTGATTACTGTCCTCTGGGCATTCTTGGTAAAGTAAAATGTATAATAAGGGTGAGTTTTTGGGGGACTTTATCATTTAAGTGACAGAGCTTGTCTGTTTCTCTAGAATGTGAACTCAGCAGATCTGGCCGAGAGGAGCTGTGGCTGTCCAGCCCTCTCTGGACAAGGCAGCAGGGTGGGGCAGGATGGGCGTTCCTCCTGTGTGGCTGAGGAAGTACCCGCCCCCTAAGGGGGTCAGGGGCCAAGAGCACCTGTGCCTGCCTCACGTCTCCAGCCCAGAGTCAGAAGGCAGCCTGCAGGTGTGTTCAGCTTGGCCTCCGTAGGTAGTCTTTCCTCCCAGTACTGCAGCCTTGATTTGTTTTAAAATTATTCTAGCATTTTTATTGAAGTATAATACACATGTAGGAAAGTTCACAAAGCATAGGATTACAAAGAGGACATTCCCATGCTACCAACACCCAGATTAAGAGAGAGAATGTTGCTGGGTTCCCGAAATCCTTCATGTCCCCTCCCAGGCACCACCCACCTCCCTCCAAGGAAACCACTATCTTGGTTTTGCCAGTTTTGAATTTTATATAAATGGAATCATCCTATATACTCCTTACCATATTTTAATCATGAGATTTTGCATGACAATTTTGCGTGGATTTTTCTCCTGAATAATCAGAGGAGGTCTGATCACTTTAGACCCTCATTCCAGCAGCCTGCCGACAAGCTAGACCTAAATTTTTCCCTCCCACCTCCATCCCAGGCAGGACACCCACTGGATTCCGTTTGCCAGGGAGCATTTGTCTTGGTCACTCCAGCTGTCAACGTTCTTTGGCTTCTCCCCTGGTCTTCAGCCCATCCCCAAAAGGGATCACTGGATGTAGACTGGGGAACTGTATCCAGAACCTTCTCTCACCCCACCCCTCCATCTGCATCCTGTACCCTCTGAGGCAGAGATCAGGCGAGGAAATTGGCACCTCAGAGAGGTGAAGTCACTTGCCCAGGGCCACACAGTGTTGTAAAGGTCAGATCCTGGATTCAAACCCGACTGGCCTGACTCCAAACCCCAAGCTCTTGTCATCTCCCCACAAGGCTCCCTCGGGCATCCAGACCCAGGCGTGAACAGTCCGCTCCTGCCTCCTTCCAGTGGGGAGGAAGCTGGACTTTTTCCAAAGGAAACGCTGGGAAACACAAAGCCCCAAACAGAAAACAGGGCAGGGATGGTTCCCAGGCCCTGGCTGCCTAACCTTGGGTGATGCAAGTCTAGTCTGGGCTAGGCTGGTCTGGACTGGTGCAGCCTCCCCAGATGCGTCAAGGGAAGGTGGCATCATGCCATGCACTGAGTGTCCACCATGGGCCAGGCACTTCATCTGTCATTCCCCAATACTCACAATGTACCTGTGAGGTTTGTATTATTATTTAGCCCCATTTTACAGATGAGAAAACTGAGGTTCATAGAGGTTGAATGTCCTGCCTTAGACCACAGCGTCTGAGTGGCTGAACTGGGTTTGAATGCATTGAGAATGGCTTCCATGTCATGACACTGTGCTACCCTGACACTGTGCTACCCTGGCCCTGTTCTTCTCCCTGGCCTGCCTCTCTTCTCGAGCGACCTCCACTCTCCTGTGGTAGTGAAGCTGTGACCAGGTGCTTCACCTTGGGTGCTTAAAGATTCCAGAGTCTGGCTGGCCTGGCTTGAGGTTTAGTTGCAGGAGCCACTTGGTGATTTTGCAAGTGGCTCCTGCAATTAAACCTCAAGCCAGGCCAGCCAGACTCCAGGCCTGAGATGGATGGCCTCAGTCTGCTCATCTGGAAAGTGGGGGATAATATTACTACTTTCTATTATTTATTTATTTATCTATTTATTTAGGTTTTTGAGACAGAGTTTCACTCTGTTATCTAGGCTGGAGTGCAGTGGCATGATCTCGGCTCACTGCAACCTCCACCTCCCAGATTCAAGCCATTCTCCTGCCTCAGCCTCTTCATTAGCTGAGATTACAGGTGCCTGCCATCACACCTGGCTAATTTTTGTATTTTTAGTAGAGACGGGGTTTCACCATATTGGCCAGGCTGGTCTTGAACTCCTGACCTCAGGTGATCCATCTAGCTCAGCCTCTCAAAGTGCTGGGATTACAGACGTGAGCCACCATGCCCGGCCTACTTTCTATTATTATTTGGAGGTTTAACAAAGTCTGTGTACTTTTGAATCTGGAAGAATTAGCAGTGGTCTGTTAGAGTGGGAAGAGGGCTCACGGATGTGCAGAGGTCCTGGAGCAGGAAAGAACTTGATCCGCTGGAGGCCCATGTGGCTGGGTCAGAGCAGGCTCTGGTGTGGCTGCAGGTGTGGACAGTGGCCTGACCACAGAGCACTGTAGGTCACAATGAGGGGTGTGGACCTGAACCTCAGGGGAACCTGAGTAGGAGCCATGGAAGAGTTGAAACAAGGCAGTGTCCCGGTCAAGTTTGGTTTTTAGGAAGATCTCTCAGGCCGCGGTGAGTGGTGAGAGGCTGAGAGGTGAGCGGTGAGAGGTCCTGGAGGCCAAGGGATGAGGCCTTTGGGTTTCAATATCCCTTTTGTATGGAATGAGGTTGGGCGGTTCACAGACCAGACCTTATCCTCCAATTTCCCATAGAGGCTGTGTTTCCAGATTCAGGGTTTCATGTTACACAGAGTTATTCTTTCTGGAATGTGTCCCCCAAGCAACCCCGCTGGACCCTCTGTGGAAGGAGGGGCTCTTCTGAGTGCAAGATTCGCATGTATGCAAGAAAGCGAACATGCCAGCCCTGCGCCTTGCTAGTGTCTGTCCCTGAAACAGACCAGCAACCAGTGGACAAAGCAGTGCCCAGGAGTTGGGCCAGGCTGCAAACATCAACAACAACAGTAACAGTAATAATAATAACCTTTATTGATAAAGCCTCTGACCTAGAATGATCTCATGGCATCCTAGAGTAAGCCTGGGACATAGCTGTCATTACCATTGTATGGATAAAGAGACTTATGGGAAGGAGTGCCTTGTCCAAGGTTGCTGAGTGGCAGAACAAGGCGGGTGGCCGTAGCCCTGACACTGTCACCTGTGGGCTGGGCAGCCTCAGAGGGGTGGTGAGTCAGGCATATTGTTGAGCTCTGTGGGATCTAGACAGCCCTGCAACTGTCCCCAGTGTGCAGAAAAGCCAGAAAATTCCATCTTGGCGTCCTGACCTCTACCTCCACTCCAGCTCACACAATCTGCCCAGTTGAGTTATTCTCCCTGGAAGAGCTCGGCACTTTGGGCTTTTCCAAACCCAGCAAGAGCCTCCAAGTCTAGAATCCTCCCTGTGGCCTCTCCCTGGCCCTGTCTCTTCCTCCCTCCCTCCCCTTGGCTCTCCACGCAACACTGAGTGCCGAACGCATCGGCCTGATTCTGTTTCTCAAGCTGCTCATACTCTGTCCTGCCTCCAGCCTTTGAACGGGTCGTTCCCTTCACCTGGAAAGCCGTCTTCACTCCCTCTCCCCAGCTTACTCCTATTCATCCTTTCTGTCTCAATGTAAAGGTCACCTCCTCCTGGAAGCCTTCCTTTACCTCCCAGGCTAGCTTAGAGCTACCTCTTGCATTTTCTCAGCAACCTGTGATTGTGATTCTCCATGGTGAGATGGGGTTGCATGTCGTATTCTTTCTTTCTTTTCTTTCTTTCTTTTTTTTTTTTTTTTGAGATGGAGTCTCGCTCTGTTTCTCAGGCTGGAGTGCAGTGGCACAATCTTGGCTCACTGCAAGCTCCGCCTCCTGGGTTCATGCCATTCTTCTGCCTCAGCCTCTGGAGTAGCTGGGACTACAGGCACCTGCCACCATGCCTGGCTAATTTTTTGTATTTTTTAGTAGAGACGGGGTTTCACCATGTTAGCCAGGATGGTCTCGATCTCCTGACTTCGTGATCGGCCCGCCTCAGCCTCCCAAAAAGTGCTGGGATTACAGGTGTGAGCTACCGTGCCCGGCCTGCATGTCTTTTTCATTCCTCATTCTATGCCCTCACAGTCTCAGAGAAAAACCCAGGAATGATGAGAAAGGAGTGATGGGGAGGTTGCCCTTCAGTGTCAAAGCAGTGGAAGGGGATCTATGAGACAGAGAAGGGACATGTACTCTTGAATATTACATAGTCCACATTGTGCTGGTTCTGTAGTTGGGGATATACCTTTCCCATGTAGATCAGCCAAAGACTCAAGGCAAAAAACAACAGGCCAGCTTCCCACTGGGACCCATTGTGGGGGCAATTGTGAGGTGACAGTCCTGAGAGGACTCTGCAAAAGGAAACCTGCACTTTCAGGATATGGGGGTACAAGAGCTTTTTAAAAAATATGTTTTCTACCATTTGTTTGAGCAGCTCTTCCCATTTATTTATTTATTTAGAGACAGCCTCCATCTATTGCCCAGGCTGGAGTGCAGGGGCGCCATCTCAGCTCACTGCAACCTCCGCCTCCTGGGCTCAAGTGATTTTTGTACTGGGCCTCCCGAGTAGCTGGGATTGCAGGCATGCGCCACCATGTAGTAGAGATGGGGTTTTGTCATCGTGGCCAGGCTGGTCTTGAACTCCTGACCTCAAGTAATCTGTCCACCTCGGCCTCCCAAAGTCTGGGATTACAGGCTTGAGTCATTGCATCCCGCCATCTCTAAACTTTTAAATAAAAGATTATTAACAGGTGCAACAGAGCCTGGCATGATGGCTTGTGCCTGTAGTCCCAGCTACTCAGGAGGCTGAGGTGAGATGATCTTTTGAATGCACTTCAAGGCCAGCCTGGGCAACATGGAGAGACCCTGTCTCTGAAAAAAAAAAAAAAAAAGTATGTGTGTGGGTGGGGCAACAAAATACAAGCTTTTTAAACAGTAAATACTCTCTGCGTTTAGGAAGTGCCCTGTTGGAGAGGAGAGAAGGCTTTGTGAGAATCTTGGAGCCCTGAGCTCTGGATACTCGTCTATGTGGAGCCCAGAACAGTCCAGGACTTTCTGAGAGAGCCAAGGATGTCTGGGGGAGAGCCTGGTGATGATGGGAGATGATTCCATACATGCCCAAAACATGCCAAGAGCAATGGGAGGTACCTTTGTATTTTCCTAATTAAAAGATACCCGCCCCAGGACTGGGCACAGTGGCTCATGTCTGTAATCCAGCACTTTGAAAGACCGAGCTAGGAGGATCGCTTGAGGCCAGGAGTTTGAGACCAGCCTGGGAAACACAGAAAGACCTCATCTCTACAAAAATTTAAAAGTTAGCCAGGCATGGGGGCATGTATCTATAGTCCTAGCTACTCAAGAGGCTGAAGTGGGAGGATCGCTTGAGGCCAGGAGTTTGAGATTACCACTGCACTCCAGGCTGGGCAACAGAGCAAGACCTTGTCTCTGAAAACAAAACAAAACCAAAAAACCCAAGTATTTTTTGGCCAATTTAAGTATGTAAAAAACCCTCACAAACTCAAGACAATGAAACTGTCACATACCTACTTAAAAACTACATTTACGAGTTTGGTACTACCTGCAAAATTACAATTTTTATTGTAATTTTGGATGTTTATAGCAATAACCTGAAAAATAGGTTTAAAATAAGATCATATAAATAAACATCGGTTTTTCTTTTCTTTTCTTTTCTTTTTCTTTTTTTTTTGAGACAGTCTCACTCTGTCGCCCAGGCAGGAGTGCAGCGGCATTATATCGGCTCACTGCAACCTCTGCCTCCTGGGTTCAAGCAGTTCTCCTGCCTCAGCCTCCAGAGTAGCAGGGATTACAGGCACCTGCCACCATGCCTGGCTAATATTTTGTATTTTTAGTAGAGACAGGGTTTCACCATGTTGTCCAGGCTGATCTCGAACTCCTGGTCTCAAGCGATCCGCCTGCCTCAACCTCCCAAAATGTTGGAATTACAGGCGTGAGCCACCACGCCTGGCCTTGAATGTTGCCTTTTCCTGTAGTTTCTGAAACAATTTAATTTCAAACCCTTCACCTGCATTTTTTTTGTTAATTTTGGTGAAGTATACATAACATGAAATTTACCATCATCACCATTTGTATGCGTACTGTTCAATGACAGTAAGTGCATTCCCGTTGTTATACAACCATCACCACCATTTATCTCCAGTACTCTTTTCATTTTGTAAAACGAACTGTATGCGTTAAAGAATAACTCCCCAGTGCCCTCCCCTGACCCTAGTCCCTGGCAGCTACCATTCTGCTTTTTCTGTCTCTGCATTTGACTACTCTTAGGTACCTCATGGAGGTGGAATTGTACATATTTGTGCATGTGTGACTGGCTTATTTCACCTAACATAATGTCTTCAAGGGTCATCCATGTTGTAGCATGTATCAGAATTTCCCTCCTTTTTAAGGCTGAATAAATAGTTTATTATGTGTATATATCTCAGATTTTGTTTATTCATCTGCCAGTGGACCCTTGAGCTGCTTCTGTTGCTTCATTATTGTGAATAATGCTGCAGTGAACATGGGTGTGCAAATATCTCTTTGAGTCCTTGCCTTCAGTTATCTTGTGTATACACCCAGCAGTGGTTTGCTAAACCTATAATAATTCTATTTTTAAGATTTCTAAGTAACTGCTGTACTATTTTCCATAGTGGTTGCACCATTTTATATTCCTTTCAATAGGAATAGTGCACAGGGTTCCAATTTCTCCACATTCTGTTTTTGTTTTTGTTTTTGTTTTATAGTAGCCATCCTAGTAGGTGTGAGGTGGTATCGCATTGTGGTTTTGATTTGCATTTCCCTAATGATTAGTGAAGTTGAACATCTTTTTTATGTTCTTATTGGCTATTTGTATATCTTCTTTGGAAGGATATCTATCCAAGCCCTTTCCCTATTCTTTATTCTTTATTTATTTTGAGATGGAGCCCTGCTCTGTTGCCCAGACTGGAGGGCAGTGGCACGATCTCAGCTCACTGCAACCTCCTGCCTCAGCCTGTGGAGTAGCTGGGATTATAACTGTGCACCACCACGTCCAGCTAATTTTTGTATTTTTAGTAGAGATGGGGTTTCACCACGTTGGCCAGGCTGGTCTCGAACTCCTGACCTCAGGTGATCTGCCCACCTCAGCCTCCCAAAGCGCTGCGATTACAGGCATGAACCACCATGCCCGGCCCCCTTTCTCCATTCTTTAATTGGGTTGTTTGTTTTTTTTTGTGGTTGAGTTGTAGGAGTTCTTTATATATTCTGGATATTAACTCCTTATGAGGTATAAGGTTTGCCAATATTTTCTCCCATTTCACGGGTTACCATTTCACTTTGTTGATTGTATCTTTTGATGCACAGAAATTTTACATTTTGACAAAGTTCAATTTATTTTTTCATTTGTTGCTTGTGCTCTACCTGCTCTGTGTGTATGTGTGTGTGTGTGTGTGTGAGAGAGAGAGAGAGAGAGAGAGAGAGAGAGAGAGAGAGAGAGAGAGAGAGAGAGAGAGAGAGAGAGAGAGAGAGAGAGAGAGAGAGAGAGAGAGACAGGGTCTTACTCTGTCTCCCAGGCTTGAGTACAGTGGTATGATCTTGGCTCACTGCAGCCTTGAACTCCTGGGCTCAAGCAATCATCCCATCTCAGTCTCCAGAGTAGCTGGGACTACAGGTGAGTGCCACCACACTGGCTAATTTTTGTATTTTTAGTTGAGACAGAGTTTTGCCATGTTGCCCAGGCTGGTCTTGAACTTCTGGGCTCAAGCAATCTGCTGGCTTCATCCTCCCAAAGCGCTGGGATTACAGGTGTGAGTCACCTTGCCTGGCCTCTACCTGCATTTTTGAATCTGTGTCCTTTGTCATTACCAGGCCACTTTTTGAGATGTCGATCATTTTCTAGCGCACCTATCTCTAGTTCTCTAAGTTGTTTGTTACAACTTCTTACAGGGTGCTAAAATTATCCCAAGCCAAAAATAACTGTTTGCTGAACATGAGGCTACTAGGTTAGTTTTATTCTTCTGGTAAGTATAAATTCATAATCTGCACACCTTTTTTATTGTGTTATACAATGGGCAGTAAAAGGCTTGTTTACAATAATGCCATCCCCTGTGTGCATGAGACCACACTCCCTGGAGAAATTCTAAAGCTACAACAAAATTACTTTATCTTTCTTTTAGCCCATTTGTCAGGTTACTGCCATTAACATCCAAATTGAGCATCTAGTGAGACCATTTCAGGCTAATGCATCTTTCCCAAATAGCATTCTATTGGTCAAAATGAAGTAATTGGGAATGTGTCCCATAATACAGCATACTCTCTAAGCAGTCAAATCTAAGGAATAATTTTTGGGGAAAAGCCCTACTTTATATTCTGTCTAGGCTCTAATAACCGTAACAATAACAGCAATAGAAATAACCACCATATGTTGGGTGTCACTCCAGCCTGGCACTGAGCTCAGCGCTTCACACATACTCTCACACTGAATCCACAAAACAGCCTGATGAGGAAGATTCTCATTGATATGGTTTGGCTCACTGTCCTCTCCCAAATCTCATCTCCAGTTGTAATCCCCATGGGTTGAGTGAGGGGCCTGAAATCCCTATATGTCGAGGGAGGGAGGTGATTGGATCATGGGGGAAGTTTCCCCTATGCTCTTCTTCTGACAGTGAGTGAGTTCTCAGGAGATCTGATGGTTTTATAGTGTTTGGAAGTTCCTCCCTCCCTCTTCTCTCTCCTGCCGCCTTGTGGTGAAGGTGCCTGCCTCCCCTTTGCCTTCCACCATGATTGTGTTTCCTGAGGCCTCCTCAGTCCTAAGAAACTGTGAGTCAGTTAAACTTCTTTTGTTTATAAATTATCAAGTCTCAGGTATTTCTTTATAGCAGTGTGAAAACAGACTAATACACTCATATTGTTCCCAACCTACAAATAGGGAAATTGAGGCTCAGGCAGGTAAAAGGCACATGCCCACCAGCCACACAAGTACTGATGGGTAAATCTGGAATTTGAACCCATGTTTCTCGGAGACCAGGCTCTTGTTTGTTTGTTTGTTTATTTTTGAGACAGAGTCTTGCTGTGTCACCTAGGCTGGAGTACAGTAGTGTGATCTTGGCTCACTACAACCTCTGCCTCCCAGGTTCAAGAGATTCTCCTGCCTCAGCCTCCCGTGTAGCTGGGATTACAGGTGCCCACCACCATGCCTGGATAATTTTGTATTTTTAGTAGAGACAGGGTTTTACCATGTTGGCCAGGCTGATCTTGAACTCCTGACCTTGGGTGATCCGCCCACCTCAGCCTCCCAAAGTGCTAGGATTACAGGCATGAGCCACTGTGCCCAGCCTATTTATTTATTTATGTTTATAGACATGGAGTCTTGCTATGTTGCCCAGGCTGGCCTTGAATTCCTGGGCTCAAGTGATTCTCTCGCCTAAGCCTTCCAAGTAGCAATCTCTTAATCATCACATGACTCTGCCTTTATCTATATGATTTATGCCTGCTGTGAGTGCCCTAGCACCACACGTGCCCCAGAGAGAAGCCTGCCCAGGTAGCTGGGTTTGCAGTGCTCCTACCTTGAACTTGTCAAGTCAGCTGCAGTGCTGGGGCCCAGACCCAGCCTTGTTCCCTCTGCCCCATGGTTGCTGGTCCTTCCTGGGACGCAGGCTGATCCAATGAAGGCACATCGCATGTGGCTCCTCCTCACCCCTTCTCAGGCAGCTTGGAACCAACTCACCAACACACTTGGAAGGAAAGAAAGAATACTGGGAAGAAAGCTGCCACTCACTGTGGCCACATGTTACACACAGTGGTGACAACATAAAAACATCCGAGGCACAAGAGATCCTGGTTGCCTCTGGCTTTGTTTTGGAAAAGGAGTTTTCCAAAACGTTTACTTCTGGTAAGCTTTTTATTTTTATTTTTATCATGGAATATTTCAAACATATATAACAGTAGAATAATGCACTGGTTACTCAGCCTCAGAGTGACAACTCATGCCCAGTCTTGTTTCCTCTACTTCCCACCCCCATACCCTTATCTCATTGGGTTATTTTAAAGCAAATCCTAGGCACCATAACGTTTCAACCATGACTATTTTGGTATATATTTCTAAAAGATAAGGGAGTCTTTAAGAGGTAATAATAGCCATAATGCCATTATCACTCCTAGAGAAATTATCATCGAACTGATCTAGTCAGCATTTACAATTTCCCTGATTGTCTCATACATGTTTTGTACATCTTATTAAAAAGGCCATGCGTGTTTTCAGTCTCTATAGTTTCTAGATACCCAGAAACTAATTCTAGATTAGTTGAAGTCTAATCTATAGTTTCTCTCTCCCCACGTCTCTGTCTCTCTCTCCACCTCTTCACCCTTGCCGTTTATTAATATTTGTGGAAGAAACCCATTGTTTGTCCAGCAGCGTTTCTCCCAATCTGGATTTTGCTGCTTGTATTCCTGTGGGGTCCTTTAACATGTTTCTCTGTCTTCGGAATTTCCTGTAATTAGATCTAGAGGCTTGATCAGATTCAGGTTTGATTTTTGGCAGCAATACTTCATAGGAGGTATTGTGCTGTGTCCTTTTGTCAGGAGACCCTTAATGTCTTGTGATCTCTGTTTTTGGGTGAAGTTTGTAGTTGTGGATGTTCACTGCCTAGATTCATTATTTCATTAAGGACTGCAAAATGATGATGCTTTTTTTTTTTTTTTTTTTTTTTTTTTTTGAGACGGGATTTTGTTCTGTCGCCTTGGCTGGAATGCAGTGGTGCGATCTTGGCTCACTGCAACCTTAATCTCCTGGGCTCAAGTGATCCTCTCACCTCAGCCTCCCAAGTAGCTGGGACTACAGGCATGTGCCACCACACCCAGCTAATTTGATGTTCTAATCCTATCTTCCTTCTTCATTTATTAGCTGGAATACTTGAAAAAGGGCGTCTCCTCATTAACTCTTTAGTTACCCCAAGGCACAGTATGCTCTCTTTCAGTATATACACTATAGACAATGAAAGACTTAGTTCTTTAATGGTTTTCAAATAATGAGTTTGTTTCCTAGCATCCTAAGAGGTTTTTTTAAAAAATTGATTTTTAAAAAAATATCATTATGGGGCCGAGCTTGGTGATTTACACCTGTAATCCCAGCACTTTGGGAGGTTGAGTCGGGAAGATCACTTAAGCCCAGGAGTTCGGGACCAGCCTGGACAACATAGCAAGACCCTGTCTCTACAGAAAATACAAAAATTAGCCATGGAGTGCATGCCTGTAGTCCCAGCTACTTTGGGAGGTGAGGTAGGAGGATTACTTGAGCGCAGAGGTTGAGCCTGGGCAACAGAATAAGACCCACCCCCAACTCTCTCAAAAAAAGAGTGTCATTATGAATATAGGGACTTAATGTTATTTGATGTGTTTCAGCCCCCTGTGATTCTTATTCTTATTGGTGCTCAAATGATCCTATTCAGCCAGAGAGAACCTCTTTGGATTAGTTCTTGATGTCTTTGACCCCAGTTGGCTTTGATGGCTTCCTTGTTTTCTGGAACAGCAAGTTCCCCCAGACTCATCTTGTACATTTTCTACTCCAAACCTGGAATGAGCCATCTCTCTCAGGAGTCCTGGTTCCTTTCAGTGAGGAACATTATTTAGAAAGCACAATCTTGTTTTATGCAATGCTTGTTACTATTGGGTTGGTCATTGTTTCTGGGCATTTTGAGTGAATAGAGCTCAGAAATACATTTTTTAAAAGGTAAAATGCATCATAAATTATGCTTACCCAAACTTGGAAGCAGCCAAAATGTCCTTCAACAGGTGACTGGGTAAACAAACTGTGGTACAGCCAGACCATGGAATATTATGCAGCGCTAAAAAGGAAGAGTTACCAAGCCATGAAAAGACACAGGAGAACCTTAAATGTTAGGTGGAAGAAGCCAGTCTATAAAGGCTACAAAGATGATTCCAACTATACGAAAAACCAACACTATCAAGACAGTAAAAGACCCATGGGGCCAGGCACGGTGGCTAACACCTGTAATCCCAGCACTGTGGGAGGCCAAGGCGGGCAGATCACGAGGTCAGGAGATCAAGACCATCCTGGCTAACATGGTGAAACCACATCTCTACTAAAAAAATACAAAAAATTTAGCCAGGCGTGGTGGCTGGCGCCTGTAGTCCCAGCTACTCAGGAGGCTGAGGCAGGAGAATGGCGTGAACCTGGGAGGCAGAGCTTGCAGTGAGCCGAGATCATGCCACTGCACTCCAGCCTATTCAACAAAGCGAGACTCCATCTCAAAAAAAAAAAAAAAAAAAAAAAAAAAAAAATCCATGAATTCCCCGTGTTTGGGGGAGGGAGGGCTGGAGATGGGGAACACAGGGGATTTCTTTAGAGTAGTGAAACTGCTCTGTATGATATTATAATAGTAGTTATATGTCATTATACATTTGTTCAAACCCATAGAATGTAAATCAAGAGTGAACCTGAATGTAAACTATGGACTTTAGTCAACATCTTATTATTGATGTATCAGTTGTAACAAATATATGCCATTATGCAATGTCACTGGTCTGATTTTTAAAAACGAGCACTCCATTACTGAAAGAGGTTCACAATAGGGGAAACTGGGAGGGGATGGGGGAGATGAAGGGATATATAGGAACTCTCTATTTTCTGCTGAAATTTTCTGTAAACCTAAAACTGCTAAAAAAATAAAGTCTACTAATGTACTTAAAAAATCATGAGTTCATATTGACACTTCTAATTTAAATTCAGGTTTACCGTGTTTTTAACTTAGCCTCGTCTGTTCTTTCTCCCTTGAGAAATGCCCTTTCTTTTCAGTTCCCAGTGAAAGATAAACTCATCTGTTGAGTCTCATTTGAACTTCACGCTCTCAGATAAGAATGCCAGTACTATCATGTCTTAGTCCATCTGGGTTACTGTAACGAAATACCTTAGACGGGATAATTTATAAACAACAAAAACTTCCTGCTCACAGTTCTGGACGCTGGAAGTTCAAGCTCAAGGCCCAGCAGATTTGGTATCTGGTGAGGGTTTGCTCTCTGCTTCAAAGATGGCACCTTCGGCTGGGCACCTTGGCTCGTGCCTGTAATCCCAGCGCTTTGCGAGGCTGAAGCAGGTGGATCACTTGAGGTCAGGAATTTGAGACCAGCTTGGGCAACATGGTGAAACCCCATCTCTAGTTAAAAAAAAAAAAAAAAAAAACCACACACACACAAAAATTAGCCCAGCATGGTGGTGCGCACCTGCAATCCCAGCTACTCAGGAGTCTGAGGCACGAGAATTGCTTGAGCCCTGGAGGTGGAGGTTCTAGTGAACTGACGTTGCGCCACTGCACTCCAGCCTGGGCAATAGAGTGAAGTCTTGTCTCAAAAAAACAAAACCAAAAGCGAAAAACAAAGATGGCGCCTTCTAGCTGTGTCCTCACATGGTGTAAGGGCAAAGTGACGAACAAGCTCCCCCAAGAAGGGCACTAATCTGATTCGTGAGGGCAGAGTCCTTATGACCTCATCACCTCCTAAAGGCCCCACCTGTTAATAGGTTTCAACATAGAAATTTTGGGGTGACACATTCAGACCACAGCACCCCAACAGTATGATTATTATTTTTTTTCTTTTGTAGTTTATATCTTTATTTTTGCCTTTTCTTTAGGGAATGGCTCATTAGGGAGGGACAGTCAAAACGACTGCGTTTTAGTGACCTGGGGTAATTCTCTATGTGGCGATGTCACCAACTTGCCATAAGTTAGCTTTTTGGGTTTGTTTTGCTTTTGATATTTGAAATTTCTTTTCCAAGCATTTCACATTATTTTATGATTATATTAAATATTTGTCTGGTTTCCAAGTCAGGTCTACAAAGCAAGAAATATGAAGGGTCTGTCTCCCCCTCCACCCTGTTTCCTTCCTCTCCCTTTAGAAAAATGTTGCTGCTTCAAGTTTTTGTTTTGTCCTTCCATTTTAAAATTTAATGCCTCTACTTTTCTTAGATAAATGGGAGTATAAGCTACATACTCTTCTCCCAAATTATAAACCACATTTTTTCAAGTCAAGCTCCCGATGCTTGCAGAGGAAGGCCTGACCTCAGATGTTGCACATCATCATCATCTACCCAATTTGAAACTAAGTTATTTCTGCTTTTTGTCAAGGGTCTATTACTGTTTCTAGGCATTGCTTTTGTTTTGTTTTGTTCTGTTCTGTTCTGTTCTGTTTGGAGACAAGAGTCTCTCTCTGTTGCCCAGGCTGCAGCACAGTGGCACAGTCTCAGCTCACTGCCACCTCTCCCTCTTGGGCTCAAGCGATTCTTGTGCCTCAGCCTCCCAAGTAGCTGGGATTACAGGAGTGTGCCACCACACCCAGCTAATTTTTGTATTTTTTTGTAGAGACAGGAGTCTACCCTGTTGGTCAGGCTGGTATCACACTGCTGACCTCAAGTGATCTGCCTGCCTTGGCCTCCTAAAGTGCTGGGATTTCAGGCATGAGCCACCGTGCCTGGCCAAGGCATTGTTAATTGAGCTTTCAAACAACCCCAGTGGGATAGGTATTATCTCTGGTTTTTGTAGAAGAGGAAACTGGGGCTCAATGAGCTGGGATTTGAACAAGTGTCTCCCTGGTTTCACTTACTTGTTCATAAATATTTCTGCAGCACCTGTTTCAGACCCCATCCTAGGTACTAGGATACAGAAATGACCCACAGAGGGCCCTGTCCTCCTGGAGCTCACATCTAGTGGGGTCACCATGTCTGAGCAGATAACTGTGGTGTGGGACTGTCCATCTGCCCACCTCCTGCAAGGCAGCTCCTCAAAGGAATCTGCATCTGATCCACTCTGGGTGAGAACCCAGCACAGCTAAAATCAGCAGATGTTTGTTGAATGAATAAGTAAATAAATAAAGTTAAAAAAAAAAAAACCACAAAGCTTGAAGTTGTTAATGGAAGTGTAGTGCCTCTGAAACTAGCAAACCTTTGTAAAAAATTTTAATAACATTTAAATAATGAATATAATATACTTTATTATAGAAAAATTAGAAAGCATAGAAAAGCACAAATGAGAAAATAAAAATAATCCATAATACCAGCCCTCAGAATTAGTTTTTTTTGTTGTTGTTGTTGAGTTGGAGTCTCACTCTGTCACCCAGGTTGGAGTGCAATGGCGCCATCTATGGCTCAATACAACCTCCGCCTCCTGGGTTCAAGCAGTTCTCCTGCCTCAGCCTCCCGAGTACCTGGGATTACAGGTGCCCACCACCACGTCCAGCTATTTTTGTGTTTTTAGTAGAGACAGGGTTTCACCATATTGGCCAGGCTGGTCTCAAACTCCTGACCTCGTGATCCACCTGCCTTGGCCTCCCAAAGTGCTGAGATTACAGGCTTGAGCCACCGTGCCAGGCTTTTATTTTTTAATATTTATTTATTTATTTTGAGACAGAGTCTTACTGTGTGTCACCCAGGCTGGAGTGCAATGGCGCAATCTCAGCTCACTGCAACCTCTGTCTCCCGGGTTCAAGTGATTCTCCTGCCTCAGCCTCCTGAGTAGCTGGGATTACAGGGAAACACCACCATGCCTGGCAAATTTTTTGTATTTTTAATAGAGATGGGGCTTCACCATGTTGGCCAGGCTGTTCTCAAACTCCTGACCTTAAGTGATCAACCCGCTTCTGCCTCCCAAAGTGCTGGGATTACAGGTGCGAGCCACTGTGCCTGGACTTATTCTGGTCTTTTTTCTGTAGAAACATCGTTTAAGAAAAAAATTTGGATCATACCATCTACATAGCTCTGTTGTTTGCAATGAGAAAAATCTCTAACAATGTATCATGACCATTTTCCTAAGCAAATATCCCATTAAAGCTAAGCTTCAACTTAGAGGTTGAATTTATTTTTTGCCAGTGATGACGTCCTTCCCCACATAAAATACTTACGAACTCAAGATTAAGGCTGAAATCACAATGGAAAGAATAGCAGGCTTTGGGGCTGCACGCTGTGCTTCAGTCTCAATTACACAGTCCTTCCCCAGCAAACGCCAGGGAAATTCAACGAAGACATCCGCCAGGGGGGATCAGTCTTCCTTGGCCCCTTTAATATTACGCGTTGTATTATCAGCACAACCGCTTTCTGCAGTTCCGAACTTTGCAGGTACCACTAACATTTCCTCTTGTCTGCAGAGAGGAACTATCATACAGTCATTAGAGCATGTGATTAAGGGCTGGCTCTGGAGTCAGACCTCCACCTGAGTCCTGCTCCACCTGAGATGGTCGTGTGACCTTGGCAAGGGACTTCACTCTGTGGACTCTAGATTCCTCATCTGTAACTCAGGGCAGCTACTGTACCCACCTCTTCAGGGAGTCATGAGGAATCAATAGCACAGTGCCTAACACATAAGCCACCCATAAATATCAGCTATTGTTATGACAACTTGTGTGTTTGGAGCTTTTGCTCTTATTTTCTGAGCTGCACTTGCCATTCGCTGGTGTCAGGGCTGCTCTTGGCAGCTTGTCTTGATGGGAAGATAATCCAGGCCTTATGAAGTACCTGGATGGCTGCCATCATCTTGCCTGGAGGCACTGGGCATGGGCGTCTCAAGCATGCTCTGACCCCACCTGCACCTTAAGCAGCCATGTACCACAATTCCACAGACAGAGGCTTATGATTTTATTTTATTTGTTAACAAGTTCATTTATGACATGATTACATTCATTATGATGTGATTACTATATATATAATCAGGGGAGGCAAGATCATGTCATAAATAAGTTTATGGTCTTTGGAGTTAGACAATATGGGTTCAAATCCCAGCCCTCTTACTTAATTTTTTTTTTTTTTTTTTTTGCAACACAGAGTCTCACTGTGTTGCCCAGGTTGGAGTGTAGTGGATCATGGCTCACTGCAGCCTTGACTTCTCAGGCTCAAGCCATCCTCCCATCTCAGCCTCCTGAGTAGCTGGGACCACAGATGGCATCTGCCACCACGCTTGGCTAGTTTTTTTGTATTTTTGGTAGAGACAGGGTCTCGTCATAATGCCCAGGCTGGTCTCGAACTCCAAGCTGAAGTGATCCACCAACCTCAGCCTCCCAAAGTGCTGGGATTACAGACATGAGCCACTGCACCAAGCTATTTATTTGACTTTGAACAAACAATTTCCCATCTCTGAGCTTACCAGTTTCCTCATCAGTAAGTTGGAGATCATAATTGTGAATGGCTTTATTTTCCCCCATCTAGCATCCATTACCATGATTTTGCTTTTCCTTTGGGAGAACCAATTCTCTCCCACCCTGAACCATGATTCAATCCTGGGCTCTGAGTGGGGCATGTGACCCAGGCTTAAGCCAATCAGAACACTCCAGCATCTGACTGCAGAGATTCGTCTGTGGGTGGTCATGTGGCTCAAGCCAGTCCAATAGGAGGAATCTCCAGGCTTTTGCTTGAAACACTTCTTTTCTATGGCCTTGCCGGTGTGAGGATGTTAGAGCAGCTGCTAGAAAGCCATCTTGCTCCCAAGTGGGACTGGTTGTCTGAGAATGGAGCTGCAATAGAGGAGGTAGAACCAAGAGAGCCCACAGTATGTGCATAACTTTTGAGCTCCTGCATGAAACTGATCATGATTTTCTGTTGATACAAGCTGATTAATTTTCTTTGTTTGCTTAAGCCAATTTGGATTGGGTATTCTGTCACTTTCAGCTGAAACAGTCCTGGCTGATAAAACAATAGTATGTATTTCCTAGAGTTAAAAGGGGTAGGCAAAGAAACATATAAATCTAAAGCCCTCGATACACAATGCCCTTGGCACAAAGTAAGTGCTTAATAAATGGGAGTTGTTTATATCGTTGTTATAAATTTAACTGTAGAAAAACAAGAAAGTCCAGGTAAAACAAAAAGACAATCAGGAAAATCATTGCTTTTTTTTTTTTTTTTTTTGGAGACAGGGTCTTGCTCTGTCACCCAGGCTAGAGTGCAGTGGTGTGAGGCTCACTGCAGCCTTGAACTCCCAGGCTCAAGTGATCTTCCTATCTCAGCCTCCCAAGTGGCTGAGACCACAGGCACGCACCATCATGTCTGACTTTTTTTAATTATTATTTTTTGTAGAGACAAGGCCTCACTATATTGCCCAGGCTGGTCTCAAACAATCTTCATGTCTTGGTCTCCCAAAGTTGTGGGATTACAGGTGTGAGCCACCATGCCTGGCCCAGGCTATTCTCAATCTCACCTTTTCGAGGTAGGTAAATATTTTGAAATGTTTTTATTCCGGACATTTTCCTATATATGTGTATTTATATAAGTGCCAAAATAGGATTGCTCTGTAATACTGTTCTGTAGCCTGTTTCACTTGGATATAAATCAAGCACATTATAAAGATATATCTGCACAGCACAACCATTCATAATGGTTGCATAGCATTCCATGTTTTCGTTGGCTCTTCAGATGATCTCTAAATTATTTTTGTACAAATAACTTTGTGATGACATTCTCATCATCAATCTATATCTTTGTGGAATATATAAATATACACACACACACACACACACACACACACACACATATATATATATATATACATACATATATATACTTTTTTTTTTTTGGAAACACAGTCTCACTCTGTTGCCCAGGCTGGAGTACAGTGGTGTGATCGCGGCCAACTGCAACTTGAACTGGTCTCAAGCAATCCTCCTGCCTTAGCCTCCTGAGTAGCTAGGACTACAGGTACATGCCACTATGCTCAGGTAATTTTAAATTTTTTTTGTGGAGATGAGGTCTCATTGTGTTGTCCAGGCTGGTCTCGAACTCCTGAGCTCAAGTGATCCTCCAGTCTCAGTCTCCCAGAGTGCTGGGATTACAGATGTGAACCACTGCTTGCCAGATTTTATAATTGTCTAATGATAAGTTTCTAAGGGTAGGAGTGCCGAATCTGGAAGTTTTAAAGACGGAAAACCTACATTGTCATTTTTATTAAAATGTTTAATATTTGAATAAAGTACATTAAGGATTTAAAGGTCTTTCCCAGAAAGTGGGGAGCCCCGCCCTGTGGGCTTTAAATCTTGTTCTACTTCAGACACTTTCACAGTTCTGACGTCATGAATACTGTGACCACCCAGCACAGGAGGGACTGTGATTGCCAGAACCCTGACATCAACAGCCTGTGAGGACACCAAGCTGGATGTGGCTCACTCTGAACATCTGCCTCTCCACTTGGGAGACCTAGCTCCTTGCAGAGCCCTCATTCTTTTAGGTGTTTCAGGGCGATCCCAGTGGTAAGACAACATGCACCCATAGATGAGTCCTGGTTACCACTTGATTTTGAAAGGAAAAAGTAAAATTACATTTATTTCCAAATGACATGCTTATCTAGGTAGAAAATCCATCATAACCTACAGAAAAGCAACTAGAACTAATAGGCAGGTTTAGTGAGGCTGCCAGATACGGGATCAATATACAAAAATCAACCATATTTCTATCTTCTGGTGATGAACCATCATTAATTCAGTTTTTTTGAACAGTGTGATTGAGGTTCTCATATAAGTTCTGGTTACATTTTACACCCCCTCTTTCCTCCCTCACCCATGCTGCCGTTCCACTGCCAGACAAAGTTCACCACCACGACCACTGGTCATGCCAGAACTCGCAGCTTCTGGCTGCCTCTGAGCCTCCTTGGCCTCTTAGGGACAAGCGATGCTGCTTCTGTCATGATGGCTGCTACTAATCCACATGGCTCCACTTGGCCTGCTGTCCACGTGGAGCTGCTCCTCCCTGTGGACTTCCCGTGCTCTGATGACCTTGGAGGAAACGGCAAGGCCACTGGCTCACACTTGGTTAGAGGCCCCACAGCAAGATGGCTTGGGCACACGAAGGGCTAGAGTTTAGAGAAACGGGGCTTCCTTCTGCATAGCCCCTCTTCTCTCCACACTGTCAGGAGACCTGTGTCCACACTGCTGTCAAGACTGCCATCTGCCCCCCAGAGCACCACCTTGTGTCCACACTGCCCTCAGCTCCCTAGCCTGGGCTGAGCCCAACTCGCTGTTGCTGGCTTTGTTCTCCTGAGGTAGATCCTTTCTCAGGGGCTCTCTGCTCCTCCTCAGAACCCTGCCTTGTCACCCAGCTGTCTTGTCCTCCTAAGCTGGCATGTATCTGAGCCCCCTGTTGTTGTGCCTCACGTTTGACCCCAGTAGGCTGCCCAGTCCTTGACCAGATCGTCCATTCCCTGACAGATGCAGAAATGGAGACTCAGGGGGCCCCGACCTGTCCCAGGCCCCAGCAAATAATGACGGAGCTGGAGTTTGAACCCATTCCTCCCTGATATACCAAGCTTCGTGCTGGTTCTGCCATGTCCTCCAGGGCCAGCTCACTTCCCGCCAGCTCCCAAAATCTGGGATCTGTCAGACTCTGCACGGGGAGGCTGGTGGGCAAAGGGGTGTGAGATGGATGAATGCGCCCTGTGGTACTTTGTGCAAGGATAACCCCTCTCCACATCTCTGGCCTTTAATCCATGCATCCTCCATCCCTAGTGCCACCGGAGAGCCTGCAAAGCCTGCCCCCAGGCCCAGCTTCCTGCCCCCAAGGCTCCTGAGCCTGGAGCCCTCCACCTGCCTCAGCAAGGTGGTGTTGGTCTGGGGCTGGGTTTTGACAGGGAGCTGAGCTCACCATGCTCCAGGCCCAGCCCCCTCCGTCCCCCACCCCCATCCCAGCTGGTTCCAGAAGGGAAGCGGGGGTGGGGGCAACTTCACAGGGAAACTTTTGTTCTTGCCTAGAACAGACATGGGCTGGGGACCGAGCTTCCCCTTGGCTGCCACGGAGACCGGGGCCACTTGAGTTCATGTTTATTTTCACAGTGTGGATTCCATGGAGATAATCGGCCCGGACAGGGAAGCCCTGGGAAGCGGGCTTGGGCCTCCGTGGAGTGCCTACTACGTGCTAGGCCAAAGACAGACAGAAGCCAGTGGAATCTACAAGACAGTCCTGGGGACTAGATACTGTGCCGTACTTGCCTGAAAAAGAGGCAGCGAAGGTTCAGAGAAGGGAAGCCACTTGCCCAGGGTCACACAGCAAGTTAGCAGAGAGCTGGAAGGGGAGGCTACCTGCTCCTGGGGCTCTTCCTACTTTGTGCCTGAGTTACAAGCAGAGTAATGCACTCTCCCTGAGGCTTCACGGAGAAAGTGCTGCCCAGACCTCCAAAGGGGCCAGGGTCCCTGGAGCAGGATGGACCGGAGCGTAGGCGGCTCTTCCAAGACAGAGGCTCTAACCTAAGCTGAGGCCTTGGGCAAACGGTGTAATTCTCTGAGCCACAGACTCCTCCTCTGTGAAACGGGGCTATCAATGGTGTTTGTTTCATCACAGGGCTGGCATACAGTAAGAACTCAACGATAACCAGTGCTAATGTTATTATTATTACTGTTGCTAATGTTATTATTACTGTTGCTAATGTTATTGTTATTACTGCCATTCTTCTATTTCACCCAGTCCCAAGGCCTTGGGCTCATTGTGGGCCCCAGGAGTCTCCAAGAAGATCTATCAGTGCCTTTCCGAGTGGAAGCTTTTTCTGCTGAATCTGTGAGGGATGGGAGAGGAGGGCCGGTCGTGTCTGAATCACTGCTGCTGGCTGCCCCTGAGGAACAGCCCCGGATTTCTCAAGGAATCACCCCCAGCCCTCCTTGGAGGCCTACTGCCCCTCACTCTGAGCCCTGCCAGCCCTGGTCCCAGTTCTCCCCCAAAATCCACCCTCCATGTTATTTATTGATGTTTCTGGATTTACTTTTCCCATCAGTTTATTTCATGTCTGAAATACACCTCGAAGCCCCATTGCATCCAACTCACCAAGCTGGACTTGCCGGGTCAGTGATGAACACGCCAGTTAGACCAGTGTCTATGCAGGAGGACCCAAGGAAACGGCCGAATCAAAACCCAAACATGGAACCAATAAAATCCTTCACCTGACACTACAAACTTCCCACAGACTTCAGAGAAATACCTCAAGAAGGGCACGACCTTTTAGTTTCTCCCCAAGGCTACCCAAGACCTCCAGCGGGGTCTTTCTCAAATACAGATTTGACCTCGTCACTTCCCGGCTTCAAAAACCCTTCAATAGCCCCTCAGTATTTATTATTCTTATTCACTAACATTTATCGAGGTCCTCTGCTCGCTGGATCCTGCGCTGAATGCCTTTCGTGCATTTGTTCCTGTGGGGCAGGGACCACTGCCCTCCCAGTGTCAGGGATGAGGGAATGGCGAGGTGGGAACACTGTTCAGGGTCACACAGCTGGCGAGTGGGATGCAAACCCAGGTTGGTCTGGATCTGAAGCTCATCCGCCTTCCACCTATCTGCTGCCTGGCCAAGATGCCTCAGCCTGCCCTTGGGGATCCCCCACGACCTGGGACTGATGTCCCCCAGCCTCACCTCACATCATGCCTCTTTCTGCCTTGTCTAGGTTGACCCTCTCGCTCATCGCTTCTGCCCTTCAGTCTCAATGTGGAAGCTCCACCATCCCCAGTGGCCTTCAGACCTCAACCCGATGTCCTCCACAGGGACCTCCCTGCCTCCGGTAATCTGACTCAGACTTGAACTTCTGAATCACAGCAGCTCTTCAAGTCTCCCATTGTGAAATGAAAACCCTCCCTGGACCCCAAGCCTCCTGCTAGTTACCGTCTTCCATCTCTCCATTTCCTGGCAAGCCTTTAAAAGACGGGTGTATGGCCCCTGCACTTGTCCACTCCTCATCGCCCCCACCTCTCAGCAGCTTACTACCATCTCTCACCTGAAACGGCGGCTGGCTCGGCTGCCCCCACCCTGTGGGTTGTCTGGTACCTTTGCCAGGCTTTTTGGCTTCATCCTACACCCTTAACGTTCCCCTTCCCTGGCTCACCACCTACCCCCTGGCTCCTCCTTCTCCAGCTACATTTTGGCATTTCTTCTTTTCTGTGTCCCCATACTGGTGTACCCCAGCATTCCAACCCAACCTCCATGGTCAGCTGCCTCCTGGTGTCCTCACTGGGACACTCCCCAGACCACGGCGGCCTTCTCCCCATCAGGCCTCCTCATGGGCCCCCATCTCCCTGGGAGGCATCACCATCAGCCACCAGCCAGGTGTGACGCCCAGTCGTGCTACAGACTTCCTCTTCTTCTCATTCTCCACTCCTCCTTCTGCAAGTCCGGTGCCAAGTCCTGTCCATTCTACCTGTGTATCTTGGGACCCCCCTCGTCGGCACCCCCATTCTGGCTGCCATATTCTCTTACTCCTCTCTGGTCTCCCATCTCTAACCATCCCCCTTCCAAGTTCTGCTCCCTGCTGGGCACAGAGTGACCTTTCTCAAAAGCAAGTGTGATCTTGGCATGTCCCTTCTGTGGCTCCTTGTCGCTCTCACAAAAAAAACCCCACCTCAATAAAGCCCATTGTAATCTGGCCCCTGCCATTTCTCAGTCCTACTTTCTCACTGTGGCATCTTGGATTGGTTCATTAATCTCTCTTTCCAGTCTCTGATGCTCCATAGCAGAATGAGCTACTGGCACTCCAGGCTTTCATGCCTTCTGCTTTTTTTTTTTTTTTTGACAGAGTCTTGCTCTGTTGCTCTGGCTGGAGTGCAGTGGTGCAATCTCGGCTCAGTGCAACCTCCACCTCTTGGGTTCAAGTGATCTCCTGCCTCAGCCTCCTGAGTAGCCAGGTTTACAGGCATGCACCACTGTGCCCGCTGATTTTTGCATTTTTAGTAGAGATGGGTTTTAACCATATTGGCCAGGCTGATCTCGAACTCCTGACCTTAAGTGATCCACACCTCGGTTTCCCAAAGTGCTGGGATTACAGGCATAAGCCACCGCACCTGGCCTTCATGCCTAGTGCTTTTATGTGAGCCTCTCCTTCTGTCTCCAATACCCTTCCTCTCTGGCCCTCCAGGCTGACTGCTGTCCTTCCTCAAGTCTTCATGCAAATGCCACCTGCCCTTGATTCCCCCTGGAAGACTTAGGGTCCCTTCTCCTGCGGTCCTTTCAGAGCTTATACAGGCACCCATTAAAGTGAGTATTTATGATATTGTAACAGTCTTGTCATATCTGTCTGCTGCCCCTTCCCCCCACTGAACTGGAAGTTTCTTGAAGGTAGGACTCAGGGAGGATTTCATTCTGGGTCTTTTTGTGCTCAGCTCAGGGGTTGGCATGGAGGAAGGGCTCAAAAAATATTTGTAGAATTGCCTTCAATTCAGAAAAAAAAAAGGCGGGGGGGGGCTGGGTGCAGTGGCTCACGCCTGTAGTTCCAGCACTTTGGGAGTTGGAGGCAGGTGTATCACCTGAGGTCAGAAGTTTGAGACCAGTCTTGCCAACATGGCAAAGCCCCGTCTCTACTAAAAATAAAAAAAATTAGCCAGGCATGGTGGCACACGCCTATAGTCCCAGATACTTGGGAGGCTGAGGCAGAAGAATCGCTTGAACCTGGGAGCAGAGGTTGAGGTGACCAAGAACTGAACTGAAAGTTTGAAGGGCCCCCTGAGTGGGCTGGAAGGATGAATAGCCAAGGGCTGGTCAGTTGAGGCTTCAAACCAGAAACAAGCTTGGGATCTCCTGGGCAGTATCACTCAATATCCTCCTCTCCAACACATCCTGGGGTGCAGAGTTCTGTGAACTCTGGAACTAGAACCCAGCTTCCAGTGTCCTGGATGAATTGAGGTCAACCTTGCCTGAGGCTTTTGGAGCCAGACAGGACTGGCTTTAAATCTCTACTCAGGAGGCTGAGGCAGGAGGATCACTTGAGCCCAGGAGTTCAAGGCTGCAGTGAGTTATGATTGCACCACTGCACTCCACCCTCGGCCATGCTGTGAGATCCTGCCTCAGAAAAAAAGAAAAAGAAAAAAAAAATCAGCTCTTCTTCCCAGCTGTGTGGCCTTGAATAAGTTTCTTCACTTCTCTGAACCTGTTTTTCCTCTTGCAGCTTAAGAATGATAATTTACGCCTGCAGAGCTGTGTGGATTCAATGAGGTAGGTTCAGTGGAGTAGCTGGACCCATAGGGGGCACCTCGTGGGTGCTCAGGAATTTTTCATTCATACAGTCCCACAGCCTCAGTGCCTCCCTGCATGGCCCACCCCCTGGCCTTTCACCACCCCCAGGGAGATCTGGCTGGCCAGAGGTAATTGCTGATGAGGACACTCAGGTTCAGAGAGATCAGGCTTTTTGCCCAAGGTCACACAGCCAGTGAGTGATACTGGGATTTGAATTGAGCCAATCTCTTAACCATAGGTCTACTCTGTGTGTCCTTCCCAGGCCAGGCTCACCTACGCATTCCCAGTTTAGGTGAACTCAGAGCGTCCTGAACTCGGAGCGGCCTCTCTCACAGCTCTGGGAGCCAGGCAGGCTTTCCCGCTTCCCCGCCTCCCCTCTGCCCACCGCTGGATCTGTTTAAACTAGCCGAGCAGGGTGAGGTGGGGAGGCGGCGGAGAAGGTACGGAGATGTTTGTTTTCCTTGGGGGTTTATATCAACATTGGTCTTGACATTTCGCCTGTTATTATGTGTGGCTCTTTAGAGGGTGAAATAATATTTTCTTTTGCTTGAGAAAAGGACAAAGTTCAGACAGAGCTCTTGGCCCCAAATGGATTTTCCTCCTTCTCTGCTTTCCATGTGCCATAGCTACTTGGAGTTCCGGAGAGCCATTTCTGTGGGGCGGACATCCTCCCCGGGCCACGGGTGCGATCCGGGGCTGCAGACAGCCACCGTGTGCTGTAGACACGACCTGCACTCCACAGGTTCACCCCGTGCTCTAAACACCGTCTGCTTCCCAAGGATGAGGTTTGTGGGACACTGGTAGCTTCCATGGGGTCACCCCCAGTGTTCTCTTGATATCTACAGGGTGTGCAGGCTCGCTGTGTGCTGTGTGAGTCCTTCCTTCCTTAGACATACTTGGGGAGCTGTTGTCGGTACACTGGCAGTGTGTGGGCACGCTCTCTGTGCTGCTGGCACTCTGGACACGTCAAGGGGTGGCAGATACAGGTAGTACGGGTGGCTTATCATAGGCAAATCCCATAGGCACTAGGGGTACCCTGTGAGCTCCAGAGAATGTCAGTAAATGTCAACCAGGTGCCTGGAGTTTTGCCATTCTCCAACATCCATGGAGAAAGTCTTGAGGTCCAGGTACACCATGGGTGTTAGGGTTCTATGCAGCATGTGGGAGGGCAAACACCTGCCAGTACTCTCAAGGTACGGAGACCTCTGTGTGCTCTAGAGATGCCCACTGGGTATGCCACAGATCACTGTAATGACAGTCATTTTATGGCTACAGTCCCCATCATAGTTTGTTAGGACAACCATGAAAAGTACCACAAACTGGGTGGCTTAAGACAACAGAAATTACTCTCCATTCCTGGTGGCCAGAAGTCCAAAATAAAAGGGACAGCAGCGTTGGTTGCTTCTAAGGCTCCAAGACAGAATCAGTTCCATGCCTTTCTCCCAGTTACTGGGAGTTGCTGCAGCCTTTGGTGTTTCTCGGCTTGTGGCCTTGTCACTCCAATCTCCGCCTCTGTGGTCACGTGCTGCGCTCCCTGTGTGTGTGTCTCTGTGTCTGAATCTCCTCCTTTCTCTTATAAAGACATGAGTTTTTGAATTTGGGGCCCACCCTAATCCAGTATGATCTCATTTTAGCTTAACTAATTACATCTGCCAAAGACCCTATTTCCAAATCAAGTCACATTCTGAGATTCCAGGTGGATGTCAGTTTTGGGGAGACGATGTTCAACCCAGTACATTTCCCATTGCTTGAGCTCTGACTGCAAAGAACCAAGTTAAATCCCTTATACATATGACTTCATTTAATCCTCTCGCACCCTGAAGAGGCGGGTGTCAGCGGCCCAATTTTATAGTCAAGCAGTTGAGGCTCAGAGGTGAAATTTCACTTGTCGGGGATATACAGCCACAGTAAGGGGGTCTAGGATTCATGCTTAGGCCTAGTGGGGTCCCTCACCACACTGCCCTGACAACACCCTTGGGGACTGAGGGCACATTTCTTACATACTCTGCACCCTCTAAACCAGGGTTTCTGCTGACATTTGGGACTGATTAATTCTTTCTTGTGAACGGCTATCCTGTGCATTTATGATTAAGTGTCCCTGGCCTCTACCCATTACATGCCAGTGGCACCCTCCCTCCAGTTGTGACAACCCAAAGTGTCTCCAGACATTGCCAGATGTACCTTGGGGGCTAACACTGCCCTTGGTTGGTAGCTGCTATTCTAGGCGCACTCTTTCTGGAGCAAATGTGGTCTGTGTAGGAGGACCAGGGCTTGCCTCTTTGCTCTGACAATGAAGGTTCAGGGTCACAGGTGGCAACAATAATGAAGATGATGGTGATGATAATGTACGTGCCGGGCACTCTACTTGCAGTATCTTATTTAATCCCTGCCCCAACCCCAGAGGGACCCACAGTGTGGGGTTGGTGAATGAGATCATGGAAGCTCAGCACCTGCTTAGTGCCTGAGTGGCACTTTGCAAAGGAAAGCCTTTTCCATTTTGCAAAGGAAAGCCCATGTCCTCAACACCCCCAGCCTGCTCCTGGGGCCTGGGAATCCTTCCTGGGATTGCCCCATTGATTAAAAAGTTCAAGGCAATCAAAGTTCCTGGGGAGGAAGATCTGCTTCTGGATTGCTCATACTGCTCGGTGACTGGTGGACTTCAATACGTGCTTCTCTGTTCACCTTCACCACCTTTAAGGACAAGCTTCCACCTGGGTGGATCCCAAACGGTAACATCCGAGTTTTATTATTTATTATTTTTATTTTTAGATGGAGTCTTGCTCTGTAGCCCAGGCTGTAGTGCAGTGGCACGATCTCGGCTCACTGCAACCTCCATCTCCCAGGTTCAAGTGATTCTCCTGCCTCTGCCTTCCGAGTAGCTGGGATTATAGGCACATGCTACCATGCCTGGATAATTTTTTTTTTGTATTTTTAGTAGAGATGTGGCTTCACCATGTTGGCCAGGCTGTCTTGAACTCCTGATCTCAGGTGATTTACCCACCTTGGCCTCCCAAAGTGCTGGGATTACAAGTGTGAGCCACTGCGCTTGGCCAATTTTAAAATATTTATATATTTATTTATTTATTTATTTATTTATTTATTTATTTATTTAGAGATGGGGTCTTGCTCTGTCGCCCAGGCTGGAGTGCAGTGGCACTCTCTTGGCTCACTGCAGCCTCAACTGCCTGGGCTGAAGTGATCCTCCTACTTCAGCCTCCCAAGTAGCTGAGACTACAGGTACGTACCACCATGCCTGGCTAATTTTTTTTGTATTTGTATTTTTATTTATTTTTTATTTTTTATGTTTTTGAGATGGAGTCTTGCTCTGTCACCCAGACTGCAGTGCAGTGGTATGATCTTGGCTCACCACAACCTCTACCTCCTGGGTTCAAGTGATTCTTCTGCCTCAGCCTCCTGAGTAGCTGGGACTACAGACACATGCTACCACACCGGGCTAATTTTTGTATTTTTCGTAGAGACAGGGTTTCGCCATGTTGGCTAGGCTGGTCTCGAACTCCTGATCTCAGGCAATCTGCCTGCCTCAGCCTCCCAAAATGCTGGGATTATAGGTGTGAGCCACTGCACCTGGCCATTTTTTGTATTTTTAGTAGATACATGGTTTCACCATGTTAGCTAGGCTGAGCTTGAACTTCTGACCTCAGGTGATCCACCTGCCTTGACCTCCCAAAGTGCTGGCATTACAAGTGTGAGCCACTGCACTTGGCCAATTTGTACATACATAGATACATTTTTTTTTTTTTTTTTTTTTTTTTTTTTTTGAGATGAGGTCTTGCTCTGTCACCCAGGCTGTAGTGCAGTGGCACTATCTTGGCTCACTACTGCCTCAACTACCTGGGCTCAAGTGATCCTCCCACCTCAGTCTCCCAAGAAGCTGAGACTACAGGTATTTGCCACCACCCGTAGGTAATTTTTTAATTTTTTATTTTATGTTGCCCAGGCTGGTCTCGAACTTCTGGGCTCAAGCAATCCTCCTGTCTTGGCTTCCCAAAATGCTGGGATTGTAGGCATGAACCACTGTGCCAGACCATATCTTAGTTTTAGAAAGAGCAGCCTTCTCTACCAAGAATACAGACCTGTCACCTTATTAGGTCATCTCTTCTAAATACGTCTGATCCCAGCTGAAAAATAGAGAAGCTGGGTCGCTCAGTCTAATGTTTTGAGTGGACCGGGCAGTTTGGTCAGGGCTTTAACAAATACTTACTGCACACCAAGTTCACACCAGGCCGGGTTTTAGGCACTGGGGATGGAGCTCTCAAGGAGCCTGCAGTCTAGCTGGGCAGAGAGGAAAACAGAAGCTGAGGAACAAATGAACAAGATCCTTAGGCACATAAAAGACACAGCCAAAAAAGTGAGCCAGGCCCTGAGATGGGGAAATGGGGGCTAGGGCTGGGAGCAGGCAGCCCAGGAGGGCCTCTGCTTAGCCTGTGCTCCCCAGAAAGCAAGGCCTGAGGCAAAGGTGTGAGTGCAGGCACTTCATGGGGTGGGTGATTCCAGGGAGAGTGTATTGAGAAAGGAGGCGGGCAGATTGCCTGAGGTCAGGAGTTTGAGACCAGCCTAGCCATCTCTATGTGAAGGTGATGTGGCATCAAGCTGGCCACTGCATCTAGGGACAACTGGCTGCTCAGTCCCACAGGACAAGCTGCGGTGTCGTGTGAAGGACATCTCAGGACCATCCAATCTGGGGGAAACACCGGCACCAGCCCCTCTTGATCAAAAGTTAACTCTTCTTGGCCGGGCGCGGTGGCTCATGCCTGTAATCCTCACACGTTGGGAGGCCAAGGTGGGCGGATTGCCTGAGCTCAAGAGTTTGAGACCAGCCTGGGCAGCATGGCAAAAATCTATCTCTACTAAAAATACAAAAAATTAGCTGGGTGTGGTGGCATGCACCTGGAGTCCCAGCTACTTGGGATGCTGAGGCACGAGAATTGCCTGGGAGGGGGAAGCTGCAGTGAGCTGAGATCGTGCCACAGCACTGCAGCCTCGGTGACAGAGTGAGACTGTATCAAACAAAACAAAACAAAACAAAACAAAACAAAACAAAACAAAACAAAAGAAAAAGTTAACTCTTCTAGAATGTCGACGTTGCATACTTGTGACCTCGGAGTGAGTTCCACTGTGCAGTGTCCCATGGTTAGCTCCAAGGCAGGAGGTGAGAGGAGCGTGGGCCCCACTCGACGGAGGCACTGTCCTGTGGCCTCTGCATGGAGCTGGCTGGATCCTATGCAGAACCACGTGCCACAACAGAAACAAAGACTGGAACAGGTGGAAGATGTTGTTGGCATCCAGAGTGCTCAAGAGTGTCCAAAACAGCTCACTGACGAGGCGCCATTTGGGCTGGGACCCAAGATGAGAGTGAAGGAGCCTTGTGCCTGACCCTCTGAGCCACCTATGAGGAAATCTTCCAGAAAGAACATTGTGGTTATGGCTTTTATCCATCATTTCTTTTAAAACATTTATTTAGTCTTTTTTTTTTAGAGATGGGGTCTTGCTATATGGCCCAGGGTAGTCTCAAATTCCTGGTCTCAAGCAGTTCTCCTTCCTCAGCCTTCTGAGTAGCTGGGATTACAGGCACGAGCTACCACACCCAGCTATTGGTCTTTTCTTTTTTCTTTTCTTTCTTTCTTTTTCTTTTTTTGAGACAGAGTCTTGCTCTGTTGCCCAGGCTGGAATACAGTGGCATGATCATGGCTCACTGCAGCCTCAACCCCCTGGGCTAAAGCAATCCTTCTGCCTCAGCCTCCTGAGTAGCTGGGACTACAGCTGCATGCTACCACACCCAGCTAATTTTTAATTTTTAGTGAATATGGGGTTTTACCATGTTGCTCAGGCTGGTCTCAAGCTCCTGGGCTCAAGCAATTCTCTTCCCTCAGCCTCCCAAAGTGCTAGGATTACAGGCCACCATGTCTGATCAACTGGTCATTTCTCGACCTTTGGGGTGACCTGGGACCAAGCCATGTGAGCCTAGCAGGTTTCAGAGGCCCACAGAGAACCAACTCTGGATTCTGCAGAGTCAGAGCCAACAGGAGGTGGCTCTTAGGAAATCAGACAAAGACCAGGGGTGCATTCCGGTTGGGATCGTAATGATTTGATGATGATTATAGATGCTTGTGATTACTCTAGAGCAGTGCTGTCCAACAGAAATATAGAAAGTACCTGTAATTTTAAATTTCTTGGAGCCACAGTCAGAAATAAACAGGTGAGATTCATTTTAATAAAATATATTATTGGCTGGGTATGGTAGCTCACGCCTGTAATCCCAGCACTTTGGGGGGCTGAGGTAGGTGGATCATCTGAGGTCAGGAGTTTGAGACCAGCCTTGCCAACATGATGAAACCCCGTCTCTACTAAAAACACAAAAAAGTAGCTGGACATGGTGGTAGGTGCCTATAATCCAAGCTATTCAGGAGGCTGAGGCAGTAGAATCACTTGAACCCGGGAGGTGGAGGTTGTAGTGAGCCAAGATCACGCCACTGCACTCCAGCCTGGGCAACAAGAGAGAAATTCCATCTAAAAAAAAAAAAAAATCCTTTTATATATATATGTATAAATTGGCCAAGTGCAGTGGCTCACACTTGTAATGCCAGCACTTTGGGAGGTCAGAACAACTGGCCCATCCTCCTGGTGAAGTTGCTGAAAATCAAATGCAGAACCTTATCCTGTAATTGGCTGAATTACAGCACAATGGAACTCCCAGCCTTGAAGGGAGTTTACTGTTAAAGCAAGGGCATTGGTTGGGAAAGAATGGGATCTTGTGTTGGGATGGGGACATGTGGGAAGACTCTGGTGAACCTGGGGACATTGAGCCTCTAAAATTCTCAAATCTTCTTTGCCAGTGGAAGAATTCTCCCTATCTCCAGCCAAATTGACCTCCCTACCCCCAGTGAAGTTGGCTTCCCACCCCTAGCAATAGTGGCCTCCCCACCTTTAGGGACAGTGGCATCCTCATCCCCAGTAGTATCAGCCTCTCTAGCCACACTGGTGTTGGCTGCTCCACCTCTGTCTGAGGGGATTCACCCTGCATTGCTGGAGGAAATGATAATGGCCTCCTCAGGCAGTTGCTCTGTAAGACAGTGCCATCCCCACTACCCCTCTTTGCTTCTAGACCTGTAACTAGACTCAAGTATGAAGTATGCTACATTCCAAAAGAACTACTTGAGTTTTCTAATTTAGACAAGTAGAAATCTGGAGAACATGTATGAGGATGGATATCAAGGGTATGGGATAATGATGAAAGGAACATAAAGTTGAATCAGGCAGCTTTTGTTGACATGGGCTCACTAAAGCAGAGATTCTGCATTTAATGTTGCAGCTTAGGGAGTCAGAAAGGGCTCTTACAGTTTGTTTGGTTAGTTAACTGAAACGTGGACCAAAAGATGACCCACTGTGAGTGAACTGGAAATGCCTGACCTTCTTTGGCTTAATGTAGAGGATGAAATTCAGAGTCTAGGCCGGGCATGGTGACTCATGCCTGTAATCCCAGCACTTTGGAAGGCCAAGGCAGGAAGATCACCTGAGGCCAGGAGTTTGAGACCAGCCTGGCCAACATGGTGAAATCCCATCTCTACTAAAAAAAATACAAAAATTAGCTGGGCGTGGTGGCATGCGCTTGTAATCCCAGCTACTCAGGAGGCTGAGGCAGGAGAATCACTTGAACCCGAGAGGCAGAGGTTTCAGTGAGCTGAGACTGTGCCACTGCACTCCAGCCTGGGCAATGGAGCAAGACTGTGTCTCAAAAACAAAACAACAGAAAAAGAAATTCAGAGTCGTAGGGAGATGGGAATGCTGGAGTGTATTTGTCATTTAAGACCTACTTATCTACACTGGGAGAATCTAGGATATACCTGTTATGGTTTGAATGTTTATGTCCCCTCCAAAATTTATATTGAAACTTAATCCCCATTATGGTGGTATTAAGAATTGGGGCCGCCGGGCGCGGTGGCTCAAGCCTGTAATCCCAGCACTTTGGGAGGCCGAGACGGGTGGACCACGAGGTCAGGAGATCGAGACCATCCTGGCTAACACGGTGAAACCCCGTCTCTACTAAAAATACAAAAAAACTAGCCGGGCGAGGTGGCGGGCGCCTGTAGTCCCAGCTACTCGGGAGGCTGAGGCAGGAGAATGGTGTGAACCCGGGAGGCGGAGCTTGCAGTGAGCTGAGATCCGGCCACTGCACTCCAGTCCGGGCGACAGAGCGAGACTCCGCCTCAAAAAAAAAAAAAAAAAAAAAAAAAAAAAAAAAAAAAAAAAAAAGAATTGGGGCCTCGGCCGGGCACGGTGGCTCAAGCCTGTAATCCCAGCACTTTGGGAGGCCGAGACGGGTGGATCACGAGGTCAGGAGATCGAGACCATCCTGGCTAACACGGTGAAACCTCGTCTCTACTAACAAAAATCCCAAAAATCTAGCTGGGCGAGGTGGTGGGCGCCTGTAGTCCCAGCTACTCGGGAGGCTGAGGCAGGAGAATGGCGTAAACCTGGGAGGCGGAGCTTGCAGTGAGCTGAAATCCGGCCACTGCACTCCAGCCTGGGCGACAGAGCGAGACTCCGTCTCAAAAAAAAAAAAAAGAACTGGGGCCTCTTGGGAAGTGATTAAGCCATGAAGGCTCTGTCCTCATGAATAGATTAGTGCCTTATCAAAGGGCTGGGGAAACTAGCTTAGGTTCTTCTTGCCCTTCTCACTTCTGCCATGTCAGGACCAGCATTCCTCCCCTCCAACAAGGGGCACCATCTTGAAAGCAGAAAGCAGCCCTCACCAGACACCAATTCTTCCAGCGCCTTGCTCTTGGACTTCCCAGCCTCCAGATCTATGATAAATAAGTTTCTATGGTTTACAAACTACCCTACTGTCTAGTATTTTGTTATAGCAGCGGAAACAGACAAAGAATACCTTTCACCAGCCCTTGGTGAAATAAATTTGTGAGGGGAGCCCCAGTGTCTTTGAAGGATTCTGCAATCACTCTTCTTTGCAGGCCACACCTTACAGTGGGAACCACAGCCACTCAATTAGAAAACCTAATGCAGTGAGAGCAACTGGATCCTGGGGTGGCAGAGGCTGAGTGGCAGCACTCAACTGCCAAAGGCGAGGTGGGCGTGGTTACTGTGATGGGCAGCAGAGTCAAAGCAACTATCAGAATAGTCTGACTGCACAGTCCTATGACATTGGCTTGTTCATCATGGTGTCCTATAAATGAAATGGATAGGAAACCCACTAAATTCTTACTAGATTCATTTAAGAAGAAAAGTTCTGGGTCAAGTGAACAAAAGTCTTACATCATAAATACAGTGGGTCACAACTCCTTGATCAATCCCCAGATTTATATACTCAGCCAGTTTATATCCTCAGAACAACCTGAATAAGGGAGGCTGAGTCCCTTTGGGGAGGGACCCTGGTACACTACCCTAAATTTATATGTTAACCTCTCTCCTAGCCTTTCCCAAAGGGACCTACAGCCTTTTTACCGGAGTAACTGTGCATTGGAACAAAGGAAATAATCAGATTTTCAGGGACTGTTGGATTCTGGCTCTGAACTGACACTGGCACCAGGAGACCTCACATGTCACTGTGGCCCTCCAGTTAGAGCAGGGGCTTATGGAGGTCAGGTGAGCAATAGAGCTTTAGTTCAGTTTTGTCTTACAAGTGGGTCCCCAAATCCATCCTGTGACTATTTTCCCAGTTCCAGATGCATACTTGAAATAGACATACTAGCAGCTGGCAGAATGCCTACAGTGGTTTCCTGACCTGTGAAGTTGAGGGCCATTGTGGTGGGAAAGGTCAAGTGGAAGCCATTGGAACTGCTGTACCTACAAAAATGGTAAATCAAAAGCAATACTGTATTTCTGAAGGGATTGCAGATGTTAGTGCCACCATCAAAGACTTAAAAGATGCAAGGGTGGTAATTCCTACTCATCCCCTTTCAACTCTTTTATTTGGCATGTGCAGAAGACAGATGGATCCTGGAGAATGACAGTGGATTATTGTAAGCTTAACTAAGTGGCAACTCCGATTGCAGCTGCTGTACCAGATGTCGTTTCATTTCTTGAGCAAATTAACACATCCCTTGGCACCTGGTATGTAGCTATTGATCTGGAAAATGTTTTTTTCTCCATCCCTGTCCATAAGGCCCCACCAGAAGCAGTTTGTCTTCAACTGGTGAGGCCAGCAATACACCTTCACTATCCTGTCTCAGGGGTCTACCAACTGTCTGGCTCTAGGTTATAATGAGCTCACAGGGATCTCCATCACTTTTCCTTTCCACAAGATACACTGGTCCATACGTTGATGACATTAGGCTGATTGGACCTAGTGAGCAAGAAGTAGTAACTACTCTAGACTTATTGTTAGAGTGTCAAGGCTAGGAAATAAATATTACTAAAATTTGGGGGCCTTCTACCTCAGTGTAATTTCTAGGGGTCCAGTGGTGTGGGGCCTGTTGAGATATTTCTTCTCAGGCAAAAAGTTGTTGGAACTGGCCCCTCCTACAACCAAGAAAGAGGCACAATGCCTAGTGGGCCTTTTTAGATTTTGAAGGCAACATATTCCTCATTTGGATGTTTTGCTCCAGCCCGTTTACCGAGTGTCCCAAAAGCTGCTAGTCTGAGCGGGGCCCAGAACAGGAGAAGGCTCTGCAACAGGTCCAGGCTGCTGTGCAAGCTGCTCTGCCACTTGGCCCATACGACTCGGCAGATCCAATGGTGCTCCAGGTGTCAATGAATGGCAGGGATGCTGTTTGGAGCCTTTGGTAGGGCCCCATGGGTGATTTGCTCCACAGGCCTTTAGGATTTTAGAGCAAGGCCCTGCCATTATCTGCAGACAATGACTCTTTTTTTGAGAGATAGCTCTTCGCCTGGTACTGGGCCTTAGTAGAAACTAAGCTTTGGGTGGTCCCTAGACATTTGACCACGGTCCACCAAGTTACCATGTGACCCCTGAGCTGCCCTTCATGAACTGGGTGTTATTTGGCCACCAAGTCATGAAGTTGGGTATGCACAGCAGTGCCTCACCATCAAATGAAAGTGGTATATACACAGTCAGACCCAGGCAGGCCCTCAAGGCACAAATAAGTTACATGAAGAAGTGGCCCAAATGCCCTTGGTTCACGCTCTTGCCATTTTGCCTTCTCTCTACCAACCTGCACCTGTTCTTATGATCAGTTGATAGCGAAGCAGAAGACCCTGGCCTAGTTCATAGCTGGTTCTGCACAACATGCAGGTATCATGGGAAAGTAGGCGGCTGCAACACTACAGCCCCTCACTGGGACATCCCTAAAGGATAGTGGTCAAGGAAACTCTTCTCAGTGGGCAGGACTTCAGGCAGTGCACCAGTTGTGCACTTTGCCTGGACAGAGAAATGGACAGATGTGTGATCGTGAACCAATTCATGGGCTGTAGCCAGTGGTTTGATTGGATCATCAGGGACTCGGAAGAAACACAATTGGGACATTGGTTACAAATTTGGGGAAGAGATATGTGGATAGACCTCTAAATGGGAAAAAAGTGTGACGATATTTGTGTCCCATGTGAACGCTCACCACAGGGTGACCTCAGCAGAGGAGGTCAAGTGGATAGGATGACCTGTTCTGTGGATCCCAGTCAGTGTCTTTCCCCAGCCATCCCTGTCATCATCCAATGAGCTCATGAACAAAGTGGCCATGGTGGCAGTGATGGAAGTTATGCGTGGGCTCAGAAACATGGATTTCCGCTCACCAAGACTGATCTGGTATGGCCACCTCTAAGTGCCCAATCTGTCAGCAGCAGAGACTAACACTGAGCCCCTGAGATGACACCATTCCCCAGGGTGAACAGCCAGCTACTTGGTGGCAGGTTGATTACATTGGACAGCTTCTATTGTGGAAGGGGCAGTGTTCTGTCTTTACTGAGGCAGACATTTACTCTGGATATAGATTTGCCTTTCCTGCAGTCAATGCTTCTGCCAAAACCACCATCCATGGACTTAACAGAGTGCCTCATCCACTGTCATGGTCTTCCACACAGCATTGCCTCTACCAAGGAACTGGTAGAAGTGCAATGGGCCCCTGCTCATGGAATTCACTGGTCTTACCATGATCCCCACTGTCCTGAAGCAGCTGGTTTGATGGACAGTGGAATGGCCTTTTGAAGACTCAGTTACAGCACCAGCTAGATGGCAATAGCTTGCAGGGCTGGGGCAAGATTCTCCAGAAGGCTGAATATGTTCTGAACCACTGCCTAATATATGGTCCTATTCTCCCATAGCTAGCATTTCTAGTTCCAAGAATCAAGGAGTGGAAGTAGGAGTGGCACCATTACAAGTGACTCATCAGCAAAACTTTGTTTCCTTTTCCCAGGGCTTTATGCTCTGTTGGCCTAAAGGTCTTAATTCCAGAGCGAGGAGTGCTTCCACTGAGAAACACAACTATTCCATTGAACTGGAAGTTAAGATGCCACCCAACTGCTTTGGGCTCCTTATGCCTCTGGGTCAACAGGGAAAGAAGGGAGCTAGCTATGGTGTTGGCTGGGATGATTGATCCAGATCACCAAGGGGACACTGGGCTGTTGCTCCACAATGGAGGCAGAGAAGAGTATGTCTGGGATGCAGGAGACCTCTTAGGACATCTCTTAGTATTACCATGTCCTGTGATTAAGGTCAATGGAAAATGACAATAGCCCAATCTATTGGACTATGAATGGCCCAGACCCTTCAGAAATGAACGTTTGGGTCACCCCACCAGGTAAAAAACCATGACTAGCTGAGATGCTTTCTGAAGGCAAAGGTTGTACGGAACAGGTAGTAGAAGATGATAGTTTTCTGAGACGGAATTTCACTCTTGTTGCCCAGGCTGGAGTGCAATGGCATGATCTCGGCTCACTGCAACCTGCACCTCCTGGGCTCAAGCAATTCTCCTGCCTCAGCCTCCCGAGTAGCTGGGATTACAGGCATGTGCCATCACGCTTGGGTAATTTTTGTATTTTCAGTAGAGATGGGGTTTTACCACGTTGGTCAGGCTAGTCTTGAACTCCTGACCTCAGGTGATCCACCCGCCTCCGCGTCCTAAAGTGCTGGGATTACAGACATGAGCCACCGTGCCCGGCAGAAGATGGTAGTTATTAATGCCAGTTTAACCACATGACCAGTTAGAGAATTGAGAACTGTAATTGTCATGAGGATTTCCTCCTTCTTTGGTTATGAATACATTTGTGTTTTTATGCATATATTAAGCAAAAATCCTTGTTTTCTTTCCTCTCTTATTCCCTTATCATGTAACATAAGATTTATTGGCTTTGTATCACTATTTAAGTATTGTTAATTTCACATCATACTATGGAAGTTACAGGATATCAGGAGAGGCGCAAACACCACTCAAGGGCTTTATCTCCTTTTCTGGGGGAAGGGATTAGAGCATTTTCGTTGTGCACAGGACAGTTGTATCATGTTCAGTGGAACCATGACCTTATTATTGTCTTTATTTGGAGATTAAGCATGGCTTCAGAAGATGCCTATGGATGCCTTGTTGACAAGGGGTGGACTTAAGATGGTTACTTTTGTGCGTCAGCTTGACTGGGCTAAGGGATGCCCAGGTAACTGGCAAAACATTATTTCTGGGTGTTTCTGTGAGGGAGTTTCTGAGAAGGAATAGCATTTGAAAGGACGTCACTCTCACCCATGTGGGAGGGGACCACGTAGTCTGCTGAGGGATTGAATAGAACAAAACAGCAGAGGAAGACAGGATTTGCTCTCTCTTCTGGAGCAGGGACATTCATTTCCTGTTGCCTTTGGACAAGGATGCTCCTCATGCCTGAGCCTTTGGACTTGGATTGGGGCTTACACCATTAGTCCCTTGGTTCTCGAGTCTTCCAGCTTGGACTGGAACCACACCAGCAGCTTTCCTGGTCCTCCAGCTTGCAGATGACAGACCTGAGACTTCTCAGCCTCCAAACTGTGTGAGCCAATCCCTCATAATGAATCTTTCTGTATATTTATATATGGAGATCCTATTGGTTTTGTTTCTCTGGAAACACTGACTAATACAGCCCTTTACCCAGCTTCACTCCAGTGGTAACATCTTGCAAACTATGGTACAGTATCACCACCAGGAAACTGACTTGATACAAGCCACAGGGTTTATTCAGATTCCCCTATTTCACTTGTACTCATTCGTGTGTGTGTGTGTGTGTGTGTGTGTGTGTGAAAGAGAGAGAGAGAGAGAGACTGAGAGTTCTGTGTGTCTCATGTGTAGGTTCATGTATCCACCACAGTTAAGATTCAGAACAATTCCATCACCACAAGGATCCCTCATGTCTTTTTTGTAGCTACACCCACCTCCTTCCTGTATGCCCACCCTGCCACTTCTGATGTCTGGAAACCACCAACCTATTATTTTCTAAAATGTCATTTCTGGCCAGGTGCAGTGGCTTACGCCTGTAATACCAGCACTTTGGGAGGCTGAGGCAGGTGGATCACTTGAGGTCAGGAGTTTAAGACCAGCCTGGCCAGCATGGTGAAACCCCATCCCCGTCTCTACCAAAATAAATTAGCTGGGTGTGGTGGTGCATGGCTGTAGTCCCAACCTCAGGAGGCTGAGGTGGGAGAATTGCTTGAAACCGGGAGGCAGAGGTTGCAGTGAGCCAAGATCGCGCCACTGCACTCCAACCTGAGTGACAGAGGGAGACCCTCTCTCAAATAAAATAAAATAAAATAAAATAAAATAAAATAAAATAAAATAAAATAAAATAAAATAAAATGCTGTCATTTCAAAAGTGTGTCATATAAGTGCAATCATATAGCATGTGATCTTTTGGGATTGGCTTTCCTGTTGAGTGATATTCCACACCCCATGACTTTCAGTGGGTCCTGGTACCCTCATGGAGGAAAGGGCCACACACACATCCTCAGTGTGCACCTCACGGCCAGGGGTCTGTTTTATGCAGATTAATATTTAAATGACCAATATTAAATATTAATATTTAAATGATAATATTTAATATTTAAGGTTAAAGTTAGGGTAAGAATGACATAAGATAATGTATGTAAAGTGTTTGGCAGAACGACTGGCAAATAATATGTATCCAATAAACATTAACCAAAATAAAGTGCTCTAATGCACAGAAAGGAGAATTAAGCCCTCTCAGTCCCATATCACGGAATATAGACTTTTATCCTAGAGATGTTTCAGACTGGGTTGTCCCGGCTGCCCGCTGGGAAGTAGAGGGACTAGATTCATATCCTGGCCCAGCTGCCTCCAGATTCTGGATGCTGATCCATTGGCCTTGATGTCGGAGGCCACAGGCAGACCACTCGTACTGGCCTGATGGGCCCCAAGACTCTTAAAGGACCTCCAGCTGCAGAGCGTGCCCTGCACCCTGACCACTTCCCTTCTACCCTGGTCCAAATTGCCATCACCTTCTGCCTGAAGAGACAGTAACGGCTCATGACTGGCTTCACTGCTTCTGTCTCTTAGAGTTCAAATCAACACACATCCTACTTCTGCTCAACCAGTGCACTGAGAGTAAAAGTTCCAGCCTCATGACCATTTGCAAAGCCCTGTGTGACCTGCCCTGCCCTGGTCTCTGAGCTTGCTCTGCTCTAGCGTCTCCTTCCCTGGATGTGCTGGGCAGGCGCCATCCTCAGGGCCTTTGCACTTGCTGCGCCCGCTACCTGGAAACCTCCTCCCCCAGATGTCTGTGTAGCGGCACTTCCCTTTTGCCATCCTATTTGTAACCTCTTAGTGATTCCCACCCCAGTATTCCCTACCCTCCTTTCCTGCTCTGTTTTTCTCTGGAGTACCCAGCACCATCTAACCTACTGCTTATTAATGTTGTGCACTGCCTGTCTCCATCCCCCACTTTACTGGAACAGGAGTTCCGCGAGGGCAGGGACATTGGTCTGTGTTGCTCACTGCTGTGTTGCTGGAACAGTGCTGGGTGCATGGCAAGGCATGGAAGTGCTCAGTGAACGCCTGCATGCAGCTGCACATGCAGCTTGGCATCCATTCTCTTGGGCGCAAGTTGTACTTGCTGCAGAAACAAAACTCATGGCTACATTGGATTCACTGGCGAAGATTTAAGTCTCAACCCATTCCATGCACTGAGCACACTTCCTGCATCATGATTGCCACAGTTACCCAAAGCCCAGGGTGGCCTTGGCTCTGGACCTTGCGCTGGTTGGTGCCCATTTCCCTAAGGACTCAGCCCTGGTCAGCTGCAAATTGGCTCGTGGGGAGAAAGAGAGCTGCTTGGACCCTTGTTTTTCAACTCAGGCCATAGGGCAGAGACCTCCCAGGGTTCCTGATGCCGCTGGTCTTACCCCCTAGTTGGGTCCTTCAGACTCCATTATTCCCAGTAGAGCTGTGGAGATGGCAGGGTTGGGGGGTGGGCATATGCCAATCTAATGAGGTCCAAATATGGGCCATGCCATCATCATTCTTAATATCAACCCATGGGATGCAGGCACCACCACTGACTTGACACTTGAGCCCCTGAGACCCGAACATCTTGTCAAGGCCTCTGCAGTAGGAGGTGGAGCTGGGGGTCCACCCGGCCGCCTGGGGCCAGCATCTGCAGTGCAGGTGGGGGTGGGGGGGCTTGGGCTGATGTCTGCAGGTCAAGGGCCACGGCAGGCTCTGAATGTCCCTGTGTCCCCAGAGCCACCTGCAGGCCATCTATGGTAAGGCATGCACAGGAGGCTGGGTGGGCTGGGAGTGACATCCAGACCCCCAGCTAGAGGGGGCCTCTAAATACTCCCTGGGACTCCATTGGGCATGAATTTCTCCAGGGCCACTCCCTTCGAGTTCTATTTGCTGCTGAAATGTGGGGGCTGGAGCGAGCCCCCACACCACAGCCTGCCTAACTAGATGCACCTGGACTTCCCCTTCCACTGCACAGGGATGCTGTGCACTGGGAGCCAGGAGCCCTGTCCCTGGGCAAGGGCAGGCTGGCCAGTACTGCGGGACACAGATGGGGAGAGGTTGGGATCAGCCAAACAGTGTCTGGGGACCCAGGGGACGGTACTAGGCATTCCCCTAAACAGCGGGCATGAGTTTCAACCAGACAGGGTCAGGGCACAGGGGATTGTGGCTGGGGACATGGCTGGACAGTGGCTGGTGACAGGATAGCACTACAGATACAGCGGGACACAGCAGGTCGGGCTCTGGGGAGGCCTGACCTGGAGCTGTCCCTGGTCCCTCCCCAAGTCCCTCAGTCCTGCCCTTCCCCCGCCCTGGCTGCTGCTCCCTGCTCTGCGGCTGCCAGGCCACTGTCTGACGCCTTTGAAATCTTATCTCTCATCTTGTTCTCTGTTTCCTCCCTGTCCAGGCCTCATCTGTCTCCAGCCTCCCACCCCCCCACCCGCTTCCCATCTGTGGCCCTTCCCTACTCTCCCTGCCCTGCTGGCCATCGCCTCCATCCTGCCCTGTTATCCGGCTCCAGTTCTTCCCTACCCATCCAGGGTAAAAGTTCAGAGCCATGGGTTAGGACCCTGCTTGCTGCCTACTGCGTGCCCCACACCCTGTACGCTAGACCCGTTGGTCTCTCCTTCCCTCCACTGGAGACATAGGCTATCATCCTAGGAGGGCCCTGTCCCAGCCCTCAGGCTTCCCAGGGTCCCCAGCCAACCCCTGCTGCTCCCTGAGGCTGGGTTCCCAGGTCTCCTCATCCAGGCAGCCTTCCTGACCCTCCCAGACCTTCCCAGCAAAGGCAATGCCACCTCCTCTGAGCTTGCCCAGCCAAGTGTGTCGCTGGCTTTTGCCTGAGTCACAGCTGCCTGGATTCTGTCTCACTTTAGTCTGTGACCTCCCTGAGGGCAGGGACAATTCCACTTTCCTTGCCTCTGTACAGAGAGGGAAACAGGCTTGGGGGCAAGGTACACTGTCTGCCTGGAACACCCAGCCAACTCCTCACAAGTCTAGCTCCCTTGCACGCTGCAGGGCTTGGTTTCAGTGTCAGCCTTCAGCAGGGCTGTCCTGACCACTCGGCTAACGTGGCTGTCTCTCACCCCGGCCCCTACCGGTCCTCCACCTCTGCATCCTGCTTTCCTTGGGTGCTTCATGTCCTACTTTATAGAGAAAACAGATCGAAATGCCAAGAGGAGCTAAGAGTGGGTCAGCTGGGGTGTCCATGGCGCGCCTCAGGGCACCAAGAGCTCCCCAGCTCCCTGCCTCCCACCAAAGCCAGGAGTCCCAGGGGTCCCAGCTGCCCCCGGGGGCCTCCATTCCATGGAATCAGTCTCCCCATATAGCCCCAGACTGTGTGGTTTCAAGTCCCAACCTTACCATTTAGTAGCTAAGTGATCATGGTGAGTGCCTTCTCTGGGTCTCGGTGTCCACACCTGCATACTGAGGCTGGTAATGGTGCCTGTCTCAGGCTGCAGTGAGAACTAATGAGTTAATGTTCGTAAAGAACCTGGCACATCGTAAGTACTCAATAGCTCCTCTTGCTCCCAGACATTGAGGGCATAGCAGCAGCAAAAACAAAGCGACGATCATGAACTTGAATATGAAGATCACCTTCATAGGGTATTAATGAGAACGACTTACCAATCCTTTTCACTGCTATGAGCCTGGTCGCTCCCGAATGCTTTTTTTTTTTTTTTTTTTTTTTTTTTTTTTTTTTTTTTGAGAGACAGTCTTGCTCTGCCGCCCAGGCTGGAGTGCAGTGGCCGGATCTCAGCTCACTGCAAGCTCCGCCTCCTGGGTTCACGCCATTCTCCTGTCTCAGCCTCCCGAGTAGCTGGGACTACAGGCGCCCTCCTCATCGCCCGGCTAGTTTTTTGTATTTTTTAGTAGAGACGGGGTTTCACCGTATTAGCCAGGATGGTCTCGATCTCCTGACCTCGTGATCCGCCCATCTCGGCCTCCCAGAGTGCTGGGATTACAGGCTTGAGCTACCGCGCCCGGCCCCCGAATGCTTTATAAACAGTATTCTGGACTCCTTTCAACCCATTGGGAGGTATAGACTTTTTTTTTTTTTTTTTTTTTGAGATGGAGTCTCACTCTGTCGCCCAGGCTGGGGTGCAGTGGGACGATGTCTACTCACTGCAAGCTCCGCCACCTCCCGGGTTAATGCCATTCTCCTGCCTCAGCCTCCCTAGAAGCTGGGACTACAGGCGCCCACCACCATGCCTGGCTAATTTTTTTGTATTTTCAGTAGAGACGGGGTTTCACCGTGTTCGCCAGGATGGTCTCAATTTCCTGACCTCATGATCCGCCCGCCTCGGCCTCCCAAAGTGCTGGGATTACAGGTGTGAGCCATCGCGCCCGGCCGGGAGGTATAGACTCTTATTCCCATCTTCCAGATAAGCTGCCAAGATGCATAGGGCAGACAAGCCCAGGTCATACCACAAGTCTGCGGGCAGCAGGGTATAGAGGCCAACAGTGGGGCTCCAAGGCTGTAGGGTCCCTGGTCTGATCTAGCTCAGGTACTTCCCACTGGGTGACCTGGGGCAAGTCATAGTCCTTCTCAGCCTTAGCTTACCTATCTGTGAAATGGGTATGAGAAGGCCTTTCCTAACCGAGCCACAGTGAGCATTCAGAGCATTCTACAGGCTTGCTTACTGAGCATTCAATGGACTGTGGCTGACAACAGAAGCTTGAGACTGGGCTTTGCCCCAACCTGTCTGGCCCCAAGTGTGAGTATTCCTACCCCATGGCCCAGCCTCCCAAGAATGCATGTGGTCCCTTCCTGCTCTGCCAGGGACCCTCAGGCCCCTAAAACTGTGAGCACACCCACCAGGGGTTCTGGGGTCGAGGTCCACAGGCCACTTGGAAGCAAATGGGGCCTGAGCTCTTGGGCCCAGAGCCCACACTGAACTTATTTGAAGCATTTGCATCTGCAAAGTTGAAACCTAAGCAAAGAAGGGAAGGTCCCTGGCAGATCCTTCTGTTCATTCAGATTGTCTTTCTCTGCAGTGCATTGCTGGCTGATACCTCAATGACTAGATAATACAGGGCTGCCCGGGGTGGGGAGTAACCTCCTGGACATGAGCCTGCCACTGCCCTGAACCTTCTGTGGCTCCCACTGTCCACAGGAACCAGCCAGGTGCCTTAGCTAGATGGCAGCTCTGGAGCCCACGCACCTGGGCCCTTTCTCTGCTGTGGGACCCTGGACAAGGAAAACTCTGAGCCTCAGTTCCTCAAATGAAAAATGGAGAAAATATTATCACTTTACGGGTTTGCCCGGAACTAAGGGATTTCCCAGGATATGGGATTTTCAGTGCTGAAACTTGGACAGTTCCAGGCAAATTGGGACGAGCTGGTCAGTTTCAAGGTTGTGAGGGTGAGAAGGAGAAAATGCACGAAAAATGCTTAGCACGGTGCTGGGGACTCGGAGGTGATCAATCAATGGTAGTGACAACTGGGGCTGTGTGTGCACCACACTTTGCAGTTTACACAACCCTTTCCCGTCTGTTACTTCACAAGCCTCTGGCCATCTTGCCTGTTCTCCCCGCTTTAAAGATGAGAAAACAGAGACACAGGGGGAGTAGGCAGCATGTCTGGGTCACACAGGGTAGGAGACAGGACGCCCGAGGGTGGTTTGGCCTGGAGAGTCGTGCTCAACACATGATGCTTCTCTGGTATGGGAGCCCACAGTCTGCTGGACCTGAGGGCAGCCCTTCTCTCTATACAAATACAATTTTTTAAACTGTTAGAACCAATAAACAAAGTTGCAGGGTACAAAATCAATGCACAAGAATCAGTAGCATTTCTATATACTAACCACAAACTATCTGAAAAGGAATCAAGAGTCAATTCCATTTACAATAGAGAGCAAAAAAAGAAACTGTTTAGGAATAAGTTTAACAAAGGAGGTGAAAGACCTGCGCACTGAAAACTCTAAGACATTGATGAAAGAAATCAAAGGCTGTTGTTTTAATAAGCCTTTTAATACTACAGTCGGTTGTGAGATAATGCTTGCTTTGAAAACCAAATTTGCTCTGGCACAATTAATTAATGTATTCATTTGGGAAAATTTGAGCATTACTCGAATTTCCCATTTTCTTATGCATGATTTTGTCTGCAAGAAACACTAGGAATACTTCATCCAGCTGAACTAAGTTGTAGGAATATACACAACACATACTCCCCTTCAATTGCTACTATAGCTAACTCCATTTGCCATACATGTGAGCCACACCCGTTCAGATCCCTTATTAGGTACATCATATTATGCTAAAAGATGAGCAACAATGAATATGTACACCGGGTATTCGTTGTCACACCAACATTGGTCATTTCAGGTATTTTTTAATTTACTGTTAAGTGTTTAAAATATTTATTTTCTAGTCATTATGAGTCAAATCAATGTGTGTCACTGATGAAGTATTTGAGTGTCAAGCCCCTAATCTCATTTTTGACTTGTGATTTTTTTTTTTTTTTTTTTTTTTTTTTTTTTTTTTTTTTTTTGAGGTAGAGTTTCACTTTTGTCCAGGCTAGAGTGCAATGGCATGATCTCGGCTCACGGCAACCTCCACCTCCCAGATTCAAGCGATTCTCCTGCCTCAGCCTCCCGAGTGGCTGGGATTGTAGGCGTGTGCCACCATGTCTGGCTAATTTTGTATTTTCAGTAGAGACGGGGTTTCTCCATGTTCGTCAGGCTGGTCTCGAACTCCCAACCTCAGGTGATCCGCCTGCCTCGGCCTCCCAAAGTGCTGGGATTGCAGGTGTGAGCCACTGCGTCCGGCCTTATGATGTGTGTTTGTTGCTAGTTTTTGTTGTTGCTAGCGTGTATTTTAAAAAATTAATTGACTTAATTTTTTAGAGCAATTTTAGGTTTACAGAAAAATTGAATGGAAAACACAGAGAGTTCCCATATGCTTCGCTTCCCTTTTATTAATTGACATATTGCATTAGTGCTGTACATTTGTTACACTTGATAAGCCAATGTTGATACATTATTAACTAAAGTCCATAGTTTACATTAGAATTAACTCTGTGTTGCAATTCTATGGGTTTTGACAAGTATATAATGACATGCATCCATCACGATAGTATCATAAAGAATTGTTTCACTTCCCTAAAAGCCCCGGTGCTCCACCTAGTAATCCTTTCCTACCCCCATCCCCAATCCTTGGCAACCATTGATCTTTTACCTATCTCCACAGTTTAATCATTTCTAGAATGACATATAGTTGAAATCCTACAGTATGTAGCCTTTTCATATTGGCTTCTCCCACTTAGCAATGTGCATCGGAGATTTCTCCCTGTCTTTTCATGATTTGAGAGCTCACTTCTTTTGATTGCAGAATAATATTCCATTGTCTGGATATACCATATTTTATTTATCTGATCACCTACTGAAGGACATCTTGGTTTCTTCCAACTTTTAGCAATTACGAATAAAGCTGCTATAAATACCCAAGTGCAGGTTTTTGTGTGAACAGGTTTTCAGCTCATTTGGGTAGACAACAAGGAGTGTGACTGCTGGATCACGTAGTAAGAGTATGCTTCATTTTATAAGAAACTGCCAAACTGTCTTCCAAAGTGACTATAATTTTGTATTCCCACCAGCAATGAATGAGAGTGTCTGATGCTCTGCATCCTCGCCAGCAGTTGTGTTGCCAGTGTTGTCTATTTTGGCCATTCTGATAGATGTGTAGTGGTGTCTCATTTTAGTTGCAGTTTCCTAATGAGGTAGGTTTGGCCTCTTTTCATATGCTTGTTTGCCATCTCTATACCTTATTTGGTCAGGTGTCTGTTCAGGTCTTTTGCCCATTTTTAAATTGGGCTGTTTGTTTTCTCATGTGTTGAGTTTTAAGAGATTTTTGTGTATTTTGTATGCCAGTACTTTTTCAGATATATGTTTTGCAAATATTTTCTCAAAGTCTGGCTTGTCTTTCCATTCCCTAAACAGTGTATTTTGCTAAGCAGTTTTAAAATTTAATAAAATACAACTTATCATTAAAAAATACTTTTTTTTTGTATTTTTTTAGTAGAGATGGGGTTTCGTCTTGTTGGCTAGGCTGGTCTCGAACTCCTGACTTCAACTGATTCGACCTTGGCCTCCCAAAGTGCTGGGATTACAGGTGTGAGCCACCGTGCTCGGCCATATATTTTCAGTAGAGACAGGTTTCTTTCTTTTTTTTTTTTTTGCTCTTCGCTCATTCGCCCATTTATTTGTTCATTCATCCACGCGCTGTCCTGTCCATGGGTCCATCTCACTCCAGGGTGAAGACTGGAGGGTGGATGGAGGTGACTGGAAGTGGAAAGGCAGGCTGCGATCCTGGAGGAGGGTAAGGCCCTCGGTCCTCATTGCTGCCAGGCTTCTGTCCCCAAGGACAGTGCCCCTAAGGACTCAGTGAGGTAACCCACAGAAGGGCTTAGCAGAGTTTCTGCCCTGGTAAGTGCATAGCAAGCGTCAGATAACAACACGAAGTGTATAATTCACGAGAACAATACACTTCACAAAACGTTTCCCACTCCAGGATCCCGTTAAATCCAAACAATAGTACTAATTCGGTAAGTGGTGGTGATTCTCCCTGTGTTCCAGATAAGGAAACTGAGGTCCCGGTCAGCAGAGGGAATTGCCCACAGTTGTCACAGAGATCGTGGCGGTGGTGGTAGGGGGGGTTGGGGGGCGGGCAGCCGGGCTGGTGGGACTGGCTGGATAGCAGAACTCTCCTGTCCCACCATCCAGCCTGTTCTCTTCTGACCCTGCCCCAGAACAAACTTTATCCTACCGTCCACCAGTGCCATTCACCACTGTCTGAATTTTTTCTTCTTTTCATTTTACTTGTTACTAGCAGAAATCACATGATTGGATTTCTTGCTTATTATCCATGTCTCCCACAGAAATATCAGCTCCAAGAGGACAGGAACTTTGTCTTTTGTGTTTACTGACAAATCCTCAATGCCCAGGCGGGTCGTCAGAAAACACTTGCAGAATTATTTGATCCTCTTCTAACGGGACAGATGAAGCCTGGTGCCAGCTGAGATGTAGTGCCCCATTCCAGCCAGCAGATGGCAGCAGAGAACAAGGCACCTGACGCGGGGAGCCCAGGTGAAGTGCACAGGTTTGACCTTCAGGGTTGGCAAGAGATGGGGAGCTTCCGGCCGTGTGTGTTGCGGGGGTGCGGAGTGGGGTGGTTATGCATCTTCTTCCACCTTCTCCCCCTAACCACTGGCCAGGTCTGAGGATCCCAATCTGATAGAAGGCAGCCTTTTCTAGTAAAATACAAAAACAGTTATCATTGATTAAGCACAAAATCAAGCCAAATACATTGTTTCATTCTCCCAACAGCCCCATTATTAGTGTCATTCTGCAGACCGGAAACTGAGGTGCCATAACATGCCCCAGGTTACACAGCCAGTGGAGCACCAGGACTGGAACGTGACCTGGGACTCATTCCCGTCACCACCACGAGATAGGGCCTCCAAGCTTCTGTTGCTCTAGGGTGGACTTGGGGGGCTGCCCAGAAGGAGGTGAGCTCCTCATTACTGAAGATGTGCAAACTGCTGGGTAGGTGCCTGCGGGAGAGGATGTACGGGCACCCAGATGCCCAAAGCCCCTCCTGGCCAGGCAGGACCCAGAACAAAATGAAGTGTGGGAACATCTGCTTCAAAATTACTAAGAATTTCAACACAATGACAGGAGAGTATTAAGCCAAGGGCAGAACCCTTCTGAGTTCCACAGTCTGTGTGACCACACAGGCCCCGGGCCCTCCAAGCCAGATCTTTTGGGACGGAGGAAGAAGTGTGAGGAACGGGTCTCAGGGTCATCTCAAGGTCAGTACCATGCTAGGGGCCTGAAGGGACGGGCCTTGTAAAGTCAGTGGGATGGAGAAGACAAGGAGTGGACTCCAGTCCCCTCCAGTCCGAGTCAGGGAGCCCGCGGAGACGTCAGCAGTCCAGCTCTGCAGGAGTTCAGGGAAACGTCCCCTGGGCACATTTCTTCTCGTAAGACAGGGCCTGCATCCGCGCACCTTTTATCTTCCCCTGCTGCCTGTGATTTATCTCTACGTGAAGGGCTGGGGCGGCCTTGGAGGCAAAGGGCCCTTCTGATGGTCCATGAATCTTCCGTTTGCCGAACTTCTGGCCGCTCTCTGCGCGGCCGGGCGGGCCCACCACTTCCTCTCCGCCAAGTGAGGATTAGGGAGTCATAAAACAAGGGAGCCAAATCCCCGGCCGGCAGAGCGCACACATGGGCCTCAGATACCGGGGGAGAGATGGCGGCTGCCGGGGCTTGAGCCTCAGAGGAGGACTCTTTATTTGGGGCGTCGCTATTTCCAGGTCCCTGCTCCATGAGGGGACTTCCCGGCCAAGCCTGGGGTCACAGCTGGTCAGGACCACTCCTAAGGGGACAGAAGATCCCGGCTGAAGCCAGAAGTGGTCCCGGCCCACGCCAGGGGGAGAGGGGCTCCAGGCTGAACGCAGTGTGCGGGCGGCCCTCAGAAGAGGGGAGCATCCGCCATGTGCTGGGCACCGAACGCATGTCATTCTCATTCCCCCCCGGGGCTGCCATCCTGGGGCTCCTGGGGAGAAGCCCCTTGCCAAGGCCCAGAGCCAGGAAGTGGTGGGGCTGGGATCTGGACACAGGTGAATAGACCACAAAGCTTTATACCAAAGAAAAATATTAAAACCATTATATTGAAAAACAGGGGCCGGGCGCGGTGGCTCAAGCCTGTAATCCCAGCACTTTGGGAGGCCGAGACGGGCGGATCACGAGGTCAGGAGATCGAGACCATCCTGGCTAACACGGTGAAACCCCGTCTCTACTAAAAATACAAAAACTAGCCGGGCGAGGTGGCGGGCGCCTGTAGTCCCAGCTACTCGGGAGGCTGAGGCAGGAGAATGGCGTCAACCCGGGAGGCGGAGCTTGCAGTGAGCTGAGATCCGGCCACTGCGCTCCAGTCCGGGCGACAGAGCAAGACTCCGCCTCAAAAAAAAAAAAAAAAAAAAAAAAAGAAAAACAGGTTATTTATTTCCTAAATGTTATCTATTTTTAAAATCCTATTATAAAAGGCATCCGGTAAACGATTCAAAAGTGGTATAAAATAAGATCATAAGGCTTTGAAGGGTCTGTCTTCCTCTCTCCCTCCCCTGTTGTCCACAGGTCCCTGGCCCCAAGAAACACCACTGATACCAGAGACTTATAGATTTCCAGAGAGAGTCTACAGATTGAATACCTGCTATTTCTCTTTTTCTCTTCCGTATAAATGATACCATTCTGTGCACAATACCTGCACCTTACTTTTTTTTTTTTTTTTTTGAAACGGAGTCTCTCTCTTGTCGCCCAGGCTGGAGTGCAGTGGTGCCATCTAGGCTCACTGCAGCCTCTGTCTCCCGGGTTCAAGTGATTCTCCTGCCTTAGCCTCCCAAGTAGTTGGGATTACAAGCGAGAGCCACCACACCCAGCTAATTTTTGTGTGTATGTTTTTTTTTTTTAGTAGAGACAGGGTTTCACCATGTTGGCCAGACTGGTCTCGAACTACTGACCTCAAGTGATCTGCCAGCCTCAGCCTTCCAAAGTGCTGGGATGACAGATGTGAGCCATCATGTCCGGCCTGCACCTTTCTTCTAGTTTCTTCTTTCTTCTTTCTTCTTCTTCCTTCTTCCTTCCTCTTCTTCCTTTTGAGATGGAGTCTCCCTCTTGTCACCCAGGCTGGAGTGCAATGGTACGATCTCGGCTCACTGTAACCACCGCTTCCCGGGTTCAAGTGATTCTCCTGCCTCCACCTACAGAGCAGCTGGGATTACAGGTGCGTGCCAATGTGCCCGGCTAATTTTTTTTTTTTTTGTATTTTTAGTAGAGTTGGGGTTTCACCATGCTGATCAACCTGGTCTTGAACTCCTGACCTTGTGATCTGCCCACCTCGGCCTCCCAAAGTGCTGGGATTACAGGCATGAGCCTCCGTGCCTGGCCTTGGGAAGCTGAGGTGGGTGGATCACTTCAGGTCAGGAGTTCGAGACCAGCCTGGTCAACATGGTGAAACTCCATCTCTACTAAAAATACAAAAAAATTAGCTAGGTATGGTGGCACATGCCTATAATCTCAGCTACACAGGAGGCTGAGGCAGGATCCCAGGAGGTGGCGGTTGTAGTGAGCTAAGATCGTGCCACTGCATTCCAGCCTGGGTGACAGGAGTGAAATTCTGTCTCAAAAAAAAAAAAAAAAAAAAAAAGTTTTGAGCAATTGAAAAAGAAGAGTGACTAACCCTACCATTCTAGGATGGGCATCTGGGAAGACTTCCTGTGAGGAGGGGGAGGGGACAAGTGCTCTGGGTTTTAAAGGATGAGTAGGAGTTCATCAGCAGACCCAGGAAGAGAGGGGAGGGCATCCTAGACAGTGGACATAGCCAGTGCTAGGAGTGGAGGTACAGGAAGGGTTCAAGGGGCAGCAAAGTGCAGGTGCCCTGAGGCTGGAATGAGCACCGAGGAGAGACATGGCCAGAAGTTCTAGAAAAATATCTCCAACCTCAGAGGTATATAGATGTGCAGGCAAAAGCAGTGCCTCTCCAGGCTCAGATGCAGTGACACTTCCCCCAGGAGCCTTCCCTGATCCCAGCTAGCTGGGTCAGTGCCCCTGTTGAAGGCCGTTGAGTGAACAGTGTTGCAATTATACGTGGGGTTCAATATCGCCCATGTGCTCTCCTGTTTAGTATCCATCTCTCCCATCAGCGTCAGGCTCCCGAGGGTCGGGACCACGTCAGTCCTGTCCACCACGGCTTCCCCAGCACCACATACAGGGCCTGGCACAAGTAGGGGCTTGCTCAGTCTATACTCAGTGAATGAATGAATGAATAATGAATGGGTGAACAGGGAAAGAACAGAAAGAAATGAGCCTCAATAGATAATAATATTGCATTATGGGTCATTTCCATGTTCTTTTTTTTTTTTTTTTTTTTTTGAGACAGACTCTCGCTCTGTCGCCCAGGCTGGAGTGCAATGGCGTAATCTCAGCTCACTGCAACCTCCGCCTCCCGGATTCAAGCGATTCTCCTGCCTCAGCCTCCCTAGTAGCTGGGATTACAGGTGCCTGCCACCATGCCTGGCTAATTTTTGTATTTTTAATAGAGACAGGGTTTCACTATGTTGGCCAGGCTGGTCTTGAATGCCTGAGCTCGAGCGCTCCTCCTGCCTCGGCCTCCCAAAGTGCTGGGATTACAGGTGTGAGCCACCGCGCCGGGGCTTCATGTTCTTTTTATAATCTGTCCATTAATTGTTTACCCTGATTTTATTTTATAATTAAGTAAAAACCAAATCCACATTATTATTATTATTATTGAGACAGAGTTTCGCTCTTGTCGCCCAGGCTGGAGTGCAGTGGCGTAATCTCTGCTCACCACAACCTCCGCCTCCTGGGTTCAAGCGAGTCTCCTGCCTCAGCCTCCCGAGTTGCTGGGATTATATGCATGTGCCACCACACCTGGATAATTTTGTAGTTTTAGTAGAGATAGGGTTTCTCCATATTGATCAGGCTGATCTCGAAATCCCGACTGCAGGTGATACGCCTGCCTCAACCCCTCAAAGTGCTGGGATTATAGGCTTGAGCCACCAAGCCCGGCCTTATTATTATTATTATTTTTGAGACAGGGTCTCGCTCTGTCATCCAGGCTGGGGATCACCACTTACTGCAGCCTCAACCTCCCAGGCTCAAGAAATCCTCCCACCTCAGCCTCCTGAGTAGCTGGGACTACAAGTACACACCACCATGCCCAACTAATTTTTAAATTTTTTGTAGAGATGGAGTTTTGCCATGTTGCCCAGGCTGGTCTCGAACTCCTAGCCTCAAGCAATCCTCCCACCTCGGCCTCCAAAAGTGCTAGGATTACAGGTATGGCAATTGTGCTGGGCCCAAATCCACATTATTTTGACGAGAGAATGAGAAGTTGTTCTGGTGCCCAATGGAGAAGAGGCAAGCAAAAGATTAGAAAAGGTGGTGGGGAGGCTGCTGGCATGGCCAGGTGTGGGGTGATGTAGGAGGAGAGATTACAGGGGACTATGAGGGCCAGAGCCTCAGTTTCCTTATCTGGAAAATGGGGCTAAGGGCCAATCATGTGCTTAAATTACAACGTTCATGTAAAAATTGCAGTCATTTATGGATGCTCACTCTATGCCCTTCACTGCCTTATTTGTTAATAACTCCCCCACCCCCACCCAAATTCCCAGGTGAAGACCATTATCTCCATTTCCTAGCTAAGGAAACTGAGCCTGTGGTCCATTGAAATCCTAGTTCAGGCATATTCAAGCGGTGTTACCCGGGCAGTTGTTCCTGAGCCTCAGATAGTTTCCCTTTCTGAAATGAAGACGACAACAGTCCCTACTTGGCGGGGCTTTGTGGAGGTCGTCGGATTGTGCACGTGAGGCAGGGTGCGTTGGTGTACATGAGCTGTGTCTCATCATCAAAGCAAGGAATGCCTGCTTTGAACCAGGAAAACCTGGGAGGAGGGACCAAAGAGCTGAGGTACTGTCCTGGGACTGCAGTGCCAACAAGCGACTGAGCCAGGATCCCACCCAGGTTGCTCTGTCCCCAGAGCTGGGTTCCTGGGGTGGAGGCTCCCCTGCTTAGTGGGAGCTCTGGGTGGCAGGTGTCTCCTGGTGCATAGTGGGGCTGGGCATGAGGGGCCCTGCCCAGAGCTCCTCGCTGGTGTTGCAGCAGGGGCAGGGGCAGGGGAAGGGTCAGGGATGCTGGCCCCGTCGAGGGTTTCAGGGCTCGTGTGTCCAGTGTGGCAAGCGGTTTCCCAGCAGCTGCCACGCTGCTAATGGACCTCCCTTCGTAGCAATCTGCCGTGATAACAGACAGGTTTAATTAAAAAGAACACGCGTCCTCCTCTGCAGGAAGGCTGCGGCCAGGATGTGGGGCCTGCGATGAAAACTTAGCTCCATAAAGCCCGCACACAGGCATGGGTGCCCAGAGCTGCCTAGTTTTTTAAAAGGAGCACACCCCGCCCCCTGCCATATCCATATTATTTATCGAGTTAATTTTGTCCTCTGGCCACAGCGTGAACCAACTCCAAGCCCCTGAGCCCTGACCCTGACGTGTCTCCAACTCCCAGGCTGTGCCAGGCACAGTCTTGCCTCCGGTGGGGACAAGAGAGGCCGGGAATGCCTGCTTTGAACCAGGAAAACCTGGGAGGGGGGACCTGTCCCTGACTTTGTGATGTTGGACAACTGACTCAGCCCTCTTAGAGCTTCTGCATCCAGGAATCTGTTTCTGCATCCAGGAATCAGGCAGAGGCTGATGCCGCCTCCGGAGGCTAAGTGAGGTCTGAACGAGGCAAGGGGAAAGGTGCCTGGCGCCTGGTGGGCACTTGGAACGTGTTGGCTGTTGTTATCATTGGAGTGACGACCACTAGTGGTGGGACTGCTGGATGGAGCCCAGTGGGCCTTGGCGAGAGGGTGGCTGGAATGGTTGGGGAGGCCCAGGCTGGCCCTCAAACTAGTAGACATGGATACTTTAAGAGTGGAATTAAAGCTAGGCACGGTGGCTCATGTCTGTAATCCCAGTACTTTGGGAGGCCAAGGAGGGTGGATCACCTGAGGTCAGTAGTTCAAGACCAGCCTGGTCAACATGGTGAAACCCTGTTTCTACTAAAAATACAAAAATTAGTCAGGCATGATGGCGGGCGCCTGTAATCCCAGCTACTCAGGAGGCTGAGGCAGGAGAATCGCTTGAACACGGGAGGTGGAGGTTGCAGTGAGCCGAGATTGCACCACCACGTTCCAGCCTGGGTGACAAGATAGAGACTCTGTCTCAAAAAAAAAAAAAAAAAGAGTGGAATTGAGAGTGGAGACTTTGGAATCAGAAAGACTTCCGTTTAAATCCTGGTTCTGCCACTTACTACCTGTGTGGACCTGGCTGAGTGAATTTGTCCCTCATAGGGCTCTGTTTCCTCATCTGTAAAGTGGGGATGGTAGTAGAAGCTTCCCTGTAGGGTTGCAGCCTAAGGAATCCATGAGCCAGGGCACACCTGGCACCACATGAAAGCTCAAAGGGCGTGTGCTTGGGTGCTGTGGCTGGTAAGGCTGACTCAACGCTGAGTGAAGGGTTGTGACTTTCTGGCCTGGCCCAGGGCACAGTTTCCTGGAGTTCTGAGGCCAGCACCCAGCAAGGCAGAAGGGACCTCCTGCGTGTTGGCTCCCCGGGTACCCACCGCTGTCAGGCTGGGGATGGGGGCAGCCGCCTCGTGGCCAGATTGGTGGCCTGATAGCAGGAACTCTGAGACAAAGCTATCGGAGGCAGTGACAGGATCCTGAATGGGCCTCTCCGTGCAGGCACAGAATTGCATTCGCTTGGATTTAATTAAAAAGACTCAAATCTTTCTGATAATCCTCCCAGCAACGGCTAGAGCAGGGCCTGAAGCCAGCTCCCTGGCAACGGCGCATCCTGCCGATAAAGAACTCTTGTTGGGGGGGCAGGGAGCCCCCTCGGCTGGCCCAACATCCGCTGCTATCAGCCCTGCCCATCGCTCAGCAAGAGAGGGACGGGGAGGCCGGAGAGGCAGCTGCTGCCCCCACCCCACCCCACCCCACGCTCCCAACCCTTGCTGTGCACGCTGGTGTGCCTCTTTGTTCATGGGTGTGCACCCTCTGCCCGGCACCCACACCTCCCCCAGAGCAGATGCCCACCTCCTGCTGGCCGCTGCCCCCACACCGTGCACCTACATGGAGGCTGGGCTGCCAACTCTGGTGCCTGTGGAATGGGCAGGTCTCTGGCTCTGCTCAGAGTCTGAATCCAATGAAAGGGGGGCAGAGGACATTCCCTCTGCTGTGTCCCTTGTTCATGGATTTTGACTTGTCCTAAGCCCCCGCCCTAAGTGTTCCTCCCACTCACTCCCATTTATATATGAGTCCCCAGCCTGGAGCTGCACAGACTGCGGGGATCCAGGGATGTCTGATGACTCACTGACTGAATGAATGGATGGAGACAAGCCAGCCTGACTCGGGACAGGCTGAACCACTCTCATGTCATCGCAGTCCAGGAATCTGGTCCTGGCCCTTTAACTTCGCCCTTCCCTTGATCCCCTGCCTGAAGGGTCTCAAAGCCTCCCACCCGCTCAGCCTCCTCCTTGCCGCATCTCACTCCCAGCAGGTGAGGGCTGAGCCCTGGATGTCCTGGTGACAGGAAGCCCAGAGGAAAGGGTGACATTGGCTGGGGAGGGGTGGCTGAAGGGCCCTGGGGTCTGCGTGGCTTGCCCTGGACACTGCTTTGCAAACCCACAGACAGCATGGCTGTCTGTCCCTGGTTTTCCCATCTCTACCAGACACCCCCTACCCCCAGGCTCAGCCACCCAAGTGGGAGGTGGGAGGGTGCCCTGCAGTGGGCATGGCCAGAGAACACTCCAGGGGGACATGGTTTGTCCCCTCGGACATGACCCTACATCAGCACAGGCGCCCCTGGGGTGGATTTGGCATCCGATTCCTCCTGAGACTCCAGGGCCCACCCCTGCTGAATGCGGGTGACGGTGAAGGGAAGATTGAGCAATAGGCAAAGGGATGCAGTGGTACAGAGGTGAGCCTGTGCCCTGGGTGAGGCAGCCCCATCCAAGGCCTGGTCTCTGCTGAAGTCTGGCTGAGCTGTGTGGCAGGCTGGTGACTCGCCCTGTCTGTGCCTTGGTTTCCCCGCCTGCACATTAGAGACATCTGGCCCAGGGAAGTGCTGGGTTCCATGCCAGCTCATCACCCCTGCCCTGCCCACCAGTCCACTGTGTGCCCACATCCTAGAAGTTCCTCTACTCAACACGTCTGTTCTCCTGGCCTCTGGAGTGTCAATTACCTGAGCCCATCACAGCCTAATAGAAGGAAGCAGAAGTTTGGGCTTCAGCTCCCCCAGACCAGACAGTGAGGCCTGGGCTGAGTCTTTCACCTCCGCCTTCTTCTCCAGCACCCACCTCACCCTAGAATATGTTGCAATAGATTTCAAATTTAATTACTTAAAATATGTAACAATTCACATGGCTAGAAATTATTTCTAGACAGACCCAGATGGCCCCTACCTCTAGACAGGACCCAGGTGCACCTTGGAACTGGGAGGCTATGGAAGCTTTGGTAGGAGAGGAGAGAGGACAGAGCCCGGGTGGGACAGCAAGGGCCAGGGACAAGGGGAGGGTGGCCAGTGGCAAGCTGCAGGTGTGCCCTGTGATGAGGTGAAGGGGTGGACTTCTGTTTGGGGCCTTAAGATGCCATGGAGATTCTCACCTGAAGAACCTGGCCACCTTGCTGAGGGGAGCAGGCTGGCTCTGGATGGGGAGGGATGAGGGGAGAGGAGGGGCCAGTGGGAGGACAGGAGGGCCCTGGTGAGGTCCCCTCTCTGCATGGCTCAGCTGCAGGGGGCGTGGCACAGAGGCAGGCAGCAAGATTCTGCCATGGGGACCAGGAACAGGGAAACCAAGGAACCTGGGGCTTAGCAGCTGCCCCACCTGGGCCTAGAACATCCTCCTTTCCATTCGATTCTCTGTGTCCCACCAAACTCCAAGGATCCTTCTTCCATCATCTCCAGGGCTCAGTGCCAGAGGCTGCTCTGTTCCAGACCATTCCCACCCTCCCAGCCCAACAGGCTCCCAGGGAAGGCCTCCAGTGTGGGAGCCAAGAGAGTGGACCCCAAGTGGGCTTCAGAGACTGCAAACTACTCCTATAGCTACCGGGTATTATTGCTATAATTATAAAAGATGACCAAGGGAAGGCAGGAGGGGAGGGAGGAGGAAGGGATGGGTGGGAAGGGGCACTGCTGTGCACTGAGCTCTCGCCCAGGGCCAGCACAGGTTGGGTGTTTCCATGGACATTCCTGCTTAACTCACACAGCAACCCAGAGACACAAACACCACCTGATATGGTTTGGCTGTGCCCCATGCAAATCTCAAATTCCAGAGTGTCATGGGAGGGACCCAGTGGGAGGTAATTGAATCATGGAGCAGGTCTTTCCTGTGCTGTTCTTGTGATAGTGAATAAGTCTCACGAGACCTGATGGTTTTATAAGGGGGAGTTTCCCTGCACACGCTCTCTCTTTCTTTGCCTGCTGCCATCCATATAAGACGTGACTTACTCCTCCTTGCCTTCCGCCATGATTGTGAGGCCTCCCTAGCCTTGTGGAACTATAAGTCCATTAAACCTCTTTCTTTTGTAAATTGCCCAGTTTCAGATACATCTTTATCAGCAGCTTGAGAAGAGGCTAATACACCATCCCTATGCCCCCTTCACAGAGGAAGAAACTGAGGTGCAGGGAGGTTGGCGGTTTGCCTGAGGGCACACGGCTGAGGAGCCAGACTTCAGCAGAGGCCAGACCTTGGATGGGGCCACCTCACTCAGGGCACAGGCTCACCTTGGCACTACTGCATCCCTTTGCTCTCTCCCTCAATCTTCCCTTCACTCTCACCCCATGTTCAGCAGGGGCAGGAGCTGGAGTCTCAGGAGGAATCAGATGCCAAACTCATCCCAGGGGCGCCTGTGCTGATGGAGGGTCACATCCGAGGGGGACCAACCATGCCCCCCTGGAGTGTTCTCTGGCCGTGCCCACTGCAGGGCACCCTGCCACCTCCCACATGGGTGGTTGAGCCTGGGGGTAGGGGGTGTCTGGTAGAGATGGGAAAACCGGGGACAGACAGCCATGTTCTGGGGAGCTGTGGGTTTACAGAGGCACGTCCAGGATGAGCCATGCAGACCCCAGGGCCCTTCAATCACCCCTCCTCTGGGGAGGGCAATTGTCAAGGAAATGTCACTCTTTCATCTGGCCTTCCTGTCACCAGGACATCCAGGCCTCAGCCCTCACCTGCGGGGAGTGAGGCGTGGTGAGGAGGATGCTAAGAGGTTGAGAGGTTTTGAGACCCTTCGTGTAGGGGATCAGGGGAAGGGCAAGGGAAAGGGAGGAAAGCTCGAGTTTAAGGGCCAGGACCAAGCCAGGACCCCTCCTCCCCAGATTCCAAAATGAGGCTCCTGGCTGAGCTGAGGCTCTGGGCAGATTTGGAAGCCTCCAGCCATGCACTTCTTAGGGGAGCAGGGAGGACTGGCATTATTCTAATGGGTGTGTGATGATTTCTTATTAATGTGTAAAAATCCTTTGAAAGCTAGCAGTTGCAGGGTGTGAGGGTGTGGTCAGGGTAGCACCGATGACATCTGTAAGAGGGGGTGGTTCTAGAGTGTTCCCCTCCAGCATCCTGTCCCCAGAATGGACTTGGAGCACCAGCTGCAGCTTGAGGGCCACAGGAGATGGGCCGAGAGTAGAGCTGGGAGGGCGATGGGAGTCCAGGCAGGGTGAGGAGTTGATCTGGAGACCCCAGGATTTGGGGTGCAGGACAGTGGCAGGTTATTTCCAGACCCCCTTGCTTATGGGGGTGTGAGTGTGTCTCTGAAGACACACCTGGGATAGGTGTCCACGGGTAGGAATGTGTTGGGAGGCAAACTGGGGAGGGTGTCCCAGACTGGGGAGCTGCCGTGCCAAGATGTGAGGGGCCAGGCCTGTTCCCGGAAGGGTGAGATGCTTAGTCAGGGGGCATAGGGTTCAAGGGAGACAGGTGAAATACGACTTTGGATCTTTAGACCACAGTGCGCACTGCCACCTCCAGGGAGTCAACCAGCCTGGGCTAGGGCCTGGCAATGAGTGTTTTTCATAAGCTTTCGGGTGAGTCTGCTATTGTTCATAATGGACAAGAGAGCAGTAGGGAAGGACTTGAGAGGGGGTCTTCAGTGAGGATATGTTCTGGGAAGACAGTGGCTCCCAACCTTCACAATGTCACCAGACCCTCAACCTCGTAGCCTGTTAACCAGTTCATTAGTCATCCATTTCATAGAGAAATAATGTTTTGTTTTGTTTTTTGTTTTTTGTTTTTTTTTTTTTATAATGGAAACAGGAAAGTAAGACACATGATATATATTTATTAGGGAAACTTTAGGGAAAAAACAACAAATAGAAGAACATAAAAACCATCCGTAATCGTCTCACCTAGGGACCAGCGCCATTTAAGATATGAATGTGTATACTCCAGAAATATGCACTTAAATGTATTCAACAATTATTTGTTATGCCCCAACTTTGTGTGCAAGAGTGGAATGGGGCAATGGATAAGCCAGGTACAGGTGAGAAATATACACATACACATAGATATTCGTGTGTATATTTATTTCTATTTTATTTATTTATTTTTTTTATTTATTTATTTTGAGACAGAGTCTCGCTCTGTCGCCCAGGCTGGAGTGCAGTGGTGCGATCTCCACTCACTGCAAGCTCCGCCTCCCGGGTTCACACCATTTTCCTGCCTCAGCCTCCCGTGTAGCTGGGACTACAGATGCCCGTCACCGCACCCGGCTAATTTTTGTATTTTTAGTAGAGATGGGGTTTCACCGTGTTAGTCTCCTGACCTTGTGATCCGCCCATCTCGGCCTCCCAAAGTGCTGGGATTACAGGCGTGAGCCACTGCGCCCGGTCTATTTTATTTATTTTTTTTTGAGACGGAGTCTCGCTCTGTCACTGGGCTGGAGTGTAGTGGCATGATCTCTGCTCACTACAACCTCCACCTCCCGGGTTCAAGTGATTCTCCTGCCTCAGATCCTGAGTAGCTGGGATTACAGGTGCCCGCCACCACGCTCGGCTAATTTTTGTATTTTTAGTAGAGATGGGGTTTCACTCTGTTGGCCAGGCTGATCTCAAACTCTTGACCTCAGGTGATCTGCCTGCTTGGGCCTCCCAAAGTGCTGGGATTGTAGGCATGAGCCACAGCCGCAGGCCTATTTCTTTCTTTCTTTTTTTTTTAAAGATGGTATCATATTATTTGCACTATTTAGTTAACTGATTATTTTTGACAGGTCTTCAATGTGAAAATAAATGCACATATATAGCATAACTTTTTTGTTTTAATATTTTTAAATAAATAATAATACAAGCACCATATAAAACCTTAAAAAACACAAAAAGCTATATTCTCCACAATCTACTGTTAACGTTTTGGGCATGTTTTCAGAATTTTTATGAACATAAATGTTTTTATGTATATTTCACAGCTTCAAACATACTATACATAGTGTTGGCATTTTCTTTTCTTGCCCAACTATAGTCTGGAGATCGCTCAGGTCAGCACCCAGAGATTCTTTTTAATACTGTTTAGAATGAGTGTGCAACAGTTTAACCATTTCCTTAAATGTTTAGCCTGTGTCCAATTCTTTACCTATTTATAAACAGTGCTTCATTGAATTCTTTTTTTTTTTTTTTTTTTTTTTTTTGAGATGGAGTCTCGCTCTGTCGCCCAGGCTGGAGTGCAGTGGCGCGATCTCCACTCACTGCAAGCTCCGCCTCCCGGGTTTACGCCATTCTCCTGCCTCAGCCTCCCGAGTAGCTGGGACTACAGGCGCCCGCCACCTCGCCCGGCTAGTTTTTTGTATTTTTTAGTAGAGACGGGGTTTCACCGCATTAGCCAGGATGGTCTCGATCTCCTGACCTCGTGATCCGCCCGTCTCAGCCTCCCAAAGTGCTAGGATTACAGGCTTGAGCCTCCGCGCCTGGCTAATGAATTCTTTTGTGCATGTATCTTATTTATTTCTCCACAATACATTCCAAGAGGTGGAAATGCTGGGTCAGAGGGTCTGAGTATTTTAAGGGCTGTTCATGTATGATGCCTCTCCCAGGAGCGTGCACCAATTTACTCCACTGCTGGCAGTGCATGAGAGTGCCTCTTTCCCCACAAACTCACCGGCACTGGGTGTTAGCATTGTTTTGAATCTTGACCAGTTTGATAAGCAAAACATACTATCTTTGTGTGTTAATTTGCCTTTCTTTGATTCTTTGCGAGGTTGGGCATCTTTTCGTACACATATGGAATTTTTTTTTTTTTTTTTTTTTTTTTTTTTTTTTTTTTTGAGACGGCGTCTTGCTCTGTCACACAGGCTGGAGTGCAGTGGTGCGATCTCAGCTCACTGCAACCTTTGGCTCCTAGGTTCAAGCCATTCTCCTGGCTCAGTCTCCCCAGTAGCTGGGACTACAGGCATGCACCACCACACCCGGCTAATTTTTGTATTTTTAGTGGAGATGGGGTTTCACCATGTTGGCCAGGCTGGTCTAGAACTCCTGACCTCAAGTGATCTGCCTGCCTCCACCTCCCAAAGTGCTGAGATTATAGGTATGAGTCACCGTGCCTGGCCACGTATGGATTATTTTTATTTCCTCTTTTGTGAACTGCCTCTGTCAAATTAGTACTAAATTTTAGATTGGTAAGAGATATCTATATGTAAATATAGTCACTTTTTTATGCCATCTATCTAGCAAATACCTTTCCTCTCCTCAATTTAGAATTTATCTCTTCTAGTTTGCTCATTGCAATACTTTGATATACCAAATATGTAATAGTTGTATGTAAAAATAATAAAATATTATTTAATATTTATAATGTAATAATGTAAACATAGCAATTAAATTTTTTTTCTTGTTTTTGTTTTTGGAGTCATATTTAGAAATATCTTTCCCACACTCAATATTATATAACTATTCACCAATATTTTCTTCTGGCAATTAAACAAATGTCCCCCTAAAAACTTGCATCTTTAATCTATCTGGAATTTATTTTCATATAAGGTAGGGATTTAACTTTTTTTTTCCCAATGTTTCCCCTGATGTTTCCACATTATTTATTAAGCATTCTATTATTTCCCTATTGAGTTGAAATCTATCCTTCACTATACTCAATTTCCATTGTCTTTTGGTCTATCTGTTTTTATTTTTTTAAATTTTGAGATGGCGTCTCACTCTGTCGCCCAGGCTAAAGTCTAATGGTGCAATCTCAGCTCACTGCAACCTCCACTTCCCGGGTTCAAGCGATTCTCCTGCCTCAGTCTTCCAAGTAGCTGGGATCACAGGCACCCACCACTGCGCCTGGCTAATTTTTGTATATTTAATAGAGACAGGGTTTCCCCATGTTGGCCAGGCTGGTTTCGAACTCCTGACCTCAGGTGATCCTCCAGCCTTGGTCTCCCAAAGTGCTGGGATTACAGGTGTAAGCCACCGTGCCTGGACAGGTCTATCTTATTGACACATATGTCTCTTTCTCTATCAGTATCTTCCTAACTTAATTTATATAGTTTTATAATAGGTTTTGTTATCTTACAGGCAAATTTATTAATCCCTCTTTTCAAAAAATTCTTGGTAATTCTAATACATTTGTATTTCCAGGTGAACTTTAGAATTATTTAAGTTGAAAAATAAAATTCCACTGATATTTTGTTTGTACTGGTGTTAAATTTGTTCATTACTTTGGAGAGGATGGACATTTTTATACTAATCAATCTTCTCATACCAGAAAGATGCTCAGTTTTAGAAAACTTCTCCCCAGTGATTTAAAAGTTTTTCTAGGCTGGGCGCAGTGGTTCATGCCTGCACTTTGGGAGGCCGAGGCAGGTGGATCACTAGGTCAGGAGTTTGAGACCAGCCTGGCCAACATGGTGAAACTCCGTCCCTACTAAAAATACAAAAATTAGCTGGGCGTGGTGGCACTTGCCTGTAATCCCAGCAACTCAGGAGGCTGAGGCAGGAGAATCGCTTGAACCCAGGAGGCAGAGGCTTCAGTGAGCTGAATCTTACCATTGCACTCCAGCCTGGGCAACAGGGTGAGACTCTGTCTCAAAAAAAAAAAAAAAAAAAAAAAAAAAAAGTTTTTTTTTGTATATTCTCAGTAAAGTTTTTTTAGTGTTATTCTTATAGGTCCTGCACATTTCTGGTTATGCATTTAGATCCTTTTTTTTTTTTTTTTTTTTTTTTTTTGCAGCCTCAACCTCCTGGGCTCAAGAGATCCTCCTACCTCAGCCTCCCAAGTAGCTGAGACCATAGGTGTGCACCACCTTGTATGGCTAATTTTTTAGAATTTTTCGTAGAGATAGGGTTTCTTTATGTTGCCCAGGCTGGTGTTGAACTCCTGGGCTCAAGCCATCTGCCCACCTCAGCCTCCCAAAGTGCTGGGATTACAGGCGTGAGCCACTGTGCCTAGCCCATTTAATACTTTTTAATGGCCTTTTAAAGTGGGATTTCCCCATTATATTTTCAAATTGCTTGTTATTAAAATATAGAAAACTTACCTATTTCTGCTTTTCTAACTACTAGCCATTTTGCCAAACCCCTTTTTAGTCTTAATAATTTCTGCATGATTATTTTGGATTTTACAGGCAAATGACATCTTCATCTGAAAATAGTGATACTTATTTTTCCAATATTGTACTTCCTACTAGGTCACTGTCTGTTGTGATTATCTGAGCTGGTGGGTTACAGTCTATGGTCCTGAAACCAGCAAAACCTCCTGTGTGGCTGAGGCTCACCCTCTACACCTAGGGGTGGCCATAACCAGAAGAGGACAGCAGCTTCCCTTTAGCCACAGTTTTGCTTTCTGTGGTTTCAGTTACCCATGGTCAACTGTGGTCCAAAAATATTAAATGGAAAATTCCAGAAATAAACCATTCCTAAGTTTTATTTATTTATTTATTTATTTATTTTGTTTGTTTGTTTTTTGAGATGGAGTCTCGCTCTGTCGCCCAGGCTGGAGTGCAGTGGCATGATCTTGGCTCACTGCAACCTCTGTCTCCCCGGTTCAAGCGATTCTCCCACCTCAGCCTCCTGAGTAGCTGAATTACAGGTGCGTGCCACCATGCCAGGCTAATTTTTGTACTTTTGGTTGAGACGGGGGTTTCGCCATGTTGGCCAGGCTGGTCTTGAACTCCTGGCCTCAGGTGATCTGTCTGCCTCGGCCTCCCAAAGTGCTGGGATTACAGATGTGAGCCACTGTGCCTGGCCAAATTCCTAAGTTTTAAATTGTGCAGTGTTCTCAGTTGCATAATGAAACCTCTGCTCTGTCCCACCTGGGATGGGAATTATCTCTTGCTCCAGCAGATCCACGGAACCTCCGCTACCTGCCTTCACGACCTGCCCACTAGTCACTTAGTAGCTGTCTCAGTTATCAGATCAACGTAGTGGTTTCACGATGCTTGTGTTTAAGTCACCCTTATTTTACTTCATAATGGCCCTCAAGTGCAAGCGCACTGTGCTTGATTTGTAATTTAAACTTTATCCTAAGTATGTATGTACAGGAAAAATAATAGTACAACTAGGGTTTGGAACTATCTGAGGTTTCAGGCATCCACTGGGGGGCTTGGACTTTATCCTCCAAGGATAAAGGGGGACTGCCGTATGTAAATATGTTTGTGTCATGAAGACAAAAGGAGGAGGACAGTGGGCCAGCATCCAGCATCCCCGGAGCAATGCTGTGTCACACAGGCATCCTCGTCAGCAGCCAGGTCTGGTTCATATACCTGCCACGATGTTCACTCTTTTTCTTTTCTTTTTTTTTGAGACAGAGTCTCCCTCTTGTTGCCCAGACTGGAGTGCAATGGCACAATCTCAGCTCACTGCAGACTTGACCTCCCAGGTTCAAGTGATTCTTCTGCTGAGTACCTGGGATAACAGGTGTGCACCACTATGCCCAGCTAATTTTGTATTTTTAGTAGAGATGGGGTTTCACCATGTTAACCACACTGGTCTCAAACTCCTGATGTCAAGTGATCTGCCCGCCTCAGCCTCCCAAAGTGCTGGGATTACAGGCATGGCCACCACACCCGACTGGTGTTCGCTCTTAAGTACAAAGTCTGCATAATATTTAGATTGAGAATACGCGAGATGGATAAAACAAACAGACTTTCCTCATCTGAACCTGTATTCCTAGAATGATGTATTAGACTTTTAATGTTTTTTTTTTTTCTTTTTCTTTTGAGATGGGGTCTCACTCTGTCATCCAGGCTAAAGTGCAGTGGCATGATCACAGCTCACTACATCCTTGACCTCCTGGGCTCAAGCGATCCTCCCACCTCAGCCTTCTGAGTAGCTGGGATTACAGGTGCACGCCACCACGCCTGGCTAATTTTTGTATTTTTTGTATTTTTTGTAGAGACAGGGTTTTGCCGTGTAGGCCAGGCTGGTCCCAAACTCCTGGGCTCAAGTGATCCACTCACCTCAGCCTCTTAAAGTGCTGGGATTATAGGCATGAGCCACTGTGCCCAGCTAATATTTTTAATGTTTTGCTACTTTCTGTATGATAGCGTTTGATTTTGTGTTTCCTCATCACTCTTTATAGATGAGGTTAGTCATTTGTGGGGTTTATAAAGCTGTCTTTGTTGGGTTATGGATTAGATTTGTACTAAACTCACAAAATTATAAGTGAAACTTCTCATCTTGTGAAAAGTATAAATTATGTGTACACTATTCTTTGAGAGAACTGATAGAATCATCTGGGCCTGGTGCCATTTTAGGCTTGTCTTTTAAAAACATCTGACTATGTCATGTGCTTTCAACAGTTTCTCAGTGATCACAGGGTAAATTGCAACTTCTCTCGAATGACATTAAAGGTACAGCATGATTTACTCTGTCTCAGCTCTTACTATTCTTCACCTCTCTTTTGCTACCCTGGCCACCCCTAGCTTCTGGAAGTTCCCCAACCCTAGAGTGGGAGAGTCACAAGAGCATGGACCATGTTTGTTTTGTTTGGGATGGAATCTCTGGCACCCTGTAGAAGCTTACCTTTGACAAGTATTTGTGGAAGGACATTCACTCTGATATCACTGTATCTTTTAGCTCATGTCAACACATGTTCACTGAGCATCTTTTCTTTCTTTCTTTTTTTTTTTTTTTGTTTTGTTTTTTTGAGATGGAGTCTCACTCTGTCGCCCAGGCTGGAGTGCAGTGCTGTGATCTCAGCTCACTGCAACTTCCGCTTCCCAGATTGAAGTAATTCTCGTATCTCAGCCTCCCGAGTAGCTGGGATTACAGGTGCATGCCACCGTGCCTGGCTATTTTTTTTTTCCTATTTTTAGCAGAGTTAGGGTTTCACCAAGTTGGCCAGACTAGTCTTGAACTCCTGACTTCAAGTGATTCACCTGTCTTGGCCTCCCAAAGTGCTGGGATTATAGGCATGAGCCACCGTGCCTGGCCTCTCCGAGCATCTCTTCTGTGCCTGATCATATGCTGGTCCTGGGGACAAAGATTCCCATCCTCAAGTTGCTCTCTGGCTATTGGGGAAACAGGTGGGTAAACAGGCCTTTCAGTGCAGTGAGAGGGGCGTGCACGGGCCTATGGGAGTACACAAGAGGCCACCTGATCCAACCTGGGAAGGAAAGATTCGAAGTGGCTTCCTGGAGGAAGTGAGTCTGGATTTAGTCTTACATAATGAGGAGAAGTAGGGGGTCATTCTAGGACGAGGGATACCATGAGCCAAAGACCAGAAGGAAGAACCGTCATCTCTCATTGGAAGATAATTGTGTCCTAGCCTGTGTCCCGGGATCTGCCCAGGACTTCCAAATCAGCAAGGCAGCCAGAGTGAAGCCTTTGAAATGTGTCTGTCACATCACTCCCCTGCTGAAAACCCACTAATGGCTTCTTAGCTCACTCCAGATAAATTCCAAAGTCCTAAGCATGAACAATCAGACCCTACACAATCCGGCCTCTGTGTTTCTCTCAATTTACCTGGTCACTCCATCCCAGCCACTGCTCTTCCTTAGAAAAACAGTCTCAGCTCGGGGCCTTTGCACTGGCTGTTCCTTCTGCCCAGAGATTCACACCTTCCCTTTCTTAAGGTCTCTGCTCAAAGGTCTCCAATGAATAAGGTTGTCCTTGACTTCCGCGTAACACAGCAGCTCCCACAGTGACTATCTTCGTCTTTATCCTGCTTATTTTTCTCCTTGCTATTAGGTTGGTGCAAAAGTAATTGAGCTTTTTGACATTATTTTTAATGGCAAAAAACGCATTACTTACGTACCAACCTAATAACAATGCCACCTGATATTAGACACACACAACGCACACATACACATACACACACACACACACGCATGCGCTGCTTTTTAAATTAAAATTCGTTTTAACCTACTAAAATGAAAACTTCAAGAGAACGAGGATTTTGTCTTGTCCACCCTGTAGCCGCAGTACCTGGAATAGCATCTGGAAGAATGCCGTCCCTCAATGTGAGCAGTTTGGCATGGCTGGGGCAGAGTGCACCCAAGGGATGGGCGGGCGATGGCACTGTGTACTCCTAGGCAGTAGCAGGAGGCCGGGCAGAGCCTCAGATGATGGCCGATGAGCCCGGACCTTCTGGAGGTGACCAGGACCCAGGGAAGGGTAACAGGGTCAGTTTCATGCTTGGGGATGGTGGCAAAGCCCGTCTGGAGGAGGGTGGGCTGGAGGGAGGGAGTGAGATGGGCAACAGTGAGAGGGAACCACCCCAGTGCAGACAAGAAATGGTGAAGGAGGCACGACGGTTGCCTGTGCTGCTGGCCTGGCTGTGGGGGATGAAGATGCCATTCTCTGACCCAGGAGCCCTCACGGAAGAGATTCTGGTTTGGGTGTCTAGGAAGCTGGGCCATGGGGCTCTGGATCTCAGGATAGAGGTCTGGACTAGTAGGAGTGGTTTAGGGGTGGGGACATGGGGAGCATGACGTCACTGGTATTGTTGTCATCATCACTCATATAATCTTCAGCAAAACAAACTTTTATTGAGTGCTTAGTGTATACCTGGCACTGCGCTCAGAGCTGTGGGCGGAGTTCTTTCTTGGCATATCTCTATAACCTAGTAACATGCTGCTACACATCTCACAACCTGCTTTCTGGAGGGAAAAAGCCCTGATTTGTGGAGTTTGCCCATGTCTACGGTGTAAATACTCCTACTATGGCTGATTTCAAGCTATGAACGTGATGGAGCACGTGGAGTTAGGCACAGATGTGCCACAGCCACCATCACGTGGCATTTCCAACACAGATATAGTAGGCATGAGCTCAAGGGCATAGATGATGGGAAAATGAAGTAAACATATAGGAATGGATGAGTTTGGAGTGTTTATTACCTTTGATTTGAATATCATTTATTTAAGTTTACATAATTTAAATGTTTAACAAAGGCTGTGTTTAACAACCAGCTTGTAACATTAATTCTTGAAAATGTTACTAGCAGCTCTTGCAAACTGGCATGGACTGATGCCCGTACATCACTGCTACAATTTCAATACAGACGCAGTCGTCAGGAAGGGGAAGGGAGGTCACCCAGCTGGTAAGTGGTAGAGCCGGTGTCCTTGAGCAAGCAATGTTTTGTCCCTGAGCATCAGTTTCCTCACCTGTGAAATGGGGACAATAAAACATCCCTTCCGGGTGCTGTGGAGGTTTAATAAACCGATACTTATAAAGCAACTGACATAGAGTAAATGCTTCAAAAGTGGGGACCTGACAACTAGCGTATTATTGTTATTTTTATTTTTTTCATTTTTGAGATGGAGTCTCGTTCTGTCACCCAGGCTGGAGTGTAGTGGTGCAATCTTGGCTCACTGCAACCTCCGCCTCCCGGGTTCAAGCGATTCTCCTGCCTCAGCCTCCTGAGTGGCTGGGATTACAGGAGCCTGCCACCACGCCTGGCTAATTTTTGTATTTTTAGTAGAGATGGGGTTTCACTATGTTGGCTAGGCTGGTCTCGAACTCCTGAGCTCAAGTGATCTGCCCACCTCAACCTCCCAAAGTGCTGGGATTACAGTGTGAGCCACCCTGCCCGGCTGTGTTATTGTTATTTTAATACTAATAACAAACTCGGGTCCTGCCCTCAAGGTATTCATGGTCTAGTGGAAGGAGAGGCCAATGATAAGACATACACATATTCATAGGATTCCAATTCAGGCAGAAAAAGAAGGCTTCCTGGAGGAGGATGCATTCGAACTGGGCCTTGCAGGTTTGGGAGGGGGTGGGTCCACGTGAGTCAGGGTGAGGCAGTACTGGCTGTTGGCTCACAACAAAGAGAGGAGGGAGGTGGGGATGCATCTGGAACCAGGACCAGGTGAGAGTGAGAGGAGGCTGGAGCCCACGAGAAGAATGCTGGATGGAGAGACGAGTCCGCATTTTCGACTGAGGGCAGCGGGGAGCCATGGCGGGCTGTTCAGCAGGGTATGACATGGTCGGATTGGTCTCTTGAAACATCATTGTGGCTGCAAAGGTGAGAAGGACCAGGAGGGGGCCACAGTGGTGGTGGCAGAGGCTGTCCTGGGGGCGTGGGGATGGCAGCCCACCCTTCACTGGCCTGAGTGGTGCTGGGGTATCCCTTGACCCCTCCCTCCTGCACCTACTGGAGAGGGCAAGCAGGACTCCTCCCCCACTGCTCCAGCCCCAGCCCCATAGCTAATCCTGGTGACACCGGGTCCTGAGGCTGGGGCGGGGCAGCCGGGCAGCTGGCCTCAATTAGCTGGGAGCCGGGTCTGGACAGTGTCATTAGGAGAAAACCAGAGCCTGCCCATAAACTCTAATGAATGCATTAATGGAAGGCTTGTGCGCCTCAAAGGGAAAAAAAAACCAAGTCTAAATAAAGTTATTAACACAGCCCACCTGTGTTCGGCTCTCGGCCTATATTGTTCAAATAGCCCATTAACTCCTGAAGCATCCAATCTTGAAAGTGAGCCCTGCCTCTCTGAAGCAGACGTTTAACTGCATTCATATAATTCAATTAGATTCCGCAGTCGTGGTCCAAAGGCATTCTCCCGGCTTTCATCTCAGTAATGGCCTGCAGGCTGGAGCGGGACACAGGGGGTTAAAAAGTGGGGCTCGGAACCTGCCATTTGGCCTGACTCACTCCATCACCCCGAGGGCCCTCCAAATGAGTTTCCTGGGGCGGTGCCTTCATCACTGGAGCACACTCATGGATGGGTTTCCGGGCCTGGGATTCTCACTCGGAGCCCTCTCGTGCGCTCTGGATCCAGCATCCGGGCCTCCGCGCCCCTTCTCCCGCTCCATCCCGCCTTGTCCAATGAGGCAGCACACCGCGGACCCCGACTCCACACAGCCAGCCCCATTAATAAAGAGTTAAGAAAATTCATTAGGAAGTAGGTCTTTTATAGATTCCGTTAAAGCCTTCTTCCTACTTCTGTCACTGAGAAAGGATAAAAATCCTTTTATCACTCTACAACTTGTTAATGTCCCACCCCGGGAGCACTTCATCTGTAATAAACATCTTCACAAAATATGCATCCCCCGGGAGGAGCCGTTAATTTCCTCAAGGCCTCACACATGTAAGGGATTTTATTGCCTGCAGGTGCTTCATGATATTGTGTGAGCTTCTAATAAACGTCCAGTAAACCGCAGGTAGCGCCTCGGAGAGAGATGGACCCATGCACCTGTCCACAAAGGGCCTCCACGCACCGCGCCTTCACCTTCTGTGGCCCAGCCCTGGTACGGTCAGCTCCTGAGCCCAGCTTGCCCCTGGGGACACCCGCAGGTAAGGTCCGACTCTGAACTCCTTGACCCTTTTATGGAGCCTGGGGGACCCTGAAGGATCCTGGGGGAACCTGGGCCTCACTGCTGTTTGATGCCAGGAAAATCTCATCCTCAAACCTACACACCTTAGCAGGAATCGCAAACACGCCAAGACGTTCTCCTTTTGATTTCTTAGTTGTCTCTCCTTGTTCATTTTGGAGGTGTGACCCCTGTTACGATGTGCTGCGGAAATGTGATTATGAACACATTTAACTTCCTATTTTCTTAATAACTGAGATAGAGGGAAAAGGGAACTTACCTCTCTTACGTGAGTGTGTTTTGCGTATCTTAAGGGCAGTTTTTGGGATATTAAAAATAATTGCTAGGAAAATACGTTGTAGCTCAGTCACTAGAAAAAAGATGACTAAAGGAGTAATTAGAAGTTTGCATTTAATAAAAATCTCTCTGGGATTCTTTTCAATTTTTATCACCAAGTGAATCGTGGGGTGTGTGATAGGTGTCTGTGCAGATGTGCTTTGTGGCGGGGGGAGTCGTGGATGCCAGCAAGGGCCCATTCCTAGCCCTGTGAGTTGCAGAGCAAGACTTGGGGTCTGGGGGTTCAGAGAGGCCTGTGGGGAGGAGGATGGGGGATGGCCAAGGTCAGTAGCAGGAGACCAACAAGATGGCCTCTCCAGTTCTTTCCAGAATGAGGTGCCTCTGAGAACCGGGTGTTGGGATGGGGTGATCCCTTCTAAATCAAAGACAGCTTATGCTATATTTGAACAAAAGACAACTGGCATTTCTGGGACACCTTCACAGTGGTGGGTCTCTGAGGGATGTGACCTGAGGCCAGGATGGTGGCTGGAGCTTCTGTGAGCTTGGTGATCATTCAGGTCTGTGAATGCTGAGTGTGGACGGTTCAGCCCACCAGGCCTTATCTGTAGGTGCCCATGTCAGCTTGGCGCACACACCCCGCTCACAGGTTGGTACAAAGGAACCCAAGCTAGGGAGAGAAGGGAGAGGGCCACTGGATTCAGCCCTCCTGTGGCCCTGTGGTTGGCAGAGACCTCTCTCTGGGGCCTCGGAAGCTTCTGGAAAGAGGAGATCCCCAAATGGATTTTGGAAGTGTTGAGGAGGAAGAGCTAACTTGGCCGTGTTTACAGGCCCCTCCTTCCCTAGGTAGGAGCAGGCTGCGGCGGAATCCAACAGGCTCAGAATCCAGGACTCTAGGGTCGAGCAAAGCCGGACAGCTGAGCCCCTGGGCGTGCACATTCCTGGCCTGGGATGACTAATAATAAAACAGCGATAGCGTCACTGAAAATACGAGCGCCGCACAGCTCTCGCGGTGGGTCAGGGCCAGGCTCATTAGGACCTTATCTCTGGAATCTTCCTAACTACCCCTTTACAGGTGAAAAAGCTGAAGTTTGAGAAGTGAGGTCATTTATCCAAGGTCATCCAATGGGGGGGAGAGAAGTTCAGGGTGACCTGGAACAGAGGCAGGGGGCTCTACTTGTGCCACCACATGGCATCCTCTTACCAAACCTTGGAGAAAGGGCATCAGTCCCCATTTTCCAGAAGACAAGCTCAGGCTCACCCTACAGTAGGAGGAACCTGGCACAGCTGTGACATCTGCCTCCTTCCCCAGACATGGCTGCCCGCATCCCCCACTTCTCTGGACTGGGAGGGGAGAGGGCCATTCGCCCTCTGCCCCTGCCCTGGCTGGCCCGCCTGGCCTGGCCCAACTGAAGCCACAGGAGGGCCAGGGAGCCTGGAGTGGCTTCAGAGGTATGAAGGACATGATGAAAGCCCCGGAGCACGGGACCCAGCCAAAAGGTTAGAGGAAGCAGGATTATTCTGCCTGGGGAGCGGAAGGCCCAGGGGGCAGGGGCCTTGGCTAACAGAGAGCACCAGATGCTGACCAGCTGTTCCCTGTCTCCCTGGAGGCCCAGCAGGACCAAAAAGATTTCTCCGACAGCAGGAGGGAGTTGAGGAGGATAGGAAAAAGAACTGGCTGAAGGAGGGGCTGGGGCTGAGACAGTAGGAGAATCATCCTCTAGGGAGCTGTAAGAAACAGGATGGCAGCCCGTAACTGGGTTTTGGCCAGGAGGGCGATACTAGCACCCGGGGCAGGAATGTGGTTTGTGTGCAGCGGGAATGGGGGCACTCCCTTAAGAAGTGGTATTCTCTTCTGAGAACACGATCTGAATTAATAGACCCCTGTGCCCGCCCAGCCCTGCCGTGTGGAGCAGGGGCTAGGCCACCCCAGTAGGGTCGGCAGTTCGAGGTCTCATAGGAGCCTCTGAGGCCATTTCCCTAAGCTCAATGCGGGAGGTGAGAGGTCTGGGAAACCCCACATCTCAGGGGCCTGGACGGAAGCTGGCTGGGGAGAGCCAGGCCCACAAGTCCCGACTTTGAATGGCCGAAGTTCCTAGAAATGTATCCTCTACCCCCGGTCATCAGAACACACAGTAGTAAACTGTAAAGCAAGCATCAAGGAAATACACAAAGTCCCGATTCTCCCTGCAGTGAACAGTTTGGTGCTTAACAAAAAAATCCAACGGAAATTTCTCAGTGTTTTTGCTTGTGTGCTTGTTGGGTGACCCAGTCAGGCACGTCCTCCCTTGGAGCCTCAGCTTTCTTATCATAAAGCAGGGACGGTGTCAGTAATGTGAGAGGCTTGCAGAGAGGAGTTGGTGAGACACAGAAAAACTCGCTCAGGGCCCGGCAGCTTCCTTCCCTCCTGCAGGTCTCAGATCCTACCCAACCCCCAATTCACAGATGGGAAAACTGGGGTTCAGAGAGGAGATGGGACGAGTCTGTCACACAGCAAGCTGATGGCCAGGCAAGCATTGTTCCCGGCCCAGCACAAAGCACTCTTTTCTTCATGGACTCAATTTTGCTTTGAGGTGGGAAAACTGGGATGTCCCTGTGCAGGCTGCTGGACCCTGTTTGGAACCCAAGGCTAGGGCTGCCAGATGGCACACACCAGGGCAGGTGAATTTCATAAGAACCAGGAATAAGTTTTTAGTATAAGTGTGTCCCATGCAACCTTTGGGACATACTTATGCTTTAAAAAAAATTATTCCTGGCTGGGCATGGTGGTTCACACCTGTGATCCCAGCATTTTGGGAGGCCGAGGCAGGGGGATTACCTGAGATCAGGAGTTTGAGATCAGCCCGGTCAAAGTGGTGAAACCCTGTCTCTACTAAAAATACAAAAATTAGTCAGGAGTGGTAGTGGGTGCCTGTAATCCCAGCTATTTGGGAGCCTGGGGCAGGAGAATCGCTTGACCCCAGGAGGTTGCAGTGAGCCAAGATTGTGCCACTGCCCTCCAGCCTGGGCAACAGAGCGAGATTCCATCTCTCTCTCTCTCTCTCTATATATATATATTTATTTATTCCTGGTTCATAAGAAATTCAAATTTAATAGGATGTCCTGTATTTTTATTTGCTAAATCTGGCAATCCTACCCAGGGTCCCAGTAGGGCTGCCCCATCTCCTCACAGGGAGAACCTTCCAGGCCCCTTCTCTGGCAGCAGAGACCCAGGTCACAGTCACTTGCTCTCAGCTTGTGCAGACACCAGAAAGCCGTCACCAGCCCTTTTCTGCTGCAAAGAGTAGAAAATGAGTTTCCTTGTGATTTTTTTTCTTTCAATATATATTTTTGGAGGGAACTTGGAATGGGGAGTGGAATCCCTTAGAATGGAAATTACTTATCGGGGAAATGCGGCGTTTCGCGTTTGCTGTTTGTAGAGAACGTAGCAGTGCCGGCAGGCAGCCTCTGTAATCTATGGTTTATCTGGAAGGATACAGAAAATAGGAGGTATTATAAGGGAAACTTTTCCTTCTGGTATCTCTGGGGCCTCATCGCCTCAATTTAAAACTTGTAAGACACAGGTGAATTTTTAAGGGTTAAAATGAACAGAATAAGACAAAATATCAGAGAAATTTCCTGGAGTAGCCTTGGGAATATGGTTCCCTGGATCAATGGTATTTCATTTTTCGAATTGTTGAGAGCTTTTTCAAAAAATTATTTCCAAGAAAGTCATTGTGTTTGTATATAAAGAGATTCAGAAGGCTTTTCTTTTTCTTTCTTTCTTTCTTTCCATCTCTCTTTCTTAAGCTAAGACAAAGATGTTGAAGACAAATTGTTTGAACAAAGCAATCAGGAAAAAATATTTACAGAGTCAAGAAAGATCAACAGAACATGAAAAAAGGAAACATGAAAAGTAAATAAAATACACACTAGAAAAAGTCTTTATATGAGATTTTCTTTAAAATATTTTAACATTTGACCTTCTACCTCGGTGTGCTATTCTAATCCCATTTAGTTTCAAAATGCCATAACTATCAGTGTGCAGATGGATGGGCTTTTAAAAAAATGCCATAACTAGAACTTCAAATCTCAACCACTTTTTCTCACTTTTCCCAAATATTTGATAGCTTTTTTTTTTTTTTTTTTTTTTTTTAAACATCTTCCTGGACCAGGAGAAACATTCTTCTGTGGGAAATTCATGTATTCAATATATTTGCTTTCCAGAATAGTCTTCAAAGGCATTCAGGCTTTGCCTTTAAAATGGTAACATTTTGCAAAGGCCAAATCTGAGGCCCAGTTGACACCAGAATCAGAGCGGGAGGAGTTTCCCAGCACCCACCAGGTCTGAACTGGTGAGGGGAGTCTCAATCACTGAGTGCAGAGTGGGGCTGGAACCAAAGGGACGAAAAACCTAAACCTGCACCCCATTTCTATCTCGCATTCATCCTCTTCCCTCTCTGAACATGGACCCAAGATCGAAATCTCAGCCTGCAGCCTGGAGCCGGGAGGTGCGGCTTGATGTCAATTACTGCCCAATTCCAGAGGTGCCATCAAAGAGTTAACTAGGATGTCCCAGCGCGCAAATGTGGGATAATTGGGAAACAAATTCTACAAACATCTTGAAAGGGGCAAAAGACCTTTGATCTTTCTATAGAAAGGGAGACATTACAATGCCGTCTGCCTTCTGGGGCCTGCACACATCTCATACCAGGTTAGAGGATGGCATCTTTCTGAGAAATCAGCCGACACCTAATTCCATCGTACCTTAATTATCCTAACTGGTTTCGCATGGTCAAAGGCATTTTCTCCAAAGATTAGAGGAGAAAGAGGGACTGACAAAATAATTAAATATGCAATTTGCCAAGCGTGGGCAATATGGCTTTGAAATCACCTTTTCAGGAAGTTTTACCGCTTGTTCATTGACATGTATATTGCAGGCTTCAGACTTTTATTTAAGCTCTTTTGATTGCCTTAATGGATTAATACCCGAGTACCATCAGCGAGGGGCAGAGACCCAAGGCTGTTTCTAATTTCGAAAATATTGCGCCCGCTTCCTCTGGTGTTATGACAAAAACAAGTATGTAGAATTTGCCTTCTCACTTAAAGGAACAGGCCTATCCCCTCCAATAATTGCCTGATGTAAGAATCTGCATCTCACACATGGTGTTGTCAACCTTTCATGGTGCCAGGGGCCAGGGTGCTGGCAGCATGGGCAGGCCCAGGCGGGCCTGCGTTGTGTGCATTTGGGGCGTGGATCGGTTTGGGGTGGCATCCCTGAAATGGGTCCGTGTCTCTGGACAGTAGAACGCCTCTCAACCTAAGGCCCTGGCAGCGTCCGGGGTGTGGAGGAATGTGTTACTGCCTTGCTTGTAACTCCTGCTGTGGGTAAGAAACATTCCATAGGGTTGGGGGTGGGGGGAGGCTGCTAGTCGGGATTTGGAGAAGAATCTCCGCTCAGATCCCGTTGCATCCAACAGAGGCATCCGGAAACCGGAGTTTGCTGTGGGGGAATAGTTTGCATTCTGTCCTCATGATGGGGAGAATTAGAGTTCAGAGGAAGGAATCCGTAGAAGTGATTGCACCATTCCCATCTTTTGGCTAAGCTGGGTGTCTGGTGGCGGGGGACAGTGTCTAGGGCCTCCTCTGAGGACATGAGGACAAAACCTCCTGGGGCAGATTTTGTCTGGTCTGGGACATCCAGACATCTAGGTACCCAGTGGGCAGAAGAGGGATCATCTCAAGCATGCAGAGTGGCTGGGTACTAAGAGGGGTTAAAGGGTAGATGGAAAGGAGAGAGAACACAAAAAGACAGGGAGAGCCGAAAAGAAATACTGAGAGGAAGAAGAGACACCCACGGAGATACTGTCATACCCTCTCACCTGTGCACACACGCGCAGAGACAGCAAGATTGCCTTTGAAGGCAGAGGGACAAGGCCTAATTGTCCCAGGGATGTGCACAGCGGCCTGGCTTTTCATCATTCCCAGAACTCTCTAATGAGGCTGTGGCCTCTCCTGGTGGGAACTTTGCTCCCTGAAATCAGCTTTGATAAAGTGGACAGACCGTCTGGGACGAGTTACTGGGTTTTCCTCTTTTCCTTTGAACCCTGTGGTGGTTGTGCTCTTTCATGGCAAACAGAGCAGGGACAAACTTGCTGGCCTCTGTCCTCGGGCGATACAGACCAGCCCACCTCCGGCGGGCACCCAGGCGTGTGGGGCAGGGAGATGGCAGGCCCTGGTGGGGGTGTCACTGGCCCAGGCCTCTTTGTGGGGCTTGATATCCAGACCCACTTGCCTATCACGCAGGTTCTGCTGGTCCCCCAGTAGAAGCAACACCTTAAACGCATCTCAGCAAATCGCAGCAGCCAGGAGGTCCCTCGCATCATGAGGGCACACAGGCTAACAGCACTGATGACAAGAACGCTGGCTGCTCACGGAACACTCACTCTGCATCAGGCTCTGAGCCAAGTATTTGACAAATGCTATTCATGGCAGTAGCACCCGTGTACCCCTTTTCCAGAAGAGCCAACAGAGGCTCCGAGAACTGGGCGGCTCACTGATCAGAGGCAAATGGGACCGAATTTGTCATCCCTGGGTCTGCTCTCAACCACTGGTCTTCCTGAAGGTGGGGGAGCCTTAGCTGGACCCCTGGACTCGGCAGTTTTCTAGCTGCATCATCCCTCTCTCGTTTCTCTTACCCATGACTGGGCTTTCTGTGAGGTCACAGCCGTAAAGTCAGCAAGGCCTCAGCTCTAAGGTCTCTGGACACCGATCCCTACCTCCTTCTCTATGCCCCGGAAGGATGCAGTGTCCAGAGGTCTCCCTGAGCCCCGGTGTCCTGGGCAGCAGCTCTGGAAGGAATGGGGGGTGTGGAGTTATCCACTCTGGGGCAGGGGGAGAGGAAAGGGCCTGGCTACCACAGGAGGACCACCAGCCCGGTGGGACTTGTCTTTGATCTCCGATGATTAAAACAAACACTCTCTCAGGTGCTTCCTCCTTGTCCGGGAAGGCCCTCCTTCCTGGCCGGCAGACATTGAATGGCCAGGGAGAGACTACCTGGTCCCAGTCCCAGGGTCCTCACTTGGAAGACGTCGTAGGCTCCAGAACGCCCTGGCTCTGTCTGGCCTGCTCTCCATCTTCTGACGCCAGTTGCCTTCCTCCTTCCCTGATCCCAGCCTCTGGCTCCTGAGGCTTTTCCGCCAGGCTCCTCAGCCTCCTCCCGGCTACGGCTCCCTCATCCCCAGCTGCAGCTGCCCAAGTTAGGCGGCGGGGGTGGCTGGGGTCCCGCTCACTGCAGGCCGTTCACCTCTTGTCTCTGAAGTTGGCAGGCCATGAGGAATGACCTGAAATTTGTTCTAACTTGTGAAAGAGAGAACATTGGCTGTAAGCTTTAATTTACTCTGAGTGCCCACTGTGTGCCAGGCCCTGGGTTGGTGCTGGGGAGACAGCAGGAGTCAAAGAGGTATGGTCCTGCATTCATGGAAGGGCTTCTTGTTTTTTTTTTATTTTTTATTTTTTATTTTTTTATTTTTATTTTTTAGAGAGTTTCACTCTGTCACCCAGGCTGGAGTGTAGTGTCGTGTTTTTGGCTCACTGCAACCTTTGCCTCCCGGGTTCAAGTGATTCTCCTGCCTCAGCCTCCTGAGTAGCTGGGACTACAGGCATGTGCCACCACACCTGGCTAATTTTTGCGTTTTTAGTAGAGACGGGGTTTCACCTGACCTCCAGTGATCCACCCACCTCGGCCTCCTAAAGTGCTGGGATTACTGGCATAAGCCACCTCACCCAGCCGCTTTCTGGTTCTGATGAGCAGTGGATTCTCTGCCACACACTTCACAGCTGTTTGAAATATCGCAGAGCACAGCTAGGCCATGAGGAGAGAGGGCTGGGGACAGACCTTCTTGTTCAGTGTCTGGGGACAGCCCTCCTGGTTCTCTCTAGGTCCCTGGGGATGGCGTTTGGTGGGGAAGCGCTCTGGGGTAGCTTCCTGCTCCCGTCCTAAAGAGCTCCCTCAGCAGCTCGGGGCCGAGCCACACGACACCTCTGCTGGGAAGTGGGAAGTTGCATATTCCTGCCTGTATTCCTGCCTGTGACTGTATTTCCACGTCCTACCGTTGACAAATCCTCTTGGACTTCCTGGTCACTTCATGATGACAGCATGCAGAGGGAGGGGGGTAATCAAAGGAGCGGCATGATGAGGGCGAGGGGTTTTTCCTCCCAAATTTGTGTGATGAAAATATCCAAACATACAGAAGAGTTGAAGGAAGAACACAAGGAACATTCTCAGAGCCCCTCCTAAAGCCGACACACACAACCATGTCACATGCTTGCTTTATCTGTGTATAGATACATCTCTAGAGCTATGTATTTTTTTGCTGTAAGTTTGAAAGTAAGTTCCAGGCGTCATCCCTAAATACTTCCGTGTGCATGTCTAAGAATGAGAACATTCTCTTAACCGCAACACCATTATCATCTGAAGAAAATTAGCAGTGATTTGAGAGGGAGGGATTTTGAGAATTAGTTAAGGCGTAAGCATTGGGACCTGTGTTGATGAGGAGGTACTGTGTTGTATTACTGTTCGCAAAGCTTCCTTTGAGCTTGGTCCTCCTGCGGGGCAGCTGGAGGAAGACGGAATGACACTCCCATTCCAAAGTTTGAGATCTCCGGGGGAGCACAGCACCGCGCTAGTACACAGTAGGTGCTTGGGTTGTGCACAGGGAACACGTCCCAGGCCAGAGGCCACCGCTGGGTCCCCTTTCATGCTACTGGGCATAGAGGGTCCTGTTTTTCCAGCTCTGCCCTGTCCGGAGAAGAGTGGGGTGGGGCTTGGCACGCAGATTGGATCTGGGCTCGAATCTCTGTGAGACCTGGGCTGATTGGAGATTCCCCCTGACCAAGTCCTCAGCTCCCCTCGGGGTCACGGAAGCTAAGCTTGGGTGGGGAGATGTGGGGCCTTCCCGGGTGCTCAGCAACCCTTTCCTTTACCCTGTGGAGGGGACCTGGAGACAGGGACAGCAGAGAGGTTCAAGTGCCAAAATCCCCCCACCTCAACCCAGGGCTGAGATGGGCCCCTGGATCTTCCAGCTATGATGTCCCCAAGAATCTGCAAAATCTCCCACGAGCCTTTCTGATGGGGGGATGTGCATGGGGGCGTGCCCAGGTGAGAGTTGCTGATGGGGGCTATGGGTGACTGCATTTATCTGTGGGTGTAACTGAGGATCTCACAGGTCCAGGAGGGTGGTCCTCATAGGTGTGCCAGAGACTGGAGGGGACGAGAGTGCATTTTGGTGCATGTATTGATGTCTGAAGATGCAGATCGGGGGGCTTCTCATGTCAGAATGTGGGGCTGTGCTCTGTGTAATGTTAGAAATAGGGCTTGGGGAACAGAATATTATTCAACCTTAAAAAGGGGCAAAATTCCAACACATGGTACAACATGGTGAACCTGGAGGATGTTATACTAAGTGAAATAAGTCAGTTACAAAAAGACAATGCAGAATGAATCCAGTTATGTGAGGTATCTAGAGAAGTCAAGTTTATAGAGGCAGAAAATGGAATGGGGATTGCCAAGGACTAGGGAACAGAGGAGTGGGGCGTTCCTTTTTAGTGGGGACAGAGTTTCAGTTTTGCAAGATGAAATGAGTTCTAGAAATGAATGGGGTGATGCTTGTACAACAACATGAAGGTACTTAATGCCACCAAACTGTACTTTTAAATATGGTGAAGTGAGTGAATGTTGCATGATCTGCATTTTGCAACAGTTAGAAAAAAAGCGGGGTTCTGGTGCCCGTGACTGACTGCCTTGTAAAGTTTCCTGTTTCTGAATGATGGTGACACCCACCCCTGTCCCTGTGTGACCCGATTGCTCACTACTGTTTACTAGGAAAGCCAGAATATTGTCACTAGGAGAGAATATTGTCAATCAGAGGAAATCTAACAGAGCCAGAGAGATGCTTTGGGGATCATACAAGTCTCAAACCCAAGACCCGTTTCTGGAAATGCTACCGTGTTTGAAGCAGATCTCACCAGCTAGGAATGGAAACAGAGGCATTCTGTCAAAGGAAAGAACTTGATGAGAAATTGTTTTATGAAAGCCAAATTTTGGCATGTTTTCACATTTTAGTTTGTCAGAACACAGAGTAATAAATGTTCAACACGTTGTTTGTGATTTTGCATGGTTGATTCCTTTATGATGACAATTTTATTTTTCGAGTATGTCCCAGAGTCACTGCAGGATTCCAGAAGAGAATGGGAGAGACGTTTTACAGTTTATCCCAGCAGGACCATTGGGAGAGCAGTTTTTATTTAAAAAAGAGAGAGAGAGAGAGAGAGAGAGAGAGAGAAAAGGGGGTGGCCCAGGCCCCTGTCCCCCTCCCACGGTTGGGTCAGGGGTTGGGGTGGCAGCCAGGGCTGTCATCAGGTCCCTGGTTATGAAGCTCCGGCTGCTGGCTGCGGTGGGATCTGTTACGGCTGCAGGGCCTGGCTGGTGGGAGGAAACTTGGCTCTGCTCGCTGCAGTCTTTGTTTCTGGGGTGATGCCTGGTGGCTGGTTTGTGGTTGCGAACATGGGGAGCTCAGACAAGGAGTGGGAGCGGCCACCTATTTGGTGTGGAAGGCTTGGGAGGCCTGCCACAAAAGCCGCCCCATGGGAGAGGGGGACTGGTTGCATGAGTTTCCTCTTCTAAATTCTTGTCTCCACCATCAGTGGATGGAGCAGGGGTTGGGTTCTAAACCCTGGTGGGCTGACGGTGGCGGGATCCAGGACAGCACCAGGAGCCTTCACACATCTGGCCCTGTCACCTCCAGGCTGGGCAGGGCACCTTGCCTCTGAAAATCTGTTTCCTCAGCTGTAAAATGGGTCTTTGTGCCCACCCCTCAGGCCATCTCCTGGGCACTCAGACTGGGCTGGGTGCTTCGGAGACAATGCTCCACCCAACTCTGTGTCCAATTCTGAATCCCATTTTCAGATGAGGAACTGGACCAGAGACAGGGAGCCACCTTAGCCAAAGTGCCCACAGCAGTGGGGGCAGCGAGGCTGGGTTAGGGTCCTGACTCTGTCTGCTTAGGATCTGCATAGGAAAGCACCCAGGCTGGCTCAGGTGGGAGCTCTATCCTGATGAAGTGACCTGGCTCCTGGGCTGAGGAGGAAGAGCAGGCTTCGGGGGACACAGGAAGCCTAGTGCTGAGCAGAGCTCAAGGGTCCTGGTCCAGTGTGGACAACTGTGCTTGAGTCCCAGAGGGTCTCCATGGAGGGGACGAGGGGCCTCGGGCTCCTGGATCTGTGCTCTTGGCTGAAGTTCAGGCAGCTGGTGAAGGGGCTGTGTGCGCCCCACACTGTGGATGTGCCAAGTGGTGAACCCTGACATCTGTTTGCATGGGAGGGTCCTCTTTGGTGGGTTCTGAGCTGGATGCAGGGGCATTCAGGTTCAAGGAGCCCTCCCAGGGAGAAAGACATGGGCCTGCTGGTGTCCAGAGGAACTTCCATGCAGATTTGGAGAAGGCACAGAGAGGCTGTGGCACTGGTCTAGTGTCATACAGCATGTTGTCAGAGGGACCACCTGCCCAGCCCTCCCTGGGGCCTTTAGGGGGTCATCAGGGGTCTGAGGCTGGGACTGGGGGAAGCATCTTGCAGCCCAGTTAGTACTCCCACCTCTTTGGCGTCCTGTGGCACACAGAGGGCCTTGGAGGAAGGACATGTGTCCCCAGTGCCTCTCGGCCAAGGCCTTGTTCATCACATGACTGTTTTCACACCCAGGCCTGGGCCAGTGGGCTTGAACACCGATACTGGCCAGGGCAAGCTGACGGGGAGGCTGGTCAGGGGTTAGTTCAGGGTCCTTCCCCCAAGATTCAGCCCAGAAACACATCCAGCCAATCGTCCAGTGTCCCTCAGCCCCTGATCACCACCCCTGCTGTAGGAAATGCTTTTAAGAAAGTTGAGGTAGGGGAATCCAAGATCCCTGGCACTGGCTGGGGGTGAGGTGGCCCCGCCACTGGCTGCTCGCAGAGGGCAGACTCAGCTCCTGCCCCTCTGACCTGAAGCCGCGGAGGCCTCCAGCACAGCAGCCGGAGCTTCCATAAAAGAATAAGGATCACATTCCTCACTTTTTAAGTTGCACAAAAGCTGTATGCATAATTGATGTGCAATAAACGTGAGCGGCTAGAAATTAACTACATGGAAAAAAGAAGAATATACTTAATTGTGAAAATTAATTTTGCCTCTATTCTTTTTCTTTCTTTCTCTCTCCCCCTTCTCCTGCCCTTTTACAACTTGTTATATTCTCAGAACCCTTCAGATCTGGCTGGGGATCATCTTCTGGACGACTCGCCTGCTGACCTCTTGCCAGGGAGCCGAGGACAAGATTAGTTTTAAGCCGCAGCCTAGTCAGTTGCTTTCAACAGAGGGTCCGAGAGCGCCCACGAGCCGGGTGGGGTGTTACCGTGTTACACAGAGGAACGTTGTAATCATCCCCCAAGACCTTCCTCAGGGGACCTCTGTACCTGATTTTAAAGGCTTTGGTAGATGCAATTTCGAGAGCTGCCTTTGGAAACTCGGAGAGAAAGCTCACCGTGGTGCTTAAAATTCCTAAACATGAATTTGGTGGTTAAAAAGCCAAAGGCCTAAATACATTTACATATATTCAGACGAAGTATTTTAAGCAATAACCTCTAAGGCTCTCTTTCTTGTTTTTCTTCTACTTTTTTTTTACGAGGACAAGACCTTTTCTAAGGAGCGAAATTTCCCAGTGGAAACATTTCTTGTCGTGTTCTCATTGTCACATCTCTTGATAAAACCTGAGGATTCAACTTCAAGAAACAACTCATCTACTTGAAATAATGGTTTAAAAAAGAATTATTTCTTGAGAATAAAACACTCTATTAACAGATACTTTAAAATATGATTTATTGCACACACATAACAACAACAATAACCTAAAATATCGCATCGCTGGAAATAAATCACTGCCGATCCCATCTTCTTTCCATGTCAGCTGTTTTCCTGTTTCTGCCGCCTTTCCCAGCCCTGGTCTGTATCAGCAGATAATTTTAAAAGAGGCAGAGGAGTCAAGAGATGGAACCCAGAGTTGTCTCGGCTGTTTGGGCAAGAATTGTGTTTTCAGAACATCCTAGTTTGTCTCGGGCAGTTTGTAACTAACCCTTCTTAAGACTTTGCAAACCGCAAGTAACACGGGGTGTCTCTGAGTCCCTCCATTACCAGATAAATTTACAGCCAGAAAAGAGACTATCATTATGGTCGTTTGTGCTCCCTGCCACCTCTGCCCAAGTACCTGGTCTTGTTTAAGATGAACTGCTGTCATCCGAGAGCTGCCCGGTCACTGGGGACCACGGGCGAGCCGTAAATAACCAGATCTGTGGCTACGGATCATCTCTGGCTAGCTGTCTGGCCCGGCCGGTTCCACTGTAGCCCAGCTGGCAAATGTGGCTGCCTTCGTGAACAGGTGGCCCACAGCGGGCTGTGGATGGGCAGTGGGCTGGGGCAGCAGGCAGGTTTCTGCAACAGCCTTTCAGGACCAACTTGGTTCCAGCCCGAAACCCCCACCCACCGCCTGGCCAGGTCCGGCCACAGACCTTTGCATTAAACAGCTTCTGACACTAAAAATCAAGGTCTGTCGGCTGTTGTCATAGGAATGCAATATCCTCTGGAGGTTCCCTTATTAAAAACCAAGTCTTGCCACTGCCGCCCAGGATAGATTTCTATTCCATTTGTATTGATCACCGGGAAATGTCTCATTCTCCGGTTGACAAATATGGCCAGCAGGGAGTTAGTTAGCGTTTGGTGGAAAACATTTGTTTCCACAGTGATCTGGGGGACCCTGAGCTTGAGCTGTGGTTATATTCCCAAGGTCGTGGTGAGTAATCTCTAGCTATGATATAGAATTACAAATGTGGGAAGTACAGTTTTGCAGAACAATACGGCCTGCCAGGGGCTTCAGAAATCATCGAATGCAGCCGCTTCATTTCACACTCGGGGTTAAGGTAAGGAACTTGACTTACCCAGGGTCACAGAGGCAGTGGCACTTCTAGGAATATCCTACAGATAATACTCACTGGTGTGTGCAAATGATACTCATCATGGCACTGTTTATAAGGGCAGAAGATGCGAAACCACCTAACCAAACGCCCATCATAGGAGATTCAGTAAACAATTATGGTATATAGGCAGAATCATGTGAAATTGCCTTTTTTTTTTTTTTTTTTTTTGCTGGTCAAAAATGGTTGAATATAGACAATCTCATAGGGGCCAATCTGCTCCTTCTATTGAATGGAATGACGTGTAGTCTTCAGAGGAACCAGATGGAAAACTCTCCCAAGATATGTTATTAAATGAAAAAAAGCAAGCTGCAGACCAGCGGACCTGTTATGCTCCATATCCGTTTTTATGAAAAGAGACATACCCACATTGGCTGGTATAAGCCTCCACTAGAGAAAGAGAGACAAATTGTCCGCGGTGGCTGCCAGGGGAGGGAACAGGCAGCTGAGGTGGGGATGATGTGAGGCTGATTTTCACTTTACAGCTTCTGTACTTTCCAAAGGTTATACTAGGTGTGTGCATGGCAGACACGACATCAATTCAAATGTGAAACAAAGATCCGAATTTCAGTAGAGCCCTCATTACTAGAGGTTAAATGCTCAGCCGACTCTGTGGTCTGAGAATTCTGGGCTTCAAGTCATTTCATCTCACAGAGCCTCAGTTTTCTCATCTGTCAAGTGGGGGTAATGATAGTGTTGACTTTTTGGAGTAGAAGTGATAGTTTCCTTGAGACATGAATGAGAAAGGCTCGGCATTGTGGCACAAAGTAAATGTTACCTGTTATTATAAACGACACATAAATCATAACATACACATGTGCACACATCAATCCTTATATTGACCCATTTGGCATTTTGGTTTTCTTGGAAGAGTCTTAAAAATAGCTGTGTGTGTTCAGAGACAGGAGTCAAGATTCCTGAATGTTACATTTGCTGGGGAGACCGTGTTGCTGTTGCAGTGACGGCTGCCCACGCTGAATTTACAGGGTGGGTCTGATTATTTTTTTCTGAATCAGTAAATGGTCTTCCGCATCTCTATGTACACAGGCAGGTGAACTAATAGAATTAAGCTTATTGGTTTAATTCCTCTGGGCCCCCTTGGCGAGTGGAGAGCAGCTGGATGAATATTTTAATTAAGCTCCGACACCCAGAAGTCAAAGTCCCGGAGTGGTCCCATTGGGCAAGGTCTCTCGGTTTGAGGTTTAATCAAGTTCGGCTTCAGAGTTCAAATTTCTTCCTGGACAGAAATATGTCATTAGGCGTCCAAGATTTCCACTGGAAAAAAAAAATACAACTTGACTATATTTTCTCTAGAGAATGACACCATGATTCGATTAGCCTTTTTTCCTTGACATTTTGCCCACTTTATTAACTTCTGCTTTGCTTTTAAGCAGGTAACTACTGTTTTACTTCCCCGAAGAAGCTCATAATATTATAATTCAAGTGTCAGGACAGATTAGGTTAAATGAACTGTGTAATTCCCAAAGGAAAACAAACTTCAAAACGGACGAGGTTTGCCTTGTCACATGTCATGGATTGCATTAGCGGGGAACGGCGATTCTATCACCTAATGTGCTAACGTTGGCTCAAGTGTTCCCCACTCTGCAAGGTGAGAAATTACTGAGCTAACAAAACATTTAGTTTTTCCCTCTTTGCATTCTTTCTTTATGAGATCCTGAATGTGACATTTTCACCAAAAAATCTCTGTGCTTATTTGTGAAAAATGTATATTAAAACCAAAACCCATCAAATGGAAAGAAATCACAGATGGTTTTATTCACAAGCAGTAGAATTAATGGCCTCTCTTCTCTTTATAAATATTAGAAGCAGATGAGTTCATTACGATTTCACCCTAATAAAGAAAACCTGCTTGATTTTGACAAGACATCGACTTATCTAATACATCTACTAAATAACAAAGCTACTTCCCGCCCGTAAAACACGGCTCGAAAACACCAGCTTTACCTGGACTGCTTCTAAATTAATGAAAAACACTCCAAAGACAGCAAAAGAAGTGGGGTGCGGGGGATGGAATTCAAGAGATTTTTTGAAAATGTGACTGATTTGGAAAAGAGAGGGTTTTGAAATGTTTACTTTGTGGTGGTTTGAAATTTTTACATCTTTCAACAAAGCGGGCAGAGAAGTGAAACCATCTGAAAGGGCTTTTGAAAAGAGCGATTCAGCACAAGTTGGACGAAGCTGCGGTTCCTTTATCTCAGGGAATCTGTGGACATCGTGCAGGGGAGGCCCGGCCCCCGTCCCACTCCTCCCCAGCGCGGCAGCCTCAGCCACGGCTTCAAAGCGCAGTTGGCCGAACATCCTGGGAGGGAATCGGACACCGCGCCCTGGGGCCGCACGGCCGGCTAGTTCCTATTCCTGAGCCCTGCAGCCTGATATGGTCATCTCCTTGGTCATGGGAGCCCGGGGTATTTCTGTTTGTGCGGCTTTCAGCACTTGTTAAGAAAGAAGTGGTAGGCTCAAGTGAAACTGCGAAAGATGGTTTTTCTCCCCAGAGCCACGGCAGTTGGGGCCTCAGCGTATCCATCATTGCGAAGATTGTTCTGAGAAATGGAATGAGTCAGCCCTGCCCAGAGGGGGAGGAAAATGAACCATGCATGGAGCCTCTGTCCCGGGCCCTTCTTGGCTGGGCTCCTGTGGAAGGGTGTGGGCTCCTTAGCCTGAAAGCTGCCCAGGGAATGCCTTTGGGGAGGGAAGCCACACGGATTAAGAAAAATGGCACATCAGCGTGGCTTTGGTCCCTGATTCTACCACCGTTCAGGACTCTCAACCTGGATTCCATCCCACACTTTCCCACCCCAAGACCACTGGGGGTTTACACGGCAGAGATCAGACACCTGTACTCAAGGGTCATGGTTGGGGCGGGAGTGGTGGTCAAAGCTCAAACACTATTTCTAAGCAGCTACTTAAAAGTGAACCAAGCCCGGTACCTCCACATCGTCCCAGGAACCTGCATCTTTCTTGCTGTTCTGTGCTCTCTTCCTCCCAGTGAGGAGCTATGAATTCTCTGACAGGCCCAGGTGGAGTTCCGAACCCTGAGATCATCCGAGTCCTTCCTTCATGCCTCAGTTTCACATGTAGCCAACTTCTGGGGAGATTTTCGAGGAAGCAACAAGTTTGAGCCAAGACCCCATGATTGAAATTCTCTAATAAATCCCTCCCAGCTGAGCCCTAAGGGGCTGTAGTTGCTTCAGCAAGCAGGGACGGCAGGAAGGGGGGGAGGGGGAGTGTTGCAAAGTTCAAACAGGACCTGGAGTGGTGGGGGTGGCGGGGGATTGTGCCAGGAGAGGAGGCCACCGAGCCAGGGCTCAGAGTTAATTAAAGAGCCTGCATGGTGGCACCTCTACGCATAGCTCTCTCCCTAGGCAAGCATCAGCAACTCGGGTTCTTTGCAGAGATGGCCTCTCATTTAGGGGCAAGTCTGGAAGAGTAGGAGACTCGAACCATATTTAGGATGAATGTTTGCGGCCCTTGGAAGGTCCCAGCCTGGCAGTACTCTGCCCTCCCACCAGGAGTTGTGAGGGAACTGAGGTTGTGTTCAAAAGCCTCATCAAACATCAAGCGTGGGTTGTCTTCAGGCACCAGGCTGTGTCCATCACCTGGGTGACAGGGGCCATCATCTCCCCCACTTTACAGATGAGGAAAGTGGGGCTCAGGGAGGCAAAGCTACTGGCTCAAGGGCATATTGTGGTGGTAGGGGGAATCCAGGTTGGAATTCATATCCTCTAGTTTACGCCACTGGCTGGAGATGGGGACCCAGGCAGAGACCAGCAGAGGACAGTTGGCCCTGAGTACACGGCCCTCACCTCAGCCCTGACCCCTCGCACTGTCCGTGACATTCAATCAGGTGCCGGTGATGTCTGGCCCAGCAGTTGGGGCAGGGCCTCCACAGCTTCCCGGCGACAAATGGTTCTCATTTGAAAGGGAGGTTATAAAAACACATGCCCAAAGACACTGTCAGGGAACTGAGGATTAATCTCATTTCAGTCAAAGACCATTTCAGATATTTTTCTGGGGGGGAATGGGGGCGGCATAGCCCTGGCTGGGAAGGAAGTCAGAGTTCCTGGCGTGCCCCTCAGGTCGGCGGGTTTGAAGGCGGCTGAGTTGCCGGCTGGTGGGGGCCAGGGTCACTCCATACCTAGCAAGGCAGAGTCTGACAGAGGAACGTGGCTTTGCTCCACGAGTCCCCAAGGCTGGCTTTGCGGGAGGCCTACACTGGTGTGGACGCTCACACTGCGTTCAATATGTTGGCTGTGTTTCAGGGCAGTTTAAGTTGCCAAAAGGAAGGGAAGGATTAGGCGCCTGGGACATTTTCATTTTCTGGATGGTGTCAAAAAGCATCGTGTTTTTGCCGTGTGACTCAACCAGAGCGGGCCCTGAAGGGCAGCCAGGGGAGGGCCACTGCCGCCAAGCCTCCTGCCCAGACACCCGTGGCTGCACAGCGAGTCCCCTACTCCAGCCAGGGACCAGAGGGAGCACCCACTCTAAGCCACCAGCTCCCAAACTGGGGGGCCTGGGTCCCTAAATGACAACCCGTGGGATTTGGGGCACAGGCTTGGGACTGCAGGTAGCGCCTCTGCTGAGCGGGCATAACCCCAATAGCTCCATTTACTGAGAGCTCAGAGGGTGCCCAGCAGCGTGGGCCAAGCTCATCTTATTATACAATGGCTCTCTGACGGGAGGACTTTTCTTATCCCCATTTTATAGCGAGGGAAATTGAGGCTCAGGGAGAGGCGCAGGTAGCTTGCCTAAGGCCTGGAAGCTGGGCAATAGTGATACATCTTTAACTTTCTCAACAACCTTTTAAAGGAGGGACTGTTGACCTCCCCATTTTCCGGATGCGAATGTTGAGGCTCCTGATGTCACTGCCCAAGCCCACCCTTTAAGGGCAGGTGGAGCTGGGGGGCTTACTCGGGCCTCCTCAGCCGACCCGCATTCCCAAGCAAGGCGAGTGCGGCTGGGCCCGGCCTCGCAGTCCGTGGGAGACGCCCCGGGACCACGCGGTCCGGACGCCGCAGGGAGTTGGAGCCCGGTGGCGCGCTGCGGGGACTCGCGCGGGGGGCGAGCCTCCTTCCAAACACACGTCCGCGGCGCGGTGCCGAGGGATTGATTTGCCGCCAGTCCGCGGACCTCCGTCTGGTGTTTGCCGGGATCCGAGCATCCCCAGCGCGCGGCCAGGGCGTTCCTGCAGGGCCCAGCCAGGGCCGGGGAACCGAGCGCCCCCTCGCGGCCGGACCGCGTGAGAACCCGTGTCTGGGGACGGGGCCCGGGGCGGGGGCCCGGGGCGGGGTCACGGTGGGAGGGGCTTTGTGCGGGGCGGCCCTGGACGTCCACCCTGCCCGGCAACCTAGAAAGGGAGGTGTCAGGATCCTCCTGTTCCAGGGTAGAAAGCAGGCCAGAGACCTCCTGGGGCCCTCGCGCTGGGCAATGGGACTCCAAGGGGCTTTGCCTCGCTGCGAAGTGCCTCTTCCTGGGCCTGCGAGAGGTGGTCTCGGCCCCTGCCAGGACCCATCCTAGGGAGCGCCCCCCAGTCAGTGAGGTGGGGTGCTGGAGGCCTGGCCCCACATCATTCCTCTTCCCCAGCAGGAAGCTCTCTCGAGCGAACTGGCGCGGGTGCTCAGCCTGGAAGCAGATTCCAAGCGTGCTCCTGAATCTGCACAACGCCAGGGAACAGGTGGGGGAAGGCAGCTCACACGACCTCAGACCCTCAGTCCCCCTTCCTGCCCGTGGAGGGGCCTGGTAGGGCTTCCCCATGGCCAAACGCCCTCTGCTGCACTCCCACAAGGCCATGTGCCTTGCTCCAGGCCAAGCATGTAACGGGTTTGCTTAATTCCTCCTCCAGAAAGCCCTGATGGCTGCTGGCTGCTGGCTGTTGGCTGCTGTTATCCCAGAGCCCCAGGGGCACATCAAGGGAAGTGACTAAGCTGGGCCCTAACTGGACCTGTCTGACCTCATGAGCCGTCCTCACCTTAACCCCACAGGACAGGACACTTCCTTCTAGGTGCGCATAATCCCGGCCGTGCTCGGGAGCGGCACTGAAGTTGGACATGCCTGGGCTGGAGGCCCTGAGGGCCCCTGTCTGACTGTGTGCTTCCGAGCACTCTCTGGAACCTCAGTTTCTTTATCTGCTAAATGGGGCATCCCTAACTGCAGGACTGTGGTGATGACACACATAAGGCTACCCCTGCTGTCCTCCATAAACGTTTGCCCATGCCCAGTGAACAATGAAATACCTCCCCCCTTGACATTTGCTGACCTTCCCTGGGCAATGCATCCCAGTCCCGCCGCCTCTAGAGCTCAGGGCGTACCTTTCCTCCTCCAGAAACCCTTCGTCACTCATCTTCCAGGGAACGTACTGGCAGGAAAAAAAGCCAAACATTTTTTTAAAAGGGTTTGGGAGAACAGGCAAACGTTCTTAAACAAGACACAGAAAGCACGATCATAAAGGAAAAGATTGAAAATTGGGCTATGTTTTGTTTTTGAGATGGAGTTTCGTTCTTGTTGCCCAGGCTGGAGTGCAATGGCGCGATCTAGGCTCACCTCAACCTCCAAATCCCGGATTCAAGCGAGTCTTCTGCCTCAGCCTCCCGAGTAGCTGAGATTACAGGCATGCGCTGCCACGCCCGGCTGATTTTGTATTTTTAGTAGAGATGGGGTTTCTCCGTGTTGGTCAGGCTGGTCTCGAACTCCCGACTTCAGGTGATCCGTCTGCCTTGGCCTCCCAAAGTGCTGGGATTACAGGCATGAGCCATCGTGCCCAGCCTTTGGTCAATGTTTATTAATAACTTCAGTTCACTGAAAGATACCATTAAGGGCTGGACATGGCGGCTCACACCTGTAGTCCCAGCACTTGGGGAGGCCAAGGCGTGTGGATCACTGGAGGTCAAGAGTTCGAGACCAGCCTGGTCAACATAGTGAAACCCCATCTCCACTAAAAATACAAAAATTAGCCATGTGTGGTGGCACACATCTGTAATCTCAGCTACTCAGGAGGCTGAGGCAGGAGAATCGCTTGAACCCAGGAGGCAGAGGTTGCAGTGAGCTGAGATGGTGCCACTGCACTCTAGCCTGGGTGACAGAGTGAGACTCTGACTCTGTCTCAAAAAAACCAAACCAAACCACACCAACCTACCATTAAGAGGTTGAAAAGGCAAGCCACAGCCTAGATATTTGCACGTTTATGTGATAAAGGGCTCACTTTCAGGATACATAAAGAATATAAGGAGTAAGGCAAGGAAAAGACAGACACTCAATAGAAAAATGGGTGAAAGACTTACCAGATCTTCACAAAGGAAGGTTTACAGGTGACCAATAAACATAGGAACATGTGCCCGACTTCATTAGTCAACAAGGGAATGCAAATTTCAACTGCAATGAAATACAGCTTCACATCTGCTAACACTGCTAATCATAAAGTTGGACAATATCAAATTTTGTTAAGGATGTGGAACAACTGGAACTGTCATTGCTGGGGTGAGTGTAAATAGCTACAACCACCTTAGAAGACTATTTGGAAATATTTACGAATTCTGCAAATATGCCTCTTTTGTGATCCAGCTAATTCCACTTGTATACTTGTAGGTATATTTCCCACAGCAGTGTGTGCACACATTGGTACATAAGCCACCTTCCCCAACCCATGTATCATCCTATTTCAGGATCAGTGCCACACTGCTGAATTTTATTTATTTATTTATTTATTTTGGAGACAGAGTTTTGCTCTTATTGCCCAGGCTGGAGTGCAATGGTGCGATCTTGGCTCAGCACAACCTCTGCCTCCCGGGTTCAAGTGATTCTCCTGCCTCAGCCTCCCGAGTAGCTGGGATTACAGGCATGCACCACCACTCCTGGCTAATTTTGTATTTTCAGTAGAGATGGGGTTTCTCCATGTTGGTCAGGTTGGTCTCGAACTCCCGACCTAAGGTGATCTGCCCGCTTTGGCCTCCCAAAGTGCTAGGATTACAGGCGTGAGCCATCACGTCTGGCCTTTTTTTTTTTTTTTTTTTTTTTTTAAATTTTAGAACCATTTTAGATTTACAGAAAAACCTCGCGTCCATAAATTTCACATCCAGTTTCCCCAGTGGTGAACACCTTACATTAGAATGGCACCACACTGTTTTCATCAGCTTTGCAGTGTCTGTATCCGGAAGAGTGAATCCCCATTCTACTATATTCTTTTTTTTTTTCAAAATTATTTAACTAGTGTGGACTTTTATTCTTCCACATGCATTTTAGAATAACTTTGTCAAGTCTCCCCGCAACTCTTGCTTGAATTATTTTTAGAAAAGAATTTGTGATTTTTATTATGATTCGTTTAAATTGTGATTTGAGCTGAATATAGCAATTTGAGAAAAACTGGCATCTTCACATTAATTCAATGAATAAATATTTAACAAGGGCCGATTTTGTGCCAAACAATCCCCTATTCATAGAGGTATACATGAAGAACAAAGGTTCCTGATCTTAAGGCACTTAGAATGTTCTAGTGGAAAGGGGTCTTGGAATGTTAAGCTGCTCCATCCATAAACATAGGGTATCTTGCTGTTTCTCTAGATATACTTTGTCTCTTACAAGAGTTCAAAAATCTTCTTCATACAGGCCTTGGCCATTTTTGTTAGGCTAATTCCTAAATATTTTATGTATATATGAAAGGTTCTCTTATCTTCTGTTTTATTTCCTAGTTGCTGTTGGACACATAGAGAAATGCTACTTATTTCTGGGAGTTGCTTTTATTTTATTTATTTTTTTGAGACAGAGTCTCACTCATTTTGCCCAGGCTAGAGTGCAATGGCACCATCTTGGCTCACTGTAACCTCCACCTCCCGGTTCAAGCAATTCTCCCACCTCAGCCTCCTGAGTAGCTGGGATTACAGGTGCCTGTCACCACACCCGGCTAATTTTTGTAATTTTTAGTAGAGACAGGGTTTCACCATGTTGGCCAGGCTGGTCTCGAACTCCTGACCTCAAGTGATCCACCCGCTTTGGCCTCCCAAAGTGCTAGGATTATAGGTGTGAACCACTGCATCCAACCAAGGGAGTTGCTTTTATATCTGGCAACTTTGCCTAACTCTTCCATTTGTTCTCATAGTTTGTTGATTCTGTTAGGTTTCCTATGTAGATAATTACATAGCTTGCTGAGAATGACAACTCTGTCTCTTCTTTTCAATGCTTATACTTAATTTATTTTTCATGTCTTATGGCATTGGCTTGGACCACCAATGTACATTGAGGAAATGATGGTAGTGGGCATACTTGACTTGTCTCTATCTTGAAGAGAATTCCTGGTAAGATAGTTACCAGATGCATTTTCTGCATCAATTGATTGTGGCATTTTTCTCCTTTAGTCCATTAATGAGATGAATTACACTAATGAACTTTCCACTGTGAGCCATTATTGCATTCCTGGGATAATCCCTACTCAGTCTTAATGAATGAATATTGAATATACTGCTGAATTCAGTTAGATAATATTTTGTTGACGATTTTTATATCCGTGTTCATAAAGCAATGCCAATCTCTAATTTTTGTGTGTGTTTGTGTATTGTCGTTACCTGGTTTGGAAGCCACTCATCTTTTAAAGTGCGCTGGGCTGCCTCTTACTCCTTTTCCTATTTTCTAGGATGAGTTGTGTCAGAAAAGGGATGTCATTTCTTGGGAGTCTGAGTAAACTCACCCATATGATGATTTGGTCCCAGGGATATTTTGAGGAAAGGGTTTTAAATTTTATTTACATTTTTTTTTTTACGTCAATCTCTGTCCTTTTTTTTTATTATTATACTTTAAGTTCTAGGGTACATGTGCACAAAGTGCAGGTTTGTTACATATGTATACATGTGCCATGTTGGTGTGCTGCACCCAATTTTATTTACATTGTTTAATAGTTGTTTAGGTTTTTCTCTTTCTTCTATCGTATTTAGCGAGAGGGTTAGCGAGGGCTGGAGTCGTTCTTATGTATGGGAGTTCGGGGGCGGGAGGGGGGGGAGGGATTTCTCTTGGGGGGGGGGGAGGAAGGGAGGGGGAACCCCCTAGAAGGGAGGCTCATGCAGTTGGCCTCTTCTTTATTATCTTCTCTCTCTTATCTGTCTTCTCTTCTCTCTCTCTCCTCTCCTCTCCTCTCCTCTCCTCTCCTCTCCTCTCCTCTCCTCTCCTCTCCTCTCCTCTCTTCTCTTCTCTTCTCTTCTTTTCTCTTCTTTCTTTCTTTTTTTTTTGGACAGTTTTGCTCTTGTGGCCCAGGCTGGAGTGCAATGGTGCAATCTCACCTCACCACAACCTCTGCCTCCTGGGTTCAAGCAATTCTTCTGCCTCAGCCTCCCGAGTAGCTAGGATTACAGGCATGTGCCACCACGCCCAGCTAATTTTGTATTTTCAGTAGAGATGGGGTTTCTCCATGTTGGTCAAGCTGGTCTCAAACTCCCGACCTCAAGTGATCCACCTGCCTCAGCCTCCCAAAGTGCTGGGATTACAGGCGTGAGCCACCATGCCTGGGTGTTTAGTTTTCTTATACCAATTTTGACATTTTATATTTTTCCAGATATTTGGTAATTAATACATGGTTACTAATAATATTCTTGTTAGTTAACTGTTATATCTGCAGTTATCTTTTGTTTTAATTCTTATTTCCCTCTTCTTTCTCCTTATCTGAAGTTTGTCTCTTTCAGTCTTTTCAAAGAGCCAAATTTTGACTTTGTTCATAATTTCCGTTTGCTTGACTTCATCGTTTCTTTGTATTGTCATTATTTCCTCTTTCTTTGCATTTAGTTTTTGCTCTTTTCCTATCTTCTTCAGTAAAAAGCGTGGCTTGTTTATGTTCAATCTTTCTTGCTTTTGGATACATTTAAACTGTAAATTTCATTGTCTCTACTGCTTCAATCGTGTCCCACAATTTTTTAATTTTAATTTTAATTTTTTAGAGATGGGGTTTCTGTCATCCAGGAGAGTGGAGTGCAGTGGTGCAATCATAGCTCACTGTAACCTAAAACTCCTGGGCTTAAGCAGTCCTCCTGCCTCAGCCTTCCAAGTAGCTGGGACTGTAGAAGCACACCACCATGCCTGGCTATTTAAAAAAAAATTTGTTTTTGTAGAGACAGGGTCTCACTATGTTGCTCAGGCTGGTCTCAAACTCCTGGCCTCAAGTGATCCTCCTGCCTTGGCCTCCCAGAGTACTGGGATTACAGGTGTGAACCACCATGCTTGGCCTTCCACAAATTTTGATATGTAGTGATTTAATTATTATTTTCCTCTAAGATGTTAATAATTTCCCTTATGTCTTCCTCTTATTTAATTGTAGTGCATTTTCCAATCATGTGTCATTTTAAAAAGCTATCATTTTGCTTTATATTTCTTATTTTTTCATTGTATAATCATAGATGGTTTTAGATACGATGTTGGCTCTTTGGAATTTATTGAGGTTTCTTTAGTGGCTTAGTACACAGTTGATTCTGAAAGGATACGGGATCTACGCTGGGTTGAAAGTTCTCTGCTTATTAATCAGGTTATTCAAACACTTTATATCTTTGCTCATATTTTGGCAGTTTGACTATAGTTTCTGAGAGAGGTGGGTTAAAATCTTCAAGTGCAGTTACTAGCTTATCTGTTTTTGTCTCTCTAGCTCTGTCAGTATTTCAAAACTGACAGGCTCTTATTCCAAACAACTTCTCCCTGCCCAATGTTGCCAGGGTCCTCCCACATCTCTTAGAGGAGGCCTTTTGTTTATATTTACCTCATGCTCTGCCTGATCTATGACTTCTGCTTCTGCTGGTGTGGGTTGCTCAGCTTCTTCTCTTCCCTTGGTGGATGAGATCTTCTGGTGTCTGTTCTCCCACCTGCCCCTGGGAATTCATAATTCCCTGGGACTCAGCTCCACTGACTGGTAACATGTAACTGGGGAAGTGGTGAAAGTTCAGAATTGAGTTTTGTTTTCTTTTTTTGAGATGGAGTCTTGCTGTGTTGCCCAGGCGAGAGTACAGCGGCACAATCTTGGTTCACTGTAAACTCTGCCTCCTGGGTTCAAGCGTTCTCCTGCCTCAGCCTTCCGAATAGCTGGAATTACAGGCGCCTGCCACTGTGCCTGGCTAATTTTTGTATTTTTAGTAGAGATGGAGTTTCACCATCTTGGCCAGGCTGGTCTCGAACTCCTGACCTGGTGATCCACCTGCCTCAGCTTCCCAAAGTGCTGGGATTACAGGCGTGAGCCACCGAGCCTGGCCAGAATTGAGTTCTTACTCTCAGCTGCACACTGAAATCACCTCGGAAGCTTGAACACTACTGAATCCTTGGTACCTCCTGTAGAGAGAGATTCTTGTTTGATTGGTCTGGGTATGGGTCTGGGCACAGGAATTCTAACCCACTCTCGGAAGGTTCTAATGTGCAGCTGAAGTTGAGAACCCTGTGTCCGCTCCAGAGAAGGATGAGGAGGCTGGGGATGGATGTGTCTTGGGTGTTCCAACCTGTGCCAACCTCTGCCCATGTGCACTCCCCATCAGGAGTCCAGCCCTCAGGGCCTTCCCAGACCTCTGCCCCCACACCACCATTCCCAAGACCTGCGTCTCTGCAGCAACATGACCCAAGGTGTGCGGCGAGGGGAGGAGGGGGCTCAGGGCCAGGCAGCTGCCCGCCTGTGCTCCCTCTGCTGACACCCCTCCCCAACCTGCAAATAGATGAAAATGACCCACCTAGGGCAACGTGGGAGGGATGAATGGGCACAGCCAGAAAACTGACGTCTGTCATCTGTCATCTAGGCACCCGACCATCTTTCACTCTGCTCAAGACTTTATTGAGGCTTCCCGGCCAGGCACAGTGGCTCACACTTGTAATCCCAGCACTTTGGGAGACCAAGGCGGGTGGATCACCTGAGGTCAGGAGTTCGAGAACAGCCTGGCCAACATGGTAAATCTCTACTAAAAATAGAAAATTATCCGGATGAGGTGGCAGGCACCCGAAATCCCAGCTACTCAGGAGGCTGAGGCAGGAGAATTGCTCGAACCCAGGAGGCGGAGGTGGCTTGCAGTGAGCCGAGATCATGCCAATGCACTCCAGGCTAGGCGACTAGAGATAAACTCTGTCTCAAAAAAAAAAAAAAAAAGAAAAAAAAGAAAAAGCCTTTATTGAGGCTTCTGATGCCCATGTTCATGAAGCAAGCCATGCTTCTAAATTTTTTTTATGTGCATTATCCATATCTAGTTTGGAATCAACTTATCTCTGAAGTTCTCCAGTCCCTGAGACCTGAGCCCCTGGCCTTTTTAGTGCTGGGTCTTGTGACCCATCCACCTCCTCCCTTTCTCTGGCATCCCCCAGAGCTGGGTTCTAGAAAGAGACATAGCAGCCCGTGGCAGTTTACCTTCCTGTCCCACCATCACCACCATGGACTGATGCCAGCTTGCAGCCAGGCCCTGTGTTGGGTCCTGCAGCTTCAGAGATGAACCAGACAAGGCTCAGCTTTCACGTCCTCATCTGATCTCTCTGGGGCCAGCATCAGGGCGTGTCCAGGGAGGCCTGCCGCTGGCCATCACGGGCCCTGTATCGCTGGTGTCTGTCCTTCAGGGGTTCCTCAGTAATTGAGTCTAGTTCATCTGTCTACTTCATCCACTCTAAGGAATTCATTCAGAGAGCATTTGCTGATGTCCACCATTTTTCTAGGCCTGTGCTGGGTGCTCTGGGTATACAGTGGTGGGGGAGGGCATAATAAATGAGACATGGGGCTGGACGCGGTGGCTCACGCCTATAATCCCAGCACTTTGGGAGCCCAAGGCAGGTGGATCACCAGGTCAGGAGTTCGAGGCCAGCCTGGTCAATATGGTGAAACCCCGTCTCTACTAAAAATACAAAAATTAGCCAGGTGTGGTGGCAGGCGCCTATAGTCCCAGCTACTCGGGAGGCTGAGGCAGGGGAATCACTTGAACCTGGGAGGCGGAGGTTGCAGTGAGCCAAGATTGCACCACTGCACTCCAGCCTGGGTGACAGAATGAGACTCCATCTTAAAAAAAAAAAAAAAAAAAGAAAAGGAAAAAAAGAGAAATGAGACAGAGACATGGACCCCTTCTTCCAGGAGCACATAATCTAATGAGAGGTACAGGTGGCTGCAATGCAGCGACATGTGGTCCCGTGTGCAAGGCACAGGCAGCTTGAATGGGAGAATACCTTTGCCTCCGAGACATCAGGATGGACATTACCGAGGAGGTGCAGGAACAGGGTCTTGAAGGATGAATAGGAGTTTTCCAAGTAGAAAAATGGGGGAAAAGCATTCCAGGCAGAGGGAATAGTATGTGCAAAGGCAGGGAAGCATATGAGAGGTAAGGGTTTGGGGAACTGCAAATAATTCAGCAGGGGTATCAGTGGGAAGTGAGCCAGGCCCAGGAGGGAGGGGCGTGGACTCGTGGGGACTCAGCCTTCATTCCTAGGGTAATGAGGGCAGGTTAAGTGGAGGAGTCCTGCTGGGTGGATCTGGGCTGTGTGGGGGATAAATGACAGGGCAATGTGGGAGGCAGGTGTGGCTAGGGGGCTGATGCTGCGATCCAAATGAGAGGACTTGAGGCCAGAACTAACCCCACAGCAGCAACAAGAGAATATAGTGGCTTGGTTTGAAAACAGTCAGATGACAGAACTGTCCAGCTGCAAATGGAGTGATCCCAAAGGGCTCCAGGTAGGGGCATGGGTAACTCTATGGGGAGATGGTGGAGCTATCCCAAAGATGGGAGGGTTGGAGGGGGAAGGGCCGTTTAGGACTTGAGATAGGATGGTTCATTCAGCTCAGCATGTCCTGAGCTCAAGGTGAGTATGGGACCTCCACAATAGATGCCTCCAGGTGGCTGCTGGAACTATGTGGCTGGAGCTTGGAGTGACTGACCAGCGACAGAGCTAAGCACAGAGAAAGGCTGCAGGGAACTGCCGGCGGGGATACAGATGGGAAAAGCAAGCCCCGGAGCATTAGGGTTGAGATGGTGGTCAGGCTGGGAACCAGCAGCTGGAGGCGCAGGGAGAGACATAGGCTCAGGTGCATGAGGCCCGTGGGAAGCACAGAGGAGGAACAGGGGCTGCCGGGCTGGCCCTCCGAGGCTGAGCCGCACCTGCCTTGGGCACCATGGGCCTCCTCCTGGGCTGGTCGCTACCGCCTTGGCTTAGGCCAGTGTAGTAGATTTCAGCTCCTTGCAGCCTTGGGGCCCTGGGCATTGCTCTGTCAGCCTTTTCAAGCAGTGCCTGAAGCCTTGTCCTCGATACCAAAGACCACCACTTGTACTTCCTTGGTGTCTCCAGACCCAGCATAGAGGAGGGACTCTGTACATTCTGTGCACAATAACATAGAATCAAGGCCCCCCAGAAAAGACCTGGCACGTGTGTGCTAAATGTCTCTGCTGCGTGCTAAATGCCCTGCCTGCATCCTCATTCCATCTTCCCAGGGCAAGCCATTGAGGGGGGGAAACTTTGGACAGATACAGGGTGCAGGTGACCCGTCGAAGGCCACATGGTCAGGAAGTGGCGAGGCCTGAGCTGGAACCCAGCATCGGCTGTTCTGTCTGCACCGCGGGTTTCCTATTTGAGCGTCTGGGCTGCTTTTCCTCTCCTACTGTGGGACAGAGACCTGAGACATCCCAGAGCGGGGGTCTGGTGTGAACGGGCTGCAGGCAGACCGGTGTCTGGCCCAGACGCACAGAGCATGCTAAGAGGAGGCAAAGAGCTTTGATGGTGGAACCTGAGCTGTTGGCTCCTCACAAGGAGTGTGGCGCCTGTCCCTGGGCACCCCAGCCTCCTTAGCTGGTGTCTGGAGTGGCCTCTCACAAGCAGGTGAGCAGGCGGGACAGGATTGAAACCACCCAGACTCCGATGTGCTGTGCGCCCCCAGACAAGGGCCCTGGGCGAGTAGGAGGTGAAAGGCACCAAGCACTCCGGCCCTCCCGGTCGGGGCCACCTTGCAGGAGCCGCTCCTGCCTTCACGGCAACTGGGGCTTTCTCCTTCCAGGAGCACCCTGAAGGCTGCCACCAGAGAACAGAGGGACTTTCTGCATCCCCCAGAATCCCACTGACTGTAACCAGGTCGTCTCAACTAAACGAGGGACAAAAAAGCCCACCAGTCCTTTCTAGAAGGCTGACAGGCCAGGTGGTGACAAGAGCCCTGCTGGGAGAGACAGAGCTGGGGGATTGCCCTGAAGGACACTGACCTCTGCTGGCTTCACACACCATGACAGCAAACTGGGGAAAGAGATTAAAACAAACGTTTATTTAACAAATTATATTAAGAATACAGACAATCACACAGTGGACTTCCCTTGCCAAGTACAAGAGTCACCTTGAATAAATATGCAGCGGGGACGTCATCCCTAAGGGCCTTGTCCAGGCCTGACACAGTCACACAGCAGCCCCACGGCCTTCGCTGGGAAAACAAAGCCGCCTCTGGTGGCAACCCCCGGACATGTGCTCAGAGTGGCAGGAGGAGAGCGGGCCGCCCTGAGGGTGCCAGGCAGCCCAAGCAGGGGCTGTGGGCTCAGGGGTGAGTGCCTGGCGTGGCTTCTGGGGACAAGGCAGGCCGCGAACCGAGTTCATGAGCTCAGCCGCTGCGTGGCTGCCAGGCCCGGGGGCTGCTTCCTCAAGGCCCTCCTTTGCCTTCATCCTCAGGCCCACCCAGTTCTCCGAGAAGCTGCAGGCTGGGATTCCCCACAGACACCTGTAGGCTCTGGAGGGCCCTCATCTTGGTGGAGGAGTGCAGGTAGGCCACTCCTGACTGTGCTCAGCACCCACTGCACAGTGGCCTGGTGACCGGCAGGGCCCAGTGGCGGCTGGGAAGTCCGTGACAGGACTGGAAACAGAAAGAGCATCCCCAGCACAGGCTTGCGACGGGATGGCTGGCCCGGGGGCTGGGGGCCGACCCCCGCCTCTGCCGCTTAGCAGCCGGTCAAGCCTCAGCCTCTTCAACTCTAACAAGGAGCAAAGAACATCTACTTCCAGGTCACTCTGTTTTTAGGGGGAATGAAAGGAGAAATGTGCTTAGAGAGCCTGGCCTAGAGCCTGGCCGGGAGCAGGTGCTTAGAACACGGGAGTCCCTCTTGTCCTCCCACCGACCTCCAATTCCTTTTACACGACCCCACTGGGTTCTCATCTCTCCAAGTGGCGGAGGACGTGGCTGGCATTTGTTCTTGGACTTGGGGTGGGAAGAAAGGCCTTAATTATACATTTGCAAGGGAGCCTGCAGCAAAGCACCTGCTCCTTATCACCTTTGTGCCATTTCCAAGGCCTCTGGAAAGACTCTTCAACTTTCCAGAGAGAAAGGGGAGGTGGTGGGGATGGTGTGCTCTGGTTAGCCATTCTGGAGGGACAGAGGCTGCCGGCAGGGACAGCAGCAGTGGTGGGAAATGCTGGGGGGGGGACCTGAGGGATGAGGCCAAGACCCTTCCCATTTCCAAGGGAAGTCTTGTCCTTCCCTCCCACAGCAGCCAGAGGGCTCGTGGAGAAAAGTACTCTCCCAAAAGACAGAAAAGCTCTCAATTCCTAGGTATGAGCCAGAGTTCCACGCCTCAGTTTTCCCGCACCAGCCCCACTCAGGTGGGCTTACACGCACATGCGCTCACACACACACACACACAGGCACACGCTTGTCCTCACCCACCTCTCAGAAGGCAATAAATGGTGGGTTAGGAGCAGCCTAAAACCTACCACAGACACCAACTTGTCCTTAACACTGTCACTGCTTACTTATCTGAAGCTGCCGTTTACTACAACGTTCACAGTCATTTACTCTTATGCTAAGTCCGTAATGCTATGGAGAAGATGGCTCCAGCTCGCCTGAGTCCACGCAGTTTGTCCTCTTCCTGGTGGCCTGGAGGCCCTGTCCATCCAGCAACTGCAGGAGGGCAGGCGGGGGCACCTGGCTGGGACCCCAGCTCGAGAGGGGCCTGCAGGGGTGTCAGCGGGGGCTGTGGGAGCCCCTTCCTCTCCTGCAGCTGCCCTCACTGCTTGTTCTGCGTCCTTGCAGACAGGGCTCCCACACCACTGCCTCTGAGCCTCCTAGGGTCCAGCAGAGCTGCCACAGGCCTTTTCCCAGTCACGGGAGTGGAGTGAAGGGCCCCTGGCATTATCTGTCAGAGGCGATCTCACAACCAGGGTACGAGAAGAGGTCGAAGGACAAAGTTCACAAACCCTAATGAAGTGGGCAGAAGTGGCCAGAGCTCTGCCCTCCTGCTGCCCCTGCCTGCCGGAAGTCACCCTTGTTGTTGGCCTTGGTCACACGGGCCACCATACATAGGTGCCGAGGAGCCACGGCAGACATAGGTGCCCCCCGTGGGTGCCACGGGGCTCCTCAGGTCCCCAGAACCACACTGGCTTATGTGAACAGAGCATTGGCGGCCAGCCTGGCGGCCCCCTCCCCGCTCAGCATCAGTCCTATGACGAGGTCCTGCTGCTGTGCTACCCAGGAGGCCTGAGAAGGCCACCCCCACCGGGGGCGTCCTCGGGTCTCAGGAAGGGAGAAGTGGCTGCTTCCCTAATCCACAGAAATCAAGAGGTATCCGAGTGAAGATCGGGGTGGCAGAGGAGGAAGATGGGTCCACACAGGGGCCTGGGGCCTGGAGACGGAGGGGCTGGTGCAGGGGCATGAGGTATTTCTGGCCCCGCCCGCCTCTTGGCCAGCTGCGCTGTCCGGCGCTACCTCCCTTTCCTCCTGTTCCTCTGGGCCTCAGCTAGCACTACTGTGGGCTGCCCAGGGCCTGCAGTGGGAGAGGCTGTCCCTGCTGAGGCAGTGGCTTCCGTGGACCCAGATACTGCAGCCGCCAATGGCGGCATCAAGCCCCACATCCAAGAGCCAACTCTTGGGGACCCAAAGATATCAGGTCCCCATACTCTGAGGAATCAGGACACAGTCCAATGCCTGACACCACAGAGTGAGGCAGCCCTTCACGTGAGGGCCCGGGCCCTGAGAGATGGCAGCCACCACTGCTTAGGCAAATGTGCCTCGGGCTGAGCTTGGCGCCCAGCACTGTGAGGACGCCAGCACCAGTGGGTACTCAGGATAAATGCCAGTTCTGGCCCAAATTTGGTGACCTGGGTCAGAGGGACCTTTCAGAATGACTTGTTCCTGTTAGCAGACACCGTCAAGACACCCCTGGCTCCGAGAGGGGCTAGGTGCCCGTGTGCCTGTATCCTCCCGGGGCCAGCACGTCTCAGAGGGTGTCCCTGTGGTCCCTGGGTCAGGGCACGGGCTGAGGCACCTGGAACTATCGTTGGCATGTGGTTGTTGCGCAGATGAGCCCTTGGGGGAGGCGCGCCATGGCCGAGCACAGCATCCTGGTGGTGGATCCAAGCAGGGCCGTCAACCGTCCTCCTCCCCAGAAAGCAACAACCCCTCCGCCGGGGGCAGGGGTGCTGCTCCCCGACTTCCAGGCGACTGGGTGAGAAGTCCATGGGACGTCCAAAGGGCAGGGTCCACTCCGGGGCCACTGGCTTCTTCCTTCCATGTCTTCTCAGGGCTGCTGTGAGATCCTGCACAGAGGAACTTGGTCCTGGCAGCCCTAGACCAGGGAGGATCAGCGGCCCTGGAGAGTCCTAGGCAAAGCTACGGGCCCCCAGGGTCTTCCAGGAAGGGACTCAACGGCTTAGTGGGGTCTGCCCTGGTAGGTGACAGGAGGGAATGGAGGGAGCCGGTGGGCGTCACTGGGCGGCCGGGGCAACTGCCCGGGGCCCTCAGGGTGACTCCGTGGTGAGTGAGGATTTTGGAGGACAACTGGTCATCACACAGACACGTTAGGAGCCGCTGGTCACTATAGCACACACAGATTAGTCATGGTTATGAACAACGTCCCCCGGAGGCCGGGGTGTCAGGCCAGCTGAAGACAGGACACGCCCACTTAGCTGCCCAGTCTCCGGGCCAGCCCTGCTGGGGCAGTGTGGGAGGGAGGGCTGGTGGAGGCGGCAGGAGGAGGCGGGGGCAGCAGCCCCTGCCGTCAGTAGTCTGAGCGGTGGTCTCCCCGCAGGTGGCCGCTGGCTCCTCAGGACTGCGGGATCTGCTGACACCTGGTGGGGCTGGGCGGGAGCCTGGCGGCTGCGCTCTGCTCTGTGCGGAAGCTGTACTCGTACTGCAGGGGCGGGTGGGGACAGAGAGACACAGTCAGTCCATGGGACACCAGGGAAACCCCTCCACAACCTCAGATCAAGAGCAGGCAGAGGCCTGGGCTGCCTCATGGGGCATCCTGACATAGGGCAGCTGGCCAGGCTGGTGCCAGCCAGAGCCTGCCCTCTGCTGGCCCTCTTGGGCCCCCGAGCTGTGCCCGGGAATTGTGCATGTGGCGTGTGTGTGTGGACACGCCTGTGGGGGTGACAGGCTCCTGTGGTGATGGCTGGTACCCTCCACAGTCCCTGCCTGCTCCCTGTGAGGCCAGGCCTGGCGCCAGCAGTGTGCAAAGCCATGGTGCCACCCACCTGCCAGGCCTGTGCTGACTGTTATGGTCTCCTGCCCAGCAGGACAGTTCTCATGCCCCTGCTGGTGAGGGCAGATTCTCAACCCCAAACCTCGCCAAGGCTGGTCTCAGCTGCCAGGCTCTGGGGACCTGTGATATGCTGGCTCCACTGGACCAATACCAGGTGGTGCCCAGGGACATGGGAAGGGCCTCCACTGTTGTCCCTGGCACCGTCCACACCCTCCCCATGCCTTCCTTACGGAGTCCTCAGAGGCACCCCTGCTGAGGACTCCTGACAGGCCACAGCGGGGCCAGAGTTGCTGCCTGGGGAGGGGACCTTGCTCCACGGCTCAGCCCTGCTGCTCCCCTGTCTTGAGGGAAGGAGTTAAGCCTCACACCAGAGGCCCCAGCTTAACCAACCCTGGCTCACCAAAATGAGTTCCAAGTCTGATGGAAATTTAGAGAAGGGATAAGTACCTCTGAGGGGGCTGGGAGCACCTGTAGTTCACTTACATGCCAGGTGAGGTCTTGATGCCCAAACATAAAGCAGGACATGTGGGCAGAGCGGGCATCTGGGCAGAGCAGGCACAGGGCACTCCAGCCACAGAAATGGGCTGGCAGCTGCCTGGCCAGACACAGGTGCAAGGTGCTGGGGCTGGGTGGGGTGTGGGGAACAGGCTGGAACCCTACGTCAAGGCAGCCTCGTGGGCACATGGATTTTAGGAAGCAGGAACTTAGATTAGATGAGTGGTTTTCAAGCATTTTAAATGTTAAAAACAGTTTTAGCAGTAGAATTGCTGTAAGAAGAGCTCCCCTGCAGACAGCAGATGGAAGTGGAGCTGCCCTGTAGGTGAGCTGACTGTGAGCTGCAGCCCCTTGGGGGACACCTGTAGACAGCCAGTCCAGGAAGGGAGGCCGTCAGGAACACAGTAGGGGTCACACCGCCCAAGGAGGAGGCCAAGCACTGCAACCAGCCCCAGGGAGGGCCCTGGGGTGCCCACGCCCTGCCCACCAGCAGGCAGCCTTCCAGGCCTGCCCAGCCCTCCCTGCTGCCCAGAGCAAGCTGCCTGTAGCAAGGAGCCCTCCCGAGGGCCCTGATGAGTGAGGAGGGCTGCAGGGCTGAGCCTTCAGGGGCAGAGTGGGGCCCAAATGCCATCCAACCATGAAGGGGCATGGGAGGCCTTTTTCCCTTAAAGTGGAAAACTGGTGGGGAGGCTGTGGCAGCCAGCAAGTCGTAGCCCAGCACTGCATCCATAGCCACAGACTAGCGCCACGTCCACAGCCAAAGCCCAGCACTATGTCCACGGCTGCCCCTGCTCCACAGTCCCCAGGCTGACCCGGGACAGATGGACAGACCTGGGTCTCAGCTGGGGCTGAGGCTGGCCCTGCCCCGTGTGCAAGGCGGGCTGAGCAGACATGTGGCCCCCGAGCCACAGGGAGCCCTGTTCACAGCATCTGCTGCCTGGCAGCGTGCAGAGGGAAGGACCCGAGGCTGCAGGGCAACTCAGGCAGGCTCCTCTCCTCTCCTGCCCTCAGTGAACTCATCTCTCAGGTGGGGTGATGCGCCCACATCCAGGCCTGCCCGGAGGATGGAATGAGCAACGGCAGCTCAGGGACCGCCACGCCCTGGCACTGAGCAAGCTATCACTGAACATCTGGCTGCTCCACAGAACCCACCATGCAGCCCCAGCCCTCTCACTTTCCTACTCGCCAACCACCAGGCACAGGCGGCGGTCAGGAGACTCCGGCTCCGGGAGGCTGAGGAGCGGGGCGGCGCCAAAGTCTGGGAGGACACTGCCACCTGGTGGCCGGCTAGGCACATGCACGGCAGGGAACAGCGGCAAATTTATTCCCTGGCTGGCTTCATCAAGCCCCCACCGACACCCGCCCAGCGCTGGGCTCCCAGGGTAGCAGAGGACGGGGCGGGCATGCCCAGCACAGCCTAGCATGAAGGCCACCTTCGAGGGCACATGCACGGGGCGTGGGGACCACCGGAGAGGGCAAGGAGGGCTTTGCGGGCAGGGGGCATTCACATTTTGAAAGCAGATTTGGGGCCTGATTGGGGAAGGGACTTGACAGTACCTAGGGCAGCAGGTGCCAAGGTGCAGAGGAGTCCCCAGGCCGACCCGGTACAGGGGCACACACGCCTGTGGGGACAGCGGGGCTGAGGGCCTACGGCGTGGATAGTTAGGCCATCAGCCCTGGCTCGGGAGAGAACAGGCAGCAGGCTTTTCAACCCTGAACGCACATCAATCCCCGGGGGTCCCGGTCAAACGCAGATTCTGACTGGATAGGTCTGGGGCCAGGCCTGAGAATCTGCATTTCAAATAGCTCCTGGGTAACCCCATGCTGCTGGTCTGGGGACCAGTTTAGACAATTCTACGACCCAATCACTGGGACCTGGGAATGGGTGTGGATGTGGATGTGCAGAGAGGGAAGGGCCAGAGACCACATGCTGTACAGAGAGGAGCTGGGGAAGGACTGGCGGGGGAGGGGGCGGGGGTGGGCCATGGCTTGGAGGTGCTCCACTTTGGATGCTCCAAGGCCATGCCAGGGAGATGCCTGCAGAGGTGAGGCATCTCAGATGACAGAGGGAGAAAGCCCAGAGCCAGGTTCCTGCAGGGCAGTGGAGGGGCTGGGGGAGGCTTCCTGGGCCACGCGCTTCTGCTCCTTCAGTAGGCCTTGCTGTATCTGCTGGTCCGGGTTCCTGGGAGTGGCAGGGAGTGCTGAGGGCTGGCCCGCCAGAGAGCAGGTGAAGGGCGGCTGCAGTACCAGCCCGAGTGTTCACAGCCAGAGGGCCTAGGCCCGGGCCTGGTGGGGGCTTTCTGGATGGTGAGCGGGGGAGCAGGACGCTTTCACGCCTGTGTGAGCAACTGGTTGATTGGGCAGAGGAGCTGTCCTGGGGACCCTGTGCCGCTGTCCCAGTCTCTGTGGCCAGGAGTGGGGACAGGGTCGCGGGGAGGGCATGGCTGGGCCCTCTGGGCTGCGGGAGGGCGGAGAAGGCGCCCCTTCCTGCCTGCACCGCGCGGGTCCCCGCGAGGGCGCACAGATTGCGCCCCCACCCTCTCTCCCTCGGGATTTTTTCCCTTTTTAGGTTATCTTGGCTGGAGAAAAGCGCCACCCACCCCCCTTCTTGTTTTCCCTAACTCCCTAAATGAAATTTCAACATATGTCCCGCGACATAATCCCCTCTGGCTGCGGCCGCCTTCCCGCAGACGCGGTCCCTGCCCGCTCCTCCCGCCGTGTTTACCCAGGAGACGGGGCCGCTTCTGGAAGCCCTTTCACTCCCTTGGGCAAACAGCGAGTACCTTTGAAGGTGGATTTGGGCCCGGATCTGTTTACTCAAGACATTAGTCTCCTGCATAAGAAAAACCTGCACTCGCGAACAAACAGCAAATCCTTTTTGAATTAAAAAAATTTTCAATTAAAAAGCATTTGGTCCGCACAGCTAGGTCCAGCTGCGCAGCGCCGGGCCTGCGCCCTCTGGTGGGCACAGGCCGCCACTGCAGCAGCTGGGCAGTCCGGGCCTGGGGCCTCTCTCGGGAAAGAGATGTCACTGTCAGGGGTTCTGCCAGGGGTCCCGCAGGCCCTGCCAGTGGTCCTGGGGACCCTGCCACTGATGGCAGCAGGCGTCTCCGGCCACGGTGCGAGAGTCTCAGCTTCTAAAAGCCTTTTCTCATAGGCCAGTGTCCTGCGATAGGAGGTGCCAACTGTAGCTTCCAGCAGCACCTAGGAGGCAAAGTCACTTCAGCCCCAGCTTCGAGGCAAAGAGGGGGCAGTAGAACCTAGTGGTCTACTCACAACTAGGACGATTCGTGTGCAAGTGCCTTGAGAGTGAAAAGAGCCCTGGTTACGCATCAGAACCAAAGGCTTTAACCACAGTGATGCATGCGCCCCACCTGGGACTGGCAGGAGTGGTCCTGGTTTAACTGGCACCGGGACACCAGCATTTATTGAAAACACTCAGGTGATTTCAGTATTAACTGCACTAATCACCAGAGGGGAAGGCAAGTGCACTGTCCCTCCAGGCTCCTCCCTCCTTCCACACCAGGTCTCATACTGAGCGCTCTAGAAGGCTCCAGACGAGAAAGGGCAGTAAGGGGCTGATCCCAGCACCCGAGCTTTGCAGAGGAGGAAAGTGAAGCCCAAGAAAGGATCTGACTTCCTGACGTCCCAGATTGAGCTGGGCAGTGCTGGACCAGGCCTGGGCCCAGAGAGGCATGGGGGGCGGGGGGGCGAGGGGGCAGGTGCTGTGCTGGCTGGGAAACCTGCATTAGGGCAGACATTGGCACCCACTTCTCTTGGGATGCAACTCCAGCATGGAGGCCAGACCGACAGACATGAACTAGTGAGCTCATGGGTGAATCACGGTAGGGTCTGGAATGGTGTAGTCCAGAGGGCAGGGGCTGGGCCAGGCCAGGTGAGGACAGGTGGGAGGGAACTAAAGGGGCCAAGGCTGGGGCCAACAAGAAGAGTCTGGTGCAGGGGTGGACAGACACTGATGGGTGGGCTTGGGCAGGTGGATGGGCCTGGCCCTAGCACAGGCAGGGAGAGGTGGGGGAGATTCTGCATCGCAGCCCCACCTATCTGCTTCTCCAACCCCCAGCTCAGCACTCCAGTCATCCCCTTCCATCTCAGGTGCTCCCACGGCCCCGGCCACGATACAGGCTCTTCCTGTTTCTAAAATCCTAAAGCTTCAGCTTGCTTACACAAGGGGCTCCATGTCCTCATCTGTTTCCTGAAGATGAGGAATGCAGCCCTGGCTTCTGAAACACTGCAGAAGGAGAGAGGCAGGGCCCAGCACACTGCCCACGTCATACGACAAGGCCTGAAGTGCTGTATTCCCGGGAGGGGCCTTCAGGGCCCCATGGCCCCATCCTGCAGGCCTCTTCCGCAAGACGAGGGTGGGCTGCCCGCTGCTTTCTAAGGCATATTCCGGGGCCCCTCCCCAGGCAGTAGTTCAGTGGGTGTGGGCGCTGGTGTTTTGACAAGGACCCAGGTGATTCTGAGCAACTGTCTGGTTTAGAAATCCTGCATGTCTTCTTCCAGCAGCTGCGGGACTGGCTGAGGCCACAGAGGCGAAGGCACCGGCCTGTAACCGCCTGACACTCTGTGGTCTGAGCCTTCCCATTTTCTCCATGGGAGTCCTTGCTTCCTACTTGGGCCATGGTTCTAGAGACAATGGAGAGGCTGCATACCCAGCGGGAAGCCCCAGGTCCAGAGAGCGCAAGAAAGTGCTTCACCCAGAGGAAGGTTGTTCACGAGCAGATGGGCCTTGGGGGTAGGAGGAAGCCAGGATGCCCACCTCATGCCCCGGAGATGAGGCGGATTCCTTGTTCAATGCTGTCTTTGAGAGTGAGGCCCTGCAGCTGGGCCTGGAGCTCAGGGCTATGACCCCTGTGGTCAAGAGTAGAGAGCCGGATAGTCTGGCAGGACAGAACCCCCTTGCCACTACTGGGGAGTGAGCCGAGGTCCCATGAAGCCATGCCACTTGACCAAGGCCTCCCGGTTGGGGAACAGCTGGGAGACGCCTTCAATGACCACACTGTGGGGTGTGGACAGAGGGGTGGGTGAGGGCTCCTGCAGACCCTTTGGGAAGCCACTTCTCTTTTCCTAACAGCCTGCCCAGATTGTTCATGAGCTCTAACCTGAGAACTGCAACCCAGAAGCACGGAGCCAAAGATCCAGCTGGGGGGTGGGTCTCACCCTAAACCAGGGGGTGGAATAAGGGCCCCACCAGCTCCACGTGGTTCTAGAGCACCCCCGCCCCTGCTTCCAGCCAGTTCAGCCCCTGCTCCCTGGAGCCAAGAGCTCCAGGAGCAGAAGCCTGTGTGTCTAGGCACTGTTGTGTCCTCACGGCCCAGCACAGCACCCAGCCCAGGTCACTGAATAAATGCATGGCCATCTGCCAGTCAGGTCCCTTCCTCTCTACTAGTCCACATCCCAGTCATTCTGTCAATCCATATTGGTACCCAGCCCCTCCTGTCTCCTCCAAGCCTGGGTCTCCCACAGGGCGATGACAATGCTGAGGGTCTGTCTCTGAGGGACACCCTGCCTTAGGCTCAGGGCCTGGAGAGCGCCCTCACCTTCAGGGCACCCTAGCTCACAAAGCACCTTCCACCCAGGATCTGGCCTGCGTCCAGGAGCAGGGCAAGTGACTCCTAGCTCCCCACCCTGATGCAGAGCCCTGAGCCCCACATCCTGGGGAGAGGTCTTTCCCCTGTGTGGCTCCCCCTCCTATCCCAGCCAGTTCTGTCAGGAACACTCTTCTTTGTCCTTAAGGACCACTAAAGGGACACTTGCTCTGGTAAGCGTGTTCCTTCCCCGGGGAAAACGGACCACAACAACACTTTCCATACCCTCCTCACGCTCAGGGCAGCTGTGGAGCCTCAGTGGTAGCTCCAGAGCCCAGTAGAGATCATGGCCTAGAATGAATGCAGGAATGAGTGAACAGTGGGTGGGTAGCGGTGGGTGGGTGGGGAGTGGGTGAGTGGAAGGGTGGGTAGGCGAGTAGATGAATGGGTGGGTGAGTGGGTGGGTGGGTATGGATGGATGGGTGGATGGGTAGGTGGCTCGGTGTTTGGGCAGGTGGATGAGTGGATGGGTTAAAATGTGGATGGGTGGGTGGGGGGATGGGCAGATGGATGGATGGATGGGTAGGTGGATGGATGGGTGGATGGGTAGGTGGATGGATGGGGGGGTAAGTGGGTGGATGGATGGGTAGGTGGATGGGTGGGTGGATGGGTAGGTAGATAGATGGGTGGATGGGTAGGTAGATGGATGGGTGGATGGGTAGGTAGATGGATGGGTGGATGGGTAGGTGGATGGATGGGTGGATGGGTAGGTAGATGGATGGGTGGATGGGTAGGTAGATGGATGGGTGGATGGGTAGGTAGAAGGATGGGTGGATGGGTAGGTAGATGGATGGGTGGATGGGTAGGTGGATGGATGGGTGGATGGGTAGGTAGATGGATGGGTGGATGGGTAGATGGATGAATGGGTGGATGGGTAGGTGGATGGATGGGGGGTAAGTGGGTGGATGGATGGGTAGGTGGATGGATGGGTGGATGGATGGGTGGATGGGTAGGTAGATGGATGGGTGGATGGGTAGGTAGATAGATGGGTGGATGGGTAGGTAGATGGATGGGTGGATGGATGGGTGGATGGGTAGGTAGATGGATGGGTGGATGGGTAGGTAGATGGATGGGTGGATGGGTAGGTGGATGGACGGGTGGGTGGATGGATGGGGGGGTAAGTGGGTGGATGGATGGGTAGGTGGATGGATGGGTGGATGGGTAGGTAGATAGATGGGTGGATGGGTAGGTAGATGGATGGGTGGATGGGTAGGTGGATGGATGGGTGGATGAGTAGGTAGATGGATGGGTGGATGGGTAGGTAGATGGATGAGTGGATGGGTAGGTAGATGGATGGGTGGATGGGTAGGTGGATGGATGGATGGATTGGTAGGTGGATGGATGGGTGGGTAAGTGGGTGGGTGGATGGACAAGTCCATGGTGAGTGAAGAGACACATCAGCCTCTGGGCATAGCTCAATGCAAAGGAGAGAAAGCAGCTAGTTTAGGGGCTCAGTTCTTGGGCAGGTAGAAGGTCATCCTGGTTTTTAGTCCTTGTGTCAGCAGCACTGTGCTGGCACAGCCCTGGGGCTTCTGGGCATGACTGAATGTCAGCCCATCCCATGGTACAGTAACTCATGCACATCAAGTACCAAGCCCAGGGCCTGTCCATGCAGCACGTCACGCCTGTGGATGATGAAACTGAGTCTAAGTCTAGTGATTTGGTCTGTTTCTCTCTGCAGGCAGTGTACGAGCTGCAGCTTCACACGGTGCTGGCCTGTGTGGTGTTTCACAATAGTCATAAACATTGAAATGTGGAAAGACTTTGCATAGGATGCCAATATTTATCTAGATGTTATTGAAAAAAACATAGGGAGATATGACAATTCCAGACCCTCATTCTCACCCAGTAAACCCTCAGTCTCACAGGTGGGTGGTGGGTGGAGGTGGCCTCCTTTCTAGAGGCCTGTGCTCTCCAGTTTGCCACAGTCCCCAGCACTCCCTACAAACCGCCCAGCTGGGAAGACTGTCCACTGCCATCTCACCACCGTGACTGTGTCTTGCGTGTGCATGTATAGGATGATGCGGGCACAGCAAGCAAAATGTTTCTCGTACCTGTGACTATTAAAAGTAGGAAAATGAAAGATAGATTGAGAAAACTATGTATTTCCAAAAAAAAAAAAAAAAAAAAAGGGAGAAAGCACATTTTGTGGTGGAAATGAAGATGGCTGCCTGATGAACAAAGACAAAAACATGCCTTGCTCTTGCCTCGCTCTCCCCAACCCCTCGCTCCCTGTGGCACCTGCATGTCCAGCTGTGCTGCTCTGGGTGGGGGCTCTGGGTGGGGCTGTGCACTGTCAGATGCCCTGGCCACTGAATAAATGCCATTTCCCTTCTCCTCTTTTTTTTTCTTTTCTTCTCTCTCTCTTTCTTTCTTTTTTTCTTTTTTTTTGAGACAGGATCTCACTCTGTTACTCAGGCTGGAATGCAGTGGCTCGATCTCAGCTCACTGCAGCCTTGATCTCCTGGGCTCAAGTGATCCTCATACCTTGGCCTCCCCAGTAGCTGGGACCACAGGCATGCACCATCACACCTGGCTAATTTGTGTATTTTTTGTAGAGATGGGGTTTTACCATGTTGTCCAGGCTAATCTCAAACTCAAACTCTGAAGATCGGTGGGCTCCAGTGATCCACCCATCTTGCTCTGGCAAAGGGCTGGGATTACAGGTGTGAGCCACCAGGCCCAGCCTAAATGCGATTTTGGTGTCTGCAAACAACCCTGGCGGGGGGGGCGGGGGGGGGCTCCCTGGTCACTGAGTCAGCATTTTCGAGTTCACCTGAATACCACCTAAAAAGCGAGTCGTCCTATTTCTCCTCTTCTACATTGTTTGTAGAAGAGATTTAAAACCACACTGATCACCAGTACTGGTTACTGGGTGGAAAATGAGAGCCGTGAGGTGCTCTGGGAAGGTGCCCTCCCCACCCTTTGTCTTGATGCTTATTTTTACACACATGCTAAGTAGCCTTCCACTTGTTCATCTTAATAGGCATTACTTTACCTAAAACTAGAGGTGCAAAAGTTCCCAGAAACCATAAGAAAAGGGTACGAAAATCTTCCTCTGAAGGACTTGCAAAAGGTGAGATGTTCACCTTGACTTCAATTCTGCATGAGCGGGTATGACTCACAGCGGTAACCAGGGCAGGTGGTTCTGCCTGGCAAACATCACCTCTGCTTCACTTTATTTCTTCAGGCTTAGCTTGGTTCTCTTATTCATATGACGAATGCCTTGGGCCACCACGGGAACAAGCTGTGTGGTGGTGGCGGCTGCTAGGATGACACTGGCTGCCGACAAGACCCAAAAGGGCAGTGGGGGAGGGGGCTTCCAAGACTCTCAGAATTAGGAACTCTATTAATACAATCCACCGTATTAATATGCCTGGGGAGAAAAAAATATCATCTCAATGGATGATTAAAAGACAATTGTCAAAAGCCACCATCCATTTCTGATAAAAACATTTAGGAAAATAGAAATAGGGTAACGCTTTAACAAAAAAAAAGAAAAAAGACAATGTCTATAAACAGCAAGTCAAAACGCAGCACTATGGTTTAATATTGAAATTACAAACTTCCATTTAAAAATATGGATGACATAAGGAGGCCTGGGGACCTGCAAGTCCCTGCCGAGGGGTTGGACAATGGCACACAGGAAGAGGAACAACCTTGCCAGGATGGAGGCCTTAGCATTCGCCGGCGATGTAACTGCTTGCCTGGGGAACCGATGAAACGCAGCTGGAAAGCCATCAGAAACAGTAAAAGAAGCCAGAGGGATATCTAGCTCCAGAAATAATACACAAAAGTCAATGGTTTCTTGACTTATAAGTGACAGAAAATAGAATGAGAAAAAATACCTCGTTCACAAGAACCACCAAGAACCACAAAGACATAAAGCAGCTAGGAATGACCTAAAGAGAAAGGACCGAGACCTGGGCTAACAAGAGGCATCCCTTGTTTCTGGATGGAGAGACGCTTGATCTAAGATTCCAATTACCATTCTATTCAACTATGTGCTCAATGCAGTGCCAATAAAAATCTAGAGTGGGCTTTCTGCAACTTCCTTCCCCCGCAGGATTCTAAAGTTCAACTGGAAGAATAGTCCTGTGAATAAAATCAGTAAAATTCTGGGGGGAAAAAGAGAGAACCAACCCTACCCTATATTAAAACTTACTATAAAGCTGTAAGATTCAAAATAGTGTGGTAATAATGTAAAAATAGAATAATGGAGCAGAACGGAATCAAGAAAAACATCCACTGGTCCACTTACATATGATAAAAGTAGCATTTAAGAGTCAAAGAAAGATCGCCAATATTGACAAAACCAGTCAATGTTTTAGGGTAAAATAAAGCTGTCTGTAGTTCTTACCTTCTAATATATTTCAGATGGATTAAGTAGTTGAAAAGTATTTAATATTTTAATATGTAAAATAATAAGGGAAAATAGGGGTGAATGTTTTTATAATCTTCTACAACACAAAGCCCAAATAAACAAAGAGAAAATTGCCCATGAACACTTTGAAACTTTTGTATAGCAGAATACATACATCATTTACAAGGTGAAAAGACAGTGATTAAAGCATGTGTATTTGAACTTATAGAGAAAACTTTGCTGCCTTTAAAACATAAAGAGCTCTTAAAAATCAATGCAAAAGCTACAGAAGCTGATAGAAAATAACTGAGCAGACAGCAAGCAGAAGAGGCTCACGTGAGAACACGGTGGCTCATAAGCATCTCAAAAGTTGTTCAACTTGAAGAATGATCAAAGCTTTTTTCTGTTTGCTTGTTTTAAGAGACATGGTCTCTCTCTGTCACCCAGGCTGGAGTGCAGTGGCACAATGATAGCTCACTGCAGCCTCAACTTCCTGGGCTCAAGTGATCCTCCCACATCAGCCTGCTCCTGAGTAGCTGGGAATAAAGGCATGAGCCACTGTGCCTGGATAACTTTTTAATTTTTGTAGCGATGGGATCGTCCAGGTTGGTTTCAAACTCCTGGACCTAAGTGATCCTTCCACCTTGGCCTCCCAAAGTGTGAGGATTACATGCGTGAGCCACTGCACCTGGCCAAAATAAGCAAAGATTATTAATTAAATGGAGGGGCACATGAAGGTCCCAGTGAGTCTTAGCTGGAATAAGGATGTGAGGAAAGGTTCCCTCAGGTACCACTGCGGGACTTCCAATAGCCCCATCCTGTTTGAAAGGCAAATGGTAACATGCATCCTCTTCCAGGGAAAGACCCAGGGGAGCCAGGGCACGTGTACAAGGAAATCTATTGCAGCGGCGTAATAGTGAATAATTGGAAACACCTCAAAAGTCAGTCGATAGTGGATTGGTTAGATAAATTATGGCATAATCATAAAAGGGAACAACATGTAGTCATTAAAAAGAGTAAGGCTGATCTGTAAAGGAACATGCGAAGACGTGTAAGACATACTATATAGTGCAGAGCCAGGTCGCGGCCGGCGGTACTGCACGAGCTTGCTGAACATGTGCGCGCGTGTGTGCATGTGTGCGTGTGTGCGTGTGTGCGCGCGCGCGCGTGTGTGTGCGTGCATGCATGTGCCCCAGGAGTGGACGGAGGGGGAGGTTCACCTTTTACATGTTCCTGTAATGTTTGCATTTTTATAAACATGGACAACCTTGGTACTCAGGAAAACACTAAATATTTAAAAAATCAATTTTGATCGGCAGGGGAGCTGCTTAGAATGATAAACTGACCAAAAGAACCTCCACAATTTATGGGAAGAGAATTAATCTTGTCTGTGGCATAAAACTGGTTCCTACACTGTGGTCAGACGCTGGTAGAGTCTATGAAGCGGTGGTCCCAAGCTATATCCTGTATTGAAAAGAAGCCTCAGACTTCTCTCATGATTTCTGCAAGGCCATCTACTTAACTCATTCGTTATGTTTCTTTGTTTTGGGCTGGAATTAGCTCAGCTCAGTGGGACAGCCCTGTAGGAATTTGGGTGACAGTTTTGCGTCTTTTAGCAATATATTAAAAAAAGGAGCAGAACTGGTTGGCTTCTGTTTATTTACATAACTTTGAATATCTGAGGTAGGCAGATTTATTTCCCCAAACATTTCAGCTTCCTAACTGAAAAATAAATAAATAGCAAGGATTCTGGGTGGTGTGAAATGTTGAATCTCATAGGCAGAGAAAAGGCATCTTATTTCCTGCTGCAGTTTAAGATTCTACCACTAGATGGTGCAAAGGGACCACACATTTTCCAGGCTGCACCAGTTCACGCCACAAAATTCTTCAACATTTAATAAGCACCAGGAAAGCTTTCCAAAAGTAGAAAGAATGAACAATTGTGCGGGAAAAGGAACATTTTGCTTTTATAAAATTGGGACGCTGCCATTTCATTACTGATACAAAAATCTGCCTCACTTTATTCCTGTGGGACATAGGTCCCAAATCTACAGTAACCTCGTATATTTGAAGAGACCCACAGAAGCCCACGCGATGCGGACATCTAAAAGTTGAATTCAAAAATCCTTTTTACCTCATGCTGCCAAATGCATTTTCGTTAATTCCACCTCAATGTCGTGACGTAAATACTAGTGGAATCGGCCCCAAGCTAAATAAGCAATAAGCCCCATTTTTCAACGCACAAACACATAAAGATGTCAGCTCAAACTGTTTACTAATTAACACTTAAAAAGACACAAATTAGATATGCGTGGCTAAGAGCAATTATAATCAAGACGAATTTCTCTAGTCATTTGGGAACTGAAAAAAATGCCTAATTGCTGGAACCAATGTTTTAAAAACTGAAATCACGCCAGTTAGCAAATATGTTCATTTAAAGAACATTCCACGTGACTACACTCTTGAGGATTGACTACAAACATGAGAACAAGGAAAATATTTAGGTATAAAATTAAAATTGTAAGCTCCCTTAGATTTATAACTTCTTCATTAAATATGTCTGCAAACAGCAGCCCATAAAAACCTGCAGCAATTAAGTGGTTAAATGAACTGCCTCCCTTGTCAATTTTAAGGGGATGATTAATATTAGAGTGTCCCTTTACTAATGAGACCCTCCCTCATCTTTCGGCTTTAAAGTCGAACGAAAATGGAGGCTGTTGCTCCACCAGGAGCGCAGCAGGCTAATGAGTGCTTCCTCTGCCACAGTTTTGATGGTGGCACCCCCGGAAGGGAATGGGGATCACTGTGGTTTCTGCTGAGGTCAGCTGGTAGAAATGGCTCCACATGGGGCTGGAAGTCGCTCCGGACTTCTCCACTGCCCGGTGCCCTGTCACTGCAGGAAAGGTTCACTCCTGTTCTCACAAGGCTTGTGGGTAGTTATGCACGCAGCCTGAAACCTACACCCAACACTGCTGCCTCCTGGCCGGGATGGTGAGGTCTTCCAGGGATGCCAGGGCGGGACTGCAGGCGGGGAGGGAGGATACACAGGTAACCAAGACATGAGGATTATTTTAGAAGCTGCTGCCTGGACTGCAGAGCCAGGCAGCTCCCACCCTGGTTGTGATGGGGAATCCATCAACTGGAGAAATGGGGCAACTGCTTACCAGGGAAATAAAGAGCAGCAGAGACAGAGAATATTTATACGCCCATCTCCTCACACCCAGAGAAGATGCTTCATCATGGGCGCTGGCTGCGAAATTACACTTCCCAGGCTCCGGGACACAGACAGCCTTTTGTCTGGAGAACAGTAAGGGCTTCGCGGGGACAACAGCCCCACCGGGTCACCCACTGCCCTCCTGCAGAGCTAAACTGGAGGGGAGGGGACGAGGCATGGACAGGTGGGGCCAGGACCAGAAAATTGCCCACAGTGGCCACGAGGCTGGTACTGACTAGCCCCTGGTCACCTCCCTGGCTGAGAGAAGACGAGGTAAAAATTCACTTCCTCATGCCTGGGACTCATGTATGCAGGCCCTGGGAGGACGGCAAAGCCCCCTGCTCTGGGTGCAAGGTGACAGAGGTGGCAGGAGCACAGGGCTGCTGGAAGACGGCCAGGCAGGAGGCCACTGCTTTGTCATGGGGAGCCAGCAGGGTGACGGCGTTTGAGTTGGAATTTCTCTATGAATTATGGCTTCCTTCACTTTCAGCCACCGATGCCATCATGGAGCAAGTCCGAATCATGAAAGTTTTGTCTTTCAAAAAATCCTTTCCTTCAAAATTTGCTCGATGGCACATATATTGATTCTAACTTTAAAACATGACCGTCCTTGGGCGTTTTTGGTGAAATTTCACCCAAGTGCATCAGGTACCACGACTCCTGGGGAGACCCTGGTGAAGAGCAGAGCAGCCACCTCTAACCATGCTCCACCAGCTGCCAGGTGCCCTGATCACTGCGCCATGCCGCGCGCTGGGCTGGGATGAGCAGGCCTGTGCTCCACTTTGGGGGTGACGGGACCTGGGAACTTCTCCCAGAGCTAAACCTATATGGCAGATTTGTCCCCTACCCCAAGCATCCACACTGGGAGACTGTGTCCTGTCCACCGTCTACACAGCCCACGAGGGTCCCTGCAGACACCGGCATCTGAATGGGCTCTCCCCTTTCAGTTCTCCAGGGCAGCCTGGCTGTGCGGGCCCAGCAGCGCATGCTCCCTGGGGCCCCTCAGGATGCTGGGGGCTGAGGGACACTGCCCACTCCTAACCAGGTGATACCCCATTTGTCAATCAGTGCTGGGCAGCTACTGGGCCAGACCATCTGTGTCCTTGTTGGGGTGGGGGCAACTCTGCTTGGCTGGCTCTGGGGAGCTCCCTTTGGCTGCCCATGTTCCTAACCTCCATGCTCAGAGTGCACAGGGTCACACGGTCTGTTGGAGGATGACCGTCCCTGAAGCTGAATGGTGGCAACTGTGTTTGGGCTTCAATTCAGAAACATCCCCCAGGCAGGGCATGGTGAGGACAGTTAACACTGGCAGGAGGGACACTGGCCGCAGTTCTGGGAGGACAGGACAGTGCTGCCTCAGGGCTCACACCTCTACTTCCCTTCAAGTTGGGACCACTGTGTAGTAGATAAAGACGGTCATGTATTCAGCCAGGTCATACTCAGCCCGACTGCTCAGCTCTGGGTTGCTGCTGTGGGAGGCTGGCCAGTCACTTAACTTCTTGGGTCCAGACTTCTGTAAATGGGTGGACCCCATTTCCTCCCACGGGGTTCAGAGGGATCGTGAAGGGCAGCACCTGCCCGGTACAGAGCAGCCTCTCCCTGGAGGCCGGGCTCGCCACCCTGTTTGGGAATCCCGGGTGAGCCTGGGGAGCTGTTCCTGATGAGTGGGAGCGTGGTCAAAGGTCTGTGCCCCTGAACCTGAAAGCAGTCTCCTACTTGTATTTACTCTATTTTTTTTTTTTTTAAATTGAATGGTATAATACACCAAGGTTTACAGTGAGCAAAGCAAATTTCTGAGCAGAGACTTCTCCACACCCAGGCTCCTCACCAAGGGCAGCCAGATCTGTTATAAATGAAAGGCACAAAATCAAATTCATCCTGACCCAGGGGACACTCAGCCCACTCCAGGGCCAAACTTTCAGAGCCCAAGAGTGACAGCCAGTCGCTTGGTTCCGGGCACCACTTCTCCTTGAGCCCCCAACTCCCACCAGCAATGCCGAGTTCAATGGCTAAAAGAAGCAACTTCAGGTTTATTTATGGAGAAAAGCCTCTGCCACGGCTGCGGAAGGAGCCAGCTGGCCAGACTGTGTGGACATCAACATTACACGAATGGCTGTGCACGTGAATGGGTGGTATAAGGAACTTTTAACTCCTCAAGTTAAATGAAAAACTCTGTGGTGCTCTCGACTGCGGCGATACTTGTTATGGCTTTCTACCCTGTTTTAAGGTTCTAACCTCTCCCCACTCCCCACGTTTCTTTACATCGACTTTAATTTACTTTAATAGCAAATACAGACCTGTTTTGTTATTTTTTTTTGAGACGGAGTCTCACTCTGTCGCTCAGGTTGGAGTGCAATGGTGCAATCCCAGCTCACTGCAACCTCCGCATCCTGGGCTCAAGGGATTCCCCTGCTTCAGCCTCCTGAGTAGCTGGGACTACAGATGTGTTCTACCATGCACGCCCGGCTTTTTTTTTTTTTTTTTTTCTGTATTTTTAGTAGAGACGAGGTTTTACCACGTTGGCCGGGCTGGTCTCAAACTCCTGACCTCAGGTGATCTGCCTGCCTCAGCCTTCCAAAGTGCTGGGATTACAGGCGTGAGCCACCACACCTGGCCCAGACCTGTTTTTTTTTTTAAACCCGTCGCTAAAACCAAGAAATACAGCTGGCTTTGGTCCATAGGGATGGCACTTTCGGCCCCAGCAACAGAGCAGTGGGACAGTGGAACGGGTGGGCCTGTGCCGACTCATGCCCTTCTCTGTGGACAAGGAGAATGGTAATGATGGTGACAGTGGTGGCTGTGATAATGGTGGCAGCCAGCAGCCACTGAGGCAGGCACTGGTCCAGGCCATTCACTGGACCTTTGCAGTTAAATCCACATAGACTCTGGACTAAGCACTATTACTATCCTGATTGTGCAGAAAAAGAAATGTTGGCTCAGAAAAGTCAGCGGAAGATCTGAAATTCTAGCCAGGCACTGACTCGGGGTGTGTCCCCACCCTGGCTCTGCACCTCCTAGGGGTGGCCACACGGTGACTCGCAGCGCCTGACATTGAGACACTACATTGTAATGAATCACAGATTTCAGTCCTTAGAGTGGGGAAGAGAATAAGGTTTACAGGGTTCCCACCACACGCCCTGGGCCCCACACTGGGACCCTCACCCACTTCACCCCACCCCAGTACCTCAAAGGCCCAACCAGGGTCAGGAACTAGGCTGACTGGCCTCCTAGGCCCCATTTTTCCCACCAGCCTAGAGCACCCCCTTGGAAGGACACAGAGGAGAAGGTCACTTTCCGTCACAGTGGAGGGGATTTGGAGCACGACGCACTGGGTCTCCATCTTGTCTTGGGCCAGTTACTCCAGCTCTGGGAGTCTCCATTTCTCCCCATGACACAGGGAGGAATGAGGCCTGGGGTAGGAACCAGTGATCATGTATGGAAAGCCTCAGGCCCTAGGCTGAGCACACAGCAGGTGCTTAAACAGTGCCACTGTTAGGCCCACAGGCAGGCCGGTGCAGAACGGGAGGGGAGATGGCCCGACGCTGGGGCCCTTGCTGCTGGTACGTCCCACCTATACCCATTTGGCATCACAAACCACCGCATGAGACAGGCTCTGCCGTGATCCCAGGGTAAACAGCGGGGATGGGACTTGCCCCCGTCCATGGTGGAGTGGGGCTGGTCTGGAGGTATGTCAGTGTAATCTCTGCCCTGGTGACCACCTGTGGCAGCCGCAGCCCCTCTGAGGCCTTACCCACGTCCCCTGGGCAGGGTCCTGTGCAAATGGGGCATCCATAAGTAGGTGGACCTCACGGCCACCCACAGCTCCCTTGTTTTGAGAGGGGCAGGCGTGAAATTTTATGCACGCCTATGTTTCTAATGTCCTAGCCAGCCTTTTTTTCCCTGAGTTATCAAAAAAAGAAAAATCTATATATGACAATCAGGTTGGTTTTTATGATTTACCGAAAATCAAAGACAAAGGGGGACTTTTTTGTCTTGTTTTTGCTATGACAGGTTTAGAAATTTGTTGTACTACATTGATTCAATTTTGCTTGATTTCAGCCATCTTTCAATAATGCAACCGGCTTCTGCTAGCTGGGTACACGAGAGAAAACCCCAAGGAATGGAGAATATTGAAATGGTTCTACCATTTCCATCTTTGAGATGAATGTTCCTCTCGGAGGAGAGCTGGCTGTGGCGTGTGACTGCTTAACAACCCGCTCTACAGAAGAGAAGCCACACACCCTGTGCTGTCTTAAGGCAACAGGAGGGCCCTGGTGGTCTGACTCAACCCCCTTTCCTCAGAGTTATCATCCGCACACCAGTCCTGGGTTTCTTTCTTATTAGGAAAATGTGCAAACTGTTGGAAACCAGGCTGCCAGATGCGTTCCAGCTTATGAAGCACAGTGGAAGGTTCCCTGACCTGCCCCTAAATCGTGGAGAGGCTCGGTCATTTCCCCAAACTCCTCCTGGTGGCAAATAATAAAACAAAACAAATGGAGGAAGAAAAGTCAACCTGGTGCCTGTCTTCCAACCTCCACCTTCCCAAAGCTGAAACTTCCTTTAAAAAAGGAGAACTGAGGTTCCGTCCGGCATGTAAAACCTTCTGACTTAGAGAAGACAAGATGGGGGTCACATTTGACTGGAAGTAGGAGATACATTAGAATCGAGTTACTTTATCTAAGGAACACATTTGGGTAAAACGAAAGTGTTTTTCTCAGAAGAAAGGGACACCTCCACCTGTCCCTCTCCTGGAGTGGGTCCCTACGGGAACACGAGAGATGCCGGTGTGCGGGAGATGGCCCAGGCCTGCCCTCCCCTCCCCTGACGGCTTGCTTACCTCTTTTTCGATTTCTGCTAGAGATTTGATGGTGATTCCCAGGAGATCAAAGGGCTGCATCTGAAAATACAGATGAAGTCACCCTTTTAAATGGCTGGAAAATGCTCTTCCCACACTTACTTTAATGCATGACAATGGTAACGTCTCAAGCCATGGTGTGATCTAGCGTTTCTCCACCCACTTTCCACAGGAAGAGAGTCAGTGGGATTCTCGGTCATGGGTGGGGGTGGCAGAAGTGACAATACAGCCTGCTGCAGGAATGTGGCCCTCAAGGCGCCAGCCCCTGTGCTGCGGGATCTCTGCCTAGTTGTGGTCTGTGGCACTCACAGGGGTCCAGGTCTCCTGGAGGACTGATCATGGCTGCCCTGCTTCACCTCTCTTCTCCCCCTGCCAGCGGAACACGAAGGCAAGATTTGCTTTTTCTCGCTGGAGCTGTAAACTGGAGGTGCCCAAGCTCTCTCCGGAGGCCGCCCAGCCACTGTGTCTGGGTAAGGCAGGAGGTTTAAGGAACTCCAAGGAGGAAGAGCTCCTCAGGGGAAATCCAGGGCAGGAGCTGGGGGGATTCCAGGTCTTTGGAAATGCCAGGTAAATGAAACAACTGCCCATCAATTATCATTTGAGAAATCAATGTAGTAAAAAATGATAACGTTGCATTTTAATGAGAGTTTTTATAATTTCATGAAGACTGGAGACTTAAAAAAATGCTGGCTTTTCAACAGACAGCATGAAAAATCAAATACACATGGCAGTGAGTGAGCTGGAGGCCCACAGAAGCCTGGACTCAGAGGCTCGGAGGGCGGAGGGCGTGCAGTCCATGTGGCTCCTGGTCTGAGTCCCTGCTGGGCGCATAAGTGTTCTGTGTTCCCCAGAGCGGTCCCTGGCCCAGCCTCCTGGGGCCCAGGCTAAACCTGACGGCCTTCGACAGAACCCCAGGGCTCTCATGGTCCTGAAGGGCGATAGCCCAGGGGTGGGAGTGGAGCTGGAGCCTCTGCGAAGCCAGCAGGGGTTTCCTGCGAGGCCGGCTCTGGAGTCCCAGGACCCAGACTCAAAACCGGTCTCAGCGTCTCCTGGCGATGCAGCTGCGGGTTAAATCCCTTCCTCATTCCCTCGTCCATTCAAAGCGACAGCCCCCTGGCGGGGCTGCAGGGCACTGCATTGAGAAGAGCAGGGAGCGCGGGGCACCGGGCCTGGCTGTGTGGCCTTGGAGCCCTGGCCGAGGCCGCAGCAGCACATTCGCAAGGGAGATCTTGGGACGGGGCCACCGAGCCACACACTTCGCTGGCGGCTGCTCTGCCGGTAGTCACGGAGCAGTGTGGTGCTCTGTGCTGCCAGCCCGACGGGCGCGAGAGCGGGGCCGCCCGCCCATGCTGCCCGGGACCCAGCAGAGGTGCAGCTGCTGTGTCATTAGGCTCTAACCACCCCACTAAATTCTCCCAACTGGAGCTGGTGAGCAGGACAGAGCAGCCTCTCCCAGGGAACGGCGGGAGAGGCGCCAGCGTCGCCATGGCAACGCGGCCCTGTGGAGTCGGCTGAAGTTACTAGAGCTCCGCATGTCACGTCACGAGCATTTTTCAAGATTAAGCTGCTTACCAGACGGGTTCAGAGGAGGCCTATTCTATTTCACGAAAATGGAAACTACAGAGCAGGTCAAATCACAAGCCGGGTGGTTTTAAGCTGGATCCAAGAAAAACACTGAAGGATTCTTTAGCTGTGCCCAAGCTGGGGACTTCATGTTTATTAGCTACTCAAGGCCAACTTCTGCAGAAAGGATCAAAACCAGAAACGGGTTTGTTGAGCCAGCGTGGGCCAAGCCTGTGCAGCTGGGAGGGGGCCACTGCCAGCTTGGGGGCTGGCGTCATCGGAGGGCTGACCCTAGCTAGCAGTGAGAGGCAGAGACCCCACTGCCATGCAGGGTGGCCGCCCCTCACGGTCTGAAGTTGGCCTTTGGTTCCGGCCAGCTCACTCGGTCCCTTTGATAAAGATGGCGTGGGCCTGGCCTGCGTGAGAGTGCTGATGTGGATGGTGAGATCCATGGTGGCCTGGCGTGGGCAGGAGACCACAGCTAGAGGCATGACATTTGCGTGGCGGCCCCCATGTCAGAGCGCAGAATGCAGCAATGACAATGGGAAAATGAGGCAGCCTCCTTTCTACAGGAAACTGTCATCCTTAAATAACAAAGAACAAAACTTACTAAGTTGGACTTGGGAGACAAAGAACATTCACAACCAGGGAAGCTCAGGTCAGGTTAATCACGTGCGGCATGGCAAAGGCTCGGTGCACCTGAGCTTGTCTGACAGACTCTTGCTACTTTCCCATCCCCCAGCTGTTGTTTTCTTCATTTCTCAAACATCTACTACATGGGGCACTGGCTGATAGGGTCAGAGATGCACACGACCCACCCCCAACCTCAGGAGTTCCTGTCACCGGGTTGTGGGGTTCAGCTTCCGGGGAGAGAGAGGACATGCAGGCAGACAAGATTCTGGTGGGGGAAGGAGCATGAGTGCCACCAGAATAGCCCTGCGTGTCGTGTAAATCAGGATGGAAGGACCTCAGGCTGGGGGTGGCAGAGGGGAAGGGCGATCATGCATAAAACTTACACTTTCTGGAACACAAGAAAACTTCTCTGAAATCATAAAAGGCACACCATCCATTGCTGCAAAAGAAGAAGAAAAAAGATGGCATTAAAGGTACTGAAGATGGCTTTTAGTTGTCCAGCAACCCAAGATGTCGAAACAGAGAATCTGAATCCGTCACTGGATGGAGCCAGGTGACACCTAGCACAGGGGTGCAGGAGCTATGAAAAAGGATAGGTCCCACCCTTGTTGCCAGGACACACAACCTGCTGAGAGAGGCAGGCGCCTTGTTATCCTCTGAGCACCAGGCAGTTGTGCAGACAAGAGCTCTAGGAGCAGAGAGGGGCTGGTCTAGAACCCCCACTCTCCACCCCTGGAGTCTGGTCTCTGATCTGTAACGGGAGAGTCACCAGGGGCTGATAGCCGGATGAAGGTGACACAGCTGGTGGGGACAGGCTGCACTGAGACGAAGGCAGTAGGCACGTGCATTAGACATGCTCTAAGGTACTGTTGGGCTCAGGGGAAAAGTCTAAGTAGGAGGAAAGAGGAGCTCAGGAGTCAGATTGGCTGGGTTCAAATCTCAGCTGGTGACTGCAGATGAGCAACTGAAGTTAAAAGATGAAAAACTGAAGTTACATTTAAAAAGACGGCACTGCCTACATGACGAGGTGCCTGTGCATCAGAAGTGGAGTGGGTGGGGCGCCTGGCCAGCGCTGGCACAGTGCGGGTGCTTGGCAGGTGGGGGCGAAAGTGGCTGTCGCTGACTCTCAGTCGCTCAGACCCAGGGCGTCAAGCGCTGACTTGAGGCTCACCAGTGTGCTCAATTTTAACAGGACACGAGAGAAAGGGCATGGAACGGGGATGCAACAAACGGAAAAACCAGGGGCCCAGGGCTGTGGTTCCTTTTCTGTGGCTGCCCCTCCCTCCACCCTGTCCCAGGGGATCACTGTCTAAAGCACACGGACAAAAGTGACCCAGGGTGTGCCTCCATAAGTGAGCGCTTCTCTACAAATTACAGCCTCAGAGAGGAGGACTCTGGTGCCACACCAGGACTGGAAATCCTGCCACGCTGAGGAACAGGTCACACCGGATGAGATGTGACGCCAGCATTCGCAGAGCCAACACGGCAGCATGTGGCTGCTGGGACAGTGGTAGGGGCCTCTCCAGTGTCAGCTTCTCCCTTAGGTCTGGGAAGAGTCGGGAACATGCAGCCGTAGTCGTGCGGGGCCTGGTCATGAGTGCAGGGATGCGGAGCCCCAAAGTCAGGGGTGGCCGCACCCTGAGGTGGTGGCTTTGTGGTAAATTGTGGTTTCAGGGAGAAACGCAGTGAGCAGAATGGAAGCCAGGTAGAGTGTGGGGGCAGCATCGGGCAGTGCACTCCCGGGAGCGAAAATCTTTGCTTCCCCCAATGCCTCCTGGAATGATGACTTCTCTGGAACCTTCAGTGGTCATATTTTTTTTTCCTCAGTCCTAACAAAGAAGAGTAGTAGAAGCAGAAAGCAACAAAGCAAAAGGAAAGGACATAAGAGAAGGAGAAGAAACTCGGGACAGATCCTCCCAATCAGCAAGAAAAGCTGAAGGGCTCATGCTATGTTCATACAGAAATAAAACATCATAGAACTCTGTCCATGCTTTATTTTAGGGAAGGAAAGAAATGAAACCTTCTTGGGTCAGCATGAACAAAAAGACACAGCACAGGTGGTGCAGCCGCTGCATTCCCCGCACCCTCCTTTCTTAGAAGGGGTGCTGTCTAGTGTGGCTGCTGGACTCAGACACTCCTGGTCAGAGGCCTTTTCAGGTGGTGCTGGCAACCTGCTGTGAGCTGCTGGAAGAGACGGGACAAAGGGCCCGGACAGGCAACACTTCCCCAGAAAGTGGGGTCAGGGGAAGGCCCCAAACAATCTCATTCAGTATGTCCCGCATTCGGGCCTCAATCTCGTTCAGTACATCCCGTATGCAGACCTGTGCGTGAACTCTGAGCACCTATGCGTGTGTGCTGCTTCACAGATGAAAAAGTTCGACAGTGAATAAAGGAGCCTTGGAGAGCCACAAAGCCTTCTAGAGAGGGGCAGAGTCCCACCAGATATCCAGCAAGAAGTGTGCCAGCTCCTGCCACCGTGGGCCCGACCTGACTTCCAGGCCCTTCCCAGTGCTGCTGAGATGGGCTGGGCACTCGTAACACTTCTGATCATTTTAGAGATTGGGAAGCAGAGGCTCTGAGAAGTCGGTGCTTGCTGGGGTCACAAAGGTAGGCAGCAGTGGCCCCAAAACTCTAGATAGTACAGGCTACTTGACCTCCCCAGTAAAGTCCCGAAGCCCACTGTTTTCACCCGTCACAGTCCACACTTCCCACTCTCTGCACACACCCACCTCTTCTATGGCTTCTCTTGCCTGCTAGACAGACAGCAGGGTCCGCAGCAGAGTCCTCCCTGCATGCCCAAGTACTGCGCACAGGCTCTAGTGAGTGCTCACAGGCACAGGACCAAATGCTGGAGGAGTTTCTCAGCAAGCTCAGCCTCTGCACACACCAGCAAGATGGAGACCACGCCTTCCTTGCTCCCCTGTAGAACCCACTCTCCATTCATTCCCCAGGCTTTCTGCCTCTGATGTTTTAAAGACCTTATTAGTATTTGGGGATGAAGAACTGCCTCTCACTGGTGACAGTTGTTTCTATCTACATGTCACTGTAGGTCTAGGGAACCTGTGTGTTAAAAAGGTGGTAAGGTGCTGTGTGAAGACCTGATTACACCAGGACCTGAGGGGGATGGGAAGTACTGGGGATGGCAGAGAGGAAGGGGGGCTCCTCCCATGGGAGGCCTCCCTAGTCAGAGGCTGTCAGTACTGTCTATGCCTTCAATGGACAGAGAAGGGCAGGATTTCCAAGATGGGGTTCTCGACTGGCATTGAAGGCCCTGGCCCCTTGCATCTGACCCTCTTCCCGGCTTGCCCATCCCTTCCTCCCTCTATGCTTGCACCCCAGCTGTCCTTCCCAGTTTTCTGAGTGCCTCTCCTGCAGCATGCCTTCCCCGAGGCCCTCCCTGGGGTCTGGCCAGGCCTGTGTCTCCTCTCCTCTTCTGGCAGGTGCATGTGCGAGTCACCTCTGCATTCCAGGTCCCCAGTCCAGGGGCAGGGCCTGGGGGCTCAGGGGTTGTGCTGGACAGGGAGGGCTGCTGCTCCCATGCACAGGGGTCTGGGGAACTGGGTAGGGGGCTCCAGCGTGGGGCAAGTGCCTAATCTCTCTCAGGACCTGGGGACCCTGCTCGCTGCCACCCCCGCCTGCTGCTGTTGGAGATGAAAGCCATAGATGGAAAAAGCCTGAGAATTACTTCCAGGGACTAGGAAGATCTAAGCAGGGAGGGAAATGTTTTAAAAAATTCATATAAAATTAACCATTTTAAAGTGAACAATTCAGTGGCGTTTAGAACATCACAATGGTGTGCGATCCCCACCTCCATCTTGTTCCAAAACATTTCCATCGCTCCAAAGTCAACCCCCTCACCCGCGAAGCAGTTTCTCCCTGCTCCCACAAGGAGCGTGTGTTTCTTTCTCCTTCCAACTGAAGGTCATGTCTTTGAAAGAGAAGGATCTAGAAACACAGGTGGTCCTGTAAGCCTGGCTTTCTGAACACAGTAGCCAGGCCTCCTGCCACGCTGCGCTCTTGCCTCTCTAGTCAGCCAGGAGATAAGGAAGAAAGGGTTTGTCCAGACTGGCTGCTCTGAGTTGAGGGCTTTAAATACAAATCAAGGAGAAAAAAGTAACGTGTGGATATGGTTTGGCTGTGTCCCCACCCAAATATCATCCTGAATTACAACTCCTATAATCCCCACGAGTCGTGGGAGGGACCCAGTGGGAGGTAATTGAATCATGGGGGTGGGTTTTCGCCATGCTATTCTCATGAGAGTGAATAAGTCTCGTGAGATCTGATGGTTTTATAAAGGGGAGTTTCCTCTGCACGTGCTATCTTGCCTGCTGCCATGTAAGTCATCCCTTTGCTCCTCCTTTGCCTTCTGCCATGATTGTGAGCTCTCCCCAGCCATGTGGATCTGTGAGTCCATTAAACCTCTCTTTCTTTACAAATTATGCAGTCTTAGGTATTTCTTCATAGCAGTATGAAAATGGACTATACACTTGTAAAACTTAGATATCAACAATAGCATTTTTTTGTATATATATTGACATAGTTTAGATATATGTCCCTGACAAGTCTCATGTTAAAATGTAATCCCCAGTGTTGGAGATGAGCCCCGGCAGGAGGTGTTTGGGTCATGGAGGCAGATCCCTCATGGCTTGGTGCTGTTCTCACGGTAGTGACTGATTCTCACGAGATCTGGTTAAGTGCGTGGCACCTCCCCTGGCCCTCTCTCTCACTCCTGCTCTGGCCATGTGATATGCCTGCTCCCCCTTCACCTTCCACCGTGATTGGAAGCTTCCTGGGGCTTCCCAAGAAGCAGATGCTAGTACCATGATTCCTGCACAGCCTGCAGAACTGTGGGCCAAGAGCCAATTCAGTCTCTGTTCTTTATCAATGCTCCAGTCTCAGGTATTCCTTCATAGCAACATAAGAACAGCCTAACACACAAATATATATATCACATATATTATGTAAAAATATATCTTTACATAATTATAGATTTATATTTTGCATATAGAATATGTAAGATATAAATTATATATTTCCATTATAAGTGTATACATATGTATACGCATACACTCACCCATATATGATTAGGACAAGGCCCTCCCTTAGCCACTGAGAGACTGCAGGGAGTGGGCAGGGTGCTCACCTCCCCTCCCAGTGGGCCCTGAAGTCCCTCAGAGGCACTTCCTGTTTGTCTGCAGGCCCTCCCCACACCTGCCTCCAGCCCCAGACCTTCTAGGGCACCCTGGGGAGTTGGTGGGGCCCAGGGCCAACCTGCTCCACATGAAGGCGTCGAGGTGTCTGGGTGAGGGCACCTTCTGGCCCTGAGGCAGGCTCAGCGGTAACACCTTAGTGAGGAGGCAAAGATGAGATGTGAGATCATCGCGGGATGCCCCGCAGCAGCCACTGGGAGGGAAGGAAGACACATTCCTGAAATGTCTGAGGAGCAACAGGCAGCAGCAAGGCGGGCCCTCAGGACTTTCACAGCCTCACTCCACCCCTCGGCCCACACACTCCTGACTGGACCAGTGGCAGAGGAGATGAGGAGACCTGCTTGGACCTAATCCTGACTGCAAGGAGGAGCTGTCTGGTAAAGCGACAGAGCCGGGAGCCTCGGGACAGACCACCACCGTCTGAGAGTTTGTGATAGAAGGAGGGGCACAGTCAGATGCTCCCTATGTTCTTCTAGAAAACAGACTTTTATTTTTTGTAGCGATAGGGGGGTCTCACTATGCTGTCCAGGCTGGTCTCGAACTTCTGGCCTCAAGTGACCTTCCCAGCCTGACTTCCCAAACTGTTGGGATTACAGGTGTGAGCCACCACACATGGCCTAGAAAACAGATTTTAACAAACTCAGAGGAGAGAAAGAGGAAGTGATAGGATCCAATGGGCTGAAGCTCACAGTGGCAGCTGAATTGAGAGGAGTGGGGCTCTCACAGTGCCCTTCTCACCAGCACAGGAAGGCTCCAAAGAGAAGCAAGTGCCACCAGGACCAGCGAGCCTCTGCTAAGCAGATAATCTGCCCACCAAATCCCACTTATTTTAGAAAATCTAGTATATCAAAGATTAAGGCAGGCTGAAATAATATGGATTTCAGCAAAGCATCTGACAAAATTTCTCATGTTATCTATGTATACAAGATGGATAAATATAGCTGGCTACTGTGGAGGTTAGCAGAATCCATAACTGGTTGAATCACACATTCAAGAAGCTGATTAAGAGACCAATGCTAACCTTGAACGACCCCTGGGAAGGTGCCCAGGGCATGATCAATGACTCAAATGAAGACACAAAGGATATGCTTATCTAATGCATGCCTGATGGGAAGCTGAGGTGGGCAGTCTATAAACCAGATAACAGAGTGACAACCAAGAAAGTCAAAAAAAGTTGTGATCATGGGCCAAATGTAATGGAAGGAGTTCACTAGGGACCCATGAAGAGTCCCGTAGCGTATTAGGTCCAGAAACCCAGCTCTGTTGGATGGAATGGAAGAGGTGCGGAGTAATAGCAGGAGGCAGGAAAGAAGGTGACTGCAGGTGAATAAGTCAGTGATGTGATCTGACTATTTAAACGGAGCATCATAAGGTTACAGTGCCGCAGTCCTGGTGCCCGGATGAGGAGTCACTCGCCCTGGTCTACTTGGAGCTTGAGTGGGGCGCTCAGAGCCAGGACCACCTTCCCAGAGGGTCATCCCAGGGGCCTTTAAGGAGGCCAGGGTGGTAAGGGAACCTGAAGCCAGACCACACGAGGGAAAGGAGAAGCAGCCATTAGGTTCAATGGCCCAGGAAGGCACAATCCTGTCCATTTCTGTTCATCCTAGCACCTTGCCCAGCACCCCCAGAGCCCAGTATGGTGTCTAGCACATGAGAACTGCAGCAAAAGTGGGGACTGAGATAAGAGAAGACTTGAGGTGAACACAATCAAATGTCTGCACATGTTTTCATGGTGGTCACAGCATACAGGGCTAGACGCAGACAGCGACTTGCTGGGAAGCTAGGGAGGGAATTTGTGTGTTGGGCAGAAAGCTGATCTGTGGGACTGCTAAATCCCCTCTTAATTCCATAACATCCACGTCTCCTCTCATCTGGGCAGCCTTTTCGTATTTTAAAATATCTAGAGGTTTGCAAAACATAATTCTTAAAATCAACAGCATGCATTCTTCATGCGTTCCAAAAGAATGTTCATGAATCATCTCTGTCCTGGCTTCTCCTGGGGAGCCACGTTTACTTCCTTCCTTTCTTTTTCCCTAGCTGAAACCAGCATTTTGTCTTTGTTATTCTTTTACAGCAGAGAGACTGTGATGTTCTAGCATTTAGTCTATTTCTCAGTCCCATGCAGGGTGACATGCTGTTTGAGGAACTGGAGACAGAGCTGTGAATGAGACGCACATTTTCACCCCTGACCTGTCCCTTCCACGCAGCCTAAGGACTTGGACGAGGCTTCTCCTGCCGACACTACCTGACCAGTCTGCAGTCACAACCCAGATGCAGGGACAGCACCTGCCCTTTCCTTGGCAGAGCCAAAGACGACACCCAGGTACACAGCGGCCCTCTCTCCAGGCCTTAGAGCTCTCAGTGTGCCATGACAAAGCCCCCTACCCCCAACAAACCTGGGAGGTAGAGAAATTCTCCCCAAGCCCAGTTCTACAAAATAGAAAAGGAAAGCAAATTCATGCTTACTGCCCACACACAAGGTGGTGAACATGCATCAAATAACTCAAGCCTCAACATTACCACTTAATGTGGTTTGAATCTACGTCCCCACCCAAATCTCATGTTCAATTGTAATCCCCGGTATTGGAGGTGGGGCCTGGCGGGAGATGACTGAATTATGCGGGGAGAGGATTTCTTGTGGATGGTTTAGCAGCATCCCCCCTTGGTGCTGTCCTCGTGATAGTGAGTGAGTCCTTGCGAGATCTGGTTGTTTAAAGATGTGTGGCACCTTCCCCTCTGGCTTTCTTGTTCCTATTCTGGCCATGCAATGAGCCTGTTCTGGATTTGCCTCCAACATGATTGAAAGCTTCCTGAGGGCTCCCCAGAAGCAGATGTTGCCATGCTTCCTGAAGTACAGCCTGCAGAACCATGAGTCAATTAAACCTCTTTTCTTATAAATTACCAAGTCTCAGGTAGTTCTTTATAGTAATGCAAGAATGAACTAATACACCACTTGCAAGGCTTAGAGGAGTTATGAGGCTTGGCTGGAGCCAGGATTCAAACCCAGAGTGTAACCTGCACTGGGTCTATGGGGAGCTGTGGCAGGGAAGGAGGGGCTTGGAGCTTGGCAGACCTGAGTTTTTGCTGCAGCTCAGGAGGTGCAGATGTGCAGCTGTGCACAGGCCACGCCACCTCTCTGAGCCTTACTTGCCCTGTCTGTAAGGTGGGCATAATACTACAGCTGTCTCCACGGGTGAGGGTGAAGAAAAATGAAATAAGACCCAGAGATAAAGTACCCACCATGTAGGGAGGGCTGGTCAGCTAACCGTGGCTTCTGCTCTTACCAAAAGTCATGTGCTGGGGCAGGTTTCCTTTCAGTACCCGACCAGTGTTTTCTTCTTCTTGTTTTTAAATTTTTTTTTTTTTAAATTTTTGGTGGCAGTTTTAACAAAATGCTGATCCACAGCATCGAGCTACCACCAGCAGATGAAAGCAAGGATGTGCTGCTGGCTCTGTGGCGCAATTAGCATTCTCCTAAACAAACGAGCTTCAACAGAGCTGTAATTAAGCAGGCCTGTAATTAAGTATATGCCCTTTATCATAACGATCATGCTTAAAAATGGCATGATGCATGGAACTCTGTTATTAATGCTGTAATCCCAAACTGAAGTGCGAGTACATAGAAATCAGCGTGTCAGGCCTGTCACCAGAGTGTTTGTAAAATACATTAAAGAAAAAACCCAGAAAACAATGAGCTCATTCAACTGTTCTTTTTACAATCAGGCACTACAAGTCAAGGGGATTGTGAATGCTTACAGATTCTGCAAGGTTTAAACAAATAAAGCTCTAATCTGCTACTGTATTAATCCCACCCCCTATCTTAAAGAAGGAAAAAGGGGGTGCTGGGTTTTTTTTTGCCAGCTGACCTGAACGCCTGTCTTGGCTATTCTTGGGGAAGCAGTCAGTCCAATCTGCATGCTGCATTTATTTGGACATAAAATTGGATTCCTGCTTGCACAGACAGCTCTGCCATGAATCTGTAGGAACTTTGCCTGGCAACGAGATGGGATTATAGCTCCTGCATCCTCCCTTCGTATGGGAACTATAATTTTACCCGCCAAGGCAGTCCTCCAGAGCCATCCCTTGTTTCTCCCCTCCAGACACACACACCTCAGACTTCTGCAGGCTCAACACAAACCCATCACTGACCAATTCCCAAGGGCTCCAGACTAAGGACCACCCATTGCCCCGGAATACCTAGTTGCTCAGAGTGCCCACCCTTATCCCTCCCCAATGTGTCAGTACACAGAAGGGATGAGGAAATACTCCAGTCAGCACGTGGATTAATTTCAACACACTTGATAAAGAAAGTCATAAAGTCATGTGGTAAAAATGTAAAAATTAAAAAAAAAAAAGACTCCATTACCAGCATCTCAATTGTTATCTGCTTAAAGTTGTCAAGCGGTGTTAAGTGAACTCGGGTAATAGTACCTCAAAGTACTTGCAGAGATGCTGGTGAACAATGAGGCTTATTGGCAGGTAGTCATTTTTGGAATAAAATTAAATGCAACTGGAGTGGTGGGAGGCCTTTAATTCTGTGTGCCTGCTCGGGGCTTGAAGCTGTAAATAGTCAGCAACCCCAAGCCTTTCTTCTCCCCTTTCCTGTGGCGTTTCAAAAGTCCTTCACAATTTGTGATGGGAAAAATGCCAGCAACTCAAGATCTCAAGGCCATTTCTCGAAACTCATTTGCAAACCAAAACACGGAGCCTGTTTTGCTTTCTTGGTGATTTCACTTTGGGGATATTCCTTGGAAGACATTTGCAGATGCCTCCAGAGCTGTCTGCTCAGTGACATTCCAATTGAGTTTACACAGGGCCAACAACTTCCTTCTAGATCCCCAAAGTAATTTGTTTTGCCATGTTATTCATAAGCCAAAAGGAGTGATTTATCAGCCACTGCCGGAGCCTCCCGCGTCCCCTGCGTGAGAGGCAGCATGGGAGGATGGAGTACAGGCGCCGGAGTCGGACCCGTGTGAGCGTTCAGCCGGGCCCAGCGCTTGTTAGCTGTGTGGCTTTGGGCAAGTCACTTAACCTTCGAATCAGATTTTCATCCATCAAATGAGGATCATCGTGCCCACTCCGCAGCACCGCTGAGGGACCAGGCAGCAATGGGAAAGAACAGCCCGGCCACAGCAGCCACTCAGAAAATGGGGGCAAGGCTGCGGTTTTATGTCAAAAGCAGCTGACTGTTTCTGCAGGAAATGAGTTCAGACCAGGCCCCACCTCTAACTTGGGACAAGTGTTTAATGTCTCTGAGCCTCTGTTTCCTCAGCTGTAGAAGAGAGAAAATAATAATACCTGGACTGCAATGATATTCAAACAAGATAAAAACATTAAGCCCTAGGTACAAACTAACTGCTCAGTAACTGTTCGCCGTTCGTATTAGTGTTAGTGTTGTTACTGCTGTACAGAGGAAAATACCCTTTCACGGTTGACCTTTTTCTACCTGCTCTCACACAAGAACATAAGTGCAGCCATATTAAATTACACAACCCATAGGCTGTGAGACCCAATCCAAAGATGTTTGGTGGGATGGAAGCAATGTTTGCCAAAGAGTGACTCACTGGGTCCCCCAGACCGGGGTACCCTCACACCACAAACGAATGTTCTCTGAGGTTCTATTTGGCATGAGCAATCTGAATATTACACACACACACACACACACACACACACACACACACACACACACACACACGGCACCGACTCCTCCTAGGCTCCCTGTCTCTACACAGAAGACTCTAATTGATGGGCCTGCTTCATCCCTCTGCATTCCCAGTGTCCTGGGAGAAATCTAGGGCCACCAGCCCACCCACCTCCTCCTTTAGGGCAGTCCCTCCCTCCAGGGCCCAGGGTGCAGTGCTGGGCTGCAGAACCTCATGCAGGTCCAGGTCAGTTCTCTGAAAGCTATGGGAGCACAGAGGGAGGGCAGCTGCCCCACAGACCACACCCACGAGAAACTCCATACACAACAAGAACGTTCTCACTGAACCTCAGAAGCTTGGATCTTGTTTTCAAGTCGAGTTTGACTTGCAACACCAGAGATAGCAGACACCAGGGAGAGCCACGGTCTGGGGTACCCAATGAGTTACTCCTCAGCAAACATTGCTTTTGTCCCTCCAAATGTCTTTGGGTTGGGACTCACAGCCCCTGGGTTATGTAATTTAATATGGCTGCACTCCTGTTTTTACGTGAAAGCTGGCAGAAACGAGTCTACCGCGAAAGGGTATTTTCCTCTGTACAGCAGTAATAACACTAATACTGACTAATACTAATACTAGTAGCTAACAGTTACTGAGCAGTTAGTTTGCACCTAGGGCCTTATGTTTTTATCTAATTTAAACATCATAGCAATCCAGGTATTATTTTCTTTCTTCCACAGTTTAGAAAAGAGAGGCTCAGAGACATTCAAGAAACTTTTTTTAACGTTATAAATATTTAATGGCTTGGGGTAGGGATCAACTGCATTTTGCTCAAGGTAAAGATAAAACACAACTCAGTGATACTTCTCCACGTGAGTACAAAGGTGCCCTGGTGGTTGAGAGGCCACTGGGTCAGTGCACACACCTGCTGCCCACAGTGACAAACACAGAAACTCCTCAGTGAGTTCGAGACCAAAGGAGCTTTGTAGATGCAGAACAAAAAGCAGAACCAAGATCCAATGCAGATATGTTACCTCTAGTAGTGACCATATCCTCTGGAAGAAGGCAAGCTCTAAAACAGGCAGTGTGATCTGCAGCCAAGGCGGGTAACTGAAAGCAAGGGCCTGACAGGCATGGCCTGTGACTGCTGAGCACGCTGGCCCTGGGGCTGAGCATCACATACACCCTCCAGTTGTTAGGCAGGGAACTTCAGGCTTGGAAGATGCGCTTCCTCGGCCAGGGCTCTTTTTACCTTCTCAAAACCAACCCAGAAATATTTTTAAGTTGTACTCTTTCATACTTCAGCACAGGAATATATTTTCAAAGGAAACCATTCCAATAGGATAGCTAAGTCAAAGCACCCCTTGCATCCAGAGCCGCTGATCCCTGGGCCCTTCTCAGAGCAAGCCTTGGTAGTGGTCTGTATACAGCGCCTGGGGTCCCGCCGGCCTGTTTCCTATGCGTTCACCTGCGTGTTTGCATGTATAGAAAAAAGACAGAATTTTATTTTTTTATTTTTTAGACATGGGCTCTTGCTCTATCATCTAGGCCAGTGTGCAGTGGTGCTATCATAGCTCCCCGTAGCCCTGAATCCTAGGCTCAAGGGGTCTTCCTGCTTCAGCCTCCCAAGTAGCTGGGATGAGCCACTACAGCTGGCCAGAATTCTGTTTTGTATGTATTTGTGTTTTTAATAAAAATAGCATCACAGCATAAGTAACTGTTTTGCAATTTACTTTTCTTCACTTGACTGTCAGAGAGGTTTCCACATCAATTCCTAGAGCTCCGTCTCAGCCTTTTTCACTGTTGCATAGAAGTAGGGTCTAGAGACAACCAAGAACCAGCCTGCCAGGAGCCCTGATGGTCATTCTCAGTGGCCTGAAGGGCATCATGAGGTCCCTGGGGAGCCACTAAAGGGTCTTTGAGTTGGAGAGAGAGATGGCGAGATTCAGGTTTTAACAACGTCTCCCTGGCTGTGGAGAGGAGAATGAAATGCAGGGAGTGAGGCTGGAGCAGGAACACCAGGGAGGAAGTTCTGATGCTGAATCAGGCGAGGGACGCTGGTGGCCTGGATGAGGGCAGTGGCAGTAAGAATGGAGGGGCTGGGGAAGACCAAAGGACATTTAGATGGAAGAATTAAGAGACCTGGTCACTGGCTGCAGAGGGGCAAGGCGGAATCAAGGGTGACTCCAGGATCCTGGCCTAAAGAGCTGGGATAACGAAATGCCAGGTACTGACAGGGGCATGGGGGCCAATGGAAAAGCAGCACAGATGAACTCGTGGGCCCCGCTGAGCATGTGTCAGGTTTGAGGGGCTTGGGAGACAGCCAAGGGGAGGCAACTGGTCAACACTTGTTAGAACATCATGACCGAGAATACGAGATGGGTGGGTGAGGGCTGCGGGGTGCAGATCTAGAAATGAGGCCTGGTGGGTGGGGATGGGAGGGTGAGTTTGGAAGTAACCAACATGGTGATAATTGAGGCCAGGAGAGAAGATGAAATATTCTGGAACATGGTGAGAGAGGGAGGCCTGGGACAGAGCTGAGGAATGTTAATGTTCCAAGCTAGCAAAAACAACGGGAAGATCAGAATGTACTCTGTGATATTGGATCAAAATCAGAGGTATCATTATAAAGTCAGTTTTAATATGTGGTTGCAGATAGATACATAAGTGCACATCTATGTGTGTGTGTACACTTATAGGTATATGTGTACATATATTTCTCTCTACACACACATGTGCGTACATTTCTCTCTGCTGAGGCAATGGCAGTTCGGAGGCGATGGGCACTCCTCATATCCAGACTCTGCTTTCTAGCATCTCCTCTAAAAGAGACAGGAGTTCTTTGGAGAAGTGGCTGATTCAGTGCTGGGCAGGAAGGGAAAAGGCCAGGAACATCTTGTTGTGCCAGAAAGTAAAGAGGTTCTCAAAGAATCACAGGAACACAGCAGAAAGGCACGAGAGCCAGCCCGAAGGGGTTCCCGTTGGCTAAATATGAATCAATTTGAGCATCAAACTAAAAAATGACAACAATGCGTAAGAATACCATAGTCCATACCAATATACAGAAAGAAATCGGCTGAGGATAAGGGAAAAACCTCTTCCTTATATACTGGAGAAATGGCAGAGTTATGAAAGTCAATGGATGCGAAAAGTGACAGGTGAAAAGCTGATGAGGAACAAGTTATTCACATAGGCCTACAGTATTCCCCACAAATTACCTACTAATTACAAAGGTAAAAGCAGTAACTTTACAGTGAAGAAACCTGCCACGCAGCACCTTCGCCAGGTGATCGAAGCTAACTTCACCGGTACTGGGTCACACTAGCACCGTAGACCTCCCAAAAGGATGCACTGAGAGTGAGACTCTATCGATGGCTTCAGGAGGATTCCTGCCAAAATGCATAACAAATCTCATTATGAGAAAACGTCAAACAAGGGATATTACACAAGGTATGGGATGCTGAAGTAAAGGATAGGATCCACAACACCTGGGGGAGTTCTCACATTACAGCCCCAGAAAAGGTGATGTTCAGTTTAAATTACTTCAATCAAATCTGATTTCCGGCCAGGCACGGTGGCTTACACCTGTAATTCCAGCACTTTGGGAGGCCAAAGTGGGCAGATCACCTGAGTTCAGGAGTTCGAGACCAGCCTGGGCAACATGGTGAAACCCTGTCTCTACTTAAAAAAAAAAATCCAAAAATTAGTCGGGCATGGTGGCGCACGCCTGTGGTCCCAGCTACTCAGGAGGCTGAAGCAGGAGGATCGCCTGAACCCAGGAGGTGGAGGCTGCAGTGAGCTGAGATCACACTACTGCACTCCAGCCTGGGCGATAGAACCAGACCCTGTCTCAAAAAAAAAAAAAAAAAAAAAAAAAAAATCTGATTTCCCACAAAAGTGAGTGGCATACACAAGGTTATTATAGGTCTATCCCAGGGCTGATATCCAATTTGTAATAGAAATGATCACAAACACCAGAGTTACTTAATTATAAAGTATGCGTCTCTAGGGCACCATAGAAAGTGCTCTAAAGTATATGTAAATAAATTCAACAATACGATACTTTTTTCTTCCTTAACAACTCCTGGCACCTGTCAGGAGCAGAAGGCTTCTTTGGTGCGGCCTGCAGTGGTAGGTGGCAAAAATGGCAGCAAATCCCACTATTCGCATATGTGTGCCCCCTAGCAATATGATTTGTCAGTTCTCCCATCAAGAGGTGTAATCTATTTCTTCACCCCTTGAATCTGGGCTTGGCCATGTGACTTGCTTTGGTGAACGCGACATCAGCAGTTATGACACCAGCAGAGACGTAAACATGCTTGTGAACCTGGGTTAGACTTCCCTTGCTTTAGAGTGCTGGGTCGGCCAAATGCACAGGCTCAGAGAAGCCTCCTGGAGCATGAGAGATTATGTGGAGCAAACACGAGCATCTCCAGCTAAGGCATCCCTGGAGCAGCCAACCTGCCAATTACAGACAAGGGAGTGAGGCCATCTCAGGCCATCCCAGACCATCCGGCTCCAGCCAGGCTGACCTAGACCAGCATAATCACCCACTGACCCACAGAGCCATGAGAAATTATAAATGTTGGTTGGTTTAAGCCCTAAGTTTTAGGGTGGTTTGTTATGTAACAAAAACTAACTGATGGAGGGCTAAATCTTTGAGAGGAAATTCAGATAGATTTCTCCAGAAACTACTCTCTTTGTATCTTTATACTGGCTGCCTTAGAATAAAGTCAATTAACAGAAAGGGCTTTGGTGTCAGACAGCCCTAGGTTCAAATGCCCGGCCCACTAGGCACTAGCTCTGCACCCATGAAATACATTTACTGAGCCTCTGGAAATGGGGCTGATTATTCTAGGGGAGATGCAAGGATTCAGAAAGATAACACATACAAAATAAATGTTCAGCATGTGTTAGCTATTATTATCATTACCACCCCAATGATGTGCAGAGGCTGAGAAAGACTTTCTTGACCCACTGCTGGAAGGACCTATTTTCAATGTGCTCCCCCTACCCCCTGCCCCACCAATCTGGAGGCCACTTGTGCATTTAGAGAGTAAGCTCCATGATAGCTGCACCTCCAGCTCCTAGAACAGCATCTAGCATATAATGGCATCCAAAGAAACCTACTGAATAAGTAACGGTGGGAAGAGAACTGGCCTTGGCATCAGGGGGCCCACCTTTCGGGCAATCAAGTCTGTGTCCCCATCTGAGAGTAAAAGGGTTGGGCTAGATCAGTGACTCATCCTGGTGCTCATCTGGTGAGTTTGAAAAGATTATCACTGCCTGCCACCCCCAACCCCAGGGGTTCTGATTCAGCTGGTCTGAGGGGTGGGCTCTGGGGATCAGCATTTTTTCAAAGCTCCCCAGTGATTCTAATGTGCAACTAGGTTTGAGAAGCCCTGGCCTAGAAATGTTTAAGATCCAGCTCTGACAGTCTTCATTCTCACAAATGCTGAGTCACCCCAAGTATTAAATATGTATTGGTGATTTGAGAACCTGGCTTTAAACCTGAGGATGCAATATGTAAAACTCACTAAGTTGGTCCATCCTACATGACAGCTGATTTCTGTAGCCCTCACCCAGATTCTACTCCTAAAGTCTTCTCAAAAATGTTCTGCAAAGGTAAAAGTAGGTCCTGGGCCTTCCCTTCCTCCTCTGAAACAAAAGGCAAGAAGAGAGAGGGCGTCTTGGATGCTTTGGGTGTCTGAAGCCAATACCGGCACAAGAGAGCATCTGTCTAAGAGAAGCAAAGCATGTCAGGAGTTACAGGTGTTCTCATTTAAAACTCACAATGGCCCTGGCACTGGCATTCCCACACCCCCCAGAAGGAGTCTGAAGCCCAGAAGGGAAGGAACTAGTCAGGGCCACAAAGCTGGTCAATGGCAGAGGTGGGTGGACTCGCTGATCTCCTAAATCCACTGCCTTCCGCCACATGAAGGAAGAGAGGGTAACACCTTTCCATGTGACCTGAAGAAGTCATATAGAGATGGAAGTGGAGAAAATATAATCAAGAAGGGTGTAAAAGTGAAGGCAAGCTCCATGGAGTTAAGGGACATTAGGGAGTGTCCTCCGGGCCCTCTCCCAGCAGATGCCATTCATGGCCAAGACAAATATTCCCACATCAATATCACCGGAGTTCTCTTTCAAGTGCAGACCTCGTGTGCCATTCCGTTACTTAAAAACTTCAACGGTTTCCTAAAGCTTATAGGGTCATGTCAAATACTACGGTCCAGGCCCTTCCAGGCTGATCTCAACCTAGCTTTGTTCTCTAGCTGCTTTTTCCTTCCTGTCACTCTGCTCCCTACACTTAGGATTTAGCTATCCTGGCCTGCTAACCACTTGCTACTGAGTCAAGCCTTCCATCTGTGATAGGCCTTTCTCCTTGCTGTGGGCTCAGCCTGGAGAGCCCTTTCCTATTTACCTGCTTGTGAACTCCTCAAAGGGCAGAAACATGACCCCCTGGGCTGCCTCCTGAGCTACCACCCATCAGAGTGGATGACTGTGCTCGATCATCTGCCCGATTGTCTTCCCCTGATTATGAGCTCCGTGAGGGAACCATGGTCCCTGTAGGTCCAGGGCCTGTAGGTGGGGGAAATCTCAGTAGCCAAGACCTGGATGAGGTGATGGACAAATGAGTGAATAAAGCTGTGTGCCCAGAAGAAAGCTGCTTCACAATGGGGATTCTTTAGGACTCTATGAAACAGGGACATCCTAACTCCTTACTTGGATTCCGTGATTTAATCACTCATTTATCTGCCCAAGTACTGGAGCGACAAAGATAGTAGGCTTGAGCATTGTGCAAACTGGAAAGCTATAACCTTGTTATAAATCTTGCTTAAGATTTCAAAGACTCCCTACAGGTTAAGAAAATGGTATGAAGTATGACATTTGGTACCACAGCACAGGGATCTTCTGATCTTCACTAGTGGGACCAAGTCCCCCAGGACCCAAGCACCCTCAGGAGAACCCAGAGAATTGGGGGATGGAAGCTCTGGAGTTCAGGCTGGGGGGGTGACCCCTTGGGGGACAGCCACCTGGGAGAGGCTATTCAGAGGGCCCCAGGCTTCTTCCTCCCTAGAGCCACCAGGTGATTCCTAAAGATTAGTCACCATGGTGGCCAGGGATAGACCAATAAAGAGGGACCTGCCATAGAGCGTTGGCAGCAATCCAAACCCCACTTCTATTTTGTGTGAGTTGGTACCACTTGAGTGCATTCGAACCAGGTCATCTCTTCATAATAAAACTTAATTTACGGAGAAAAAAGGCATTTCTATGCCTTGTATTTTTCTCATTTTATAGCAAGCAGAAATACTGGACTTCTCAGTCCAAAACCGAATACCTGGCTTTCCTACCCCTCACATAGCTACTCGTATCATCTAGCTGAGCTGGATGTGGCTGACGGTCCTCATGGTGCATGGGAGAGGATGGGAGCCCTTAGAACCCAAGCCTCTCAGGGACGGGGGCAGGAGGACACACACCGACCTACACAGAGATGTGTTTCCAACCAGCAGGACTGTCAAGAACCATTTCCCTTGGAAAGGGCTTCTCTTGAGAGCAGCACACACCACACTCACCGGCCCAGGACTCAACTCGAGTGGACCGGCCTGCAGGACAGCCGGGACATGAGATGGAAGGTGCAGCGTGAGATGGAGCTGATGTCGAACTGACACGCGCTTTGATCTGGAAATAGCAGGGATGTGCTGTGCTGCCTTCTATCTGGTCGCTGTGTCTATGAGGCAGAATGCCATCAATTATCCAGATTTCAGATTTAATATTAATCTTTAAAGGGCATGTCATGAAAATGTATCCTCTAAATATTGGTTGTGAGTTCACTCCGTAAGCCTATCAGGGGAAATGGGGGTGAGGCGGCCACCCATCTCTGCCTGTACCTGTCAGGGGCATCTCCTGCCACCTGACAGTAATTCCACCTGAGCTCAGCAGTCCCACAAACGAACAATTCCACCAGCCACTCTAACCACGGTCTCAGCTCAACCTTAAGATTTAATAACAGGGCCTGCTGGTATTATTCTAATTTCTGCAGCTGATGAACTTTCAGAGGCAACGCGAGTTGAAATAATGAACGCAGAGATGACAAAGAATTCTCATCCAAGGTTCTCTGAACTATCCAGTATAATAAGCACTTGTTCCTTTCTACAAAGGGCATATAAAAGAGAAATCTAAATAATAATGGCTGTAATTATCTTGAAAAATATGCAGAGATTAATGGTGATTATGAAAATCTGTATAATTGTTCTCTGAAATCATCTCTGATCAAGTGGTGTCTTGGAATGGCCGCCGCCAGGGAACTTCTAACACCGAACCTCATGTGGGCACGGCAATGTGATACTTCGGCTTTCTCCCTGTAAAATATTACCCTGTGTTTACGAAATTGGTTTTCATCACTTCCAATACCCTGGCCTGCATTTTAACTCTTCGTACCGGTGCCCCGCGGAGGCTCCAGGACGCCCCTAATGGGATGCGTATGTCATTGTGGTTCAAGGCTCCAAGTTCAACTTGTTATTTATTCAAATAATTAATTACTCTTGTATCTATCGAGCAGTTTGTCATGACACATTAATGACTTGATAGACTTCTATGAACTGGTGAACACAGAACAGCAGAGCGTTTTTATCGTCATTTAATTTTAAAACGATCCTGTGTGAAATTATCTAGTCGTGAGTGATGGGAGCATAAAGCACAGACTCAGCGAAGCCTCTTTTGGATCATTGCTTTATTAATGGTAACGTCAGGGAAATGAAAAATGCTAACATTGTCATATTCCGCTGCTGGGTGGAGATGAATGGCTGGCGGGTGGGCGAGGGCCCCATGCTCTCACCCCCATGGGCACCGACCCCCTCCCAGCGCTGGCCGGCCAGTTGGGGCTCAGGGCCTTGGACACCCACCCACACGCCCACCCCAGAACCCACCTCCACGCCGGGGTTCCCTTTCTGGGTTTACAGCTCTCCACGTCTATTACTTTGTGTGTGTGGTCTTTTTTTTAAACTTGGATTTTCCACTAGTGATATAAAGCACCCTCACGAAAACATTTCGCTTTATTGCTTTGAACATTAAATGTTATTAATCCAATAGAAAAACGTTAAAGATATTGCTGTCACCTTTAAATGTGAAATGATATTAGGAGCTAAAAAACGCTGGGTTAGTAGAAAAGACGTTCCCTTAGTTTCTTTCAAGCCTTGAGATAGGCGGGCTGGGTTGATGATAAAATAATTTTGCTACATGGCTCACAGCACAACATCTGCTTAAAAGAGACTTTCTGTTTAGCTCTTCTTGTTTTTTTTTTTATATATATATGAAAATTGTTTCTCGATTGTTTTAATTACAAACTTGGGAATCTATGCAAGCTACTCTCCAGCAGCGTGATTCAAAGACAACAGACAGCAATCCCCGTGGAAGCCACCAGGGCCAGCCTTCAGGGATTGTGGGGGTGCTGCGACGGCCATGCACAGGCCCAGCTGGGGACAATGGAACTGGATGAAGGCATCACTCCTGGCCTCCATGGAAAAGGAAGAATAGGTGGACTTTTCTTCCTTATGAGGTTCCAGTTTCTGTTTTCCTGATCCCGGTGAATAGCTCTGCCACCCACCTGGATGTCTGGTCCCAGGGTCTGGGAGGAACACAGACCTGCCCCCAGACCTCATAACAGTCACCAGTTCTGTAAATCCCAAAGAGAATGGTGGTGGTGACTCACGTTTTTCAAATGCCTGCTCTGTGCCAGGTTGTAGGCTTGAGGCTTTCTGTGTATTGACTGATTTAATCCTCAAGGCAACTTCATGAGGCATGTGTATATTATTATTATTATTATTATTATTATTCCTATTTTACAGAGGCCACTCAGGCAAAGAGCAGTTAAGGAACTTCCCCAAGAGCATCTGGCCAGCAGAGGTGGAGCCAGGGTTGAACTCAGGGAGCCTTCTCATTCCATCTGGAGATCACTCTGGAACTTGCCCTCCTCCCCACCTCCACTGCCCGCCACCACCCCAGCATCATCTCCCCAACATGCTGAGGCCTAAATCCATCCTTTGGCCCTCTCTTCTCCAGACCCCAGTCAGGGAGAGGGGATGCCCATCCCTCTGGCCTGCCATTAGCTGCTTGGCTACTCCTGGCTCCACTTTTCTACACAGGGGATAGAGAAAGAAATGGACTCCAAGCAGATGCTTCTGCAATAGATAGGAAGTGCAGCAGAAGCAGAGTATTTGGGGGCAGCTCCTGGCACGACCGAGAGCACAGCTGGATGTGAGCTGAAGCAGAGATGTTAGAATTCTGAGGATAAACAAATCAAAGAATGTGGGAAGACCTGAGCCAGAAGTTTAGTTTGGTGACTTATGTTATGGAATGCTTTCCTTCTTCAGATGGAGACACTGAGGCCCGAGTGCCTGTGACCTTCCCAGGGATGTGTCCAGCAAGGCGGCAACAAAGTCGCCTCATCGTGCAGTGAGTGTGGTGACAGAGCCTGTCCACCCTGTCAGGGAGGTCTGAGCAGAGCTTCAGCCAGCAAGAGCAGCTGGGCGGAGTGTTGCAGGCCCAGTGGCCATGGTGCACACAGCCAACTGATCTGGGGATCACTAGGGGACCCCTCAAGAAGACAGGCAGACATCCTCTAGAGCCACTAAGACTGAGTTATAGGACACTGCAGAGGCCATGGCTGGGGAAAAGTGGCTTCAAATGGGAGCCCCAAATTCAAAGTCCAAAGCACATGCCCCAAATCGCAGGGGCAGCTGCTTCCCAACGAGGGCGGCTCCAATCATGAAGCCCGCCTGTGAAAACCATCACTGAGCCCCGGAGCCCTTTCTCTCCCTCGAGATGGGTGGGCTGGAGCTGGCAATTCTGGCTCTGAGACAAGCGGCTTCTGTGGGAGAGTGGGAGGTCCAGGCGAGCAGGGCAGGCAAGGATGGTTGCAGGTGAGCATGGCCTCTGTGAGCGCTATAAAAACTGCGTCCTCCAAGCTGCCCCACATCCAGAAGAGGCATCCTTCCGCTCCAAAACTCTCAAACCCGCAGGCATGCCACAGTCACCTGGGCTGCGTGCTAAAATACACATCCTTAGCCCCAGGCCTCTGGAGTCTTTGGCTCTGGGACCGCAGGCAGGCACAATGGCACTATGAGAAATGCTGCTGTGGACGGGGTGCCTGCGTGCCGCTGGGGTGAGGGTCTTGTGGTCTCACGGGCACAGTTCTGTGAAGCTTTTCTGCACCAGCAGGGCTCTCCATTACCTGGAAGGACTAATGGTGCTGGGGGCAGGCAGTGATGCAGCACTGGTCATCAGACAGTGATGCAGCAGTGTCTTGGAGATGGCCTTGGACTTTGTGCCGAGCAACATGCTAGACTGTCCCTGTGGGTCACAGTCCCCTGAGGAAAACACAATTGGCCCGTTTTATGGCTGGGAGAGGCAAGGGAGCCACGTGTCAGTCAAAGGGAGGCCTGCACTTGGACCACGCAGCAGGCCAGGCTCGTGACACCCCAACCGAGTTTATGACAAGGCATCAAGAAACACTTGTGCCAAAGCACAGCCAGGTACCCTACCTGCCAACTGATTACTTTTTCCTTAGTATGTAACCCAACCTGGGGGTTCTCTTAGGTCCAGACCTGCTGTGATCTGAGCCCTTCAAACTTGCAGGATGAAAGGAACCCTGAGAGATCCTTGGTCATCCATCTTTATATCCTCAGTGAGTTTTCTCAGCACTTAGGGTTTCTAAGGTATTGACTTTCAGTAGTAGAAAGATAATAAATTCAGATGCCTTGAGAATGCCTTTTCTGGATTCTAGACAGAGGGTGTTTTTTCGGTCTCTCTCTCTCTACCTAACTCAAATTGAGCTCTTCCTATTTTGAAGCTAAGGAACACAGTATTTCTAACTTGTGCTGGATTCTTGATTCCCTTCCTTGAACCTTTCTGTGCTTCCCTGAGTAATGACTTCCAGCCATTTGAAAATCTGCCCTGAATTTTTTCAAGGGACTCTGGTCACAGTAAAGTATAGAAGGACCCATTTCAATGGAACCTAACAGCCTAGAATGATACCAATATGCCAGGGCTGCTGTCGCCACCAGGGGGGACAAACTGCAGGCTGGAATGAGGGGGAACCACCATGAAACGCAAGGCCCAACAGGAGACCGGGAGCCTGTTCTTAAAAATATTTTCCCTAAAGCCGCAGGGGAGGAAGAATATCATGTGAATCCAAAAGACCAACCCTCAGGGAAAAGAGAAACCCAGCAGGCAGGCAAAGTGAAGAGCCAGTGTCGAGTGAGGATGCTGGCTCCGGCCAGGGGTCAGAAAGCCCCCCAAAAGGAGCAGCCCAGAGGCCCCCAAATGGCTTAGAAATAATAGGTTTCTCAGACACACACAAACGTGTGTGTGGTGTCTGACAGGGTTCCTAGGGGTTTCACACCCATTATCTCATTTGTCCTGGTCTCTGCCCTGGGCCTGGTGAGGCTGAGCCTGGGCACAGAGAGGTTTACCTGCTTGCTCAGTGTGACCTGGTAGGCGAGTAACACAATGGGGTGTTTGTCTGAATAGGGGTCTCCTGACTGTTACATAATCATTTATCGGGTCAGTGGAAAAACCATTTGAGCGGAGACCTGGCAGGGACCGCACAATCAAAGGTCAAGGTTGCCCCATGCTGAGGGAGAGTGCAGGGCTACTGACTGTGCGGTCCGGGAGCTCAAGGAGATGGTGAGAATGGCTATGCGCTTTCTGCTCGGTCTTTGTCGTGAAAAAGTCCCCAAATCGTCTTTTGCCAGACATACTTTGAGAGCGCAAGCTTTTTGCTCGCTTTTATTGTCTGGTTTTGGTGGAGAGGGGCTCTCAGCTTGACTCCAGCAAGGTTATTGGACAAGCACCAAGCCGTGATTTCATTTGTGCCTAAGGTTCAGAAAACACAAGGTGGGCTTTCAATGCTCTGCCTGTAAAATCCCAAACACACATCACCTGTTCTCCCTCAGTAGAACGACAGGCGACACTTCCCTATTTCCATTCAGTCTCAACCTAAGTGTTGTCTGAGGTGTGACAAAATGCAGAGAAAACGGAAGCACTGGCAGCTGTGTCCTCGCCCCTGAAATCTGACTCTCTGGGACCTGAGACTCCAACATCCGCTGGGTACACTAGAAGCCCAATCTCTACCAGTACACAATATACAGGTATCCCCGAATCTAAAATACAAAAATTTTTAAAAAATAATACAACATTCATGGTGGCTAGGATTGGTGGAAGTCCTGAAGGTCATGACATAAACATGTGTCACTGAACTTGGCACACACTGGGATTCCTGGGGCAGCATGCCTGAGTGGGGAGGTGGGCCAGTGAGCGAGCCGGTCAGATGCAGCTCCCAGATTTCAGCCTGGCTGAGAGGTGCCCTACTTTTCTCCTGCAAAAGTGGTACCTCCCTTGAAGTAACACTTCATCTCTTTATTTTAAAAATCTGATCCCACCCAAGAGCCAACTGCTAATGTTGGTGATGGAGGGAAGAAGGAATCCCAAGGGTGTAAGAAAGGGGAGGGACTCAGCTGGGGTGCAGATGAGGGAAGGAACTGACATCGATTAAAAAGGGGAGGGTGGGCCGAGGGCACAGTTCAGCTCTACTCTGGAAGGAATGAGCCTGCCACACACACAATGTGGAAATGAGAGAGGGTTTGCAAGCCTGGTGCAAGGGCTTCTGACTGTGGAGGAAACTCTGGTGAGAGCTGAAGAGCTGGTTAAACTCGTGGGGTGAGGGCATGAGCAGACGGCATAGGATTCTTGATGGTGCTTCAGGATGAAGCTGGGGGCCATATGTAGGCTCCCAAGAGGAAAGGAGGTTCCGGAATTGTAAGACGCTTACTTTTTCTTTTCTTTTATAAACTGAAGTTAAAGAGGGGTGCTATCAGCAGCCTGCTGCTGGTGAAGCAATTACTAGCTCAGGTGAAGAAACTTGAGGGGAGCACGGCTCTTGCACAGAACACCCTGCAATGCAGATGGACGTGGCCTCTAGGAAGGTGATGCCTCAGACCCCATATCCCAGGAGGAAAAGGAAGCTGCATGTTCAAAGTGGCCAAAGAGTAACTGATCCTTTCCTCTCTCACTCTCAGGCAGTCTTTATGATTCAGCCAGGATTCTACCATATTCCGAGTATCTGAGCTGGAAGCAGAAGGGGGCAGGATGAAAACCCCAGTCAAGTATCCTGTCAGCTTGTTAAAAAAAAACCCTGGGTCTTGGCTCAATTCTTTTTTACAAAAAGAAAACTCACAGTTAAAATCATTATTAGCAATGACGTAATATATAAATGTATTTTAGTGAGAATATTTGTTTAAATAACTTTATGAATGACATCAGTTTTTATTTATAGAACCATTAGCTCTAAGAAGTTCACCTGAATGTTTCATGTCTACATTACTACATTCTGTGGGAGAAATCGTGTGCTAAAGAGCTATTTTTAAATTTGGAGACTTGGGAATATCTTGGGGGTAAGTATTCAACAAAAACATTTAAGGTCTAATTACTGTATTGGGAAGAGATGTTCAAGATGACCTATGAGGCCTGGTGTGGTGGCTCACGCCTGCAATCTCAGCACTTTGGGAGGCCGAGGTGGGTGGATCACCTGAGGTCAGGAGTTTGAGACCAGCCAGGTCCAACATGGTGAAACCCCATCTCTACTAAAAATACAAAATTAGCTGGGCGTGGAGGCAGGCACCTGTGATCCCAGTTACTTGGGAGGCTGTGGCAGGAAAACTGCTTGAACCTGGGAGGTGGCGGTTGCAGTGAGCCGGTATCACACCACTGCACTCCAGCCTGGGCGACAGAGCAAGACTCCATAAAAAAAAAAAAAAAAAGGAAAGAAAGAAAGAGAGGAAGGAAGGAAGGGAGGGCAGGAGGGAGGGAGGGAGGGAGGGAGGGAGGGAGGGAGGGAGGGAGGAAGGAAGGAAGGAAGGAAGGAAGGAAGGAAGGAAGGAAGGAAGGAAGGAAGGAAGGAAGGAAGGAAGGAAGGAAGGAAGGAAGGAAGGAAGGAAGGAAATAAATGACCTATCCAAGTTTATTGTCTCAGAACCACCACAACAGCAAAACTGTAACATGGAGCATCACAGGCTCAAAGACTCAATTCAGTCAGGTTTGGTGGCGCACGCCCGCAATTCCAGCACTTTGGGAGGCTGAGGCAGATGGATCACTTGAGCCCAGGAGTTCAAGACCAGCCTGGGCAACATGGCAAGACCCCATCTCTACAAAACACCAAAAAAATCAGCTGGGTGTGGTAGCACGCGCCTATGGTCCCAGTTTCTCAGGAGGCTTAGGTGGGAGGATCACTTGAGCCTGGGAGGTCGAGGCTGCAGTGAGTGATCATCTTGCCACTGCACTCCAACTTGGGCGACAGAGAAAGACCCTGTTTCAAAATAAATAAAATAAGGGCTGGGCATGGTGGCTCACACCTGTAATCCCAGCACTTTGGGAGGCTGAGGTGGGCGGATCATGAGGTCAAGAGATCGAGACCATCCTGGCCAACATGGTGAAACCCCATCTCTACTAAAAATACAAAAATTAGCTGGGCGTGGTGGCGGGCACCTATTGTCCCATCTACTTGGGAGGCTGAGGCAGGAGAATAACTTGAACCTGGGAGGCGGAGGTTGCAGTGAGCTGAGATCACGCCACTGCACTCCAGCCTGGTGACAGAGCGAGACTCCATCTAAAATAAAATAAAATAAAATAAATTCACCTCTAACCAGCTCACACAGATTTGCGGGTCCTATTAGGGAGGGAGCTGAAGCCTCGACGCCTTTAAGGGGCCTAGAAATAAGGTTTTGGTCCAGGTAGCCCTGCCAGGACGTGGTTCAAGATCCTTCCTGGAATCGCCATCATGGCGTATGCTCGCCCATCCCCGGAGTGGCTGCCCTGCGCACCCACAGGCTCACTAGAGGGAAGGGAAGAAAGGGCTGCCCAGTATTCCTATCAGTGGAGTCTGGTGGAGAGAGGCATGTGCATCTCTGGGGTGCATGTTACCGTGTGTCAAAGCATTTAAAGAACATTGATTAAGGAAGCATTTTTTTATCAGCCTGGCTGATAAAAAAAAAATAACTCTATTATGGTCATTGACCCCTGCCAGAAGGCTATTCACTGTATTATGGGGCATGCGCATTATGTAGTGCTTAACAAAAGTAAAATGAAAAAGATGAGAAAAACATTCACCTCCACCTCACTTATTTAATTGGGTCTTTATGGGGCTAAAGCCACGCAGGGGTTAAAAAATGCAAGGCCCATACCCCTGGCCACTGCAAATGTATCCTGACTCTTAAATAGGGCATTCCTTTGGCTAAGACTGGGGGCCACCTTTCTACTACCCAGCCCCAGGCCACTTGGGTGTCCCCGCTTACTGAGACCGAGGCTCGATGGGATTAGCTGCAGAGTGGTAAACAGTGCCTAAACAGGAAAGATTTCTTCCAATTAACAAAAAAATCAATTCTGCCCCACCAGGCTGTAGCTGAACAAAAATAAATTAGGGGGATGAAGGAAAGAGGCTAGAACAACACACTATTGGTGGTTGTGAGCTGGTGTAGCATTTAGGAGAACAAAGTGGAGGCACGGTGGGACCTTGGTGGGTCAGGGCAGTGAGGGGCAGGGTGAACACATTTTAACAGCCAAACTTCTCCTTTCACACATGTGTAAAACCTTTGGAATTTCATCAGAAAAAACTTTATTTCAAAACTGATCTTTGAAGTTTGAAAATAAAAGCAGAAAGGCTATTTCTCAGTACAGAAAGCAGGTTTTAAAATACTGAAGGGACCAAAGGGAGGTGCTAGCGGGTGGTGGTGGTGCTGACTCTGAGGTCCATACCTCTCCTGTCTCCCGGTGTTCTCTGCTTTACTGCGTCTGTTTCTCACTTAGACTTTCCCCGATGGGACACCAGACTTCCACCTTGTCTCTCTCATTGTCTTTTGTCCTATCGGGGCCTGGTGAGCCCTTGTCCCAGCCCTGAAAGGTAAGCTGGATGGTATTCTTGATAATCCAGAGAGGAGGGGAGGCCACCTGTGTATATGTCATGTGTGCACACATGTGAGCACACACATGTGTCATGTGTGCACATATGCATGACATGCATGTGAGGCTGTGTGTCATGTGCAAGACCATGCACATGGTATGTATACACACATGTGAGAGTGTACACACATGTGTCACATAATGCATGCGAGATCGTGTGCATGTATGAGTTATGCACATGTCAGATGGGGCATGGTGAGAAGAAAGAAACCGCAGGAGCCTCATGGCCAAGCAGAGGCCAAGCCTGTGTGATGAACACCTCTTCCATGAAGCAGCCGGTGATACACAGGCCACTGTTGTCGGCAGCAGATTTCTCCACAGTCCACACAGGCAGAAAGAAGTCACTAGGACCTCCAACCTCAGGCATTAAAATAAAACTCCAAACTTAAGAAGGGAGAAGGGGCAAACAGCAACACTCCCAAGTTCTGGGAGTCCCTTCTAACCAGCCAGGCCAAGGTCAGCTCCCAGCCCTCAGCTACTTCCCTGTTTGCGGCTGGACCTTTCACCCCTCCCCTGCTTGCTCACCCAGTTGACAAGTTCATGTGTCCTTGACAATGCACTGGAGTGGGCGGGGATGCTCACGGGGAAGTGGCACCTCTGTGGGGTTTTCTGGCAAAAATAGATGCTCACTAAAAACCTGCTGAACTTGAAGAAATAGGGATTTTATCTTCCTCACGTATTTCACAGCTGACAAAGCACTTTCAGCCAGTCTTCTCTTAATTAGTCTTTACCACAATCCCGGGAGGCAGGCATTTTCGACCCCTCTTGACAGAAGACTGACTTGAAGCTCAAAGAAGGTGAGCGACTTGTCTCGGGGGCAGAGCTAGGACTTGAGTCCAGAGCTTTTAAAAATTAAACCCCATTGTCCTACAGCCACTATCCCCCACCCTGTATTAGCAGGTCACTTATTTCCGAGAAAGAACTAGACTGCAATTTGCAGAAATGGCTGGAAAATAAAGGGCCATGAAGTGCCTAAGCATTTCATTTTTTTTTTCTTTCTGGCATCAGTTAGCAATTACCCTTGAACTTCCCTTCCTTCCCCGCTTCCTAAGACATCCCAATTACTTCAGCCAAAAAACTCACCCAAACTCCCAAATCACCTCCACCCCCAACACACACACACACACACACACACACACACACACACACACACACACACACACATCAGCAAGATCAAAGGCATGGGGGAAATGGGCTCTGACAACTCCTTCTTTCCTCTGCTGGGCTCACACACTTTTCTCACTTATTAACTGAGAACAGAGAGGCTGAACAGCTGCCTTATTTCCAGCAACATTTGGGATAGAACCAATTTCCAGTCTGGCCAAACGACCTGAGGCCCTGCCGAATGTGTTGCACCGGCTGCCCCCAAATCACCAAATGGACGGCGCTCTAACAGGGAACACATTTTCCTGGTTCCCAGGCAACCCTGTGGGCCCGCGGAGTCTGCGCACGCCTGGAGCTGAGTCCCCAGTGCTGGCCTGAGCTGAGGAGGGAAAGCCTCCCAGGCTCCAAGGCAGGGCCGCGTCTTTACCTTTTGTGTCGCAGATTCAAGCAGAATGACCAGCAAGTAGTTGGGGCTCGGGCCTGGCTGAACGGCCTCCACTTGAACACCAGGAGTTAGGCCAGGTCTATTGTTTAAAACACGCATTCTCCCTGGGAGCCTGCACGTGAGCACATGCTACAGCTGAAGGCATGGAGTCACATTCTTCCTTTTTTCATCTGGTAGGGAAAAAGTAGGTGCATCTGCTGGTGCATGACACAAGGACCCCCTGCCTCCCACACGCACAGGGGCTGCTGGGAATGGGGTTGATGGTACGGTTCAACTTGCACATAACTGGTGAGCGGGGCTAAGGAATGAAACAGTGGGACTTTCATAACCACCAAGCCCGCGGCATTCCAGGTGTCCTCAATCAGGCAACCTGCATGAAATTTACACAGAGACTGGGCAAACAGCTTGGGATCAGTCACACAGCTAAACTAATCGCCTCTTCATATTCCACCTGGCTTTTCATTGCTTACCTGTGACCAGAGGCTGTGGGTTCAGGGGCATCTTTAAAGCTAAATCAGAAAGATAAATAACCCCCCTCCAGATGACATGAGTCCTAGGCACCCGCCGAGGGCCTTTGTGCCTCCTCTCTTTCTGCCTCTGGAAGGTAGTGGGAGGGTCATGTCCCACCACGGAGCTCCCACAGTGCCTCATCCCTCTGTCCAGCTTTTCGGCTCCCCTGTCCTAGTGGGTTTGAACTCCTACTGCTTTGGGAGCTGGAGATAGGGAGATGCAGCCTTGACCATTCCACTGGGCTTGAATCCGGTTCTCATAGAGCCTTGCTGTCTCTGGTCTCCAGGGTCCCTGCTCAGAGCCTGGATGGGCTGCAGCTCTTGGGATCATTTGCTTGAGACCCTCTACTAAGTACCCCTGACCCCTGACCACCTGGAGGTGCAGCAAAGGGCCTAGGCCTTTGAGAGGGTCCCCTCTGCACTGCTTCCCAGCCATTCTTTACAGTGGTGAGCACCTACTGTGGGCTGGGCCAGTTTGCAAACTTTATCTCATTTCATCTTCACTGCAATTCTCTGATGGGGCTTTTTTCATGCCTCCATTTTTGTTTCTACAGCTAAAGATACTGAAGCCCAGATGGTGAAGGGCCTGACTCCCTACGACAGTGGTAGTGTGAAAAGCAAGGCTGGGCACACCCAGCTTGCCAAGCCTCTTCCTCCTCCTCTGACCCCTGCTCTTCTGGTGATGCAGAGATGCCACCTAGGGTGGAGTACGTGACCCTGCTGTCTAGCACAGCCCCAGCCCCAGCCACTCACCACAGGGCCCAGTCACCATGGGAGAAAGGCCAAACAGTGCCCCTTCCCTGCCTCAATGTGTCCCCTTTGGGGCTGGGTGGCACAGCTGGTCTGCACCTGCAGGGCTGCAGGACATCCCTGGGATACAGGGTGTCATTCCTCCTGCTTGATCTGCCTCCCAAAACCCAGCCCTGAGCAAGGAGCAAGTGCCCTTTCAGCCTCCACTGAACCAGCCTGAGCTGGAATCCCAGCTCTCATTAGCTGTGTGACTGGGCGAGTTGACTGAGCTCTCTGTGCCTTGGTTTCTGCATCTGTATACCGGGATAAATTATGTCGACACCTCTTTGGGTTGCTACGAGACTTGAAGAGAGTTTGAGTGAAGCACTCTATAAATGCTAGGTAAGTGTTATTAATTTCCCAAACATGAGAAAATGACCAACGTCTGTTCTGGCACCCCTCCATCTCTATGCCCTCCCCACCAGCCCTATCAAATGCAGTTTCCTGTAAATAATCCTCACACGGGGAGGGAGCAGGGCTGGGGAGGGAGTGCATCCCTGGTCCACAAGGCTGCCATGACATGACAAATAAGCTGCAGGCTGACAATGTCTCCAAGACATATTGGAGTTTACTTTGTCATTTGGGCTTGCCATCTGTGCCACCCCAATGGGGGCTGGCTTCCCAGGCTGCTCTGGGAGCAGGCGGTAAGAGTCCACTAGTCCCCGGACAGATCTGCAAGCTCAGCCGGCCATCCATTAGGCTGCCTAATGAGAGGAAGTGGAGCTTGCCCATCGCCCGCCTGGGAGCCAGACTTTCCTTCCCAGGGAGGGCCAGGGGCTCTGCTCTGCACAGTGCAGGGAGCGGCAGGACTCATCACCTGATGGGCCCTCCCAGGCTTTGGGCACAAGGGAGACCAGACTGTGACATGAACTTGACTGCAGAGCTCTCACAGTTAACTCTGATGCTAGATGTGAGGAGGCCAAGGGCACCTCTCATGGAGTGCTCAGCCTAGGAAATGAGACAGCAACTTAAAACTAAGAGTGGAGGAATGAGAAAGCCTACTACAGAATTCTGTAGGAGGCACAATGAAGGTACCCATGGGCCACTGCCTTGATTTGCTGTGTGGCGTTGGGAAAGTCACTTAACCTCTCTGAATCTCGGTTTCTTATTTGTAAAATGGGAAGCAGAGTGGTTTCAAGGATTTAATGAGTTTATATATGAAGGTGACTTAGCTCAATAAACATTGACTATTATTCCTGACACCAAACAGACACAAAAGTCACTTGCTTTTCCATGGTAAGGCCAGTCACGAGAGGACAAAAGCTAGTCTCTCGCTGCAGGTAATGATGTCACAGTCACCCCATCCTAAGCACACCTGCCCATGGGACTCAGAACATACTGGGCCCAGGCTAGCTCTGTCCAGGTTCAGAAATATTCCTATGCCTCTGGGCAGAAAGGAAGTGGCTAAATACGCTGAAATTAAAGGCTGTCCTTACTCTTAACCATGAAGAATGACTCTCTGCCTTCCTCTGGAAATGAGCCTTAGCAAGGAGGTGCTGTGGGGGGTCACTCTCACCCGAAACCACATTAATGACAGGAAACCAGGGAGGCCAGGCCTGTCTGTCAGATAGCAAATCTGCGAGGAAAAGGGCCTGCGGGTCTCTCCGGCCGTCACCATCTGCCAGGACGGTTCTGTGGACTGCAATATGTGCCTGCGGCCACCGAGCCTTCTCAACAGAGGGACCAGCACATCCGACTTCTGCAGGTTGTATTTGTATGGTGGCAGGTCGCATCCAGTTGGTGTGTGGGGGCCCCATGTGCTCTGAGCTCCCACTCACTGCCCAGGGCTCTCTAGGACTGTGTGTTACTGACCAGTCCTGGCCCCGGGGCTGGGCACATGGGAGTTTCCTTGGTAACTGCCCAGTGAACGAATGCCCCTTGAGAGACAGGTGCAAGCAGCTGGGCAGCTGACAGGAGCATTGGCAAGTTACGGGATCATGTCCAGCCAGGGAGGCAGCCACTCTCTAAAACCCCTGGCCCTTACTTCTATGCCACGCTGCCTAGCACTCTGCTGTGGGCCCCTGGCATATCACCAGGGAAGATGGGAAGGTTTCAAACAAGCACTTCCAATGATCAAAGTTCTGGGATGAGGCTTGATATGGTTTGGCAGTTTGTCCCCTCCAAATTTCACATTGACATGTGATTCCCAATGTTGGAGGCAGGGAGCCTGGTGGGAGGTGACTGGATCGGGGGGCAGATCCCTCATAAATGGTTCAGCACCATTCCCTTGGTAATAAGTGAGTTCTTGCCCCATTAATTCACTGAGATCTGGTTGTTTGAAAGGGCCTGCGACCTCCCCCTTCTCTTTCTCTTGCTCCCGCTCTTGCCATGTGATACACTAGCTTCCCCTTTCCCTTCCGCCATGATTGGAAGCTTCCTGAGGCCCTCACCAGGAGCAGATGCTGGAGCTTCCTGTATAGTCTGCAGAACTGTGAGCCGATTAAACCTCTTTTCTTTATAAATTAGTCTCAGGTATTTCTTTATAGCACAGAAAACAGCCAAACACAAGGCTCTTGAAGTAATTTTTAAAAAGTGAATTAACTGGTGTTTCATGGTGAACCATAAGAATAGAAGAGTCTAGAAGGACAGTCAGCTCCTTTAATAACAAGCTGATTATTTGGCAAAGAAAGGCTCTGAGCATGGCTGGACTCGCAGCATATGTGTGGTCTCTCAAGGGGCATTCATTCACTGGGCAGGGAAACACTGAAAGCAGGGCTGGTGCCCACAGCAGGGGATGAGCTGGTGGAAGGCACTTGAGAGGCATGTGCTCAGGGTGCACAGGGGGCTGTGGTGCTCACAGGACCCAGCAGAGGAGGACAGGAGCTGCCAGGGAGGGCTCTGGGAAGAGCTGGAGACACAGACAGGTCGGAGGCTGGCAGGGGTGTGGTGGGGAACAGGAGGGCTCTCTGTGGTGGAAGAGACGACCACAGCAAAGGTGGAAGACTCCCAGAGGAGAAGCCTCACCTGGCCAGAGCAGAGGGAGGAGGAGGGGCAGCACTCAGAGCCAGGGCCATAAGGGACAGGAGCACCATGGAACTTAGGGCCAAAAAATGCGAGATGCGACAAAAGGGGAATTCTATTTTGATGAAGAGTAAAATACACAATAGACCTTTAACTGTCATAAACCTTCACGGCCTCAGTTACACTGCACAGAAACATACAAAATAAAACCAATGATGAAAATGATACTGGCATGAGAAGAACTGTGCAAAACAAAAGCTACCATTCTTTGGTCAAATTGAATGAATGAATGTATATATCTATATGGGGGTGTATATATCTATATGGGGGTATACATACCCATCCATCCTACTTGACCAAAAAACTTTAGTGGTGGGGGTGTGTGTATCTCAAACACTGTGACAGAAAGAAGATGTGTTTTCAAGTATCAATGAAGCATTTAGTAAAACTGATATATATATTAGACTGCAAGGACTAAATACACTGGAAAAAACAAAATATTATGGAGGTCATATTCTCTGATAATTATGTAATAAAAGTAGAAATTAAGGTTTCAAAAATTACTTAGAAATGTCTTTTCTAACACTTGAGTCAAAGGGATAATCAAAACTGAAATTATGTATTTATAAATAAATATTACATATGAAAGCTACAGAATGCCACCAAAGCAATATACAAGAATATTTATATAAACTTAAATACTTTTATTAAAAATCAAAAAATGACAGAAAACAAATGAGGGAACCATTCAAGGGAAGCTATAAAAAAACTAAAATAAATAGAAAGAAAGGTAAAAAAAAAACAAAAAAACAAAAAAAGGGTGGCTGGAGGTGGTGGCTCATGCCTGTAATCCCAGCCCTTTGGGAGGCCGAGGCAGGTGGGTCACCTGAGGTCAGGAGTTGGAGACCAGCCTGGCCAACATGGTGAAACCCCATCTCTACTAAAAATAGAAAAATTAGCCAGGCGTGGTGGCAGGCGCCTGTAGTCCTAGCTACTCAGGAGCCTGAGGCAGGAGAATCACTTGAACCTGGGAGGCGGCGGTTGCAGTGAGCCAAGATGGCGGCATTGCACTCCAGCCTGGGTGACAGAGTGAGATATAGTCTCAAAGAAAAAAAAAAAACAAACAAAGAACTAATACAGATAAAAATTTATTAAATAGTATAAAGCAAAAGTCTAATGGCTTTATAAATTTAAAAAGCAGTTATTTGAAAAGATAAATAAAGCAAATAAATCTCTAGCAAAGTTAATCAAGAAAAAGAGAGAGAAAAATAACATTAGGATATATATGACTACAGGTATATTAATTTTAAGACAAATATAAACTCTTAGGTAAAATTTTGTAACAATAAACTTTAAAATTTAGATGAAATTTAGGTGAAATGCCTATATTTTCTTTCAAAAAATACAAATGATAAAACTGACTCAAGAAAAAGTAGAAAGCTTGAAAAAAATCACTAATTGTGAAAGAAGCTGAAATAGTTGTCCATATCCTTGAAATGCCCCTAGCTTCCAGGTCCACTTAGCTCAGACAGAATATACATATTTTTTTGGTGTTCTTTTTTCCCCAAAATGAACAGCCATTTTAATATTTTAGAAATATTTTTATACTTGAAAAAAACTTAGATCACACAAAAATAACATTTGGATAAGCAAAAAGCCTAATCTTACTTATATAAATGCCCAAATCCTAACTTAAATAGCAGCGGCTCAAATCTAGTACTATATTTAAAGAAGAATGCACCGTAATAAAAATTGATTTCAGAAATGTAACAATAACTTTCTAAATGCTAAATCATCAAAACAAAATAATCTGTATCTGTCAATAAGTGAGAAAAAATATTACACTACATTAAAATATTCCAATTTTTTATATGAAATTCAAATTAGTGCCTGAATTTATTTAAAAAAAAAAACTCTTTGGAAAATAGGAATAGAGAGTATGTCCTTTACCACAATCAAGCCCTCTCTTCCAAATTCCCAAAAAATCTGTCTCAGACTTAACTGTGGGGCCCTAGAAGCATCCCCATTAAAGTCAGGAACCAGGTAAGAATGAAAACTACTGCCACTGCTTTCAATGTTTTAGCCAAAAATACAAAGCAGGAAAAACCAATGGGGTATAAATGTTATCAAAGAGACAAAATGATCTGTATTTGCAGATGATGTTATCTTCCAAGAAAATCCAAGTAAATAAACTAGAAGCTATTGGAAATAACAAGCATACAGAGAGGTGGCCAGCTACCAAAAGAAGATTAAAAAAAAAACAGGGCCAGGTGGAGTGGCGGAAGCCTGTAATCCCAGCACTTTGAGAGGCTAAGGTGGGAGGATTGTTTGAGGCCAGGAGTTCGAGACCACCCTGGCCAACATAGTGATAATACCCATCTCTAAAAAAGAAAAAAAAAAAGACCCAACAATATTAAATTAAATATTTAATCACCAATGAAAATAAGATGTGCAATGCAGGCTGGGTGCAGTGGCTCACGCCTGTAATCCCAGCATATTGGGAGGCTGAGGGGGAGGATCACTTGAGGCCAGGAGTTCAAGACCAGCCTGGCCAACATGGTGAAAACCTGTCTCTACTAAAAATACAAAAATTAGCCAGGTGTGGCAGTGGGCACCTGTAGTCCCAGCTACTTGGGAGGCTGAGGCAGGAGAATTGCTTGAACCCAGGAGGCGGAGGTTGCAATGAGCCAAGATCATACTCCAGCCTGGGCGACAGAGTGAGACCCTGTCTCAAAAAGAAAAAAAACCAAAACCAAAATCAAAACTAACATAATGAGCAATGCAACACAATTTAAAACCTAGGAATTATATGAACAGAAAGCAAAGAAAGCTATAATATGTTACTGAATAATATACAAAGACATTTGAATAAATAGTTATATCTCTGGAAGGAAAGATGGGGCATTTTTCTAAATGACCACTCTCCCCAAATTAATTTATAACTTCAATGTTTTTTTCAATCAAAATCCTGAAAGTATTTTCCTTGGAACTTAAAGTGATTCTAAATTTCTTTTTTTTTTTTTTTTTTTTTTTTTTTTTTTTTTTTTGAGGCGAAGTCTCGCTCTGTCGCCCGGACTGGAGTGCAGTGGCCGGATCTCAGCTCACTGCAAGCTCCGCCTCCCGGGTTTGCGCCATTCTCCCGCCTCAGCCTCCCGAGTAGCTGGGACTACAGGCGCCCGCCACCTCGCCCGGCTAGTTTTTTTTTTTTTTGTATTTTTAGTAGAGACGGGGTTTCACTGTGTTAGTCAGGATGGTCTCGATCTCCTGACCTCGTGATCCGCCCGTCTCGGCCTCCCAAAGTGCTGGGATTACAGGCTTGAGCCACCGCGCCCGGCCGATTCTAAATTTCTATGGGTAAAAAAGTTATTATCACCTGGAACATTCTGAAAAATAACTACAAAGAATAATAAGATAAGAAATTAAAATACATACATTTATAATAATTAAAAGTATGACCTTCCCATTAGAATATGCATTCATCTCAATGGAACACAACACAAGCCACAAAATACATCACAGTAAGAGGTTATTATAAGATTGTTTTCCAAATGAGTTGGTTAAAAAGAGATTATTTAACAAGTGATGCTGGGACGATAATAATTTGGAAAAACATAGACTCTTATCTTGTCACACATCAAAACAAATCACAGCAGAACTAGCTACTCGGGAGGCTGAGGCAGGAGAATGGCGTAAACCCGGGAGGCGGAGCTTGCAGGGAGCAGAGATCCGGCCACTGCACTGCAGACTGGGCGACAGAGCGAAACTCTGTCTCAAAAAATAAATAAATAAATAAATAAAGGTACTAGAATATACCAGAAAAATGAGAAGGCTTTTCTAAAATGTGATGGCAAAGACACAAAACATAAAGGAAACATGAAATGAAAGTACAAAGCAGAAACTGGAAACAAGCAGTAGTTATGTGAGAGCAAAAGAAGGCCTTGTTGCGTGAGAAGCTCCTGCAACTCCATGAGCAAAAGTAAGACTGCAATGGAAGAGACGCTGCGGACAGAACAGGCAAAGATCTCAAGGAACACAAGTGGCTCAACACAGGTACCCTTAGCAGTAATCAAAGAAATGTAAATTAACAAGAAAATACCCTCTCACCTTCCAAACTGACAAATTTTTTTTTAGAAAAATTGCCAGTTAGCAAGTCTTGTGTGGAAAACCAAACAAGACAAACCTCTTTCATATATGCAGAAGTGTAAACAAATTCAACCATTACGGGGGACAATTTGTCATCATATGTCAAAATATTTAAAAACGTGTTTATCTATATATTTATCTAAAGGAATGTTCACCGAAGTAGAACTTTTAGAAATGAAGATAATGTAAAAACCCAGCCACTGAGGACTGGCTAGGTAAAGTACATTGTATCCATAAGAGGGAGGATGATACAACCATTAATCCCAGCCTGAGGACCACCTGACCTAATGACAAGGGACGAGGTGCATGACCAGGTCTCAAAGCAGAACAGACACTCGGAGTGTTAGAAAGGAACAAATTCCTGATACATGCAACAACATGGAAGACTCTCAAAAATGTGATGCTGAGAGACACACAAAGCTATATATTGTATGATTCCATGTATATGACAGCATTGGGCAGGCAAGTGACTGCCAGGGACTGGTGAGGGGGAGGGAACCGCCGGAAACGGAGGCGAGTGAACTTGCGGGACTCATGGCTATATTCTGTTTCTGGAGGTGGCTGTCATATAATTTGACATTTGTCAAAAGTCACTGAAATGTGCACATAAAAAGCTTGGATTTTATTACATGTAAATATATCTCGATAAATCTGACTGAAAAAGAACCCAGAATAGACAATTAGGTAGACATATACTTTCACATGTAAATATACGGCATAGAAAAAGTGTTAAAAGGACATACACTGAAATGGGGTTGTAAGTGATATTTTCTTTCCAATGTTTTCATACATTTTGTAACTTTTCTACAATGAATGTGTAACTTTTATCATTCAGGTAAGAAAAGGTTTGTGTCTGTTTTTTTAGTTATTAAAAGAGGAAGAAATATCAGTGAACTGTTTGGTCTAGGAACAAACTTTTTACTAGGTTCTTATAGGAAATGATGGGCGGGTCATGCTCAGTTGGAACCTCAGTCCCTCCTGCCCTGAGGCAAAACCTCTCAAGACACCTCTTCCAGCCCCTGCAGGGTGCCTGGCCCTCAACGAGTGTTCAAAGGATTGGTGGAAGGGTAGAGGGACAGGAGGTCCACCCTGTCCAACAGCTTCATTTTGCAGCTAGGCATACTGAGTTCCAGAGAAGGGAATCATGGTCCCATGTTTGGAAATGGTCAAAATGGGGCTTAAACCCCGGAGAGTAGTGCCACTTCCACTGTGCTGGAATACCCATCAAAGTCCCTGAGCTCCCCTAAACACCCCAGGAGGACACAAGCTCTTGATGGGTTGAAGATAAAAGCCTGCACAGGGAAAAGCTACAGGCACTATCGGCCAGGGTTTTCTAGACTCTAGGAAGGTGTCTGATGTCTCAGATTCACTGATTTTTTTTCCAGTATAATTACTGACTTTATATTTTTACAGCAAACACTCACTTTTAAAACTCAAAATAGCTTCCTCCAGTGGGTAGTGCCACCATTCCCGAGTATGTGTTCCCACTTCCCTGTAACAGTATGACCATCTGCCCACTGCCGTGTGAAAGGCATGCTGGGGGAAGAGGATAAGTTTCTGCCCTACTCATGTTGGCCAGCTGTAGGCCTTGCCACTATGGCCAGAAGTTTTAAGAGCCACTGGGTGTTTCTTCCAGGTCTCACTCTTCCCTCTACTATAAAAACAGCAAGTTACAGATGGGAGCTGCTCTTGCAGCCTGGGTCCCAGAGTGCAAAGACACGTGGAGCAGGGTTCCAGCCAATCCATGGTCACCAAATTGGAACTTGAGTGACATGGTGATACATGTCACTCAAGTTCCAAGTTCCATGTTACAAAACGGTGATACTGTAAGCCATTGTGATCTGGAGGGGTGTTTGTTACTGGCATGATAACCGAGGAAAGACTGATCAATACACTGACTTTAGTCCCATTCTGAACAATGATATCCACTGACAAGCTATTATGAATGACATTTTTTAAAAGGCCATCCATGTCTACTCTAAAATCTACCCCACCATGAGTACATGGCTTTGGGAAGCATGCGTCAGTCTGAGGGAGGAAGTAGATAGAACCCCAGAAGATACAAAGAACCAGTTCTGATGGGAGGAGCCTCTAGGGCCCTGTGGATAAAATTCAGAAAGGTCTGATTTTCCCCTGAAGAACTGTAAGCTGCATCATCAATTTCATTATTCACTATGCTCATGTGTGTTACTGCTTTAAAAGTACACATCAATTGTAAGACAGATACAAAATTCAGAATTGGGAAAGTACATAGGGACAGTACATCTCAGATTCAAGGGATACAGGGAAGCATGAAAAAATCAAAGTCAAGGAGATGATTATGGGCTAGCTATTTCTCTAAGCAGTTAGCTTCATTATTAAACCCAGCAGCTACTAATTCTTAAAGCAAAACCCACCCTGACCACCTAAATATAAAAGGCCCTTGCTGACTCTACTATATAATTTAGATATTCTGCGTAACAGGTACCATTCAACTATCTAGAACTTTCAGTCAGCTACATCATGCTCTAATCATTAATGGTCCACTTGTTTGGCTCAGGTATATCACATTTGCATATGCAAATCACACCTAAATATTCTGCACTATTAATGTTATCACTAATTACATAATAATAGTTACCAATTTCCACATGGATCAAACTTACAGTTTTGTAGCTATTAGAGAAATTGTGCTTTGTAATTAAGATAATCCTCATTTCCAGTTGCTAATTAACTATATAATAATTAGTCCCATTCACTAATGCAAATTACGGATTTTCATCTTTATTGATAAAGGAGTGTCTTCTTATCGGTTAAGAAACGATAGCCCCAGAAATCTTGCAGAGAAATACCTTTCCTCCTCTAAAGGTTAAAAGGTAAATCCATTTTTATCAGTCTCATTTGCGAATGCAAATTAGGTCTGATTAATCAAGTCAAAGATAAATGTGCTAGTCTTATTTTAGGACAGAATGTATCGCTTACTGAGTTCATCTCTTTTCCCCTTATAAAGTACACAGATAAACAGGGTTCACCAAACAGAAGTCTTCCTAGTGAGAGTAAATTCATCCACGGTCAGATGAAAGCTCTGAGATACGCGCCTCTCTCTATTACGCTCTCTTTTGTTTTGCCTTCAAGCCTCACAGAGGAATCTGGAAATAGCTGTGTCTTAACGGTTCAGCCACAATGGGAATGAGTGAGAGGGTTTTGTGAGTAAATACAGAGGAAAAAGGGATAGCCACATTTGCTTGGATTATTAAGTTTTCTGTGCTCCAAACAGAATACAAACTGGCACCTCCCATCGTGACTAATGAGGGCTGCATCGGGAGAACAGAAGGGCTGACAGCCAGCGAGGCCTAGTTGGCAGGCCCCAGCCCAGGCCTTGCCGCATTCATCATCCGCTAAACCAATCCACCAATTCCGTACCACCATTTGTCATTAATTATGCTAATCAGCACACCATTACTCTCTGATGACACTGTAGCTGTTATTAGCTAGTTATGGCTTTTCAAAAGCACAACTTATTGTGCATGCACGGGCTGTGCCTGCATTAGCCTACAGGGAAGAAATGTCCAATTATGAAAAGAAGAAATTTGCTATTATCTTTTTATAACAAACCAATTTAGTAATTAGAAAAGTCTCTGAACTCACGGGTTCTTTTTTTTCCTCCCTTAAAATAATTGAAACAAAAAAAAGTGTACTTTTCAATATTTCTCTGAAAGAGGGAAATACCGAAACAGAGATTTTTTCGCTACACACTTAAAAGTGGGGCCTGGGGAACAACTGTGCGTGTGTGTGAGGGGCTCACGGAGGTTCCTGTTGAGCTTTTTTTTCTTTCTGATTTTGAATTAGCAGGACTACTTTATTACGTATATTTCAGCTACGGCGAATGCCTGAAAGATGAAAGCACACCCATGTGACCTTTTACAGTTCACTCATGGCAGAGGGAAGCTGTTCCACGTAACGATGCCAGACTGTGCACACCTTACCTAGCAGATGCTTCCACGGGAAGGTCGGCAACAGCCTCCTTTAACCCCTCACAGGCCCCAGTGCCACCGCCAAGGCTATCAATGCCTCTCAAATGACCTTGGAGAGGTACTTCGGCCTAGTTAGCACATGTCCTGTGCACAGTTTGGGGGAGGAAAAAGGACTGTACTCAGGCTGGCCGAAGAATGGATGCTCTGGAGTCAGCAGCCAGACCCCATTACAGGAGGCCCTTTTCTGAAACACAAGGCTCCATCCAGCAAGGGGCTTGGGCTGACCCTGGAGTGTCTGCAGGACTAACCCTCAGGCATCTGTCCAAACCAGGCATTAAGTCCAAGTTGTTGTGTTCAGGCTGGGAGTCTTTACCACTAGTTTTAGAAGCTTAGTCTGTATTAAGAGCTCATTAATATCATCAGAGTAAATGGGCCTATTAAAACATCTTTAAGCAATATCTGAACATAAATCTCCCTAAACTATATTTAATGACTGTACTTAAGATACATTATATGCAAGTCTTAATGAGACATTAGATAGCATTTTGAAGATTAAAATTAGAGAATCCATATAAAGTCTGTCCACTTAATGTAGCCTTAAGCTATACTGATGAAAGCATTACTACCAAATTATTACTGCATTAGAACAAATATTTTTAATCATCTCTGATTTATGCACTCTCTTTTTCATATAATTTTCATTTTCACAAAAATATATTTTGAGTTTACAGAAGAGGGTATGTGAAAGGTTTCAAGTTTCTGAAGTTCTGGAGGTAAAGTGAATACAAAATTGAGTTGGTACTGTGCATGTGAGCGTGCTCTAGGCTCTGAGTCACATTTCTTCATGTTCGGTTTAATTAGTCATTCTAGTACTATTAGGAGCCAAATATATTACCTTACTGTGAAATGTCCTTCAAGACCAGAGTAGATACAAAATAGAGTTAACCAAAAATATTCTGAAGACCAGAATACAGTACAATGTACACGGTACTGTGTGGCACTGGCAGTGCTAACACCTGGGTTTCTAACAGAATCTGTGTTTCAGGTCCCTGTGGAGACCCCAGACTCCCAGAGAGTAACTCTCATCCTGTGCCCAGTGCCCCCACCCCCAGCGGACCCTGCGAGCTCTCTGCCCAGCGCTCTCAGAGCTCCCAGGTCTGCTACTTTCTGTGGCTTGTCTTTGTTTCCCCAGAGCCTGCTCAGAGGCATCAATGCAGGCCTGCTTCCACTCCAGGGCCCCCTGTATGAAGAGCAATCAGTGTTGCTGGTAGAAGTATATTAAAAAAAAAAAAAAAAAAAGTCTGATTCCCCCAGGGCCAAGGGAATCGAACCCTTTAAACAGACCCAAATCCTCCTCAAATCTGTTCAAACAAGGATGCATTCTCAAGCCTGTGGAATGGCTGATGAGGGGGACCAGAACTATCGGGAGCAAGCAGATGGACCTTGTAGCAATCGAGTGAGTATCATACATGGGATTCGACTCTACTTAAAATAGAAAGATATGTCCCAAGTCTACACAAGTCCTGATAAGACTTAATGCATGATGGGCTCTTTCGTAAACAGGTGAACCTTCAGACTATATACATAGAAATATTTTTGTATAGATTTATTGCTATATTTAAAATACCGCATATCCAAATAGGATTTCTGATGCAACAGAGAGCTCTCTCCCCCGACCCCTACCCCACTGTGCCCTGGGAAGAGGTCCTCCCAAAGGAAGGAAACTGCATCCACTCCTGCATCAAGGCGACAGCCCCTCAGTCCCATTTTGGAGTGAGTCGGCTGAGTACTTCATATCCCACTAGTAGCTGAGCCATAGAGAGAGTGTTACCTGAGAACCTGGATGAGAATCAGCCTACACAAATGTTAGCTAGGGGCACACACCACCTGGACTTGGATCCGACACCAACACAAGGGCCTTGGTGATAAACAGACCCTTTGGAAAATGTTAGAGATGAATTATCATTGACACCTTTTAGACTTTTTTTTGGATACTTTACATTAAAGTGTAACCACCTTTTATAAATGCTATTCAATTATGAAAGACTTTTGGGATTATGTAAATCAAGACAAGTCAACCAGTGACACCTCTCTTAATAGAATGAGATTATCTGGGTTTTTCCTTCTTCAAAGGAGAAAGTAGCACAACTTAAACACGCTGGTCATTAAAAGAAGGCTCCTCCCTTAGCATGTAAAATCTGTAGCTACAAGCCTATTTCCATTTGCTTTTCCCAGATATTCTCTCCCCAAAAGGAACTACTTCGTAATACAATTTTGCATTTTTAACTGTATGAATTAGGCATTCTTCATAAATAACAGCTATGTTCTATACACAGAAGTTCCTTTTTATTAGGGACACAGTAATGAACAATGAGCAATGTGTTCTATTATTCTTTGTCAAATCACAAAATGCTACATTAGAATAACTGTGCTGGTCAATGTAATATAGTAGATTAAATTCAACTTCTGTGGAAAAACCACTGTAAAACAGCATGATAAGAAGGCTATAAAAAATTTAATTTTACTCCAAACTCCATCACAAAAAAAATGGTGTGAAAAGTAATTTTGCATAATCAGTACACGCCATCTGGAACAATTAACTGATTTCTATAGAACTATGAGGATCAGTCATATCTGCTTATTAAAGATCAGAAATTATACAAGTAATAAATCCTTGAAAAAACTGAGCGTACTCCCGCCTGTCAACGCTATTTTAACTTCAAATACTGAAGAACGCCTGATAAGGCTGAAAAGAAGAGATTAATATATGCAAATTACATCCAGCATTTAAAATCCCCACAACTGTCTCCGGTTTTCTGTCCCTTATTGCTGCCTTTATGTTTTATTCATACACCAACTCACCTGTCACTTCATAAGCTATAATATTATGGGGGTATTATTAAACAGCATAAAGCCGTGCTTTAATTGGAAAGCTTCATTGCATTTTCCAATTATTTGGAGTAAATTAAAAGCAGATGCACATAGTTTAATAAGGAGTCTAATATCAGTTCCGGGAAATCAAAATTCATTGTCATTACTATGCCGTGATAGTTTTGCAAACTGTACTCAATTTCAGAGGTTTTCAAAAGAAAATCTGTCTATGCAATCTGTTAATTGTCATTCGGTTAATAACTGTTTAAATATCCGAACTACATAGCAGCTTCCTATTTAAAAAAATTAAACTATGGAGTTTATGCAAGCAAACAAATACAGCATGCCACTCCTGGGCTGGGCTGGACTTTTCAGACTTGCTTGTTCACCCTAAAACAATGGGAAGGCTCGAGAAACCCACCCACACGGCAGCTCAGCCCCAGAGCTGGAGGACAAAGAACAGCAATTTTGTACTTCTATAAGCACCAGAGGTTACAGTACCATAAGACAGCTCTTGGTGGAAGGGCGGAAGCCATGTTATAAATTGTATTTTCAGAGGTCTGCTCTGCTCAGCAAAAAAAATTAGCTTCCAAAGTTTTAATTGGTCCATCTAAAATAAATCCATTTAATGAGTAAATTAACTGATGCAGGACACAAACATGGAAAAAATTAAAGAAAGCAAATGTTGTGAGCAGTTTGTTTTTAAAAAATTGACCCCTGAAGGGCTATTCACTTACTAGTTCATGACCCATGAGTGGAGTGCCCCTTAGGCTCTGCAGGGGCCAGCTACTGTGCCCACAAGTGGATTGGACTGCCAGACAAAGGACTATATGCTGAGCCACTATGGATTTAAAGAACCAGACCTTAAAGGTTCCTCTTCATAAGGAATCTTGCCCACAGATGTAGTTATAGTTCCACAGCTACGAGTTGCATATCCATACACATACGTGTAGCTGAAGCATTTACAAATGAAGAGGCATTTACAAATGAAGAGGCATAGGTATACTCAAACTAGTACACGTAACCTTTTCACTTTTATACTAAGTGGCAGACTTTTTCAAATCCTATGTGTGTAAATTATAATAGGACAAGCAGTAATTGACTTTGAAACTCCACCCACTGTGAGGGCTACAATTAATCTGTTTTTAGCATAAGAACTGCTGCTCTGCAAAGTTCATAACTTGTAGGTTCTTTTTCCCAATCCAATTAAAACCTAAGAGTGTTCCTAAAAGGTGGCTGCACAGAATTTACTCTTCAGTTCCCATTTTTCCCATTTCAAAGGGCGTATCTGCTAACATCCCAATCACCAAAGGGCAAGCCCCTCCAGACCAGAAAGGACACCCAACGCCTGAACACAAGACAGCCTCCTGGCAAAATAACCAGAAACTATGCTCAAAGATGAAGATAAAAGCCATTCTTGTGCAGTGATCCAAAAAACAGCATCTCTTTTTTTCCCCAAAATTACCTGTTTTAATAAAGTAGACATACTGTGCCAACTGAACCATTTAATTATCTGCAAAAATGATGAATCAAAACAATAGTTTGCAAAAATAAATGACTAACCTCTGATTAAAATGTCTGTCCTCATTAAATCCAAGGAAAAGGCATGATATCTTTTTAGAAAATGTAGCCTGAAGAAAGCAGCAGTCCCCCAGCATCTACAGCCATACCCTTTACGGTGGCAGTGACCTGCCATGAGACGGGACATCTGAGAATGTTGTCTAGTCTACTCTCTCCAGCCCTGAGAAAAGACGGTGTGCCCCTGTGGCCTTCGAGCCTCTGAGGGCCACCGGCCTGGCAGCAAGTGAGCTTGGGGACAGGGGACTTCCAGATGATGTGCTCGGTGGGTGGTGTGATTCTGGAGCAAGGAAAGAAACTTTTTTTTTTTTTTTTTGGCTAAAATAAGAGGTTCTGGGAGGGGAGTGGTTGGAAAGGAAGGAGCCAAGGCCAAAGAGAAAGAAAAAGAAAGGGAAAGAAGGAAAATAATTTAAAGGGTTGAGTGCTGATATTATCCCTCTCAAACCAGAGCTGACTTGATGAAAAGGAACACGGAAAATTGAGGCTGATTTAAATGTTGAGAAGTTCTCTCTTTAAAATCATTTTACCCAGTAGCAAGATAACATCTCCAGCAATTACATATTTCTGAACCAGAAGGGAGGGTTTGCCTTCTATTACGCCAAAAGGTTCCCTGAGCCATGCCAGGTCCCACCATGCATGAGCTCTCTTTGTCAGCTGCACCCTCTCCATCCCCGGCTGGACTTTTAGGTGGGGTCACACTGCAGGGTGAATGAGACCAGTGCTTTCCGGTATAACAGGCGGCAATTCCCTGGAATAACAGTATGGCAGTTACAGCAGCTCCTGTTTCTGGAGTGCCCACTTGGTACTAGGCACTAGGTATTTCATGTACATTATCTCTAATCCTCAAATTCAGAAGAGAAAATATAATTCAAAATTTCAAAAAAAGAGAAAACAGATTGAACTGTTATATAAACCGAATAAAGTAACGTAGCTGGAAAGGGTGGAAACAAAAGGGTGAGCTGGTTCTAAGACCCGGGTCCTCTCAGAATTAATGAAACATCGAGTGTCATGCAACGTCTCCTGTACACCAGGCCCTGGGCTGGGCATCAGGCACACACCAGTGAAGGAGACATCATCATCCCACCCTCCAGAACAAACCCTGAACTCCACGTGATGCCCAGAGGTGGATCTCCTTTCTTAGAACTTGGAAACCAAGCAAATGGCCAGAGTTTTACAAGAAGTATAAATAGCCAAGGGGTTTCCTGGCCGAAGAAGTTACGTCTTGGGCCTACAAAAGGCACAACCACCTTTGGCAAAATAGGGGTGAGTGAGGGCCGTGTAATTCATGAGCCAAGGACCTTCTCACAGGAGTGAAACTGGCGTTTTGCTACGCAGGGCATATTTCAGGTAAACATGCAGTCAATGAAACATAAAGACAGGTGCGTTTATTGCCTCTAGGTAGCAAGCGATTAAGGACTTCTAAGTGTGTCACCAGAAGCAATGCTTAGGGCCACCGAGGCAAGCTTTACTCTCTCATTCAAAATTATGGATGTTGCCTCGCCAGTGGATCATGAGATCGTTCATGCTATAAAACAAGTCAGGCGTAAGGAACTGCTCTCTAACAAAGGATCTCAACCTTGGAGGAGAGTGCTGCATCATTCATTGTCTTAGAGACAATTGTAAGACAAATCTGGGGATTCAGGAGCCTCATTCTCTGGGATAGGTGATAAATATATTCCATCCAAACTCCAGGCTGCAGGACTGAAGATTTTTTTTTTTAAAACATAAATGCATTTAGGACCATCACTGGCCATTAATAAAGAGGGAAAAAGCAATTCAGTATTCGGGGCACAAACACCAACTGTGTGACAGGGGATGGATTCAGGTACTCCATCCAAACAAGACAGGTGGCTTCGTTGTTCTCAAAAAGATCAGAATTTCTTTTGTCCTAATGTCAACAGTTACATGCACTCGTTCTGACACAAAAGGGGGACCCTCATACTGTGTAAGAGTTGAAAGATAAATCTCATCACCAAAGCTTGTGCGACTGTCCAACTGCTCCCCAACCGCCTATGTCCGTCCTTAGCAGGCCATCGAGAGTTTAAATACCCCATACCCCAACCCGGAATCCAGTGCCCTGCCACTATTGTCCTAACTCAGAGATGCTTGAGCAAGGGAGCTCGGCAATGCTGGAAGCTGGGGGACACAGAGGGCTGGAAGCAGGCAGGAGTGGAAGCTGGGGCTGGGAATGACTGGCTCACAGGTGAGGGTTATTCTGGACCACTCACAGGAAATGCTTACAGGCTGTACTGGCTCAGTAACCTTGGGCTTGGGTTTAGGAGAGGATGGCTCTTAGAAGGCCCAGTCTAGAGAACGAAACTTGCAAGCAGGAAAGGCAGGGCAGCACACAGGTGACTATGAGTTCAAACTAGAGCTCTGCCCATGGGCAGGGTGCGGAGACTCATGGAACAGGAGAGCTAGAGTAGGGGAGAAGAAAACTCGGGGTTCAGGCCCAATAAGTGAAACGATGGGCTTGGGCTGCCCACCATCACTATAGGCTAAGAGAAGACCACCACAAAGAGACATCCCAGTGCCCAGGGTTCCCCCAGACACAGGTTTACAGCAGCAAGGCCAGTGCAGCCCCCACTATGAAGGCAGAGGTTCTTTGAAGTACCTGGTATATCCCCTTTCCTGGCTGGGAAAGGATCTGACAAGGGGTTGGGAGGGCAGGGCTGTGGATACCGACAATCACAGCAACACATCAATAGCACTTTCTGTGTCCCAGGCATGGTTCTAAGCCTCACCATAAGTCACCGTCACCCCCATTTTACAGGTAAGGAGACAAAGGCAGAGAAGGGTTCAGTTCCTTGCCCAAGGTCACTTAACTTTAAGGAGGCCCTGGGCTCCCCACCTTCACCGTTTTGCCCAACAAGAGTGATGGGAGCCACACTCCCTATTCCTTTTGTCCTTTGGATCCGGCATTGCCATCAGCCAAGTGTCAAAGGCCTCACTCTGATGAGGTCCCAGAGATGATCATCCAGGGGCCCACGTCAGAGTATAAACAGTGCTGAGGCCCAGTACACTAAGTGAGTCCTAGCACGATTCACTCCAGGTCTGTGTGCCATTTCCAACCTTCGGTTTGGTGAGGGGAGGGAAATGGTCACACGCAACCTGCACTAAAGAAGCGTCCTCGGTACCGTGGTTTCGAGCTCAGCGTCTGCAGTCAAAGAGACCTGGGTCTGAATCTCAGCCCTGCCACATACCACGGTTGTAACTTTGAGCTGATCACAAGCTCTCAAGACCTCAGTTTCCCCATCTGTAAAATGTTTTCTTGGTAAGGGTTTGTTGGGATTAAATAACATAATGCATGGCAAGTGCATATGACACACCTTACACAGGGTAAGTAAGAGGAACCTGGGTATTATTCAGTAAATTCATTTAATTAATTCAATCCATTTTAATAAAGCAAAAACTACTTTAGCTCCCTAAATGTGTTTCAAGGAAAGAAGCTGCCTTCATCACTCTCCCTCTCGGCTGAGAATTTATTATTTTGAGAGAGACAGAGGTAGAGAAAGAAACGAAAGGCTAATTTGGTATATGCTGCCTCTAGGCAGGAGTGTCTGGTCACCACACTACTTCATTCACTCCAGAGTAAATCTCTGAAGCAGTGCTAAGAGCAGGTGAAGGGCTGGGCTCAAGGGGGTTCCCTTGGTCTTCAGCATTTCTCTGGCCAGGTCTATAATTATGCTGTCTCTAAGGAAGGGAATTATCAGGGGGACATGGGGGCATATTTCTGCTGAAAAACTAGACAAAGAAGATAAACATACAGGGAGAAAGGTGTCAGAAAGTTGGTTTTTCTGTGTTCGTGTGTTTAAGAACGTTACAGTCAAGGCAGCGTTTGGACAGAATGCCTGTGAAGTCCAGGGCCAGTAAATGCACATTTGCTGGCCACTGTGAGGCCTGGGGCATCTCGAGCTGCGGAACATACAAAGCTCCTTCCCACATAGCTTTAAGTCCCGGGAGGTGGGCATTACCACCTCCACCTTAGACACCAGACAATGCCTGGTGCACAGGAAGCGTCCTATAAGAATGAGCCGACTATTGCTATGTTCAAATGATCGATGTTGTTACTGCAATTGCTGATATGGAGAGACGTGGAATTCAGATCCAGAAAGGCTGGGTGCTCTGCTGGCCTCACTCGGCCAGTAGGTGGGAGAGACGGGCCTGCATCCAGCTGTTTGGGCTCCCGCCCTGCTTCATCCAGCTGCCCTCGGCTGCCTCGACCACAGATTTAAGCCTTTTCCAAGTTAAGAACGGGATGTGGCCCATTAAACCAGTGCCGCCTAAGCTCTGCCATGCTTAAAAACCAAAAAGAGAAGGAAAGCACAGTGGGAAGGTGGCTGCCTATTTAAGAGCACTGAAGTATCTGTCACCTAGTAATATTTTTATTTTTCATGATGACTTAACTGGAAAAAGTCTTAACTTCTTCCTACCCATGGGGCACAGGAAAAGCAGAAATGAAAGCCTAGAGCAGAAATCAGCCCCCCAGGCACTTTTCCTCCAAAAAACCAAAGGTACCTTGGAAGATTTTATAGAAGTCGCAGCCTCACGCTGCCTAGCACTTCTCTCCTTCCTGCCCCCAAGCCATCATTCTGTCACCTTCTTGAGAAAGAGATCGTGGGCTGCTTGCCACGGAAAATAGCCCACTTCTAAGTGGTGATGCGTGACAGAATGTCTCGGCTTCCAGGGGGTACTGAGCTGAGCCATGCCAGAGAGCCTTTTATTGCAAGTTTCTCTGGACTGAGGAAGAAATTTCCTCTGAGCACTCTGAGAAGTAATCTTATATATCAAAATTATATAAGGGAGCACACGGCTAAGAAGATGAAGTCCTTGCTGGACCCAAGCCAGCGTGTCCCATGTGATAATTCTCAACAAATCTTTGGGCTCTTTCTCAGATCACATCCCCATAGGGGAGGTGAACATGGAGAGAAGTGACATTCCTACACTGCTTCCTGGTTTATAAAATGTTCTTACATAGCCTAGGTCTTCACAACAATCCGGGAAGGAAACGGGCATTACTGCATTGTTTTAAAGGTATGAAAACTAGCATTGGCCAAAGTAGCATTGTGCAGGGTCCTTGTACAGCTCTAGGGGATGCTATTCACATATTCTGTGCAGTGTACAACCTTGGCAACTGCTCACAGCAGCACTGTATGATGGTCAGTATGTGTCAGAGTCAAGATTCTGACCCTGTGCTTCCAACCCCAAATGCCCTGTCAGTTCAGGAGCACAGGACAGGGCAGCTCTCGGTGACTGATGAGTGAATGGAGTGAACAATCTTGCTCTTGTCTTTGCCTTTGTTTACTACAACCTCTTCAATTAAAAAAAAAAAAAAAGAGAGAGAGAGAGGCGCCTCCATCCTCTCTAAATATGGTCTCTGCCCGCTCAAGGTGCTCACAGGTGAAAACTCTCCAACACGGAGTAGTGTGGGGTAAATCAGGAGACAGCGTCAGCAGCGGGAGGGGAATCAGAAAAGCCTGGTGGAGAGGCAGCTTGGGAACCGCCTTCAGAACCAGAGCCAGGGACAGAGAGAAGAGAAGGTGGTGAAATCTGAGCTGCTGGAGTGGCAGGGCAAGCATAGCGCAAGACAAAGGCAAGGAGGACGCAGGGAGCGACCCAGGCTGGTGGGACACGAGTGGGGCTGGTTGTTGACAGCCCCAACACCAGGCAGGTGAGGTCTGAGGTCTGAATGAACGCAGTCAGGCTGTGGCAGCGCACAAAGGTGTGATCTGAGGAGCAAGGGGCCCAATTTGGAGAGATGAGTCGGCTACCTGAACAACCGGGCTGAGGCTACAGAAAAGCCTGGTCAAGGAAGACAGTCAAGTAAGGGCTGGGCACCAAAGCCTGATACCTGCCAGGCTGCAGCCCAGAAGGCCCAGGCCCCGCCCCATAAGTGAGAATGCAAGTGTGCGAAGAGAGGACCACGCTTAACACTCAGCTCCAGAGGACCTGCTGGGGAGCTGATCCTGACCATGGACTTCATCTGGAATCAGATGACCCAGAGCCCAGCTCAGCATTCTCAGGGTCTGTCTCTCTGTGAAGTCCTAGAGGAGGCACTTGCACTACAGAAAACCTCCAGGAGGCAGGAGTTCCCCAAGTGCCCTGTGTGTCTGCCTGCACACGCTGTTCATTAACTTCAGTGACACAGCCACCATGGTGGATGTAGAAAAGCACATCCAATTAGCCAGGCCTACATGAATATTTGCACTCTTAAATCTTTTGCATTTCGAAAGGGTTAAAGCTTATTATTAGCATATAATTTACAGTCCTTTCTCCCAGGAAAGGAATAATGCACAGTAAATGCCACATTCATTTTAATAATACATGTTACAGTCTGTGCCCAACATCTGCACAAAGGTAAAGGAGACAGATTTTTTTGACATGTCCCACTCTGCCATCTAAACACAGGCTTTTTGTTTCTTAAGTGACGGAAGGTTTAATCAAGAAAGCAGGCAATTCATCAATCGAAACAAGGCAGCGTGCGTGCGCCTGACAGCACACACATGGTTGTGTACAGAGCAAACCTGGCCACCTGTCAGCCGCACCTTTTACATCAGGATATACAAATACACCATGTGATCAATTCCCCATCCGTTCCCATTCGTTTCTTCTTCTTCTTATTCTATTTTTCTTTATACTTGATTTTGTTGTCAGGGCAAGAGGAGATGGATAGATAAAGGTTCTTATAGGGGATGAGAAAAATGGTTCTTACAGGTGATGATAAAAACGTATCTGCCTTTAAAATGACTTCTTTCCTACTTGGTCCAAGCACAATTATTATAAATACCTTTTCACTTCATTCAGGAATTTTCCCATATGCTAGTATCAGTGGCTGTGCCAAACTGATGTTCCTATCTCAGATCCCGGCCCACCTTCCCATACGCTCACCCACCACCGATTGAGCCAGTTGTCGGGGATTATGAAAATCCTCCGTGGAGCGAAGAACCTCAGGGAAGCCGGGGTTGGAAATGTAATGCCACCCCGAGCCACGAGAACATATCCACTGAAGACAAAGGCCACAGGGACACCTGTGAAAGCAGAGGCTAGCACTACTCAGGGGCTTGCACCAGAAGACAGCGGCCCTTTCCCTCCTTGCTGGTTATCAGGAGCATACTCACTCAGCCCACACCCTCACCTGAGCACAGGGAAAAGGAGAACCACAGGCACACCCAGAATGTGGATGCAAACTCTGCAGCATCAAACCATGAACGTTACAACATGCCAAACAGTTGTGTCAGCACACCTGACACAGGAGAGAACAGTGCTTCTCAAGTACCCTATTGTTTGAGTCTTTTACCCTTCATTTTCCCAACCCTGCAGTGCTTTCTGATCATTAAAGTATTAAATTTATTTTCAATTTTCTGGGGTTTTTTTTTCCCTAATTGAGAGACAGAAATCATGTAATCACTGCAAATGAAAGGAAAATATGTTTGGAATTGTTTGGTATGCTGTAGATGAGTTTTTAAATGATCACATTGTAAGATACACATTTTTTTCATCCTAAGATGAAAAGCTGGTGGCAGAAATTTTATCCAATTGGATGAAATATATAAATCATGGATTTCATAATACTGATAATTAAATGTCCATCTTCCAATTTAAATGAGGACTAGATTAAAACTGCATGGAGAAGGCTGATATTCAGAAATCATTAATTATTTTTAATTGCTTTGTGCTTTCCTACTCCAATGTCAGAGCTACATGGCTCACCCACGGTTCTGAGTTACAGATAAAATCCTCCTTCTCTCTGTACAAGGGGCCATGACCCAAACTGACGAGATGATGGACACTGACTTGACCACAACAACATCTTTCCTGGTGTCAAACATCCTGAAAGGGGGGCTGGTATTTTAAAAAGCGAACAGCTGTGGAGGGCAATAAGCTGGCTTTTTCAGTAATCAAAAAGAAAACTGAAAAAAAAAAAAAAAAAGCTGAAGGCAGAGTGGCCAATACACCCCAGTCTGCCCGGACAGATCCAGGTTAAGGCTTCCGTCCTGGGACAATTGTGTGCCCCCTTCACTTTTATAGTCAGCCTAATGCCGATGGATAAATGAAGATGTCAGTGAGCCAATCTGTCTAGGTCCTAAAGAGGAAAGCAATCCCAGCCCCACAGCTCACTACACTGTGTGGCTTTGCGGAGTTTCTGCATTGTGGCTCACCCTGCATTCATGGGGTGTTTGAGATTTTTTGGTTTTATTATATGCCAGTTTTAATAGGTATTTGCTTAATTTTATTATGTCGTTTTTTTCAAAAGAGAAAAATAAGCTTTCTTTGGTTAAAAACTGTGCACTTGGAGATAGAAATCAGATTATAACAACAAATACAACAAGAGAATAGTATGGTATGGTTTCCCATCCTATGGTGCCCTGTATGTTAAGCAAAACCTGCCATAAGACAAAAAACCTTCCTAGGTTAGAAAAGCCGCATTGAGCTCTCCTTGGCGGCGCCTATCCTTACAGGAAGTCTCCGGTGCAGCTGTGTGCAGCAGGTTTGGGCAGGGGGTTGGGGAAGATCTGTCTTTCCTGACATTCCCCGAGGTCTCCAGCCCCATAAGGTGCCTGACGCCCACCACAAGAACATTTCTTTTTTTTTTTTTTTTTTGAGGCGGAGTCTCGCTCTGTCGCCCGGGCTGGAGTGCAGTGGCCGGATCTCAGCTCACTGCAAGCTCCGCCTCCCGGATTTAGGCCATTCTCCTGCCTCAGCCTCCCGAGTAGCTGGGACTACAGGCGCCCACCACGTCGCCCGGCTAGTTTTTTTGTATTTTTAGCAGAGACGAGGTTTCACCGTGTTAGCCAGGATGGTCTCGATCTCCTGACCTCGTGATCCGCCCGTCTCGGCCTCCCAAAGTGCTGGGATTACAGGCTTGAGCCACCGCGCCCGGCCAAGATTCTTAAGAAACATCTCACTCAACTTTCAGACATTTTAGGTTCATTTCAAACAAGTAGATGTCTCCCCAATACATGGAGAGAGATATAGATACACTATTCTTATCAAACTTACAGTTACAATTATTGAAAAGCAATTGCTATGTTGTTTACAGCATTTTATGGAGCCCTCCTTCCCTGCCTCCGGTTTATAAATATTTATATTTCTCTCATTCATGTCCAGTGTCCTCTGAGATGTCTACTAGCTTTAATATGTATCCGTAGGACTAACACTCATATGGCAGTAATATGGGAAAGTGCAGAACTAAAGAAATAAAGAAATAAAGAAAACAAAAGCACTCATTTCGGTGGCAGAGGTTTTTTTGCTCATTTTATTCTGCTTTCCAAGGAATGCACACGTAGGAGTCAGCGCCGACCCACGGGGCCTGTTTATGAGGAAGGACAGCTCTTCGGGCTCAAGAGAATAGTTCAATTCTTCCCAAGCAACTAGCTTGTTTCTCTCTTATCCCTAAGGGACAGCCCTCTGCCTCAGAACCTAATCTAGATATCCCCTGCAAGCAGCCACACCTACTTTCTATCCTATTTCCATTCACTTGTGTTTCCTCACTTCCGTTTTCATTTGGCCATCTGTATTTTTGGAGCTACCTTAAATCCTTCTAGAATAGATGAAAGAGAAATGAATGAACGGGCAGACATCTAAACATGTAAAAAATTCAAAGAAAAAAAAAGGTAGGGTGGCACCATTTGGGACTAAAATAGAAGACTTTTCAGGAAAGAGAAGATGTTCTTAAGAAAACTAACAGCCACTAAGAGTCCTGACCAGGAAACCCCAGGGGTGGGATTGGAGTAGAACTTAGAGAAATCAACATGACTCGGAAGAGGGCTCTCCAAAGACGTAAGATCTTAAAAGCGTGCTCAAAAAACCAAAAGCACAAAGCTACAGGGGTCACACCAGTGAGACCAGCACCAGGAAAGCTACAGTCAGCAAGGTAAGAAACATCAAAAAAGATTGTTTTTAAATATTTTGTTTAGAGCGAGAAAGAGGATGCATAGCACCCATGGCTTAGGAGTGATGACCCTAACCGGGGGTTGGCAAATGTTTTCTGTAAAGGGCCAGAGAGTAAATATTTAGGATGTGTGGGCCATCCGGTGTTGGCTGCACACACCTAACTCTGCCATTGGAATGTGAAGCAGCTAAGGACCATTTGTAAAGGACTGGGCATGGCTGTGTTGCAATAAAACTTTATTTACAAACATTAAAGTTTTTCATATAATTTTCACATGTCCCTAAATATTACTCTTTTATTTTTGTCCAACAATTTAAAAATATTAAAACCATCCTTGGTTTGCAGGTCACACAAAACAGGCCGTGGATGGGATTGGGCCATGGGCTTTAGTTTGCCGACCCTAACCCAGATGGATAACAGAGTGAGCCAAGCCAAGCGACCATCATTTTATCTTTTTAGGGAAAACCATCTTCAAACCCTACAGAGTGACACAGTGATGGGGAACGTGAAGAGCAAGGAAGGCAGGGAGGTGGCTCGAGCAGCCCGCTGCTTGCCTGCCCAGTCCACATCCAGAGGGCCAGCAGGATGTAAAGGATGGTGCTGGAATTACAGACAGTGATCTCTGAGGAACTCGAGTGCACAGGTGATTTCAGGGGACTGGATAACACGGAAAAAAAAATCATATTTCCTAAAAGGGACAATAAGAAAATTATTGATCTGTGGTCTGGAAATGATCTGCAGTAAACTTTGAAAGCATATTATGAGTCAGAGGCAGCTCGTGAGTGCTCAGGAGAAAATGGTGATCCTGCAGGCCAGCAGGGTTTACCAAGAACATGACACGCTCACATCAGGTCTATATTTTTTCTTACTGTAAAAGCAACACATGCTATTATGGAAAATGAGTAACTGCAAAGAGGCCAAAAAAAGAGGAAAGTCCCAAGAAAACCACTACAAACACTTAGGCGTGGACCTTTCCAGACCTTTAGAAGTAGTTTTTGTTAATTTTAAAAAATTAATTAATTTTTTTAAGAGACAAGATCCATGTTCCCCAGGCAGGAGTGCACAGCTATTTCCAAAGGCCATCATAATGGCGCATTACAGCCTCGAACTCCTGGCCTCAAGGGATCTTCCCTCCTAAGTCTCCCGAGTAGCTGGGACTACAGGCATGTACCACTACTCCCAGCTTGGATGTAATTTTTAAAATGAGATCACACTGCACATTCTGACTTGTTACCTGTTTTTCTTTCCACTTAACAATATTCATATATATCTTTTAATCTAAGTCATCACTTCTGGATGGCTGAAAAGTTAAGGCTACTCTATGGTTGTTTTGTAATTTAAGCATTCGTCTTTGTTTGGGGCATTTAAGATCTATCCACCCCTCACCCGTCTTGAAGTATTATTTTTGAGAAGTGGCGGTGCTTATCCTTGTGGATAAATATTTTTGCACATCTGTATTTTCTAGGAGATACTGCTAGGACAAGTGTGAGGATGGATGCTGGCTTCGTGGCCGTTTGGATTAGGGTCCAAGAGAGCAGAGCGCGGGCCACAAGCATCTCAGGATTTCAGCACTGAGTTAGAAAGAGCTCCTCGCCCCACTTCTGTGGGCAAGACAGAGATACGACTGGACTGTGTAGAACACCTGGCAGATTTTGGCCAGCAGAATGCGCAGTATCTCAAATTGCTGGGTGGATGTGAAAGAACAGGAAGACAGAACCCATCTTAACGAGGAAGGATCTCATAGGGATGGGTGGGCTGGTAGGAGGTGGTGGTCCCAGACACCGCAGGCATTCAAGCAGCAAATCAGGATGACTACTACCTGGCCCAGGGGTCTGGGAGGGTACTCCTGTGCAAGGCAGACAGGGGGCTAAGTGCTTTCCTTCATCTCTTCCTTCCTTCCATGACCACATCATGAGCACTGCTGTGTGCCAGGGATGGGACTACATATCGTCTCCACTGGTGTCTCTTGCAACTATGTGCCATGTCTCACCCTTAGCAGGCATGGTGGGAGCAACTGTCTTAGTGAAAGATACAGGAAAAGGGATCTACTAGCAGGTATACCACTGAGCAAACATTTAAAAGTTAATATACTTTAACAACCATACATACACATTAAGAGTGGGCTGTTTTTCAAATTTCTAATTACACTGTTTTGAAATCTACTTATCTTAGTAAGGGACGGAACACCAAGGGAGCAGTAATCGCATGTCTTCAGGAGGGATACAGAGCACGCCAGGAGTCTGCACCAAAGGCTCAGCTCCTGAAGTCTGCAGTGAACCTGTGCCAGGGCCAGTTCAGAGGCAGAACGATTTGATGATTCATTTCATTATCAGCAGAACTCCAGCTATCAAGGCATCAGTACTGGGCAAGGGCTAGGGTCTGGGGCACACTTTGCCTTAACTGTTTTTGGAAGAAACCATTGGAAACCCTAACTTCACAATACCAAACTGAGATAGGCCACTCAGTGCCAAATACTGTTCATATGGGGGTGAGGGGGGTGGTCTCTGCTCCCTCCTAGCCAGAACGACTCGCAGGCAGGCTGCCAGTGGGTGGGCGGGCAGGCTTCCCAGTTGCACCATAGTTGCCCAGTGCTGAGCTTGCAGGCCTTATGGAGCCAGCAGGTCCTGCAGGGTATTTCTGGCAGCAACACAACAAAGCGGTCCTAGACCCTGGCAGAGCAATTTGGTGCTTGCAGCCACTGAGGAGGCCTGAAACTGCCTGCTGCCGGGGGCTGTAGCCTCAACTACCTCTGTTTGGAAGATAAAATCCAATTGACTGCCACTTACATAAATGTAACAGGAAGTTTCTGAATGGCTTCCCCTGTGTCTTGAGGCTGTTACCTTGGTATTGCTAAACTAACAGCTGAAATGAACCCAGACAACACCTCATCAAAGCTGCGGGGCGAGGAAGCAGCGGTCCAGAGGCAGACAGCAGTGTTCCTGCCAAACCATAGGAGATTTCACTCTGTGGCTCTTTCCTGCAGAAACGCCAACAGCTGGGAAAGCCATCAGAGAACACAGGTAAAGTGGGTGTAGCTGAACGCTGTGGCTGGAAAAAGATTTGCGAGCTGCAGAAAAAAGTCATCCGTTTTGATGGAGCTTCCCTTGTGTGCATTCTGAATGGGGGCGCCCTGCTGGATTCCACAGGCCTGTTCTGCACCTCTATGCCACTAAGCATCTGGGGAAATATTCAGCTTTTCTACAAAATAGGTCATCTTTCCACACTTGTTATGCTCCTTGTCGACTCTGCTGAAATAGCCACAGCACAAAAGAAATTCTCCCTGGAGATGCTGTTCTTAGACAAACACGTTCGCTCTCCCCTTGGAGAGCCGGGCTCCTGGAGTGGAGCCAGGGACGGGGGCTTAAGAACATCCCTGTTCCTCCCCTTCCCAGCAGGAATGTCACCCAGAAATGGAACAACTGGCTTTTGCTTATACTTCCAAACCTATTAGGGAGTGATCATAACGAGAAAAACTAATACTGACAAGAATTATGCCATTGTTCTATTTCATCTATTTAGTAACCTGTAGTTGCAATTTTCAGAAAAAAGATTACCTTTTAAATAACCGATTCATTATGGTACATGAATGAATGCCATGTTCCTGTGTTCAAAATGTCACTCACCATTAAGGGTGTGTGCTGGTAAGTGGCACCGATTTGCCACTTTCCCCTTACATACAAACACCCCTGACTGGCGGCCCAGGATAATCGGAGGCGAGTTTGTGGGTTTCCTTGGCTCTTAGCAAGTCACCTGTGCTGCCAAGCACCTAATGAATCTCAATTCTGTAATAAGGCTTGTAAGTTTTCCCCTCCCTGGGTGAAGGTGAAAAGGAAAACTAGGACTGATGAAGTTCCCGCCAAGGTAACACTATCAATTTCAAGGCCGAGTTCAGAAACCACAGACTCATGCTCCAGGGGTGTGAGGGGAGACTGCCAGTGTACCCGCTGGCCACAAACCCGGCTGTGAGAAATGAGAGGTGAGGACAGACTTGGATATGGGAGGGTGAGCCGACCAGGGCTCAGCTCGGCGCTGCTCTCGAGGCCCCGTGGGAAGCCTGCCGGGGTCTGGCAGGTGAACAATGTGGCGAGTATTCTCTGGAAACCTCCCTTCAAGTCTGTGAAATCCACACATTATTTTTCATCATTAGTTTCAAAACACGCTGAGTATTTGGCCCTTCTCTAAGTTCCGTGGTGACACAAAGGAAAGGGAAGGCCTGGTCCCTGCAGGGAACAGGCCTCTCGCAGGGAAGAAAAGAGAGGTAAGGCAGACAGATCCCATGAGAAGGCAGAGAACGTGTGGAAGGAGGTGGTGCCCGGGACGCAGACTCCGTAGCTGGCCTGCACAGTGGCTCCACGTACCTGATATGGCATACAAATTGGAGTGCAGCGGTGGCCCGACGTACCTGATATGGCATACAAATTGGAGTGCTGGTACTCGTAGTCCGTCCGGGTGCTGTTCCTGCCTCGGAAGGTGGCAGGAAGTGTTAGAGAGATGTGCCTGAGGAACAGAAGGAGGAGAGAAAGGAGGTTACAGGAGCATTCCTTAAGACTCAGGAAGCACTGATGCCATCAACAGCTGAAATGCAGCACAGAGCAGCGGGCAGAGACGGTGCCTCTGGCCAGCGCCTCCTTCTCAATCAAGCGTGACTCCTCCACCGGGCTCAAGGCCTCTCAAGGGATTTGGAAGTTTCTAGACATCACAGCCACCTTTTTTTTCCATACTAGAAAGGACATCCAAGAGGAAGAAAGTATGTCCCAAGCCTTACAGCAGGCCCAAGACACTCTATGGGGTGGCGGCTTGATCCAGATCTCTGCCCACTGGGCAAAATGCACCAGCGGGACCGTAACACCCAGGCGCTGAACACCAGCCTTGGTTTATTCCAGGAGCCATGCAAATGCTTCCATTCCTACCCCGCAGGGCTGCCGAGGATCACTGCACATGAAGCCCTTTGTAAATAAAGGTGTTGGGAATTATTACTGCCATATGAGTTCAGGAGACTAATGACCTCTGCAAATCAGAATGGCACATCGCTCGCAACTGCTATGTCTGTGTGTTCCCCCTTAGGCAGCGCACACAGTAGGTGCTCAGGAAAGCACCTTCCAGACAGACACAGCACGGTCTTTGATGGCTCAGGCGTGAGCCATTAAAGTTTACAAAGAACACACAGCCTAAGTGAGCATTTAGTCAAAAGTAAACAATCCATTTGGCATGGTCACCAGCTGCCTGTAGTGAATGCTGAAAAGAAAAATTAAACGAATAGGAAAATATTTAAAACCCAACAGGTCTGGGGGAATAAACAACAACAAAACCTCTTGGTGGGATGACTGGAGGCTGTGTTGCAATAGCTCAGAGCCTAACCTGTGGCCACACCCGACACTTCCGAAAAGGAAGAGACTGGTGGAGGGAATGCTTATCACATAAAGTAAGCCGTCAATCACTGGGTGCCTTTTTCACACACCACACGTGTGACCTTCTAGAATGACTGCTGTGCATAAACACTCCTGGGAGGGCCGGGCGCGTAGGCTCACGCCTGTAATCCCAGCACTCTGGGAGGCCGAGGCGGGGAGATCACCTGAGGTTGGGGGGGTTTGACACCAGCCTGGCCAACATGGTGAAACCTTGTCTCTACTAATCCCAGCTACTCTGGAAGCTGAGGCAGGAGAATTACTTGAACCTGTGAGGCAGAGTTTGCAGTGAGCTGAGATCATGCCATTGCACTCAAGCCTGGGCAACAGAGCAAAACTCTGTCTCAAAAAAAAAGACTCCTGGGAGGAAAGGCTCTCCAGGGAGGGGATCTTCCCACAGGTCCAGGATTGAGCTGGAAGCAGAAGGACCCTTCCAGGGGCAAGGTGAGCACCAAGGGCTGTGAAGGCATTGGGTCTGCCAGCCGCAGAGTGAGAGCTCATGGCGGACACTCAGCCACGGCCCAGCCAGGCTGAACCAAGCACCAACTGTATGCTCAGAGCTTTGGGGAACCAGCAGACACATGCACAGTAAACATGTCCACTGGGTGCACTGGCTTGCATGGAGGGAACCTGAATATTCTTTGTTACTGCTGCTAACTAAGGGTACAGAGGTGAGCTCCCACAGCTCAGGCTGCAGGGAATAAAGGTGCAGAAACAAATCACGGTGCAACGTGACATGTGCTCGGGGAACAAGAAAAACTGAGTGCTGGTAAACATGAAAAGAAGGAACAATATATTCTGTTAAAGGGAATGGGGCTTCAGGACCCCTCAGGGTGTTACGGGAGGGAAAGGCACCCACCAGGGAGTCAGATTGAGCCAGCACTTCCCCATAGGGTTAGGGCACACGTCGGAAGCGGAGCTAGAAATGCAGGCAGGGCCAGATGGAAAGGGCGCCAAACACCACTGCAAGAGGCTTGGGTTCAAACTCCTAGGATGGAGGTTCCTAAACTCCCGTCATGGCATTAATGAAGGTGTCAGTCACCTGGGAACTTGCTGCGACACAGACTCACAGGCCCTGACCCTGGGGAGTCCGATCCCATGGGCCTGGCTGTGTGCAGCCCAGAAATATACTTTTAACAAGCTCCAGCGATGAATCTGAAGGCTGGCCAGGCCTGGGAACCCTGCGAGGGCGAGGAGCAGCTGTAGAAGGGTTTTCAGCAGTTGATCAATGTCTCTGACCACAGCACTTAGTCAATGAAGCTGAGCAAACAGAAGAGTGAATTATCGACTGTGGTTGTGGTTGAGCAGAACTGAAATGATGACAGGTGACCCTGCTGAGAGCATCACCAGGTGCCAGCCCTGGGAATGCAGGTGTCACACATCCTCCTATGGCTCCTCACAACGCCCCTCGAGGCAGGTATGAGAGCAGCTACACATTATGCGCGGCCCAGGGCGTGTTGAAAACATGGGGCCCTTATTCAAATGCTATCAAGAATTTCAAGACGGCAACAGCAGAGCATTAAACCCATGGTGGGGCCCTTCTGAGCACAGGGCCTTATGTGTGTGACCAAAAGGATCTAGGGTTAGGTGCTGTAACTGCACTCACTGTACCAGTGAGGGAATTTCCAGGACCCAGGAAAGTATTTTGCTTCATTTTGCCAGACGAAGATTTCTAAGCGTCCAAAGCCCTAAAAAGATGCACGCAACCTAACAAGGATGCAGAGCGATCTGTGCATTCTAGTAAATACTCCAGGGGCTAGAAGCATTCAGGGAGACTCACAGAGGAGGCAGGAGCATTAGCAGAACTTTGGGAGCCAGGTGGACATGGATGATGGCAAAGAGGCCAGCCAGGAGGCAGAGGAGAAAATGGGGCCAGCTGAGCTGTTGGGTGGTCAACTATGCATCAACACAGATCTGTGGGGGACTCAGTGGTGGCAGGACAGGCAGGGGGACACGAAAATATCCATAAAGTTACCTGAACACTTGCTTACAAGTGTGATAATTTCCTATGGAAAGTGGGAAGACTCAAGTGCTATGAAGGGCAGGGTAGGAGGAGGCTCCCTGGAAGGCTTCCTGGAGGAAGGGACATTGAGGTGGGAACTGGAGATAGGCAGAAATCAGAGAGATGCGGCAGGGAGGAGGTGTGTGCACTTGAGGCTCTGTGGGGAGTCTGACTTCCTCCAGACTTAGGAGGAAGCCAGGGTTGCCAGGCCTAGAAGGCCAGGAAGAAGGTGGGGCCAGGCCACGTGGAGCCCAGCATCGGTTCTGCCTTTCTCTGGAAGGATTTTTAAGCAGAAATGTGCCAAGATCCAATTTACAACGTCAAAACCCTGCCCGTCTGTGGGAGAGGGAGGAAATAAAACTAAGATGCCGGTGTGGATGGGAAGGGTAGCAGCAGATGATCGCGAGCCCACAATTACTCACCACCTACTTTGTGCAGAGACTTCATTCATGTCAACATGACTTGCCACAGACCCGCTAAATGGACAGTTTTGGGGAAATGTAGGACTTAAAAGATATATATGAGCAATAACAACAACAACAAAAGTATATGAACAACAGAGAAATCAAGAGGCCCGGCTCTCAAGCTGCCCCATGCAATACTGATGTCTGGGACCAAACTTGATTGTCCCTCCAGGGTCTCAGATTTTGCGTGGCTCGCCCTGCAACTCACCCCCTGCCCCAAGTTCTCTTCCTTTGCTGGAAATGATTCTTTCTGCCCACCACCCCCGCCCCAACTCTCACTCCACCTCCAACCTTTGCGAGGTTGCTGTTTGCCAGGTTCCTGGCTTAGCTGTCTTCTCACTCCACACACTTCCACATCCCCAGCACACCAGCCCCGCTTCCAGATTCTGCCTCTTGCCACTACTTACTTCCCCTCTCCTCCAGGAAGAGTGGAAGCCTTGTTAATCTCTGAATAGGCCTTGTTTTTCTCATGCCTAGGACTGATTCTTTATCCATGCCACTCCCTCTTCCTAGGAATCTCCATTCTTCCTTACCTACTCTCCAAACCCCTATTCATACTTCAAGATCCCACCCAACCATCCCCTCTTTGGTAAAACCTTTCCTGGGCTTGCCCCAGACTGACTTGGAAGCCTGAGTGTCTTCTCTCACCCCACTCCAGGTATCAATACACTTTGGTCATCTGATACAAAATTGTCCCCAATGTGATTGTGACCTCCTCAGGAGCAGGGCCAAATATCATCAATTTTGTACTTCATTTTCTGGGACAATTTTTTGTCACAAGGTAGACAATTGTTGAGCATTTGTTGACCAAATCAAGTGTTGTAGTTGGCCCACGAAAACCCGTGGGTTTTTTTTTTTTTGACATGAACTGCTGTTAGTCTCTATCATTTCATTTCTCCCAGTGTGTATTTTCCCAGTTAGACTCCAGGGGTCTCTGTTTTATACTCTGAATTTCACCTCTCCATTATGGAGGAAACCCGGCATGGGTAAGAAGAAATCAGCAGCAGCAGCAACCAGGAATTTACAAGAGGGAAAAAAAAGAAAGTTTCTGTTCATATACGATAGATAATGTGTGCCTGATGTAGCAAATGTGAAATTAAAAGAGGATTCGAGTCACAGGCTGACTGTATTTTTTTGCAGAATAGCTGCTCAGTAGGGATCTGCTGAATTGAAATCAGGTGACTGAATACTCCAGCTAAAGTAGCTGATGCAAGAGTGGGTAAGGGACGGCAGCCAGAGAGTAGCAGGTGGGAAGGCCCCTGGGCAGAAAAAGCTTTAGGGAGAAGGCTCCTTCCTACACAGCAAATAGCTTCCCCTGCACTTCTGTTTCCACTGTTCCTGGACACAGGAAGCAGGGGACATGGGGACAGGACAGAAAGGCACATCAAGGCTTCCCATTAATGAGAAAGAACAGTTTGGGCCCCAGGGACAGGTTACCTGTGATTAAACAGGACGAGTCAACTGCTGAAGGAGAAGTGGCCAAGGGGTGCTTTGGTGTCAGATTAGCCTGAAAGTGAGAGACAAGAAGGAAGGCTCTGCCATCAGCTGGGTCTCAGGCAAGATGAGATTCCAGTTCCCCAGTGTGGGGTGGAGCCCCACCTGCCAGGACCTGGGCTGGGGGTCCTGGATATATCACCCGGCCTCATCCCCTCAGCAACCTTTTTAGATAGGAGTAATTATTCTCATTTAACAGAATAGGAAAGTGAGGTCCTGGGAGGTAAAGTTGATGAAGGGAAAGCCAGGAATGAATGAAGAGGTCAGTCCATGTGTCCTCCAGAGGTGGTTATTGCTATGTTAGAGTTACCCCAATTCAGCTTCACTATCGGGTATATAAAATGAGACGACTAAATCCGGGCCACAGGGTCCCTCCTGAAGGCCCTTTTGAAATCAGTGATGCCAGGGACATGACACCTCTGCCGCTCACTAGCTCAGTGATCCCGACAGGTTACAGGGAAATATACAGAGCTGGACGACCAATGGCCCGAATGCACACCCAGGGAGGCAAACCAGTTGTAGCGGTTAAGGGCAGTGCCCCGAGTCTGCTGGATGTGGGTCCAAATCCCAGCGCTAGCACCAGGGAGCCACATGGCCTTTGGCAAGGGTGTGTTCCCTCCCAGGGCACAGAGGGCCACCATGCAGGCAGGGTTGACAGCACGGAACCAGGCACGTGTGAGCACATACAAGCACGCGAGCTTCAATCCTATTCCGACTCTCCCCATTCTTGCCACACTGGCATTGTTTTAGAGTCCAGCTCATGAGGGCCTCCATGTAGCACCACAACAGAACCCATGGCGCCTTTCCTCTGCATCAGGATGAAATCCAAGCCCGCCCACGGTTAAGAGGTGCTGCCAGCTCCAGCCCATCCCTCCTCTCTGACCGCATCTTGTCCATCCTCCCTGCATCCACGTCCGCTAACCTCAGTAGCTGCTTTTGTCCCTCCAGCCCCTGCTCTTGTTTCTGCCTCAGGGCCTTTGCACTTGCCACTGTCCCCAGATCTCAGCGGCTGGCTTCCCTCCCCAGTCAGGCCACCCTTCTGAGGAGGCACCCCCACACCCACTCTTACAACACCTGCCTCCTCCCTGCGGTGCCCTTCCACTCCACCGGGCTGTCTGACTTGTTTTCATATCACCAGAACATGATCTCCATCACGCCTTTTCTTCCCACCACATCCCCAGGGGCGAGAAAAATGCCCCGTACATAATGAGTGCTTAACAAATATCAGGGAAAATCCTCTAAGATTGTCTACTTGTTGATCTGATTCTGACTTATAATAGGGATAGCTTTGGGAAACTTCCAGGAAGCGTTGTCACTTCTCTCCTTCTCATCCTCACGACTGGGTTGGGTAATGGCTTGGAAAATGCAACTATTTCTGATTCATGATATTTTTATATACACAATAAGTTCATCACACCACTGCTTATAAAGCCAAAAGCTAGAATCAGATGAACCATCACACAATGGAGGACAGGTTAAAAAAATTGTGGTGCCACTGTTTCATGAAATATTTGGCTGTCTTTTAAAACATTTTCGAAGACTCTTTATTGGTCTGTGCTGGTGCCTATGACCATAGCATCCAGTGTCTGTGGACCAGCATCCATAGACAGAAAATCCTTATTTTAATGCTTGCAATTGTGGTCAGTTAACCCAACACTCTTTGACTTCTTTCCCATACAAAGGCCTCTGGTTAATGAGAATGGACAGGTTGAACTGTCTAAGGAGACTGAAAGAAGGCCCCGATCACGACCCTGTACCTGGAGGAGGGAGGAAGGAAGAGACCAGGAGCTGCACTAGGCCACGGGCATCAGACGCTCACCTCTTCTGCAGCTCCCAGCCAGGGAGTTATAAGAATGAGCAGGTGCTCAACAGCATCAAACAAAACCGAGAGGTCGGCCGGGAGTGGGGGCTCACGCCTGTAATCCCAGGACTTTGGGAGGCTGAGGCGAGTGGGTCGCTTGAACCCAGGAGTTCGAGACCAGCCTGGGCATCATGGCAAAACCCTGACTCTACCAAAAACAAACAAACAAACAAACAAACAAACAAAAAACCCCAAAATCAGTCAGTTTCATTATCCGGTCTCAAAATAAATAAATAGTTAAAAATAATAATCTTTAAAAAATCCAAGAGGTCCATGAGAATGATGGTGGCTGGTGCACCCATGGACAGCAGTTTCAGTGGAGTCATTTTAGTGGTCCCGAAGTTGACCACTCTATAGGCAGATTCATGAGTTTAGATTTTAGGAGAGTTCATAAAGCTCCCCAACAGACTAAGGAGAAGGAGACTCAAAGTCTTGAGAAACTCTCTCTACTTAGGATAGTGCCTGGAGGTGAAGGCCTTCTGGCACCTTCCCTAGTAGGTCTTAGACCTCTGGAGCAAGGGCTGTTCATCAGAGGACAACAATTTCTGCCACTTGACTCAAATGATGGATTATTATTCCAAAATCTGTTTGGTCACTGGAGAATTATAACTAGAACAGTCCCTAAATCCTCGGGGAGCGTTACCAAGCTTTCCCCCCCTTCCCCCTGTCCATAGAACTGCCTGGAGGAGACAGGGCTCACCCTGCTGCTTCTGGTGGCCATCACGTCTCTCTGCAGGAGGGACTGGCTGTTCTGTAACAAACAGGTCAGCAAGCACATGCTGCCAACGATGACGGCTCCAGCTAAATAGATGCTGAGGGGAATTTCATTTTTTTCCCCCAAGTCAGTCTTAGGCACCTTATTCAATTAACATGGCCACTAAGCTGCAGACAGCTCCATATAAAAGCCCTTCAGTTATAGAAAACATTTTATTATGTGACAATAGTTGCCAGCACGATTTATTTCCTTTGATGGGATTCTGCTTTTTCCTTGTTAATTTAAATCTGTATTTTCTAGTGCTGATTCCAGGTCTGTGTGAATTTTTAAAATGTTACCATTAATCTTGTGGACCCAGTGGCCACATATAATGAAGACGGCTCTGCCCAGGCAGCTGCAGTGCCTGCTGTCCTCCCAGACTGTCAAAGGGCAGCGTCGAGGGAGTGGTGACTAGCAAGGCAGAGGCGCACTCATAGTCAGAGGCAGCTGCCACTTTTATCTCCCACCGCTTATGCACACACACACACACACACACACACACACACACACACACACACAAAACCAATGGGGTTCACAGTATTCCAGAAAATGCAATGAAAAGAGGATTCATCCTGGCAAATACTGACGGTGACTTCAGACTTTTCCTCTGCCATACTAAATGCTGGAAGATGATGCAGCCACAGAGTTTTGAAGGTGAAAATAGTTGTGATTCGGCAATTTTGTACTACTTCAAGTTGTCTTTTGTGCAGGAAGACAACAACAGAAGATTATTCATGTCACCTTCTCTAGGAGAAACACAATAATACATTCCAGATGATTCCAATTTAATACTTAAGAATGGGGAAGTAATGGGACAAAAGGACCAGCATTTATTCTTCCCTTTTTGAAATTTGAGGAAAGAACCTGCAATGTGGGAAAATGATCTACTTAAGAAAATTTAACAGCATCAGTTGACTTGTTTACAGCAGGTACCTGTCATATGCATCTTATGATCCCCAACCCAATCCTACAGTGAGGTGCTGAGAGCACCCCCACTCCACAGGTGTCTCAGAGGGGCTCCATAGCTTGCCTGTCTGCTGGATACAGCCTGGACTTGAACACAGAGGGTGCAGGAGCTTGGATCTGAATGCCGATGGGGCAAATTACACAATTCATGCTCTTAATTATGACGGTCTCCTCAAAAACTGGAAATAACGTTACAATGTCTGACTCAGAATATTATGCAGACATAAAACCATGTTTACAGGCTTTGTGGGGAAGGCTGGAGTGAGAAGTTCGGGATCCAGGTATGGAATATTATCTCAGCTGTGGAAGGAAAGGACAGGAACCAGGGCCTTGGGGCAGCATTTGTCATGGCAAAGGACTGGGAGCAGCCCAGTGACCATCAACAAGAGGAGGCTAATAAAATGTGGAATTTTCATATAATACTAAAGTATTACATGAAACGAATAGATGAAGAGAGCCAGAGGTTTTTCTGTAAAAATGGCCAACTCCCAAAGACATGGCTGTTAAGTAAAACAAAACCAAAAAAACAAGCCAAGCAAAAAAAAAGTTGCAGAGTGATGTATTATAAACAACCCCATAAGACAATTTTTTTTCCATGGGCACACACAGCTAAGCTACGGCACAGCACAGGGCCTGGAGGGAGTAACTCAGAGGTGACTGACGGGCAGGAGAGGCTCATGGTATTGATGACAGAGGCCTCTAAGGTGGGAGTGTGGATTTGCCCCCACTGCTTTTCCATATTTTTTAAGTGTTAATGTTTTTCGATGAGAAATTATTTCTTTTAATCGGAAAAAAAGATGGCAAAAACTAGGAGAATGCTTCCCAACGTGGCTGGGAGAGTAGAAGAGACGCGTATGAAAGCATCCAGCGTGGTGGTGCTTGGTGCTGAAGGGACATCTTGTTTTCTATATAATGTGTCTGCTGGTGGACAAAGACCAGAGGTCATGTACAAAGGAAAGGAATGGATTGTGGGGGCAGCAGCAGAAGCACGAAAAGCAACAAAAGTCAAGTTAAGATAGGAAGGGGAAGAACACAGCAAATGGCTAAATGAAATTCCGTTTTATTCCTGCAAACACCACTGGGAAGAAGTCATCTGTGACGCACAGCTTCTGTGCCAGGTGTAAGGACGTGCTTAATGAATGCCATTTAATGAAGAAAAAGGCTCTTATAAAACACCTGGCACAAACAGGGTGCGGGAGTCACAGGGAAGGGGACCTTTGCTGCACCTGCTGGCATTTTAATAAGCACCTTCTAGAGTGCCCGCTCTCCAAGGCTGGTCAACGGTGTCAGAAAGCGGTCCCTGACCATTGCCCATACTTGCTGACAGTTTGGGGAACCTTATTTCTTAAAGACCATATGCTCAGGTATTGGATCGCCCTGGAAGGTAATTAAAATGAATCATTTTCAGCTGGAAGGGCCCGACTAACGCTCGAATTCTCCTCAATGACTTCACAGCCAGGATTCCTGCTCCAAGTCCCCTGTGTTTCCCAAGTGAGGCTCTGAATTACGATTGAGATCTGTGAAGACCCAGAGATGTGAGGAGATATTGTAATTCTTTCTTGCAACTTGGTTCCACTAAAACAGAAAGTCAGTTATTTTAATCACGCTAGGCTCTAAAATATTTTCAGTGGTGGTGATTTTTCTTTTCATATTGATTTTGGAGCCAACCTCAGAGAGAAACCACCACGCCCCAAGTTTACTATCATTTCTCACAGTCTGATGAGTCGCTCTTTTGTTTTGTTTTGTAATTGACACCAGCCAAGACAAGTAAGGTTTTGTAAAACTTAAAACAGACCTATTTCCTCTACAGTTATATTCACTATCTTATAAACCTTCTATGCCTAGACCTAAAACTCAATTCCAAATATTACCCAAAGAACACAACCCCTTACCAGGGGGGCTGGACCGGTATCAACAAGCACACAAGGCTGCTATAAATTAGGATGTGGCGACTGACTCAGCGCACTTTTTTTATTGTGCTCCTACTGTGTGCTAGGCACTGCCTGGCACCGAGACAGTTGAAGAAATCAAATGAAACTTGTATCTTCCCCTTTAGGAATTTATCTGTAAGTCAACTGAAACACAAACATAAATCTCCTATATCACAAAGTAAAAAGCTCTGAATATCAAAACATAGGCCGTAAAGGACAATACGGTTATAGGCTTGAATTTTAAAACAGTGGCATGAAAAAGAAATAACCAAAACAACAAACATCTGTTGAGAGTCTACTATAGGCCAGGCACCCCGTTAGGCCCTGGGAGGTATCCAGGGACATGGGAGCCATGGTCCCACCTGCGAAAAGGAAAGACTATGGTCGGAGAGAAAAGGCCTGAGCAATGAAATAGTAATTCCAGAGTCTAGACAGTGGCCCAAGAGATGTCACAAAGCCAAGGATGGGCAACGGAGGCTCCGGGAGTCAGAGAGGTAGGAAATGGGATTTGACTTGCATGGCTGGGAGTGGCTTTCCAGGGAGGCCGGCGTGAAGGCTTTGCTCCTTGAATTTTCACTCCTGTAATTATTTAGGACTATGGCAGTTACCACTCACAAGGCACTTGCACTGTTCCTCATGCTTCATACGCATCTCTAATCTAAACAACCCAGCAAGGGAAGTAGTACCCTAGACATGGGGGAAAAGCGGTTCAGAGAGGTTAAGTAACTCACCCAAAGTCACACAGCTGAAGAAAATGGCTGGGCTAGGATGTGCATTAATGCTCTTTCCACCATGCTATGTTGTTGCTTTACCGAGATGACACGGGGCCTGAAGTAAGTGCAAACACAGACCTGTTCATTTTTCATTCAGGAAGCCCATCTAGCCATGATCAATATAACTCCAACCTACCAGCCTGGCTGTAGAATGGGTTTTCCTCATGGGCAACATATACACGCACGCATACACACACACACACACACACACACACACACAACCAAATCACTCGGCATTGGACAAGGGAAAAAAAGCTGCCACTGAAGACGAAGGAAATCACAATTCCAAACTCCCCAAGTTCCTAAATGCATAAAGTACGTGCAGCTTGATGGCATATGGCAAATCAATTACTAGTTTAAATCTTAAAACGAAAACATGGCAAGTGTGGTGTAGAAATAATCAAGCACAACGGTTAGGTTTAGATTACAGTGGGCCACTAGAGTTTTGAATACAATTAATCATCATTCCAGGCAATGGGAAGCCATATTGACACTTATTCCTAATTTGAATATTTAATTAGGGTGAAGTTCTTCATCAAATTATCGCAGAACTGGGAGAAAGCCTGGAAGACTTACACAATTACTATCTTAACCCCTTCCCAGCTGCTCACCTGTGAGCACAGCCGTTCTAGTCCCAGCTCCGCAGGGGAGGATGCCTGCGCCCAGTCTCTGATGCTGTGAGGCGCTGGAGGGGGTGCTGGTGACTGGAGTTGCAACTGTAGCAGGCAGGAGCCATGTGGTGGCAAAGGAAAGGTCTAAGGGGATGCCCTGCTCATGCTAGGCTAAGTTCTGCAATGAACCCTGGACACAGACAGAAAGCCAGCATGCACAGGCACTCACTGGGCACCAGGGTGGTGCTTTCTGTGTCCTGCCATTTAACTCTCGTGACAAATGCTGCAAAGGAGGCATTTTTATCCCCATTTCACAGAGGAAGAAATAGGCTCAGAGAGTGATAAAACTCACTCAAAGTAGCACTGCCTGTGAGTGGTGTAAAGAAGGCCCAAGGGACTCATCAAACACACACACACACACACACACACACACACACAGAGTTACTCACCAAAAGTGATGACAAAGAGAACACGCAAGGCCCACAAAAATGTTTTCAAGGCTGTATTTTCGATCATCTGCACTGTGTGGCTAAATCAGAGGAAAACCAAAACCCAGGCCTCCTCAACCAGCATTCTAAAATTTAACTCTTGGGTTCAAAATGCATCACTGAGCACCCCCAATGGAAGTCATGATACCTCTGTGGCCAGGAGCTCAGCAGAATGATGGAGGTGGGGGCAGCAAAGCTCAAGGAACAGTCCCACAAGGCTGACTTGAGGCAAGGTGACAAGGTGACCATCCAAACCCTGCAGAGTGGGACTCGAGAAGGTGGGCGCTGCAGGACAGGTGTCCTTGGGGAGGGGAAAGTCCACAACAGGACAAGAAAATGTGAACTCTCTTTCTTCTTTCAAGATGGCCAAGGCTCAATGACAGCATTTAGAACTATATGTCAGCTTGGATACTTCCTTAATGTACACCTTTGCTATCTGAAAAGACTTTTACTAACATTTCATAGATACCATGTGATTCTGCGTGACCAAAACCAACATATTTTCCCACACAGTCTCCCTGAAGGACCCAGGACAGGGCCAAGGGCTGAGTGCACACATGGGACTGGACCACGGTAGGTCCAGAGACCTTTCTGCTTGCAGCCTCCACCTAGAAGCTGAGAAAGAGGGACACCCTGATAGTTTCAGGTTAGTCGTTTCTCCTTAAAAGCCTGTGATGGGTTCACTTACCCTCTTGTGGAAAAGGCTCCATTTGCAGTGGCCACTTTCAGTAGGAAGTGGATCGCCAGGCATAAGGAGGGAGCCGCCCCAGCCCCCTGCCTGGGCCCACTGCAGGCACAGACCCCGGATCCGGATCCATCAGGCCTGCCCTGGCTCATTCGTGGGGGGAGTGAATGGCGTCGGGAACTTTGAAACTTTCCTTTGTATATTATATTAATCCATATAAGAAAATCTCTTTTAATGAGGAGTGATGTAGTTACAAACTCTCCAGAGCCATAATTAGAGCAAACTAATTGAAGTTGTGTTTTGACACACTTTCCAAATTCACGGGTGCCGGATGACATATTCACAACACTGCTGCTGCACAACCATGGTGACGGCAAAATCATTAGGCTAATAACGCTTATTTGCATTCTTATCATGCCAGCAGCTCGCCTTTAAATACTGTTTCCACTACTGCTCCTTTACTGTAAGTTTCCACCGAAAGATATTAACAGTAATTATTAGTACTTTAGTGGAATTTTAATGTTAAAGAATAACAATGCGCATTAACATACATTGAATGGCAATTCTTTTTCTTAACCACCCCTCGGAAGGTTTGGGGGTTCTTCCTTGGCCCTCACCCCAGAGCTCAAGGGTAACCAGATGCGATTTCAGCTTCATTTACAACTCAGGGTCCACACCCAGTGGGATCTGAAGTCGGGGTTTCCGAACTATTCTGCTCCAAAAGTTTGACAAGAAAAATCTTTCTTTCTTTTTTTGAAGTACGATAAAATGAAATAGTTAAGGAGAAATTTTTTCCAAGCAGTTAAAAAAAAAAATCTCAATTTACAACACGGTCTTTGGTAATAACACTAATGAATTCCAGGAGGACATGCCGGAGCCATTCCCTGTCGCCCCCCTCGCGGTGATTAAAGGCAGACGGGGAAGAACTGGGTTGTGAGGGCGTCAGTGGGGGTGGGGTAGTCTTGATCTGTCAATGTGGGGCACTGCTTGCCACCAACGAGGCCAATTTTGGGGATGCTTAACTCAGACACACACAGAGAGGAAGACTCGACAGTTCTAAATAATGGTTATTAATGACGCCCTCCTCTAAAGTGACAAATTACTTCTGAAATTTAGAATTGAAGAAGTATGAAGAGTGAACGTGTCCTATTGAACGTGACGGGAAATGCCGGCCAGAACACAGAGCTCCCACTCATTGTGCACTGGGAGAAGGGTAGGGTCCCTCCTGTTTTGGGCTTTTGGCTGTCGTAAGAGGCAGTGACCACAGCTACCTCTTCCTGACGTGTCTCCCAGCAGTTACTGTTGGTGGCTATGGGCACATCCTGGCTGTAAAAACACTTTTTGGGTGAGAGGCATAAAACATTAGGTGTGTTGCACCAATAATCGAGACCCAGTCCCAACTTGGGGTTGGGCTAGATATTTGCTCAGATCCTAGGCTTCTGTAAATATCTTGGGGTCAAGCAAAACCACCACTACATCACTGACCACTGATAACCCAAGAGAAAATGTCTTAACTAAAAATATACACTTGTGTTGAATTTCAAACTATTCAAGTGTACATTTCAGGATGAATGCTTAATCTCAGCCTAGGAAGATTTAAATGAGTGAAGAAAATGCTTCCGCAGAAAAATGTCAAAGACTATACTTTAAAGCATGGGAGTTTTCAGTTTCTTAAGTTACAATCCTTGTACCAATCTGCTATTTTTCAAATCACTGATTACTTAATAAAAAAAAAAAAAAAAGACGAAGAAAGGAAACTAACTTTCATAGCCGCAGCAACACTCCAAATCATGGTATTTATTCACTACATTTAAGTTTTATTACACTTGAACCTTGCAATGCCAAAACACCTACCTCCCATATAAAAGAAATGAAGAAAAAAGCCAAGTCTGGGACCAGGGGCACCACACTTCGATTCCAGATGATCTAGTCTAATCTTATAAACTGAAATATTTAAAGAGTCTCTAAACCTCGCTGACCTTACTTTTAAAAACAAGGAACATATGGGCACTGCTAGCTTTTCATCTTCTTCCAGCCTACTAAAATATCCGCTTTTTGAAAATTCAAGAGTCAGGGGACTGCCAAAGTCAGATTCATAAAGGGCTGTGTGCGTGAGAGCACAGGACAAGCTGCAGTCTGGACTGAATGCAGCACATCCTCTATCAAAGAGCCAAAGGCAACATTTGTCTCCTCCCTGCCCAATCCATCTCAAAAGCTGTGGAAAACAATTTGTTTAGCAAAATACAGCCAGGACTGAGGAGGAGGTGGAATGTGGGCTACAGGCCGGATGGTGATTTTTGGTCCCATGCAAGGTTGAGCTCACAGCAGAGGGTCAGCGTTCAATCAGGAAGCCCTGAGGCTCCTTGAAGGCAGGCAGGGCCTTACTGCGAGACCTCTCCTCTGCTCACAACCCCTCTAAATCCTAACTCCCTGCCCTCGGATGAGTCATGATCTCTTCAAGCTTCAGTCTTCTCAACACTCCAGCCTGGGTGACAGAGCAAGATTTCGTCTCAAAAAAAAAAAAAAAAAAAAAAAAAAAAAAAAAACCCACAAAACCAAAACAAAATAAAATGAGGACACAATTATTCACCTCATAACATGGTTATAAAGATTAAAACTATGTATCTATCCATCTGTGTGTGTGTGCATATATATATATATGTATATATATAATGTTTACACAATGTCTGACACAAGATGCCCAGAAAATTATAGCTGAAATAATAATGATGATAATAATAATTGCATTTATTCTAATAATAATAATTATTAATATTATTATTCAACTGGAAACAAAACATCTGCTGCTCATGAAGGATATTCAGATTGAATTCTACCCTACCCACTGGCAAAAACCGAACCCAAATAAACTGAAAAGGCCTTTTAAAAGTAACTGCAAGCAAAGGATTTTATTAAATATCCCAATTAATAATTGAAACTCTGCATCGAAATAGAACAGCATAGTTAGGGCGGGGGGTGGGGGGTGGTAGCAAAATCCTGGGAAATATCACTAGTTTAATGCCCATTTTTACTTTATTTGGCAGCTAGATTTACACTGAGAGACCCAAGTGAAACATTCCACAGAGCTACCTGCAAATAGACTGTCAGCTTCCACTCTGATAAAAGGTAAAATATCCTCCTCTAAATGGTCTGGTTCACAAAACCGACCCTAAAGTGAACAGATAAATCTGTTCTGACACACAGAAAACTATTTTCATAATCCTGAAAAAAGCCTTTCTCCAAACCCTGGCGCTGAAACCAACGGCACAAAGAGCCCTCGCGCACTCGTGAGCCGGACTCAGAAGGGAATAATTTCCCATTTCTAACCCTGCTTCTCGGGACGATAACAACAAAAAAGCACACATAACTACCATGAGCACTGAGAAAAATAAGACACTCAGAAAGTCACCAAAATTACAAAGATAACACGTTTACAAGCAGCAAACACCTTCTCAAAAATCTGATGTGAGAGCGCGAACCCCAAGGCCAGCTCCGAGGTGGGAGCTGAATTGACAAATCGTCAATTCTTCATTAAATAGAAGCTCTGACTTCCTAAGAAGCTGTATTAAAAATTAATATCAAAAAGTGTATTGCTCAGCCTAAACTCATCATTCATATCTAACAATACCGAACTGCATTCTAATGAAATTTCCCCTTCAAAATTACTCTGACACCAAAACTAAGTTTGATAATGGTCCAAGAGCGGCCACCGCTCTGTTCACGAGCATTTTGAAGATATTCAAATAACCTCATTCTGTAGGTCTCTTTCATGCCGCTCTCACGATCACCAGAATAAACCACACTGCTCGTAACCCTGCTTAAATGCCTGCTTCAAAGCGAGGGAAGGATGGTGGTGCTGGGACCTCCCGGGGCGGCCTCCACATGTTCCCTCAGTCGGCGACCACAGTGCAAGTGTGCTGGACACCGGCCAAAGTTCACACGTCTCCCTAAGACTGCTTAGGCGGTTTCCGACCAGAGGGGCCTCTGCAGGACGAGTTCCCCACCCACACGCCCGGGGAAGTCCTCATTCACCAGCTGCTGGTCAGAAGCCTGGAGAAGCTGCACAGGAAGGTGGCGGGGCCACCTGGATGGGCAACCCCCCTACCCACCAGCCCCTCCAGGCACATGCTTGGTTCCCTGATGAAAGGCTTCACAGCCGGGGGCCTCGTGACAATCTGCACACTAACAGTAGTTTGCCTGCTTGGGTGAAGATCCTAGCCCTGACACTTACTAACTGTATGACCTTGGGCAAGGGATTTAACCTCCTCGCTCTCAGTTTCCTCAACTTAAACCTGGGCTGATAATAGTAACTGACTCACAGAGCTATTATTAGAATTAAACGAGTTGGCTGGGTGTGGTGGCTCACGCCTACAATCCTAGCACTTTGGGAGGTCGAGGCAGGCAGATCACTTGAGGTCAGGAGTTCGGGACCAGCCTGGCCAATATCGTGAAGCCCTGTCTCTACTAAAAATACAAAAAATTAGCTAGGCGTGGTGGCGCACGTTTGTAATCCCAGCTACTTGGGAGGATGAGGTGGGAAAAATGCTAGAACCCAGGAGGCAGAGGTTGCAGTGAGCCGATATAGCACCACTGCACTCCAGCCTGGGCGACAGTGAGACTCCATCTCAAAAATAAAAAATAAATAAAAATAAAGAATTAAAGGAGTTATTTGTAAAGCCTTTGAACAGTACCTCATACCTAATAAATGCATGATAAGTCTCTGCTGGCTGGATGGACGGAGGGATGGAAGGACGGATGGAAGGAGCGATGCATAAAATATGATGTCCAGTCCTATGCATTAAACTAACTCACCTTATGCATCCAATAAATACTTTCTGGGTGCCTAACACACGCCAGCCACCTGGAATTCAGAGTTCTTTACCATCTGGGGGCCACACATTTTCCACTGAACACTTACTGTGAGCATGCAATGAGATGACATGGTTGAAAGTACTTGCTCAGTTTTGAGGAATGGTGATGCAATGTGATCATCATTGCTATTTCTGTGTGACTAGCCTCTTTTGAGGCTTTAAAGGAGAAAAAGGAAAACATGAGGATCTCTGTCATCAGCAAGCAGCAAATCTAGTCAGTAAGATCAAACAGAAATACATGCAGCGATGATAGGGAACTGTGAGATGCCAAGCCGTACGACGCAGGCAACTGGAGGAGAAGAAGGGAAATGACGTGGGCTAGGCTTTCTAGAAGTGATGTGGGCTACTACAGGCCTGGGGCGGGGCTGGCCAGGGCCAATCCTAAGCATTCTGGAGTCCAGTGTAACTCTTCCAGGAGGGAAGGGGCTGGTACAAACTGAGGCGCACAGTGAGGGCCAGAGCAGAGATGCTTTTGGAATGAGAATGGTGTGCCCCAGAGACAAGAGGAGACTCGCCTAATTAATGTGAGAGAATAGAGCAGGTGGGGGGCGGTCAGATAACAGGAAGCCTTCCCCAGTGTAGTTATCAGGCCACCACGGACTTTAAAGTTATAGGCAAAGAATGTAAATGCGGGCTATTTACAGAAATAATACCTGAGCCCCAGAAGCCCACCCCGATCCATCTTGGATTTAGTGTCCAGGTTTGACCCCTCCAGAGGGCTCGTCTCTCAGACAGGGCTGGCTGCCAGTCCTTTTGGCTGGAAGGTGCCGTTTGCGCAGCGGGATCATTCACACCCCAGTGCTGATGTCTGGGCTCCCTGTGTAAAGAACCCTGCGCTACAGTCTTCATCTTAAAAGACAACGAAAATGTGTGTTCTGTCTTTAGAGTTAAACAAACAAAAAGCGTGTGTGGCTTTAGTGTGAAGGAGGAGGAAATCCAACTTTTCCAAGTGAAGCCAGACCCATAGTTATGCCTGGACATGACCTGCAGAAGTGTCTGAAGGCCCCCATGCCAGAAAAGCAGGGCCCAAGCCCTTGCCTTCTTCTTCCTTTTTTTTTTTTTTTTTTTAAGATAGGGTCTTGTGCTGTCGGCCAAGCTGGAGTGCAATGGAGGGATCATGATCACAGCTCACTGCAGCCTTGACCTCCAGGCTCAAGTGATCCTCTCACTCCGCCTCCTGAGTAGCTAGGACCACAGGCATGCACCACCACACCCAGCTAATTTTTGTATTTGATTTTTTTGTAGAGATGGGGTTTTGCCATGTTGCGCAGACTTGTTTTGAGCTCCTGAGCTCAAGTGATCCTCCCGTCTCAGCCTCCCAAAGTGCTAGGATTACAGGCATGAGCCACCACACCCAGTGTGCCAAGCCCTCTTTTGATGGGACCAGGACAGAGTGCTCCATTGCTCAGCTCACCTGCCCCCAAACCATTTCTTGCAACTATGGAAGTGGAGCTCAAAATCCATGTCACAATTTATTACTAGGGGGAAAAAAAGAGTCATCGGAATCACCCGGGATACACAGAACCCCTCTCATAAATGATGCACCTTACATGAAACCACAGATTTCAATTACAATCCTCTGCACTGAGCCTTCCCCTACTGAACCCTAGGGAGAAACTTCTCACAGGCAGATGCCTCCAGCGCCAAGCCTTTTGCCACTCCGAACAGGCCGTAAACACCTCAACAGGAAAAGGAAAACTCAGTCTCCCTGATCTGTGCGATTCTGGGCCTCACATTCAAGTCCTGCAACAACAGGACAGGTGACACATGTCATCTGGGGTACAAGGACCATCTTACAACTGAAAATGGATAGAAGGCAGCTGAAGGATTTGAGGCTGTCAGTGTGGACAACAGGGCTCCAGCCGGTCACCTAAGGCACCACCCCCACTGCTGACTTACTCTGCGAGTTAATCAGAAAGTAGTGGAGTTGATCCCCATGTCCAGAGGGAAGGCAGGGTTGGAGAGGCCAGGATGGAGTGTGGCACGCTCATGGGCTTCTGACAATGATGTGATAGGGGACAAGCCTGGGCGGCACGGCCTGAATTCTAGATCACCACAGCATGATTTTTCCTCTCCTGTAGGAAGGGCCATTAACCTTTCCGATGACAGCCCTGGGATCGGAGTGATGGAACGATTTTTGAGGTCAGCAAGGATCTATGTTCTCAAAACCTGACATCGACATGCAAAAGTTGTGACTGAATTCTGGTGTCCCTGAGAGGAAGACTAAATGCATGTGACAGATATTCTGCAATCAAAATGCCCCATTTCCCAGAGTATCTGTCACAGATTGATAACATCCATGCAAAAAGTTAAGTACAATTATGTCTGTCACTAAGAAACATACTTCCGAACCTGTGACTGACAACTTGCTGGGAGCTGACAAATTACAGGAAGATGACTGCAACAGCGAGCACCACGTCACCTCCTACGGGCAACCCAGGCGTGGCTGACACTCCGAGAGGCTCCCAGGAACTGCACCTTGCAGGGGAGGCTGCCGGTCAGAACTCAATGGCTGGGAAATGCTCTGTGGCTTCGGGGGGGAAAATAGCCCTTTCTCCCAAGAGAGACAGTGTCAGAGAAAGGTCACAGGATGTGCCCGTGGCCTGGCATCTGTGGGGAGGAGAGTTTGGGCAGCAGCTTCTCCCTCAGGGCCATGGTGAGGACAGCCCAGGTGAGTGGGAAGGGCGGGGTGGGGCTACTGGAACCACATGTTGCAGATTTTCTGGGAGAGCCCCCGCAGGATGGATGTTCACATAAACATAAGATGTCCTGAAAACTCCAGCCACCTGGAGGCCAGACTACGTGTTTCTGACAGACTCTGAAAGGGACAGAATACCACTTGTCATCATCTCACACCTGCCTACCCTGGACCAAGACATGGTGTCCGCATCGCCAAGGGCCCCGGATGTGCTGGGAGGCCCCTCTGAGCTTCCCTCTCAGGGAGGCTGCACAGCAGCAACTCTCCACTATCCATGCCTCCTCCTCTGACCTCAGCACTGGTGAGTGGAGGAACGCAATGGCTGCAAGTCAGATACAAAAGCAGTATCAATGGTGGCTTGGGGACCTCTGAAACCAAGGCCCGCTGCTCTGTGCCCTCCCTGCTCACTGGAGGGTGTCTGTGGCCCTAACACGGAGGTCTGCTGAACCTGAATTTCTATAGGTGGGGAGAGGGAATATGACACGTTTCTTAAATAAGGCTTAAGAAACGCTGATTGCTCTAATTCTCCTGCAGTCTGAAAGATCCAAATGTCATCTGACCACCCCCAGCATCTGGGAGCGCATCACACCTCAGGTCAGCTTCTTGATGCCACAGAATTTTCACCTTGGGGAAGGTGTCTTTATTGATTTTCTTTTTAAGTGTTAAGCCTAAATCTACCTCCTTGTAACCTCAGTCCACCTGACCTAATTCTGTCTTCTGGAGCCCCCAGCCATTTCTCCACCCCCCCATCCACACCTGGAAACACTTCTACTTTCTCTGCTGCTATTGACCCTTAAGATGTCTGCAGCAGGTTGGCCTGTCTCCACTCAGGTCCAAACTGGATTCCTCAAACTCGACACTGGATTCGGGTAACCTCTGCCTGGTGGTGTGGGGCAGTGCACACGCCCCAGGAGCAGGACTCCACTCAGGGCCTCCCGCTGTGCACACCAGGCTGCACTGTACACACCCATGCTCTGACTGCTGCCATCGCACACACGGCTGCTAAGCAAGGCCTCAGCTTGGTTCCTGTGTGATGGAATTTTTTGAACCTTGGAGGCCCTCTCGGCCCGCGCCCATCGCCTCCCATGGTTCCAGCAGGTTGTTCTGGCTGCAGAGGAGATGCAGAGTATTGATTCTGTCATTCAGCACGTCAGCTCACCCTAATGACTCTGTATCATCTGCAAATTTGATAAGCGTGCCTCTGATGTCTTTATCAAGCCATGGTTTGCGGCTTGCTGAGCTACAGGGCAGCAGCTCACCAGGGGCCTCCTCCTGGGTCGACACAGAGCCATTCGCTTATCACACTGGGGGCTTCGGCTGCTCCAGCGGTTGTGAGCCCACCTGCCTCCTGGGGCTTTTCCCAACCTCTGTCCCGGCAGCAGCAGCGGAACCTTTTCTTCCCAGCAGAAACAGGGGATGCCCTGCATGTGAGAGACGGTGGAGGGGCTGCTCTGATAGAGGCCAGGAAGGTGTTTCCTCTCTTGGCTCCCCTGCCCCAGAGAGCTGCACAGAGCCAAAATCAGAAACCCCACCATCTGATCGCACGCCCGAGGCTGACTCACAAAGCTAGGCCCAGCCCCAAAGAGGGCCACAGAGATGGCACCGTGCCTCCGCCCCGAGGCCAGCCCTCTCCTGTTGATCGACATGCATGACATGGGCAAAGAGGGGATGGAGTGCCTGCGGCCAGGGAAACGAAGAGGCTCTGGGTCCCAGAAGAAGCGGCTGCCCTTCTTCATCAGGAGACAGTCAAGAGGTGTGTGGCGATGTCTGCGTGTGAGATGAAGCGTCACTGTGAGGGAGAGGAGCTCTGCCAAGCTACCTTCTACTGCCTTAGCCACCAACTCACTGGTACAGCCCAGGGGACCTGACTGCTCCGAAAGGACAACTCCAAAGCTGGTGACACTACAGCATTTTCTGCAATAACAGAGCTTCTGCGGGAAGCTCCTGCTTCTAGAGGCAGTTCCTGCTTATGGACAGGGAAGGCAGTGCTGCTAGAACCACGAGGTCCTCAGGTGATGGCCTACAGACCATGCAAAGATCCACCTTTTGTCTGAAATAAAGCCGGAAGTGAATGGCATTCCAAAAAATGGCAGGGAATTCTTTGAAATCTGAGTGATGACACAAGAAACGGAGGCGGAGCACATGGTTTTGGCTTTGGAGAAGAACACAGACTCAAGAAAGCAGCAAGATCTGTGACCCACCCCTTCCTAGGTCCTCCCCGCCAGCCTGGGCCAGCGCTCTGCGGGGAAAGGGCCTGCCATCAGCTCCGGCTCAGAACCGCATTCCCTGCCACCGCCACTGCTGGGCAGTAGAGGGCGCTGCGTCACCGCGCTCCCAGCGGCTCGATCCACGCCACACAAAGACCGCACTGGACGTGGTTCTCAGGTTTATGGTTGAGGCTACTTGAGAAAACAGTAGCAAGACACAGACTTGCTATTACACGATATGATATCACCTATGTAAAAAGTACACAAGAAAAAGATGAGGGAAATATAACAAAAGGTTATAAGCATTTGCTCGTGGGAAATGGAATTCCTGTTTTTTCATGCTTTCTACGTTCTGCCAATTTTCTACAAGCCTGGATTACTCTCACCATCGGAAAAGACCCACGCAGTGCTCAGGGAACAGGGAGTCGTCCGGAGGGGTTCCAAGGGACACATTTATTGTGAAACTGAATGCTTGCCTGGATTCAGGTGGGCGCTGGGGAGCTCCTCGGAGGTTCACCACGTGCCCACACCACCCCACTGACTCAAGATGTCCCGGAAGCGCTCACAGAAGAAGACCCAGCACAGGCCCAGTCCAGGAGCCTCAGGGAGGGCTTCCTGGGAGAGGAGTCCTCTGCGCTAAGACCTGCCAAACACACCGCATGTGCAGGGAGCACCGAGAGCAAAGGTGCAGAAGCCAGGGGCAGGAAGGGAGGAGGAGGCTGCCAGCACAGCTTAATGTCTGGGACTCGAGCTGGGAGAGGGAAGACAAGAAATCCCGGAGCTGGTGTGAGGCCCTGCAGGCCCTAGCACCTGGAGCACAAGCCCCAGCCACTGCTGCTCACCAGAAGGGAGGCGATCAGGTTCCTCCTCTGGAGAGTGTAGATACCCGAAGCCTCAACGAATAAAACAGCATCCTCATCCTTGCTAGTCTTCAATGGAAAAATTTGAATGAATAATCAACATTTCATTTGAAAAAAATCAAAGATACTGGATAGGAAAACAATACAAAAAAAATCCCACAAAAACCAAAAAACCCTCATGGACGAGGCTCACATAGGTGTGCATCCTACCTGTAAATTACTGCACAGGACAACTTGGGACAGACAAGTGGTTTTTACTTGGAAGCATTAAAGTACATTCAATTATCCTACTGCATACTGGCTGACTTAACTCAGCCGAATTAGAATACATTTTATATTGACTATTTTGACATTTGTTTTATTTGGCAAGTAAAACAAAACTGATCCAATTTCCTTGCAGCCACTGTAAACCATAAACTGTACGGCAGAGGTGATAAAGTACATAAGCCTTATAAACACTTGGTTCTGATGCACTGCCCTGCAATCCTGCCAGGCTGCTGGTGGCTCAGTGTTCTCAGCCGTCTTGCTTCAGGTGCAAGTGGCCTTGCTCTCACAGTGACCGGCAGGCTTCCGAGAGTACTCTCTCTGCTTTATCTGAGAAAACTGGAGCTCTTTCTTTATCCACAGAAAGTCAAAACCTGACTGAGGTGGTGCCCATTTCTGGGCCCTTCTAAACCACATGATGTCAGCAGGGAGCAGCTGTAACGACTTCAGGGCAACTGCTCCTAGGGGGGCTTTCCAGCCTCTGCAAGGAGCCCAAACTTGAGCGGACCCGAGTACAGGCAGGCGATGGGCCTCAGCACAGGTGATGGAGGATCCCAACACACAGGTGATGGCCTTAGCTGACCCCCCAGCACAGGTGACACACCTGAGATAGCCTTGAGCACAGGTGACAGTGACCCTCGGCAGTGCCCTCCAGGGTGGAGCTGACAGTGCTCTCGCTCAGAAACGGAGGAACAAGTGCTGATGCGCGGTGCTAGCCTCACACTCCTGAACCTAACAAAGAGACTCAAATGTTCACCCTGCAACTCTGGGAGACTCATTAGCGATTTCTAACTTTTTATGCCAAATGAAACTGAAAACTCCTTCTAAAGTTCCAGGCAATTCCAGGGGTAGTTAAGTTTAAATACTACTCTTGGTTTATGAAACTGTCACAAGAAAGACCAGATTGTCTTTATAGGGGGATGTCCCAGAGGACAGAGTCCTCAGGGCTTTGGGGCCTCATTACAGCGCATTCTTCCGAGTGAGGCGGAGGCTTGGCACAGAGGAACAGAGTACAGAGAGCTGGTGGCATGTCCCGGAGGGCAGGCTGTATTGTGGAGGGCCCAGGAAGACCCACCGGTGACTCTTCTGTCTGGTTCCTGACAGATTTTATTCATCTCTATTCACCCACGTGGAAGCTTTGAGATCCATTCTCATTTATGTTACGTCAATCCCTAAGTGTTGCTGCCTCACTATTCTTGTTTTATTTACTTTTGCAGTCCCTTTCTCAAGCTTAATCCATCAGTGCTGTTTGTTCCTTGCCCTCAGTTTACTCCTAGTGATGCACAGGATTTTTATTTGACAGGATTATTTTTGCAGAAAGTGTAGAGACTGTTACTACCTCTACTATGACTGAAATCAGTTGCAGAGCAAACAGTTGGCTCACCCAAGTTTCTTTGTGGAGACAATTATTAAAACTAACATTTCCTGAAAAACTCCTCACTATTCTCTCATACCCAAACTACCCATTTCTTAGTTTGTAGATCATTAGAAAAAGAAATGATATGAAAATGAAGAATATAAGAACTCACCTACCCTCCTGGGTTGCAAATGAGTTGCTGGCCAAGATAGAGAAGGAATTTGACCTTAAGGCCAGTGATCCCAACTCCATGGCTACACAGCACATGTCTGTGTGTAGCTAGCAGCTCTTTTGAATAGCAAATCCAATTTTAAGTTGCATAATGTGCAGTTTTAGGAGCCTGCAGAACACGTACAAAATAGACCACAGAATGGCCTTTGCATTCACGTAATGCAAAGATTTCCAAGTGGATTTTAAAAATCTCCTCTAAAGATATATTGCTTGTACAATTGTTCAGCTGTCCTTTGCACTATTTCAGCAGACACTTGGTGGTGTTCTAAAATGTTGTGCAGGGACCCAAGACCATAGGACAACACAAGACACGCCAACAAGGCCTCACCTGGGAAGGTTGGGGGCTGGGGTGGAAGCAGCTGATGACTGGGAAGGCGTTGTGGGTTGAGATGAGTCATGATTTCTTGGTACTCTGCCCATTCGATACCAGATCCCCATGCTGTTCAGTTCCCTTTAGGAAAAAAGAGAAATCTTCATGGCTCTGGTTAGCACAAAGCATTTACCTGAGTGACAAAGCAAACCAACTAACTTAAAAGAGTCATGGCCTCAAACACCAGGGAATCAATTCTTGCCCCCCACATGAAATGGGTTTCACCACCTCCTTTGTGCTCTGGGCATCACAGTTCACATGAGGGTGACCTGTTCCATCTAGGCAGGCCTTCAGGACAAGGCCGCCTGTGTCACCCTCCCCGAGCTTGCCTTCCTACTCCAACTGGTACTTTCCTTGCTTCTCCAAACTTCTTTCTGTTTTACCATTTCCTTGTAGAGTATGACGTAATGATCCACATCAAGTCCTTTGTGCAGTTAGGAGAGACAGATAGGGAGATGCTGGTTTTTAACCATGAGATGAATTAGCCCCCTACTCTATAACACACCCCAATCTCAGGATACAGCCTCTTCCAGCTGTGTGTCACCTGCCATCGGCCTCATTCTCAGGGTCAGTTTGGGAATCATCTTCACACTGCAAAACTTGCCCCCCAAACCACACAACTAGAAGTGGACACCAAGGGGCCTCCCAGACACCGCACAAGCTCTCCTGTGACTTCCCTCGCACAGATACTACAGCCTTGACCCCTACTACACCACACACTCGCGAGTGCTGAGGAGACAGCCAAGCTCCTAGGAATAGTGACGGGATCATTTTCACCATATTCAGTTTCCAACTTCCCAGTTGCCCCACAGAACTGCATCTTTGGGACCTGATGTAGAGGAATATAATCTCTTCAAAAAATGGAAAAAGACTTATTCTGTGGGAACCCCTAATAAGCTTCTCAGGACACCACAGGAACCATGTAAAACCACAGTCCTGTCTTCTTAGATGAGTGATTCCAGTGAGCTGCACTGATTTCTCCACATCTGAGCCACGGCCTCTAGCTGCCAGGCTTTGGAGGTGCCGTTTGGAATGTGAGCTTTCTATCTTCCCCAACTGACAATCCCAAACCCTTGCAAAGTAGCACGTAAAACTGTGCCCGCTTTTAAGAATAAGTGACTTAGAGTTCTGAATACTGAATTCTCTTTCCTTGCTTAAAAATAACACCGGAATTGTCTTCCTCTGGAAGAGAACTGCTGCCCCAAGATGAAGTAAAACTATAGCCATATTTCCAAAGTGATATAAAGGAAAAAAGGCTTTGGTTTTATCAAGGTACATACTGGTAAATATCTATTCCTTAAAATTGGTTAAACTGGTTAAAAATGGAATCTTTTTACAACAGGATAGTTTATAATTAAAGATACACATAGCAACTGAAATTAGATTTAAAAGTTCATTACTAAATTGCTGGTTTCTGCCATTTGTATGTAAATGGGTGCTTCTGAGGTGCCTGAAGTATGTTTATTCTATTTCCTACTCCTGTAGTCCTGTTTACATAATTAGTGTAAACCATGTTGCAAAACAGGATTTTTGAGTGTGTAGGAAGGGAATGATCACAGAGTCCTTCTTAACCACATGATCCTGACACAAAGCATTCCGATGCCAGAGCTGAAGACAGCCAGAGGTGAAACTCTGCATTTCTGTGGTACCTGCTCCCCGCATGCTTCAAGCAAATGCCACAAGGGCTCATCTGCTGCTCTCACCGGGTCTAGGCTATCAGGAAAGGCCCCGGCTGATAAAAAGGCAGCTCTGGGCTCAAATGAACAAGAGTAAAGCAGAGTACAGGCCTGAGCCAGGAGGCTGGCCTCAGAAGCTGAGGAGGAGAGAGTGTCTCTGGGAGCCCACAGGGAGACACATGGCACCTCCCAGGCCTGGCCAGGGAAGAGGCACATGGCTGAGGGGGCTGTAAACCATCTGCCACACCAAGTACCCGGTACACTTGGATTTCAGTTGACCGAGGACAGTGAACATCTATTTCCTTTAAGACAGCTGGCATCCCCTCACACCCTTTCTGACTTTTGACTTCCCCTCCGTATTTTAGGGGCAGCACCAGTCATGGTTAGTCCTTGAGTTCCCATGGAGCTAATCCTACTTCCTGCTCAGGCCTGGTCAATGGAAGAATTTTCCAGAAAACAGTGACCAGCCCAGGGTGCACATGACCCTACCTAGATCAATCAAGACCAGTGAGACTAAATTCTAGAACTTCTTTTGAACTAGCAGGAACACAGACTTGCTCTTGGCCTCTGGACTTGAACCTGGATGAAAAGCAGGTGGAGCTACTGCAGTACCAGGCCTCCTTGAGGGGGAAACATGTCAGAACAGGGCCCAGCACCACAGCCAGAGGGAGACAGGGAAACCAGAACCCAGTGCCAGCTTTCAAGCTTCCGCTTCCAGGCGTGCCGGTCCTGCCTCCCCAACTCTTCTGTGATGCCAGCCAACAAATTCTTTCTTTTGCTCAAGCCAAAGTGGGTTGGGTTTCCTGTCACTTACAATCAACAGAGCCCTAAGTGAAACCCTGGGATTTCACTGTACTAAGTATTTATGGAGCCACAACAGAGCCAGGCTCATGCTCAGGGCTGAGGCTACTGGAGAAATAAGACAAAAACGGGCCCAGGCCTCAGCAGTTCTCTGCTTACTGGGGAATTATCATGCAGCTGTGTAATATTTATGTTTCTTCCTGACTTGGAGCCCTCCACTGGCTTTCCAGTGTGCTTGGAATAAACTCCAGGCCATGTCCTAGGAGGTCCTGCCAACCCTCGCCCTTGTCCCAGTACTCTCCCTGGCTCTTCCAGCTGCATGGGGCTGCGTTCTGCCCCCAGAACATGCCATGCTTATTCCCACTTCTCTCCTTCTGCTTCTGCTCTGCCTCGAAGGCCCTGCCTTCACATCTGTGCATGGCTGGTTTTCTGACATTCAGGTCTCTGCTCAAGTGTCACCTTCCTGACCCCCTCACGGAAGAGGCCCCCACTCCATCACTGTGTTTCACTTTCTTCACTGTCTGGAATTACTCATTTATTTTCTCGTTTATTGCTCGTCTGTCCCTTTTCGAACATCAGCTCTGTGACAGCAGGGCCTTTGCCTCACTCATGACCACATCCAGTGACCCTGGCCCCATGGTACAAAACAGGTCCCTGTGACCTTTCCTATAGGGTGAATAACGAGTGTGGAGAGCTGAGGCTGGTGGCATCACAGGGTGTCGGGGAAGGACCCAGAGGAGCTTCAAGGCCGAATGCGCAGAAGGGCGGGGGAGGAAAGGCCCTAAGGTAGAGTCAGCAGTGCGAGCCCAGGCGCAGAGAGGCCGCAGCTGAGCGGGAAGGGCAGCGAGGAGCACTGGGCTGACAGAGGCCCACGGCTGAGAGCCTGGGGACCACATGGAAATCTCTGGGACCTCACTGCCTGGAGCGGCCTGAGTGCTCTCATGGAAGAGTAGCAGCTGAGAGTCCCATCATTAAGACTCACCCGATAAACGTGTACTGAGGTGGGGCCTGCTTGGTCCGGCCCATGATCCGAATGTCACAAATTGCAGCTTCCGTTGAATCCCGTGGAATAAATTTAATGCACAGCCTCTTCTTCCTAAAAGCCACTTCCTCTGAAGGAAAGGACAACAGAAAAGGTATGAGTTTTCCAGAGATCCCACCATCTCTATTCTGAAAACCACATCCCTTGTCACACCCTGTGCCTGGCAGCAGAAGTGGCAGGTCACCTAAGCTGCTAGACAGAAGGGCTGGGCTCTGCCGCCTGCCTTCCCCTGGGCTGCAGTCACCCTGCTCTGCATGCAGGACTCAACCCAGACACCCCCTGCTGAGAAGGGGACCGCACACCCTGCAGTAAATCCGGGTGGCTTCTAAGAGCCGCAACCACAATCTGCTCACTGCTCAGCCATCAGAAACGTGCACGCTGATGCCCTGAGCATTAACACATTTCACCACATGGCCTTCTTTTCTTTTCTGCTTTTTATCATAGAAATCTTCAAACATACCCCAAAGCAGAGAGGACAGCGGAATGAATCCATGTGTTCCTGTCACCCAGTGTCAATGCTGTGCACAATGGACAAGCTGGTTTCCTCTCCTCCCACCCCTGCAGCTTTGCTGGATATTTAAAATGAATCCCTGATGACACCACGTCATGTCGCCATCAATACCTCAGTAGGCATCCAGGTCACTGTTCTTTAAAGACCACTATGCCATCACCATTCCTAACAAAACGAACAGAATTCCTGAGTATCATCCAATAGAGAGTCTACATTCACGTTTTCTCCAGTCTGTCTGCATCCGGATCCCCAGGATGCTGAGGCACTGCCTCTGGGTGTCAGGCCTCCCAGACCATTTGACTCTGGAACAACCACTCCTGCTCCCTTTTCTTCAGGGCACTGACAGGTTGGAGAAATCGGGTCATTCCCCTGTGCCTCCTGTAGACTGACAGAGCTAAAGCCTTGATTAGACTCAGGTTAGGTTTTTTAGATGCACACGCTGTCCAGGGGCACGTGTAAGTCTAGGCTGTCATATGGTGAGGCCTGAAGTCTGGTTGGGCCATTCTTGCTGAGCTCTGCTGGTGTCGGCCTGGGCCCTCGGTCATACAGTTCCCCCACTGCCATCCTCTGAGTACTTTCTCATCCTCTGATGACTGTTGCTAAGATCCATGCTTTATTAAAGGTTCACAATGGTAACTTTTGAACTCTGTCATTCCTTCTGCTTCTTTTCTTTTCTTTTTTTTTTTTTTGAGATGGAGTCTTACTCTGTCACCCAGGCTGGAGAGCAGTGGCATGATCTTGGCTCACTGCAACCTCCACCTCCCGGGTTCGAGTGATTCTCCTGCCTCGGTCTCCTGAGTAGCTGGGATTACAGATGCGTGCCACCATGCCTGGCTCATTTTTGTATTTTTAGTAGAGATGGGGTTTCACCATGTTGGTCAGGCTTGTCTCAAACTCCTGACCTCATGATCCACCCACCTTGGCCTCCCAAAGTGCTGGGATTACAGGCGTGAGTCACCGCACCCAGCCCCCTTCTACATTTTTTAGCTAGAATTCTTCTATATATAAAAAATAACTTTCCTTCATCAACTATTTGGTCTCCCTGAAATAAATTCTGTATAGGAAAAAAATGGATAAGCACATAATTCTTTTCTCTTACTTATCAAGCCTTAGAGTAAGGAGTTGGTGCTTGAGCAACCTCCAGTGCTGACCAACGGGAGGTGTGTGTGTGTTTGTGCTTTTAAGCCTGAGTTTCAACCAACTGCAGCCATTTAATACACGAGTCAGACAGATCTGGGTTGAAATCCCAACACTAACATTTTCTGGCACTGTGACCTTAGGTAAGTTACTTAATTTCTCTGAGTCTTGGTAAATTGTAAAAGGGAGTTAATGAAACCCACCCCACAGGGATGTGGGTTGGATGCACTGTGCCAACACATATGATCTACCTAGCCCAGTGCCTGGCACACAGTAAGTGCTCAGTAAAGAACAGTTGTGTGGGATCTTACTGTCATTATTGACAAGTAAGCCTCTAGCGTGTAATTTATGCCTGTACTTGGTATTGGGTTTCAAGACCTTGCAATTCTGTGGCAGGAAGTAAGACATTCAACAGCACATTCAAATCGAGGAACAGAATGAGGGGAAGTACAGCCCTGCCTGGGGGTTCTTATAGGGGCCAGGAGTGGGGAGGGGGACAAGAAAATCAGTGGAATTGCTTTTGTTATTATATTTTTAGGGGGGTAGGGTCGCTTTTTTTTGTGCGTTCCTCAGGCACAGAAACTGAGGGCTAGAGCAGATCTACCAGTGGAGAGAAACAACGTTCTGAATCCAGACCCTAAACATTGCTAAACATCTAGGAAATGAATCTAGAACTGGAAATGAAGAGGCCCCTGCTGCCCACCCTCCTGTGTGACAAGACCCAACCTCAGAGTCCACACTTGGGACAGCAACCTGGGGAATGGGGGGCGCTGTTCACAGCAACTCTGCACCTTCAAAGATTATCAGCTGCTCAGATTGGCCTTAGAAGGCGTGAAGAAGATGAGACCTTTACACAAAGAAAACTAATGCCGGGTGTTTCACTTGCTGTTGCCACACTGCTCTTGGCTCCATTCCTCCGTCTGCAGCAAACTCGGGGTAAGAGATGGAGCCACTAATTACACATGCTTAAGCAGGCCTAATTTTAAGTAAACATATTATACATAGTCAATAGAAATGTGTTCAGTCATGCTAATGAACACAGAGAAAGTACACAGTACTTTACTAAAACAAACAGTCTTCCAGTTTTTCAGTGCTATATGGATTACAGCAAACTATATTTTAAATGGATTACAGGAGTCTCCTGTTTTTGGCTGACTTTATAAAATCAGGGCCTTGAATGCTCTCAAATGATACAGAGCTGACCATAAGGCTTATATGGTCAGCTTGGGCTCCTCTGTCCCCCAGGTAAAGCCTCCAGGAAATGTTGCTAGAACCAGAAATGAAGAGGCTCCCTGCTGCCCACCCTCCTGTGTGACAAGGCACCTGGCACTGGGCCCAGGACCGATCTCAGAGTCCACACTTGGGGCACCAACCTGTGCACTCCCAGTCACAGTGAAGAAACTTCCCAACCAAGACCCCTGGGCCCCACAGCAGCTGGTCCCCAAGTCCAGACAGGACAGAGACTCAGTGAACTGGTCCAACTAACCGAGAGGAAAATGCAGAATGGAAAACCCATTGCGGCTCCACAGCACATCAATATAGAGACATTTGAAGTCAACTCACTGTCAAAAAATGAACACCAATGCAAATTTTAAAACTGTGAAAAACACAGGGGAAAAGGAGGAAAGTGATCTAAGTCTTTGAGAAGACTGTAGATCCTAAGCAGAGGAGATAACACAAATGGCCAACAAGCACATAAAAAGATGCTCAACGTCATTTGCCATCAGACAAGGGCAAACAGAAAGCACAAGGAGATTCCATTTCATACCCACTAAGATGCCTAGAATCAAAAAGACAGACAATAACAAAGTGCTGGTGAAGATGAGGAGGAATTGGAATCTACGGACACTGCTGGTGGGAATAAAAAATGGTGCAGCTCCTTTGAAATACCATTTGGTAGTTCCTCAAAAATATCAAGTTACCATGTGACCCAGCAATTCCATGACTAGGTAGATACCCAACAGAAACGAAAACATAAGCCCACACAAAAACTTGTACACGAATGTTCATAGCAGCCTCATTCCTAACAGCCAAAAAGTACGAACAACCCAGATATCCATCAGTTGAACGGATAACCAAAATGTGGTATATCCATATGTTATATTATTTGGCGATAAGAAGGAATGAAGTAATGATCTATTCTACAACATGGGCCAACCTTGAAAACATTATGCTAAGAGAGAGAAGCTGGTCACAAAAGACCACACACTGTATGATTCCATTCATATGAAATGTCCAGAATAGGCAAATCTATATAGAAATTAGATCAGTGGTTGCCTAGGGCTGGTGGGGAGTGGGGAGGTGAGGGTTGGAGAGAAATAAGGGAGTGATTGCTGAGGGGTACAGGGGTGATATCCTGACAATGGGTTTTGGGGGTGATATAATGTGCAATAATGGTTGCACAACTCTGCCTTTACTAAAGGTCACTGAACTGTGCATGTTCAATGGGTGAATTGCATGGTATGTGAGTTATATCTTAATTTTTTAAAACCCTATACATTAATATAAAACATATCTGTAAAATGTGCTTATACACATGCTCTTCCAGTGTGGTGCTGTGGTTAAAAGTGTAGCTGGAGTAAGACGTATGTGAGCATTCTAGTTATTCCTCCAGTTCCAGACGCGTGACCTTGGCTAAGTTCTTTAATCCCTAAGGAGTGAGTGTGCTTCATTTTTCTCATATCTGAAATGGGTATAATAATGCCCGTCTCATAAGAGGGGTCTTCTGAGGATTAAATGAAATCAGGGAGGTAAAGCGTTTATCACAGGGGTGAGCATACAGTAAATGCATACTAAGTATCAGCTCTTACGATTATCAGGTAATACATAAAATCATAAATGACAAAAAGCAATCTAATGTCTAAACGTGAAGAGACCACCACGAAAATAAAAATATGCTATACAACGGGGTCTGCTGGTTTCATGAAAATAATAGTTAGGTGGGATCTGCGTAGAGACAGAAACTCTGGTTCATATCATATGAAGTGCCAGCAAGAAAACAGCAAAAAATAGTGGGACCAACGTGGGCTAATTATGAAAGAATAAAGTATGAGACAGAAAATGAGACAGAATTTAATAAACAAACCCTGAGTCATAATGAAAGGATTCTCTGTATTTGTTTTGTATTCACTACTTCACTGTTGTAGATATCATAAAGTTGGCTGACCAGTGATTAAAAATGAAACAAGGTAAGTTAAATTACACCAAAACAAGGAAGCCGAATCACCAGAGGTTTTCCAGCACCATTTAATAACTCATGTGCGGGTCAAGAAGCTCCAAGGGCTCCAGCACCCTGAAGACGCTGCCGATTCCTCAGTGATTCACTTCTGCTTGGACCTGCTCAGTGGTCAGAATATTCAGTCCAATTCGAACCTATGAATTTTAATTTGCAGTCTTTTTGATTCTCACTTTTCTTGTTTGCTCTATGGGCCCCAAATGGGCACATTATTGGCTTTGTGTTCTCTGGGCGTCTTTTGATTGTTTTCTTTCTGCTTCCTTCTGCGTCTTGTGCCAAGCTTGGCTTCAGCAACACCAGAGCAAGGACTAAAGACAAACTAGATCGAGTTTCACCATTCCGTTCCCCAGTGAGTCCATTCAGCAGGGAGCACCATTCTAAAAGAAAGCGACGTTCTGCTCATTTACATGCCACTACCCAGAATACTCTGCAAACTCCTTGGAGAACCCAGCCAGACACACATCAAAAGCAGCAGGGTTTGTTCATGGGCATGCAGTAAGACCTCCGAAAATGTTTCTGAAGAAAAATGCACATAAAAAAAACACCTAGAAATATATCTGGAGGAAGAAAACCCTCATTGTGATGAGTGCTACTAAAGGATGACTCACGTGTGTCCACTGTCTCCTGAATTGGGATGAAGCCCACAGGCAGTGTGTCCTTGATGTCAATGAGCTTCATATCTACTAACACGTTCCCCAGATGACTCTTGGGAAGAAAGAAAAGAGATACAGACCATTAATCTGAACACGCCTGTGGTGGGTTTGCCATTTTGGCTTCAAGATGCATATTTAACACAATGACTCGTGCAGCTTTATGACAGCAGGTTAATTAGAGTAGGTGACACTTAATGTTCCCCAGTGGTTACACAGGGACTCGTGTGGCCCCCGGGAAGGAGTTTTATCTGCAGAACCTCAAAGCCACTCACTCAGACACAGCCTTGGTGAGGCAGGAGCAACCCAGGAGATGCTTTAGACATAACCCAGCAGAGGGCAGCTGTGCACACACGTCCCGGGACCAGGCTGCCACTCAGCCCTGAGCATCAGATCTCAAGGTCAGGAGGTTTTAGGAAGAGCAAATTCCTGAGGCACTCGTAGGACAGAACTGCATCTAAACCTAACAGGGAACCAATCACACTCCTAAGTGATCACCAGTCTGCATACTGACACACATTTCAGTTGCTAGATACATTTTATAAAATCCCAAGAATCATAAACTAACACAGAGTGAAAGTCCTGCTGCCTCAATATTACACGTCTTCTAAAATGACATGCACAAGGGCCTCCTAAAGTTTCTATTTAGTGGTAGTATATGGGGTCCACAGTGCGCAGTTTCTGTAACTGGTGTACAAATATCTTTCGAAGACAGTACACATTCAGTAATTGCGAGAGAGAATTCTTTGCAAACACGCCGGCACTTGCAGCGTGCATTTCAAGCTGGAAATGAGCTCTAAAGATATCTACCCTACAACTTAAATATGTGGGGGCACTTTGGAGATTTCATTAAAATCTTCAGAGTAATTTGCAGCTTGGTTCCCCCTCTCTAGTCAGAGCCAGTTAAGGAAAGAATGATGGGCTCAAATCCCAAATCTCCCCTGTTAGGATACTAGCAATGCACTCCACGTGCCCATTTTGCAGAAGTGCCTCATCCCCAAGGCCCAGTGTGAGCATGCTCTCCATTTACTTGTTCAGCATCCTTGGACAAGCATCTAGTTGGTCAACCATCACTCTGCCCTGGACAGCAACTTCTGAGGCTGTTGTTCCATCTTGCTTAGAGAAGAAGGGCTGCTACCTCCATCTCTGCACATGGGAGCCAAGATCCCACCTCCACCTGCAGTGTGCCATGTCTCTGAAAGCCAAGCAGGGAGTTCTTATCATCTAAACGGTGTGTGTTCCCTCTTGGCACTCTCTTTTCCCCTCCCTATCAATTTGTGGGGTTATTTTCTTTTTTTTTTTTTTTTTTTTGAGACGGAGTCTCGCTCTGTCGCCCAGGCTGGAGTGCAGTGGCCGGATCTCAGCTCACTGCAAGCTCCGCCTCCCGGGTTTACGCCATTCTCTCGCCTCAGCCTCCCGAGTAGCTGGGACTACAGGCGCCCGCCATCTCGCCCGGCTAATTTTTTGTATTTTTTTTTTAGTAGAGACGGGGTTTCACCATGTTAGCCAGGATGATCTCGATCTCCTGACCTCGTGATCCGCCCGTCTCGGCCTCCCAAAGTGCTGGGATTACAGGCTTGAGCCACCGCGCCCGGCCTATTTTCTTAATATCTGTCTTGCTTCTAGAGTTTAAGAACCATGAAGACCAAAACTATCTCTGTTCCTACTATAAATACAAGCCTAGCATGGATTTTGCCACACAACAGGTGCTCAGTAATTACTTGCTGAATAAATTAATTTCGGGTGCACATTTTTCAACTGGGCCACTCAGAGTCAGAAATCAAACTGGAGTCCGGGTGCTGTTGCTCACGCCTGTAATCCCAACACTTTGGTAGGCCAAAGTGGGCGGGTAGGAGTTTGAGACAAGCCTGGGAAACATGGTGAAACCCCATCTCTACAAATTAAAAAAATTGACTGGGTGTGGTAGCACTCATGCATGTTGTCCCAGCTACTCAGGAAACTGAAGTAGGAGGATTGTTGGAGCCTGGGAGGTTGAGGCTGCAGTGAGCCAAGATCATGTCACTGTACTTCAGCCTGGGCAAGAGTGAGACACTGTCTCAAAATAAATAAATAAATATATACATACATACATACATACATACATACATAAATAAATAAATAAAATTGACCAGGCATGGTAGCTCATGCCTGTAATCCCAGCACTTTGGGAGGCCGAGGCAGGTGGATCATTTGAAGTCAGAAGTTTGATACCAGCCTGAGCAACATGGTGAAACCCTGTCTCTACTTTAAAAAATACAAAAATTAGCTGGGTGTGGTGGTAGGTGCCTACAGTCCCAGTTACTTGGGAGGCTGAGGTAGGAGAATTACTTGAACCCAGGAGGTGGAGGCTGCAGTGAACTGAGATTGTGCCATTGCACTCTAGTCTGGGCGACAGGGAGACTTCGTTTCATATGTGTGTGTGTGCATATACACATATATATACACACACACACACACACATATATCAAGTTGGGTTTGCTGAGATGTCATATCTAAACTATATGATTAAAAATATCAAAAGTATTGATATACACTAATAAATATTATGAACCAAAAGTACACAAATGAAACAAATTATTAGAATTTAACTAGGAAGGTCAAAGTAGCAACTGTAACCTACGACTAGTGTTTTTATGGCACAGTCATCAGGAAACCGTTTCTTCCTCTCAGAACTATCACATTTGCCAACAATTTGATATTCTGATATTCCAGGTAGCTGGGCCTCAGGAAGGCAATGTACAGTGCAGGCTAGGGAGTGGTAAGTGGGACCCTCAGAACACGGAATAAATCTCTAACCGTGTAGGAAGGGTTTGAACTGTTAACCTAACTTGCAAACATCAGCTGCTTTCAGAATCACCTGGTCTAATCTACCATAATTTTTTTTCATGGCAGTTGCTTTTCCATGTCATCACTGCTTTCTGCATTGAGAAATTAACAACTAGGCATGTTTTCCTGCCCTGCAGATGGATGGGCATTCATCAATATACTTCTCAAATGTCTTCTACTTGACAAGTTGGGTTTTACAGAAGTCAACTGCAAACCACTTAGTGACCTCACCCTCCACACACTCTACAAATGTCCCTGATCATAAAACCTGAACATCAGTGGTGTGGCCATTAAAAATAAAGCATCAAAAAACCCTTGCATGCATACAAAATGGGAGGCTGCACTGTCAGAGCTCCCTATAGCCCAAGTGTGGTCCCTCCTTACACGGGGCTGCCACTGTACTGGGTTTAATACAGTGGGTCTGCGACACCATTAATTTTGCCTGTTCCTCTCCCCTCCCCCATCTGTGCTCTCTTTCATTTCCTCCTCATAAATATGAAGAACGTATTCCCAATCCTTGTTGAGCAAATGATTCATGCCAAAAGCCCAATATGCACTGACTCAGGGTATTTATATTGTCTCTGGTAGCCAGTATTTGCTAGTATACTGTAATTATTTTTGACAACCTTGCATTTAAGGTAGCCACAGATAACCAACTTAATATTCAAATGTTCATAAATCCTTCTGTTTAATATCCTCCCTACCTAATATATGTACATTATTATTACAGGTAATGCAGAAAGTACAGGGCATGAAAAGTGCAATTAATCTCGATCCTTCCCCAGGAAGCAATGTCACTCCAAAGCCAGGTTTCTGTATTAATAGCATTACTGGGGGAAAGGAATTTAGGTTCCAAAGGAGTCTCCCAAAACTCCTACATTGGGAGTCTCAAGTCACCTAATTAAGAATCTGTCCAGTCTTGAGATCCCACATCTCTCCTTTACAGCTGTAAAAAATGATGCTCTGCAAAGTCTTGGTTTGGACTACAGGACCAGCATAGACTGGCTCTAACAGATTAAAATATTCTGATTCCTCCTCCACTCCTGAGCTGGCAAGTGGGCCCCTGCCAACTGCTGGAACTCGATCGTTTGGATCCCACTATTGGATCCATTCATTCTTTTTCTAAAAACAGTATGCACCACGCACCTATCTCCTTCACTGCTTCAAAAGCGAGATAGAGGCTTTTCACACTGCCCTTGTCCTCTTCTTACATCCCTTCATCACACCCAAGAAAAATCTTTTTAATGTTCAACACATGTTGACGAAATCAACGGGTTTTCTTTAATACACTTACCCATGACACTCACTGCTAACAAGCCCCAGTGACTTCTCTTTGTCACATTCAGACCTGTCACTGTCCCCACTCCAAGGGATGCAGGGACTCTGCTAGCCTAGGTACCAACACCCCATAGTGTTTTTGATTTCATGCAATGAAAACAAAAACAAAAAATGATCACAGAGATCATGGCTGTCCTCAGGCCAGTTTTAACTGAAGCCTCTTCGGCCTCTACTCATTTTTAAGTGAAGTCTCTACTCAGCCTTCAGCCCATTCCTGGGCGCCTCAGGCTGCTCAGCGCGCTGGGGGACCTGCAGGGACTCATTATAAGCTCACAGTGCCCTTGTCCACTCTTTAGCCCTGCCACCTTCCTGGTATTTAAAATACACTCAAAAGCCCGAATTGAAAAGACTTCCAGACTTTTGTGTCAAGATTTTCCCTGACTCCATTATAAACTCTGTACTTTACGATGAGCATATATTGCTCTTGTAATTAGGGGAAAAAAATAAAGCAACGACTTTTCTCCCAGTCCTGTTCAGAATAATTCTCCTACCAAAGAATTAACGACAAACAACAGGAATAGGTGGCAGAAAAGAGTACAAGCCAGAGAGCCACATGATGGTCGACATTCAGAAAACACCAAGGGGACACGCAAGGACCCTGTGATGGGACCCTGGGCCTGCGGGGCCAGGTGGCAGAGACGAGGACTAAGGCTTTCCCCCTTTCATGCTGTTGAATGAGTATGTTTGTTGTCTGGGTTCAGTTTTTTTTTTTTAACTGCAAATAAATATTACTTTTATAATATAATTTATATAAATAAATCAATAAAAATATTCCCCAAAATAAAATTTACATGACAAAGAGACAATAACATATGGCCAAAAATAAAACGTTAGCCCTGAAAATGAAAATCCCAACTCCTCCCTATTTGGGGCTGGGGAAGAGAAGTAACCTTGAACAAGCATGTCACCTCTTGGATCTCGGTTTCTTCAATGGAAAGGAACTTCCACTTATAGAGATTATCTGGGGACAGAATGAGGTGCCCAGGGCAGGCCTTGTACAGAGTAGATACTCACCAAAACTATTTCCTTTTTTTTCTAAGCCATCTATTAAAATACCTTATTAGATGTTAAAAAAAAAAAAAAAAAAAAAAAAACAACCTTAGTAGGTGTCTTTAAAGTTTCCTAATTTACAGGTGCGAGTACTTTAAAAAAAAAAAAAAAAAACCATAGTAAGAGAAATCTGCATGAGTGGATACTTACCTACAAAAATAATGAAATGCAATATGTCACACAGAGACTCAGAGAGGAAACGTCACTGTGGAAGCAAAGGCATGATGTCTGTGGATGGGGTGGAGTCACAGGGACCCTCCCTGAGCCAGGCTGCCTTTGCTGGCCAGCATTAAAACCCGCTCCACTGGAGAATTCTCACTGCTGCACTATCCTGTGATTTGTTGCTTGGAGGAAAGGTAGGCAAATGAGAGCTGGGAGAGAAATTTCCTGGTTTCCTTTTGAGAACACAATTTAATGGAATTCACGGTACACTTGGGTACGTGGTTAATAATACTGTTAATAAATGAAACACAGTGCTGGCTGCTGATTCTACCCAGTTCACTAAAACCACAGATAAATTAATATGGCAATGAAAATAAACCACAACGACAACAAAATGAGGAAATTCCAAACAGGAATGTAAATTACTTGTGCTCACTCAGCAAATGGAAACTACAACTAGACTTACATTTTCTTTGGAAAATGATCTTGTGAAACATAGGTATCTGGTAACCTTGGATTTAAATAAGCCGTCTTTCCAGAGGTCAGCATCCACACCATCTGCTGTCTGTGCAACCTACACCGGAGAGACAGAGAAAAGGATCGCAGGTAAGGTAAGAAGGAACCGAAGGTGTGTGTGGGCCACTTCTTCCGTGCCTGTTCTAATTAACACCAGCCTGGGATCTCCCGGCATCTCATTAGTTCATTTCACTAGGCACTGGGATGAGATTTTCCAAAAAGGGAAAAGGGAGAGTGTGAAAAATACAGCTTCTAAAAATACTGTCCCTGGGGAAGCCATTGATTAAAGACACCCTGACAGAAATGGCTCTAATGAGAAAAGAGCAACTTTTGTCATAATGGACCAAGAAGGGATTGGCTAAGTCAGCACATTAAGTGGCTATTACCACTTACTCGGGGGCGCAGTGGGGGAATGGTGCAGGGTGAAGAAAGGAGTCCAGTGGGTGTGATGAACCACCTGTGGGGGCGCTGTCTGTGGAGAGGGTGACACAGCCTCCTGCTCTAGGGCCCTGGGGCCAGCTGGGTGCTTCAGTCAATGGGATTCTCCTCCGGACTGGGCAGGAGGGAGGCCAGAGACATTTCACTCCACCCTGCGTCCTCTCGGTACAAGCCTGAGAGTGGTGTTCAAGGTCAGAAACTGGATCAGGATATAGAAAAACAAAACAAGACTCACTGGGTTCCCTGTTTCTAGTCTCCATAAGAAGTCATTTTCTCATCTGCAGCTGTAGAAATTCTCTACTAGGAAGTGTCTGAGAATGACGCCAGCCAGACTTGATCTGAGTATCGAAGCCCCTGTGACCTAGACTGGGGCTGGGTGGGGGATATTCACATGAAAGACCAGGCTTTGTGGGACAGAGTGCAAAGGAGATGGAGAGGAGGAGGAGAAGGCTAGAAGAAGGTGGTGCTTTCTTCCTGTTTCTTTCCAGACTGCTCTGTGAATCGCTGGGCAGGGCTTGGTCTGCTTTCTGACTCAGCCTCCCTGTGAGAGTATGAATCAACCTTGCACACCTTCCTTTAAGCACCGCAAAGAGGGGCATCCAGGAAGACTGAGGAGCCGCGACCATTTTGGGATAAACCCTGCAGGAGGTCTCTGAGCAGTTCACTTTCTGACTCCTTCTGGGTTGTCCTTTTGAGCTTTAGACTTTGGGATCCAGTCCTTGACCTGACAAGCTCCTGCCCATCCTGACAAACCGCTGGAAGTGCCTCCATTCTTCACACAAAACTGCCCCGATTCAGCCCCATCCTGCACACTGACTGCAGGCTCTACGTGGGCCCCACAGCACATGGATGGCCTCTGCCTGTCACACGCTCAAGGCAGAGGCGGGAGCCAGGACCCCAGCCAGTGGGCTCAGGCTCCTCAGGACATTCCTGGAGCCCACCACAGCCACGCTCTCTGAGGCTGCCTCAGAAAAATCAAAAGGCCAGGAGGCAAAAGAAAAAAAAAATCCTTATTTCTCAAACCAAACAATTGTAAATTAGCAAATATAACAACAGGAAAAGAAAGGCCCTTATGATAAAGATGCAAATATATTTGACCTGAAAGCTGAAGGAGGAATGGTATGGGGATAATTTTAGGAACTATTTGCTCCAAGTATGTCACCCCCACAGATAGAAACAGGATGGAATGGGGGTCAGGCCTTGTGAGCATTTTTTCCCATAATGGTCACACATACAGTTTCTCGGGAAACATGAGATTTAAGGCAGTGGTCCCAGCTCCTACATACCAAGGACCCCCATGCTCATTTTCTCCCATGGATTCCATGTTTTGAAAGATTTTTGTCTCCCAACGCACTTTTTACTGTATTTCCTCAATTCTAGGAAGCAGTCATTTGGGGAACACCCCTTCACACAAGAAAGGCATAGTACCATATCCAAACACATGCATCTGTTTTAAGATGCATCCCAATTTCAGAACCACTAAAATGTAAAAATAAAAGATGCTCTAAACAAAGGGAATAAGGGGACCTACATGATCTCTCTATAATAAATGCATACTTTCTGAAAATCCTTCAAAAACAGAAACTGTCTGCAGGACACTCCAAGGCTGTGGAACCACAAGCTGCCTTGGAAGAGAGGGAGCTGTGTCTTTAACCTTCCAAGAGACAAGGGAGTCTAGAAGGGCTTGTTTGGATATCTGGAAATGCTAGGGAGGGGTGGTGTGCATTCTAACCTAAGGCTAGAAAGGTCTCCAGGACTTGCCAGTGATGGTTCTCTCCACCCACCACACTGCTAGAGTTGTCCTTTTTCACAGTGAGAAATGAAAACGTAATGGGGGAAGCTGGCAGTGTGGGCCCCTCTGTTTGAGCCCGTGCTTCACTGTTTGGGCAGTTAGAGCCCCCCAGTTCTTGTCTGAGAAGCATTTAAAAAGGATGACCAAAGGCCCAGCTTTGACTTGGGCCAAAACTCATTTGTGATGAGGTGGAAGTGTGTAAAGGTATAATGAGGGGCCCAGGGAGGTAAGGTGGGAAGAATGAGAGAGAGAGGGAGAGAGAGAACCTCCCCTAACCTCCAAGGAAGGCGGTGCTGGGCAGAGAAGGGCTCTGGAACAGTCCCGGAGGTCTGGATGGTTCAGGGACCCACAGGACCAGGTACTGGATGAGGAGTGAGATGTGAGTTCCTGGCTCCTTGAGAGCACTGGGAAGGCGGCCCTGGTGGAACAAGGAGGGTATTTCTGGCCTGTCTTTCCTGCAGCAACAAGATGTACCCAGAGGCTTCTCCCCAACCCAGTCACATAAAGGTGCCTAATAACCTAAATTCTTCCCATCCCAAGTCAGGAGAGCTAATGATCTGCAAGACAAACGATCTATCTATGCGGCTGAAGTCACAGTGCCAAGAGGAGCCCTCACACCTGACTCAAGGCAGGGTCTACCTGACGGTGCCCACGCCCTCCTGGTGGCACTGCAGAAGCTTACAAACTCAGCAGTCAGCCTCAGGTCCCAGCATCAGGAAGCTGCGGGGAGGTGGGGTGTGGGGTAGAGGACCAAATGCTTTGCGTGCAGTATGAGCAGCATGGAATTCAGAGGCGGACCTGAACTTGAGATCCAATAGCTTAAACCAGTCCTGTCCTCCTCTTCAAAGTGGACACGCTGCCTTTCCCTGTGGGCATCACTGCCAGGGACACAGGAGACCACGAACATGCAAAGTGCCCGCCTTAGTGCATGAGCACTCCAAAGACAGCGCTAATGTTTCTAAACCAAAAAAGAGGGCATCTGCTCCGGCGAACCAAGCCTTGAAAGTGATGTCAGGCCACATCAGGATTCAGAAAGTCCTCAGTTGTCCCGGGGGCTCAGCGCCAATCTCTGGGACCAAATCTGGTCTTTCCAAACACAAATGATATACTTGTACGAGGAACATCTGCCCTCCCCCTGCTATCCCACCCTGGACTATAAGCTTCACAAGGACAACGGCAGTGCCTGTTCTGCTTGCCATTTTACCCCCTGTGCCAAGCACAATGCCTGACACGGATGGGTTCCATCAAACCTTGTTGAAAGAATAAATGAACGAGTCAACTCTGCAATCAGGGCAGTGTGAAAGCCACATACCCTGCCAGCTACCCAAGTAAGGTCATGGGAAGTTTTTCAAATGAAATTTCCAGGATTTAATCCATTGAGCTGAGTGACTCCCCTTCAAAACCACCACTCTGAGGCACACAGCCATTTCAGCACAGAGGCCGCCTACTCTTTTGGTTATCTTGTGTGTTTGCTGCCTTGTTCCCAAGACAATTCGATGTCTGCTGACTGCAGAACCTTCAGAGTCTGTTACAGGGCCTCATATACACATGTGCACACGTGCACGCACACACATGCTCTTGCACACTCACACTCACACATTCTCACAACCTCTCTCCTAGCATTTCTTCCCCGGGAGTAGGAGCCGTCTCTGAGGGGGAGCAGGAGGGCCCCAGGGCTAGGCAGTGGCGGACTGTACACACGGTTTATCTCTCTTCCTGCCAGGATTCTTCTAAACCAACAATCAAATGGAGAGTGCAGAAGCCTCCGCAATGAAGGGGGAAACGGGAGAGGCAGCACAAAGGCCTGGTGCTGTGGAAGGCAGAAGGAAAGGGATTTAGCCAGTGGAGGGGTTGTGACCTAAGGGGCCCATGGGAGCTGATACTGAGCAGAGGCCGAGGATCCAGAATCACCAGACACCACTGGGGTAGGGGCAGGGGAGCAAGTGCAAGTTTAGGGCTGAACTGGGTGGACTGAAACATGTTCATAAACAAAGTGGTTAGACTCCCAGGTGCCCACCCCCGTTTCAGGTGTATTTTCTGCAGAAAGGAACCCAGCACGGGCTCAGGACTCTAGAACACTGGCAGGTGGGGAAGGAGGTTGGAGGTCGGGAGGAGGTGCGGGAGGAGGTGCAATTCAGAGTGGAAACGACGGTAACTGAGTAACCATGCGTGCACACTGAATGGCAATGGCAGGCCCCTCCCTGCCACCCGCGCTTACCCTCCTTCTTGCTTCCAACCGCCTCCCCTGAACACTGGACACTGAGAGCTTTGTCTCTGGAGAGCGCCAGGGTGGACCAGCCCATGATCCCTGAGCCAGCTCCCTGCTCGTCGCCCCACTGTGTAGCACACCAGCCAGCAGACCCCCCACCCACAGGGCTCCAGCCCATGAGCTGGTGCCTCCATCTTAAATCCCAACCCACAACAAAGAGTCACCAGGCACTGGGGACAGGCTCAGACATGACAGAAGGGCCCAAAATAGAAAAAAGGGAGCTTGAAGGAAGCACAGAGAATAGGGGGAAACAGTGCCGGCTCAGGACAGAGAACGCAGTTTGTAATTAAATCCTCAGAGGGACGAGGGAATAGACTGCAAATACCAAACAAGGACAGACAGTATTATGAAAACCTTTTTAACAAGGAACAATTTGAGGACAATATAAAGAGATTAGAAATTGTAAACACTGGCAGAGAAAGCTGAGAAAATCTTCCAGAAGGTAAAGTACAAAGATGAAGAGATCAATTATAGGAATGAGAACTGAAGGGTCCAAGACAACATCCAGCTAACAAAAAGTTTCAGAAAGAACTTTTCAAATAAAAAACAGAGGGGAGGGGGAGCCTCTGTGTTAAAGAGGTCCTGAGTGTCTCTACAAAGTGGATGAAAAAGACCCACTCCAAAACGAAAGAACAGAGAATCCCACCACACTGGGGATAAAGGAACCACCTTAAATACTTGCAGAGAAAGACAACGGGTCACATACAAAGGAACGGGAATCATTTTGCATCAGGCTTCCCAACGACAACACTGGAAACTAAAAGACAAGATAACAATGTCTTCAAAATTCTGAGGAACTCTGGAATTCCATACCTAAGCCCACTATCGATTAAGTGTGAGGGTAGAATAAAGACCTTTGCTGATGTGCAAGGACTTAAAAAGTTTATCTCCCAGGGGCCCTTTCTAAGGAAGCTACTGGAGGATGCATCAGCAGAACCCAGGATTAAATCAATAAAGAGGAAACCATAAACTCCAGGAAACAGAACCCACACAGCACAGCAGCCAGGCGACAGCAGCACGCCCAGGCCCAGACTGGGAAAGGAAGAGACGTCAGGGCAGCAACCTCTGGGGAGGAGGGGATGTGGAGGGAAGAGCATTTAGAACTGCACTTTCGCGTTCGAAAGAGATAGGGATGGGCATGTGACAACCGCCTCAGAGCATTTAGAACAATGAAAACAATGCACCTAAGGCTATTTGATCAAAAAAAAAAGAATCAATTTAAAACTTAAAAAGACATTTTTAAGAATGTACTGTGAAAATCAATAGGCACCTGGACAACTCCTCAAATGAATGAAACAAGTTTGATTAATTCCAAGAAAAAATAAAAGGTTGTATGAGAAAGAACACACACTCCTAATATGTTACTTGATTCAGTGGTACCCAATGTCTGCATTGTAATCTATGTGAACACTGAGCATTAATCCACCAAAAATTGTGATAATGCCTAATGGGAGGAGTTTATAAGAGAAGAAAATAATCAAGAAATAAGGAATATAATAAAATTATTTAGAAATATGAAGATAAAGTACTAGAGGGAAAAAAATCTTAAAAAGTGGAAAGTAAATGCCTCTGGGAAATAAAAAAGTGAAGGTGGGGAGACAGGGCAGGGGCTGCTATATTTTCTTATGAGCGCTCTGATTTTTTAAACTGTGCATGCAGGCAGCACTTGGTTAAAGTAAAAGCAAAAAAGAAATATCTCACGGAAGATAGTATGATAATTTGTTATTTCTTTTAGGCAAGCTGCCGCTATTGCTGCCATCAGGGACGTGACTAGCAATGCAACATAATCTCACTCCTAGTTAGCTTGTTAGTGTGTTCCCAAGTGGGTGACAATGTCCAAAGCTGCAAGTCCAGCTGATTCCAACCTTCCCCACTGCTAGAGTTCATCAGAACTCAACATGCAGATGCCTGGAGGCGGAGCTGCAGCACCCAGGGAGTCCCTGGGATGGTGGCTGCCAGTGCTGCAGAACCGACACAGGGCTCTACAAACCCTTTACTCACACAGCCCAGGTCTCTGATTGCTTTCAGTAGCTTGAGTTCAGAGGTCACATTCTGGACCACTGTGCAGCAGTCACAGAGGATGATGTGCGTTCAGGAGGCCCTGAACAGCCCACTGGACAGTGGGACTGGCTACCTGCGGCTGGCCTGTAAGACATGCTCACTGTAAAATGACCTCTGACGTTAAATGTGAGCAGTCTCCCTGGTTTAAGGGATTCCCTTAATCCCTGAAAGATCTGGGGGCCAGGGGCCTGGGGAACAGCTACTGTGAAGACCCTAGGGTAGAAATAAAGTTGTTGTATTAAAGGGACAGAAAATGGGGCTCTGTAACTGGAGCCTGGTAAGACAGGGTAAGTGTTATTGATATGTTTATTGAGGCTCAGTTTATAAAGGCAAGAGTGGGCGATGATAAATTTCTAATGATTAGAGGACATCCTCACAATAGAAGACTTAACAGCCATTTGAAACAACTTTGTACACATACACATACTAACATGGAAAGTTCAGGAGAAAGAGTAAGTTACAACATGGTTTATAAAGTACAATCCTATATTTTGTTTTCAAAACAATTATCTGTATAGAAAAGGATCTAGGCAAATATAAAGCAAAGCATTAACCACTGTTTGGCTCTGCACAGTTGAGATTATGAGTATTTTTAATGTTCTTTTTTTCCCCTGCATTTCTGCTTTTTTGGTAATGAGCATATATAGCTTTTATAAGAAAAATAATTGTAAATACTTCATTTGATGGGGTGAAAAATAAAAATCCGCTGGATTTAAACTTGAGAAGCACTTTGTAAATCAGCTGTCCAACTAAGCCACCTAAAGAGGAGCTGTGCAGTCAATCATTTCAACCGTTAGAGGTTTTCCAACGTTGGAATTGAGTGCTCCTTGCCAAAGAGAAACTCTCAAAAGACAAGCTAACCACCAATTTCATCAATCTGTTTACACCCCGGTGTTTCAAAAGAGCCCACCCACAACTCAAAGGTGTACTCAGCAGACAGAGAGCAATGAAAGCGGCCAGGAAATCCTGCAGACATTCCAAAGGAAATATCTGGCTGACACGATGAACGAGAATGAAGTTCAAAGGCCTCTGGGTATGTTAGATCATCAACAGTGGAAACACACGCACTTGGCCCAGGCCAGACAGCAGCCAACTGTGAGCCACTTAAACTCAATAAGAGCAGGGTGGGCATAGCAGAGGCAAGGAGCCTATCCAACCATCCGTGGACTCCCTAACAGGTGGTGTGCCCAAGATGCTTTCTACAAATATCAAGTGAAAGGAAGAGGCATTTAACTAATGCAGTGAAGAGTGCAGGAACTCTCAATTGTTTTTTGGTTCTGATTTTATTTGCAACATTTTCTTATACTTTCAGCTGAAATGTCTCATTTTTTTAGCAAAAGAAATGAAAAGCATAAACCTGTTCCCTGAGACCAATGCATCTCCCTCAGTCTCCAGGTGGTCCTCTCCACTCACGGGGCACAGGGACACAGCGGACCACCCAGCCCTGTTGGCCTTGCACCCCTCTGGGCCTCCTGATACTGTACCCCCTCTCCACTCTAGTTCTCCTTCCTCAGACAGGTCTTTCCTAACTGTGCCCCACCATTTCCGGTCTCCCTGCCTTTGCTCATGTTGCTACCTCTCCCATCTGTCTTGTTGAAATGTTCTCATTATTTAGGGCCTGGCTGAAAGAACCTGCCACTCTACAACCTCCCTGATGATCCCAGCAGGCAAGAACTTGGATTTCTGGAGTTGGGTAGATTCGAGTTCAAGTCCCAGCTCTGCCACTTACATACTAGGCTTTTCCAAAGTCACTCTTTTACTCTCTGAGCCTCACCTAAAGATGACAATAGAAATAATATCTACCTCATAGGATTATTTGTAAGCATTAAATGAGAGAAAGCACAAAAAGCAGTTAACCACAATGAGATACCACTTTAGAACCACTACGGTAGCTACAATTAAAAGGACAGGCAATCCAAATGTTGGCAAGGACATGGACGAGCTCTCCGCACTGCTGGTGGGATTGTAACAGGGTGCAGCCACTTTGGAAAACAGTCTGGAAGTTCTTCAAAATGTTAGACATGGAGTTAGCATATGACCCAGCAATTCTAATCCTAGGTATATACCCAAGAGAAATGAAAACAAGCGTCTACATAGAAACTTGCACTCAAACGTTCCCATGACAGCATGTTGTTTTCTTAATTACCAAAACGAGGAAATAATCCAAACGTTCATCAACTGATAAAAATGTGGCATAGCCATACAATGAAATAGTATTCTGTCATAAAAGGAATGATGTACTGATGCATAATGCAACTTAGATGAACCCTGAAAACAGTTTGCTAAGTAAAATAAGATAGACACAAAAGACCACATATTACATTATTTTGTTTATATGAAAAGTCTAGAAATGGAAAATCCTTAGAGACAGAAAGTGGACTGGTGCTGCCAGGGGCTGGGGGCAGGAAGAGTTGATGGAGAGAATGGCTAATGAGTGGAGGGTTCTTTAGGGGGTGACGACAATGTTCAAAATTAGGCACCAGTGACAATTGTGCAACTCTGTGGCTATACTAAAAACCAATGGACTGTATTCTCTTAATAAGTGAATTTTGTAGTGTATGAATTATATCTCAATAAAGCTATTAATATTTCTAGAAGTACTTAGCATAAGGCCTGGCACATGGCAGACACTCAAAAAATGTTAACTACTTACTATTATCTCTGGTTCTTAAAGTAAAGATCTTACCTTATTCATGGAACATTTTTCTGAGTTCCTAGCCCCATGCCTTGTTTATAGTACACAATTAGATATTTGCTAAATGACTGATTGAACCATTGAACCATGAAAAAAATGTACGGTATGAAAAATACACTAAGACTGAAGCCTGGTACATCTAAGACTACACAAGATAGCCCTTTCCTCATTCTACCTGTGGCACAGGTGCCTTGGCCACACCAGGCATAGAAGGGATGGCTTTCTGAGGCTGGGCAAGGAGGCAGAAAGTAGATCTCGATTCCCAGTAAAAGCCCCTGAAGAGGCTTGGCTCTGCACCTCCTGATGGAGCCAGGCAGGGAAGACAGTTCTGTGGGAGGCATACGAGACAGGAAATGGGAGATACATGCAGGCAGGGCACCTGGCCGCATCGGAGCAGGTATGTCCTCCTTGTTCCAGGTCATCAGGAGGGAGGCTCTGGGCCAGAAGAGCTCCCATTTCTGTCACACCCAGACGGCCAAGCTATGACACGGCCCTGGACCTCCACAGGCCTGCAGAGAGCAGCATCTGCAGCCGAGAGGTTGCCTCATGGCTGGTCCTCACCCAGGGGAAGGCCGGCTCCTCTCAGCCACAGGACACCTGGTCTACCATGGCACTGCCAGTGACACATCAGTGGCTGAAGTAGGGACTAGTCAATTAATAGTACCCAGACACCTGATTGTCACTACACAGGAAAAACTAAGTTGAGCCCTACCTCAATTTGTCAAAAACAAATTCTTGATGGATTAAAGATGAAATGTGAAAAGCAAAACTTCCAAACTTTGAGGAAAAAAAATGTGGAGTATATTTATGTTTTAATAGAGAGAATTATTAAAGAAATAGATGGACATGTACAAAACCATCTATAAAAGAATAGGCTGATGAATCTTGCTACCCTAAAAATGAAAACTTGGATGCTACAAAGGACACAAGTCGCAAAGTAAAAAGAGAAGCCTTAGACTGGGAGCAGTGCACAGTGACAACGGATTAACATCCAAAATAAGGAAATAAAAAACCCCTCTAGGCTGGGCACAGGGGCTCATGCCTGTCATCCCAGTACTTTGGGAGGTCAGGGCGGGCGGATCACTTGAGGTCAGGAGTTCAAGACCAGCCTTGCCAATATGCTGAAACCCAGTCTCTATTAAAAATAGAAAAATTAGGGGGCGTGGTGGTGGGTGCCTGTAATTCCAGCTACTCGGGAGGCTGAGGCAGGAGAATCACTTGAACCGGGAGGCAGAAGTTGCAATGAGTCGAGATGGCGCCACTGCACTCCAGCCTAGGGGACAGAGTGAGACTCTGGAAAAAAAAAAAAAGCCCCTACCAAGCAATAAGAAAAAGACATTACCCACAAGCAAAATGGCAGTGCTTGGCCATTCACGGCAAATCACTGACCAAACCGCAAATGTCTAAAAAAATGAGTGCAGTATAAACCTGAACCTCCTGCACTGCCACTTCAGAGGGCACATGACTATATCCAGAAAGGAGAAAATGACTGGCAATTCTATTCCTAACTTGTTCCCTAGAGAAATCCTTAGCATAGAGACAAAAGGATATTATTTACAACATTGTTTACAGTATTGCATTATAGAAAATGACCCAAATCCTCGCCAACATAAGAATGAATAACTAAGTTATAGTATATTCATGGAATATAATTCTATACCCTTTGAAAATACATGAACTAGAGCTGTATCAGCAGGGAAAAATATCTCAAGAACACTGCTAAGAAAAAAAACCACGTTGGCTGGGCACGGTAGCTTATGCCTGTAATCCCAGCACTTTAGGAGGCCCAAGCAGGCGGATCACCTGAGGTCAGAAGTTTGAGACCAGCCTGACCAACATGAAGAAACCCCATCTTTACTAAAAATACAACATTAGCCAGGTGTGGTGGCATGTGCCTATAATCCCAGCTACTCGGGAGGCTGAGGCAGGAGAATCGTTTGAACCTGGAAGGCAGAGGTTGCAGTGACCTGAGATTGCACCACTGCACTCCAGCCTGGGCAACAAGAGCGAAAATCTGTCAAAAACAAACGAAAACAACAACAAAAAAAAACACTCCATGTTGAAAAATACATATAAGTGTGACATATATCCCACATAGGATATTACCTATATAAAGTGTGAAAACATGGAAAGATATCTAGGAATGAAAAACACCAAACTCAGAGCAGTAGAGACTGTGGAAAGGAAGGAGGCGTGGGCCTGGGGGGGTACATGGGCATCAGTAATGTTTTCTTTTATTAAAGAAGAAATCTGACAGAAATTTGGTGAAACATCAAGACTTGGAAGAGCTGCATGGTGGATACATGGGCATTCTGCTACATTGTTCTCTATACTTTTCTATATATTTGGAATATTTTGTCATGTAACTTTTTAATTTTAAAAATCAGATAATAGACCTTAAGAAGAAATTTTTTTTTCCCCAAATCTCACAAATGTGCATAAGGAATGGAGTTGCTACAGGCAATACAAGTCACCCAGTGAAATTTAAATTTCAGACAAACAACAAATACTTTTTTTAATTAAAAAATTTTTCAAAATGTTCATCCTGTATTTTTATTTGCTAAATCCAACACCCTTAATAAGGAGGCATGCACTAAAAGCTTTGTTCAGTGAAAAACTGAAGGTAAAAGAACTACTGGCTGAGCAGCAGAAGGCTCCTGTGGCCCTCACCCAACCAGGGAGCATCACACACCCGTTAACAAGAGTGTGGAGGGTCTACACACACAAGTCTAGAAAGATCTATATGACACGTGTACATCTTTCATAAAAATAAAGCATGAGCTGATGGCATGATCTAATTTATATTAAAAACACAAATTACAACGATATATTTCTGTAAGTCATTTACATAAAAATGCAGAGAAAAAAGTCAGGAAGAAAAATGAGCAAACTGGTGTGGTTGAAAGGTACTTAAGCTTTGGCTGTTACTATTTAATTTTTTTTTAGATAAAAGATATTCTTCTGTTCCTTATTTAATTAAAAACAAATACTTTTTTTGGTGAAAAGAAAAACATAAGTCTAGAAAGATACTTGCAAACTGTCAACGAGATGTATTGGCATTAGAGGAAAAAAGAAGGGTAATATTTTCACTCTTTGGTTGATAGAATTCTATATGATTTAGATTTTCTGAGATGAGTTTTGATAATTTTTTAAATGTCATGCAATATTTTAAAACAAAATTTTTAAAGACAAGGTTTTCCAACCCTCGCTCTACCACAGTATCCAGGGAGTTCAAGATAATCTCATTATGGAGGGTGCATCTGCCGATCAGGGAAGGAAGAAAAAGCAAAGCAGGGCAGGGCTCCAAAGCCTCTTCCTGGCTGGAATTTGGGATAACAATGTTTGCTCCAAATCACCCAATACAGCCTCCCAGGCCAGCAGCATGCAGAGTTGAAAACATGGGCCTTGATACTAGACAGATGTGATTCAATTCCTGGGTTCACCAACCAGTAGTGGCTGTGTGGCCTTGGCTAACCTCTCTGAGCCTTGGCTTTTGTCTCTATAAATGGAAACAATAGGTCCTAGCTCATACAGTTGTAGTTACAGCACCAAAGAAAGTGCTTTGGTCAGTACACAGTAATCACTTAATCAATGCTAAGTATTGGTGTTGCATCGGAAACCACTGCTTCCCTTCCACACCTAGATATGCAGGCGGGCCTGGCATCAAATAAAGCCCTCCCCAGCATGGGCCATCATCACTAGGCTGCAATTCATCTCTTCAGGCCACAAGTCTTTCCTTCTCTTTCAGCAGACATTCACTAGGCATTTATGATATGTAAGGCACTCCCTCCTCTCCCTTCGAGGATGGCTCCCAGGTGAGCTGAATCAGGAGCGAGGACGCAGGGAAGAGAGCCACGCAGAGGCAGGAGACCTGGGTTTGACCTCCACTCAGCCACACCCTTGAGCTCTTGGAGGCTTTGCTTTCTTACTTGTAAAACAAGATTGCAATAGTAACTTGCAATAGTAACTTGGCAGGGTTATTGTGTGAAATAAATACTGTGTGTGGAAGCAACTAGTGCAGGGGCAGACACAGTATGGATATTTGGTGTCACCAGAAGTGTCAGACAGAATCACCTCAGAGGCCTTTTGAACTTCATTCCGTTCATCGTGTCAGCCAGATATTTCCTTTGGAATGTCTGCAGGATTTCCTGGCCGCTTTCATTGCTCTCTGTCTGCTGGGGCAGGCACATCCCTAGAACACAGGACAGAAAAGGCCAGGGTGTGGGTCCTCCCTGGCATGTGTGGGAAGCGTGGGGTTGGCTGGACCACTGGCCACAGGTGAGAGAGAGATAGCAGACCATACGACCACAGAGATCTGGTAGGAGCTGGAACCTGGGAGGCCGCAGGGCAGGTGCTGTCTTAGGACCTGCCCCATCCTAGGGAGCAAGAGGGGAAGCATGGCTGGAGAGCCCTGGGCAGGAGGGAGAAATTCTCAGAGTTGCATTTACAGGAGAAACCTGGAGCCGAGATGGGAGGCACCAGACTGCTTAGAAGAAACTACCCGTGTCAAGAAATGTGAGGACCTCATCCAGTTGGTAGCAGAGACAGAAGAGGAGGATGAAAAGATAAAGAAGTGCCTGATGGGGTGCTGGCAGGCAGGGCTGGCAGAGAACCCTTGGGAGGATTCTGGCTTCTGTCTCGTGGGAACACTTGGAAGAAAGGTAGTTGTGGGTTGGGTCTTCTATTGGGAGTGGTAAGGAAACAGAAGAAGAGTTCGGTTTGGGAATATTCAGGTTGAGGTATCAGCCAGTCAAGATTTGTGGGCTTGTCCAGCAAGCTGGTGGAAATGGAGGCCCGGTGCTATGGAGAGCACAGGCTGGCTGCGTGCCATCAGAAGCTCAGCACCTGGCAGGGCTGGACGCCAAGTGAGAGAAGAGTGCTCAGTGCAGGGGGCTGGCTGGGTGGGAGCTGGGCAGGGCGCACAGTGAGGGAGAGGCTACTACAAGAAAGGGGGTCAGAGAGGAACAAAGCTGAATGCAGCTGAAATCAAATGGAAGCAATGCAGTATTTTAGGAAAGAAGGACTACAGAAGAATATCCGATGATCTAAGAAAATACTGCAAAAATACACTAAGAAAATATGATGCAATAATAAGCAGATTATAAAATTTATATAAATAGAATCCCATTACTGCTAAAACACACACACACACACACACACAAACTAAAAGAGAGTTAAAGTGTGAACAACAGTTTTCCTGAGTTGTAGGATTACAGGTTGCTTTTATGTTCTTCCTTGTGCTTTTTAACATCTTCTACATAGTCTAGAGTGAACATGTACTAGTTCTGCATTCAGAAAACGAATATATTAAGGAAGGAGGAAATTGGTCAACAATAACCAAATTTGAGATGAGGTCGAGAAGAATAAGGATTAGGAAAGAGCCACTGAGTTAGACAATTTAGGAATTGAGGGTGAGTGGGGATAATGAAGAGGAGATGGCAAGCAGGGACGATTTTGGGGAGTAGGGCATCCAAAGATGGTAGCTGGAGCAGCTAGTGAGATGAAGGGAGGGTGGCGGAGGCAGCATCTGCTAAGAACAGAAGGGACAGGGGCATGTCTTCGTGGAAAGGAAGACATAGAGAAGGGGGAGAGACTGACAGCACAATGGGGGGAGGGAATTCCAAGCAAAAGCCAGGCAGAAAGATGTGGAAATGAGAACTCACCTACTGGGATTAACCTTGGGAAGGAAGAGGACACTGGAGGGTGCTCCAATCTCTGCTACCCCTGTTTTCATTTTAATTCTTCAGTCTGGGTCTGTAAATTCCACGTAGGTAAGTGCTACATCCAACCATTTACCACTCAGTTTGCAGTACCCAGTACAGGCCAGTGGTGGGGGCTTTGCTAATAAATAAAAGCTTCTCGCTTCCTCTGCTCCATCTCTAAAGTTTGATGAAATCTCCCTTTGGACCCAGGAAAGTGGGTTTATAAAATGAGCATGCCAGCTGATTTAGAGAAACAATAGAAAGGCATATTAATAAGCAACTGCACAGTCTGGAGGCTGGGTGCAGTGGTTCATGCCTATAATCCCAGCATTTTGGGAGGTCAAGGCAGGCGGATCATCTGAGGTCAGGAGTTTGAGACCAGCCTGGCCAACATGGTGAAATCCCGTCTCTACAAAAATGCAAAAAACACAAAAATTATCTGGGCATGATGGCGGATGCCTATAATCCCAGCTACTAGGGAGGCTGAGATAGGAGAATCACTTGAACCTGGGAGACAGAGGTTGCATTGAGCTGAGATTTTGCCATTGCACTCCAGCCTGGGCAACAGAGTGAGACTCTGTCTCTTAAAAAAAAAAAAAAAAAAAAAAAGACACTTTGGGAGGCTGAGGCGGGTGGATCATGAGGTCAGGAGATGGAGACCATCCTGGCTAACACAGTGAAACCCCGTCTCTAATTAAAAAAAAAAAAAAAAAAAAAAAAGGCCTGGGCGCGGTGGCTCAAGCCTGTAATCCCAGCACTTTGGGAGGCCGAGACGGGCGGATCACGAGGTCAGGAGATCGAGACCATTCTGGCTAACACGGTGAAACCCCGTCTCTACTAAAAATACAAAAAAAAAAAATTAGCCGGGCGAGGTGGCGGGTGCCTGTGGTCCCAGCTACTCGGGAGGCTGAGGCAGGAGAATGGCGGGAACCCGGGAGGCGGAGCTTGCAGTGAGCTGAGATCCGGCCACTGCACTCCAGCCTGGGTGGCAGAGCGAGACTCCGTCTCAAAAAAAAAAAAAAAAAAAAAAAAAAATTAGCCGGGCGTGGTGGTGGGCACCTGTGGTTCCAGCTACTTGGGAAGCTGAGGCAGGAGAACAGCATGAACCCGGGAGGCGGAGCTTGCAGTGAGCGGAGATTGTGCCACTGTACTCCAGCCTGGGCAACAGAGCAAGACTCCGTCTCAAAACAAAACAAAACAAACAAACAAAAGAACAAGAAGGGAGGAGTTTTTCTATCAAGCCAAATCAATTAACCTCAAGGTGGGTCCAAACCTAAGACACAATTCCTGAATGCAATTCAAGAAGGCTATGAAAGCAAGGGGTCTAAGGTAAAGTGGCAACATCTTTGATAAAATACACTGTGTTTGCCTTAGCTAGGGCCCTAGCAGGATGTGATTAGTAGTGAAAACTAGTGATCCAGCCAAAACTTCAGCAGCCCCGTGCACACTCCCACCCATGGTGCTGGCTCCACCTCTGCCCTAGAGTGGGGAGTGCAGCCTCCTCTGGCGCCAGCCAACTCAGACTGCAAGGCCTGGCTCTGGGCTTCTTGCTGGTTTTAACAAAGGGGCCCTGAAAGAGACCCATCAAGACAAGGAGGGCAGGAAGAGTTAAAGCGATGGGATTTAAGAGAAGACAAGTTGAACTCGCGCCGTTCATGAGTCATGCCCAATGACAGGAGGCAAGAAAGGAAAGGAGATAAACTGGTCCTCATGCCTAAGTCACTCTTCTTATTTACTCTATTACTCAGCTCTCAAACCACATTGCCAGCTGTAACTGCATTTCAATTCATGTTTAACACAAACATAACTTAGCTGGATGTTGGCATCCAATATCCCAGACACAGAAAGGCAAAACAGAAAGGAGCCAGCTAATTCAATTCAATAAATGTCCTGTGCATGCTGGTGGAGAATGTGTGCACCAGGCCCTGTGCTGGGTACTGGGGGTACAGCTATGCGAAAGGCACAGCTCCGTGGCCTCCTCCTCATGGGGCTCAGTACACAGGGAAGTAATTAAAGAGTGGTAACTGTAATTAAACTGTACCTAAAGAGTGGTAAGCACAGCAATGGAGGAAAAAGGTGCTATCGAAACACACAGAACCAGAACATAATTCCACGGGGAGAGGAACAGCGGGCACGCACGAAAGCACAGAGGCAAGGATGGGCACAGCACCTCTGAGGAACTGTGTACAGTTCAGCGGGGCCAGAATGAGAACACAAAAAGTAGGGAAGGAGAAAATCTAAACAAGTCTCAGATGCCAGTGAAGTCCATCCACTGGATAGACACTTACTGAGTGCTAGGTGCTCAGCACTTGGTGGTAAGTAAAACAACGAATTTGCCTTTATGTCTAAAACCAGAGAGCCAGAGGACAATTCTAAGCAGGTGAGTAACCTCGTTTTTCGGAAAGTTTCCATTGGCAACAGTTCAGGGAAAACCGGAGAAGATTAGAATGGAGTTAGGGAGATGCACTAGAAGACAATCCAATAGGCCTCAAGAAAGGAGCGTGGAGAACAGAGTGAATGTGTATTTGCTTAGCCCACAGGTCAATCACTTCTTACATTCTTCCCCAATCACCTGCCACTCCCCCCACACATGGTAGAATTCGTAATCACATAATTTCCCATCATATACACCTTATAAGTTTGTCATCCTAAACCATAATCTAAAGGGTCATGGAACAGCCAGGAAACAAGGGACGGAATTAGAAACAAGAATTCAATGAGGTTGTTGAATGTAAGATAAATATATTTTTAAAACATTAATTTTCTTTTTTTTTTTTCTTGTTTTTTTTTTGAGACCGAGTCTTACTCTGTCACCCAGGCTAGAGTTCAATGGTGTAATCTCGGCTCACTGCAACCTCCATCTCCTGGGTTAAAGCAACTCTCCTGCCTCAGCCCCCTGAGTAGCTGGGATTACAGGCACCTGCCACTACACTTGGCTAATTTTTTGTATTTTTAGTAGAGACAGGGTTTCACCATGTTGACCAGGCTGGTTTTGAACTCCTGACCTCAGGGGATACGCCCACCTTGGCCTCCCAAAGTGCTGGGATTACAAGTGTAAGCCACCACGCCTGGCCAAAAATTAATTTTCTTTTATGCAAAACATGTAAACTATACCAATAACCATTTTAAAAACTAAAATGAGGTGGGGGAACCAGTACAAGTTACATTAGCAAGGTCAATTGTCAAGGTTAAATTAGCTCTGTAAAACAAATGATGACGTTTCCAATCTTTTTTCAAAGCTTTAGGATAGTTTGTATCATGTAAAAATTAACTGTTCCTTGATAATTTGAGAAAATGTTACTTTAAAGCAGTTTGGGCCTAGTGCTTTTGTTGCAAATAATTCTCTAACAATATTTCCAATTCTTCCTTGGATACAGGCTTTTTAGGATTTCTTCTTAGATAACAGTAGAAATTATCTAACTCATCAGGATTTTCAATTTTAGTCAAACATGGCTATACATAAGAGCCACACATCATCTTCTTTTGTATTTTGAATTCTTACTTTCTTTTCAAACAAATTTCCTCTCTTATATATTCTTACTATGATTGCCAGATTTTATCTTTCGTTTACAAACTTTTTTTTTTTTTTTTTGAGACAGAGTTCGCTCTGTGCCTGGATGCAGTGGCCGGATTCACTACTGCAAGCTCGCTTGGTTTCCCATTTCTGCCTACTCCGGATGTACGATTAGGCGCCCTGCCACCAGAATTTTTCTTTTATTAGAGACGGTTTTCAGTGTTAGCAAGATGGTCCGATTCTGACCTGGATCCGCCCTCTCGCTCCAAGTTGGGATTAAGCTTACCACCGCGCCGCAAGATCAATTCTTACATCCCCCTCCTTTCTCTTACTTTTAATTTCTGATTTTATCTTTGTTATTTCCTTCCATGTGTTATTCTTAGCTGTTTAAGCTGTGGGACAATATCAAGTGGTTCAATATACATGTTACTGGAGTCTCAGAAAGGGAGAAGTGAACAAGAAATACTTTAATAATAAACAGAATGTTACAAATTTGATGAAAACTATAAACCCACAAATTCAAGAAGATCAATGACCCTTGAGCAGAATAAACATTAAGAAAACTACACCAAGGTATATCATAATCAAAATGCTTAAAACCAGTGATAAAAAGAAAATCTTCAAGACAGCCTAAGACCCCCTATGTACAGAGAAACAAAGGTAAGAATGACAGCAGACTTCTCATAAGAAGCAATGCAAGCCATAAGATAATGAAGCAACACCTTTTTTTTTTTTTTTTCATAGTTTCACTCTCTTGCTCAGGCTGGAGTGCAGTGATGCAATGACAGCTCACTGCAGCCTTGACTTCCTAGGCTCAGGTGATTCTCCCACCTCAACCTCCTGAGCCGCTGGGATTACAGGTGTGCACCATCACGCTCTTCTAATATTTTGTATTTGTAGCAACAATTTTAAAGTACTGAAAGAAAATGCCAACTTAGATTTCTATACCCAAGGCAAACATCCTTCAAAAACAAAGACAAAATAAAGACTTTGTTCATACAAACAAAAGCTGAGACAATACATCACCAACAAACCAACACTATGAGAAATGTTCAAAAAAGTTCCTCAGGCTGAAGGAAAATTATATCAGATGAAAATGCAGATCTACACAAAGCAATGAAGAGCACTAGAAATAGTACCATAGGGATAACTATAAAAGACTATGTTATTATTTTTAAGTCTAAGATAATAAAATTTTAAAGCAAAAATGATAACAATGTATTGTGGAGTTTATGACATATACAGAAAAAAATGTATGCCAACAATAGCACAAGGGCCAGAAGAGGAGCAATAAACATCCTGTTCTTACACAACACATGAAGTTGTGTATTACTTAAAAACAGACTGTGATAAGTTAAAGATACGTGGTATAAACTCAAAAGCAACTACTGAGAAACAACAACAACAAGAAATAGAACTGGTAAGCCAACAGAGGAAATAAAAAGAGATAAAAATAATTAATAAAAAATATGTTGGACAAATAGGAAAAGGGGGAAAAACAACAGATGGGAAAAAATAAACAAAGAGTAAGATTAGTACATTTAAACCCAACCACATCAATAATCATGCAAAACGTAAACGGCCTAAACACCCCAATTAAAAGGAAGAAATTGTCAGCCTAGATAATATGATGTCGACAAGAAACCCACTTCAAATATAAAGACACAGATAGGTTCAAAGCAAAAGGATGGAAAAGAATATTTCATGCCAACACAAATCAAAAGAAAGCTGTAGTGGCTATACTAACATATGACAAAGCCGATTTCAGAGAAAGGAATATTAACAGAGATAAAGAGGGTCACTTAATAATAACGAAGGTGTCCATTAATCATGAGGACATATCATTCCTTAATGTTTATGCAACTAATGACTGAACACCAAACTACAGGAAACAAAAACTTACTAGCACTGAGAAAAATTAGACTAATCCACAATTAGAGTCAGAGATTTTAATACCCTTCTCTTAATAATTGATAGAACAAATTGAGAGAAAATCAGTAATAATACAGAAAACTTGAACAATACTATCAGCCAACTTGACCTAATTGACATTTGTAGGACACTCAACTGCAACAAAAGAAGAATATACATTCTTTTCAAGTGTATGTGGAACATTCACTAAGATGGATCACAGTCTAGGCTGAAGTCAATGATCACAGCTTGCAGGACCAAATCCAGCCTGCAGCCTGTTTGCATACAGACTATAAATTACAGATAGTTTTATATTTTTTCAAGAGTTGAAAACATAATAATATACAATGGAGATCATATAGCTCACAAAGCTTAAAATATATATTATCTGGCCCTCTACAGAAAAGTTTGCTGACTCATGTTGTGAGCCATAAAACTATGTTCTCTGGCCACATGGAATGTATTCTTAGTAACAGAAACATATCCAGAAGTCCCCAAATACATGGAAACAAAAAACCATACATCTTAATAATTTATGGATCAAAAAAGAGATCAGAAGAGAAATTAGATAGCATTGTGAATGGAATAAAATTATATATGACACAACGAAATTTGAGGGATGCAGCTAATTCAGAGTTTAGAGGGAAATTCATAGCATTAAATGCTTATGTTAGAAAAGAAGAAAGGTCTCAAATCAATGACCAAAACTTCCACCTTAAAAAACTAGAACATTTAACCCAAAGTAAGCAGAAGACAATTTTAAAAAGTAAAAACAATAAAGTTAAAACAAAAACAAGAGAAAGGGTCAATAAAACCAAAAGCTGGTTCTTTGAGAAGATTGATTAAATTGATAAAACTAAGACTAGAATCAAAAATAAAATGGAAAGAACTAAAAAGAGAACTACTTGTTGATCCAGGATGGCAGCCTGAGCAAGTAAAAAAGAGAGATGACACCAATTACCATTATTGGGAATAAAAAAGAGTATGTTCTCCAGATAGAAGCATTAAAAGGATAACAGGGAAATATTTTGAACAGCTTTATGCCCAGGAATTGGAAAAATTAAATGAAAAATTCCTTAGCAGACACAGACTACCAAGGCTCATTTAAGAATACATAACCTGAATGACACTGTATCTGTTTTAAAAATCGAACTGTTATTTAAAAACCTTCCCACATGCAGGCCCAGAGAGCCTCACTGGTAAAATCTACAAATATTTATAGAGTAAATAATACCAAATAGACATTAAATATTTCAGAAAACAGGCAAGAAAGGAACACTTCTCAACTCATTATATGAGACCACTATTACCCTAATACTAAAAGCAGATATTATAAGAAAACCACAGACCAATCCATATTCCTTACGAACATACACACACAATTTCTTAACAAAATTTGAGAAAATTGAATCTAACAATATATTAAAAGGAATTTATTATGTCCATGGGGGATTTAATCCAGAAATGGAAGTTTGGTTTAACACTCAAAAATTAATCAGTATATTTCATTATATTAAATGATTAAAAGAGAAAACCCAGGCTGGGCACAGTGGCTCACATCTGTAATCCTAGCACTCTGGGAGGCTGAGACTGGATACCAGCTTGGGCAACAGAGTAAGACCCTGTCTCCATAAAAATAAATAAATAAAATTAAATTAAAAAGAGAAAACCCATATGATAATTTCAATAAAAGCAGATAAAGCATGTGATAAAATTTGATATCAATGTATGATTTAAAAACACTCTGGAAGGGTACTTTGTGTTAAATAGTATCTATTTTAAAATCCACAGTGAATGCCATATGTAAATGGTGAAACACTGAACACTTTTCCCCTAAGATTTGGAAAAAGGCAAGAATGCTTGATTTTACTACTTCTACTCAATAGTGTACTGGATGCTCTAGCCAGTGCAGGGGGCAACAAAAAGAAGTAAGAGGCATACAGACCGGAAAGGAAGAAGTCAAATTGTTTTTATTCACACACAACATCATTATCTACATAGAAAGTTGTAAGAAATATTCAAAAAGGTATAAGAATTAATAAGTGAGTTTAACAAGGTTGCAGAATACCAAGACAATCTACAAAAATCATTTGTATTTCTATAAACAAGAATGGAGTTAAAGTAAAGATAAATACCATTTACAATAGCATCAAAAATATGAAATGCCTAAAAGATTGGACAAAAGATCTGCAAATTTTACACTAAAAACTAAAAGACTGCTGAAATAAATTAAAGAGGACTTACATAAATGAAGAGATGTACCACATTCATGGATCTGAAGACTTAATATTGCTAAGATGTCAACTATCTGCAAATTGACCCATACATTTAATACAACTCCAATCAAAATCCCAGCAGGCTTTTTTTTTTTTTTTGTAGAAACTGACATGCTTATTCTTAAATAAATTTGTATTAAAATTTGAAGGACCTAGAACAACCAAAATAACTTTGAAAAAGAATAAAGTTAAAAGACTACTTGGTGTTAAGAATTATTATAAAGCTACAGTAATCAAAGAATATGGATTTGGCATACAGGCAGACTTATAGATCAATGGAATAAAACAGAGTCTAGCAATGTGCCTATATATCTATGATCAGTTGATTTTTGACATAAGTGCCAAAATAATTCAATGAAGAACAGATATTTTTAAAAAAAGGGTACTAGAACAAATGGACAGCTATATATAAAAATGATATTTGATCCATATATCATACCACATATAACCATTAACTTGAAATACATCATTGATCTAAATATAACAACTAAAACCATAAAACTTTCAGAAGGGATTAGAAGGAAAAGTCTTGACCTTAGGGCTAGCAAAGATTTAGTAAATGTAATGCAAAAAGCACTAACTATAAAAGAAAAAATAATAATAAACTAGACTTCATCAAATTTTAAAACTTTTGCTTTTCAAAAATACTGTTAAGAAAATGAAAATGAAAAGGCAAGCTACAGACTGGGAGAAAATAGTTCATACATATCCAACAAAGGAATTGTACTTAAAATATACAAAGAACGCTTTCAACGGAATAAGACAACCCAATGAAAAGCAGGTAAAAAATTTTAACAGATGCTCACCAAAGAAGTCATACTAATGGCAAAAAAAGCTCAAAATCATTACTTGTTAGAGAAATGCAAACTAAAATCATAAACAAATACACACCCACTACAATGGCTAAAATTGAAAGAATGACTATTTAAAAGTGTTGACAAGGATGTGGAAGAACTGAGACTCTAATGCTCAGCTGCTGGGATACAAAATGATACAACCACTTGGAAAATAATTTGGCAGTTTCTTTAAAAGTTAAACATACATCTACTGTGTAATCCAACCCTTCGACTCCTAGGTATTTTTCCATAGGAAATGAATGCATATGTCCACACACAGACTTGCATATGCATGTTCACAGCAGCTTTACTTTAATAGCCCAAACTGGAAACAAGCCAAATGACCCTCAACAGGTAAACTGTCATCCAGGTGTACAACAGAGCACTACTCATTAAACAAACAAACAAGGACTATGGACATATTCAACGATATTAATGAATCTCAAGATAATTATTCTGAGAGAAAACAGCCAGACAAAGTAAAGAACTTACATAAAATTCTAGAAAATGCAACCTACACTACAGTGACAGAAAATAAGTAGACCAACGGTTCCCCAGAAATGGGGTTGGGGGAATGAGGGCTTGTATTAGGCCATTCTTGCATTGCTAGTCTCAGGGAATACCTGAAACCAGTAATTTATAAAGACAAGAGGTTTAACTGGCTCATGGTTCTGCAGGCTATACAGGCATGGCACAGGCATCTGCCTGGCTTCTGGGGGGCCTTAGGGAGCTTTTACTTATGGAGGAAGGTGAAGCGGGAGCAGGCATGTGACATGGCCAGAGCAGGAGCAAGAGTGAGAGAATGAACGCAGGTGCCACACACTTTTAAATGACCAGGTCTCTTGAGAACTCTCTCTTGAAAGGACAGCACCCCAGGGGAATGCTAAACCATTCATGAGAAATCCACCCTAGTGATCCAATCACCTCCCACCAGGCCCTACTTCTACCATGGGGGGATTACATTTCAACATGAGATTCGGGGTGACAAATACCCAAGCTAAATCAGGGATACATTGTAAAAGGGTAGGAGGAACATTTTAGGGGTGATGGACATGTTCATTATCTTAACTGTAATGATGGTTTACCAGGCGTTTATATACACAGGCCAAAACTCATCAAATCATACACTCTAAATATATGCAGTCTATTGTATGTCAATTATAAAGCTATAAAAAAAGAATCCATGCGCAACAGAAACCAAACACATACATACAATAACAGAAATGACAAAACATCTATGGAATCCTTTAAAAGTTCACTAAAAAGGACTAAAACAAGACCTAAGTATTCAAATCATGTTCCCAGATAGGAAAACGCAGTATTGCAAATATGTTGATTCCCTTCAAATCAACTTATTAACTCATTGCAATTGCACTGAGGATCAAAACATAGTATTCTGTGCAATTTGACAAGTTGAATCTAAAGTTATTTTAGAAAAAATAATATGTGGTAGTAACCAAAACATTTTTGAAAAAGAGTAGGAGGAAGGAAATAGTTCTAGCAGACATTAAAACATACTACAAAAACCTTGAAAACATGATCCGAAGTGAAAGAAGCCAAACAAAAAAGGTCACATATTATATGATTCCATTTATATGGAATATCCAGAACAGGCAAACCCATAGAGACAGCAAACAGATTGGTGGTTGCCAGAGGATGGCAGGGAGGGGAGAATGAGGAACAACTTTTAATGGGTACAGGATTTCCTTTTGGGGCGATAAAAATGTTTTGGAACCAGATAGAGGTGGTGGTTGTTCCACATTATGAATGTACTAAATGCCACTAAATTGTTCACTTTAAAATGGTTAATTTTACGTTACGGGCAACTTTACCTCAGTTTTTAGAAAATTAACAATTTGCTAACTTCAAAACTATGCTATAAACCTGCGATCACTGAAACAGTGAGCTATTGTGGAAGAATAGGTTAAATTGATTAATTAAAGAGAATACGGCCTAAAAACAGTCTGGAAAATCCCTCTCTTTGGGGCCCAAGCAAACGCCACCCTACAACAACATTTCTTCCTGCGGTCAGCAGGCTGCTTCCTAGATCATTTGAAGCCTGCAGGCCTTAAGTTATAAGCAGGATGTTACAATGTCCTCATAACGCAGTACTTTAAATTTAAGCAGAAAAGTAGCGTTGAATGTTAAGGGCATGAGTTACTGTTAGTGGTATGATTTGACCTAACCTGAGTATTGTTAATGCCCCGGCCCTGGCCTGCTGCAGTGTAGCTGCTGTTATATCTACTACAACCTCTATGCACATGGGCCTCACATCCCAGCCTGAAGGCAAAGCCCACCCAGCATTTCTGCAGACCCCTAGGATCCGGCTTCCAGGATCAGCCCCTCACCTGCTAGCTGGGGTCTGGCTTAGGGTCATCAGGGGTCAGAAGAAGGTGGTAATAAAGTTTATTTCTGTTTCCCCCATGTCTTGTATTCCCTGCATAAAGGCCCTATATTAAACAAAAAGAAGCTGCTATGGCTTTCATCTGTGGGAGAGGAAACGAGCGTTCTCATCAGTGTAAAGCAGAAATCTAGGTATATGCAAAGACCTAGCGTATGACAGCTGCAGCTCATCAAAACTACAGGGAGAGGACAGTGTTCGGAAAATGGCTACACAATTGGAAAAAAATAAGTTAGACTCCACTTTACACTCCACTCCAAAATAAAACTCTGATGTTTAAAAAGCCAAATCAATAAAATAGATGGTATATTAGCTGAAAATAGATGATATTTCTATTATCCTGGGGTAGGCAGGCTTTTTTGTTTCTAATTTTTTTAAGTTTTTATGTAAAAATAATTTCAGATTTCAAGATTAGCTACAAAAATAATTCAAAGAATGCCTATATACCCTGTCCCCAGATTCCCTAAAATGTTAACATTACTATATTTGCTTCCCCTCTTTCTCTGTGTTTATATATGTATACACTGCATTTCTATGCATGTGTGTATATATGTGTTTTCATATCCATATGATCATTTACATGCTGTGTCCTTCTCAGGGTAGCATATCAGCAGGCACATGACATCTACTTGTCTCATTACTGGTAATGTTAACTTGGATCACTCGCTTACAGTGGTATCTGCTTGGTTTCCCCACTTTTATTCCTTTGTAATTAATAAGTATTTTGTGGAAGATACTCTGAGACTCTGTAAATATACTGTTTCTCATAAAAATATCACCTCCTAGTTTTAGCATCTAGACAGGTCTTTTAAAGAATTAAGACCAAACAAATAATAACAATCATAAAGAAAGAAAGAAAAAGATTGACAGATATGATGACATAAAAACAAAACAAAACTTTGATAAGAGGCACAAACGTATCAACAAAATGTGATACTATGAACAAAGTTGAAAGATTGACAGTCTGAGAGAAAAGTATCTGTAACATATACAACAGGCAAAGAATCCATACACAGAGTATATGAGGGAAGCCTAGAAACCAGGAAGAGAAAGCCGGCCACATGAGCCAACTACAAAAACTGGAAACTGATAGTCAAATGCAAATGGCCAAGAAACATGAAAAGATGCTCAGCCTTATTGCTAATCACAGAACTGCACATTCACAAAATGAGCTCCCAGTTTTGAAAAGTAATGAAAAGACTGACAATAAAGGGTAATGGTATGGACAAGGGTAAATAGTTATTTGGGTATACTATTTACTGGGAGTATTTATAAATTGGTAAACCATTTTTGAAAAGCTACCTGGTATACTAACTACTAAAATTTAAAATGTACACATCCTTTGATCCACCAGCACACACCCAGAGATGTATGAATAGGAATACTCATCATCAGTATTGCTTTTCACAGACCAAAAAGAAAAATCTGAATTTTTATCAGCAGCACAGTGGTTACTAAGTTACTCTACAGTAGGGAAACATACCAGGAGAAGAATAGAGGCTGAGTGGTACGTCATGACATGGAAATACTTCTTACATATAATGTTAAGGGAAAAAGAAAAGGCACATTATGTACTGCATAACAATACATAATAATAACACTAAGTAACAGCCACAACACTAACGCTACTGCCAGTCACTGTTAAATACATCACAAACATTAGCTAATTTAATCCTCAACACAATTCTGTGAGGAAAATCCTGGTATTAATCCTCACTTTTGAGACAAGACAACTGAGGCACTAAGAGGTAAAGTAACTTAACCAAGGTCACCACCAAACTATAGGGCCTCTCTCTATAAATAGGTATTTGCAGGTTTGTGGGAAAAGGATTGGAGGGATACAGACCAAACTGTTAACGACAATTACCTCTGGGAAAGGGAAGGTGACAGGGCTTTATTGCTTGAATCTTTTACAATGAGAGTATATTTATACAGTATAATACTTGTGCTATTAAAACAAAACAATACTTTACAAAGACATGAACGAATGAATGACAGAAGCAAGTTGACAGATCCCCTGGATGTCTGCCTACTTCAAGAACCAGAACAGATCTTTCCTTCCAGTCTTGTCTCCCCTTCTTGGAGACATCTCATGGACTCTTTCTTTTCTTCAGTGGTCTCTACCTTTCAATACAGCTCACCAGCCACAATTGTCATCCCCAGCCATGTCTCCTCTTCCTAATTTGCATCATCCCTCATGCAAACAGCCTTTTAATACTATAAATCTGGACCATGAAAATTGAGAAAGAAGGCCCTGAAGCATTTTGAGTCTTACAGACTTTAAGGAGTAACTAGCAAGTATTTTACAAGCACACAATAGCATACTTCCTGCCTATATATATAATATTAAGGTTGAAACCTAAATGTTTTGGAAAGATTTATGAAAGGCTTAGAAATAAACAGGTTCTTTGGCTAACTCTGGACTAACATAAAATTAAAGCAAGCCAGTACTTCCACTTCCAGGAATATGGAGTAAGTAAACTTTTCCCTAATCTTCCCAGTAAGTACAACTAAAAAAACTGGAAATTATACCAAACAAACACAAGAAGACTCTGAAAGGTGAAAGAATATGTCTGACCAGCTAGGGATCTCAAGACCCAGGGAACAACATGGTGGTGAGTTCCGTGGTTTTCTTTCTGCCTCATATATCCCAGACTTGAAGCTAAAGAAATCAGCAACCCAGAAACCGCAATAAACACAAACCAAAAAACAAAAACAACAAAAGCCTGCTTTCTCTAGTCAGGGGGCAGCCTAGCAAGAGAGAAAACATTTAGACAATAATTGCTCTACTCCAGCCAAATGCCACATAAAATACTGTGGTCCCATACCCACCCATGCCAACAAGGCCAGAGTAAGGATCCCGGACTTCCACATCTAAACATCTAAAAAATAATTAATACTAATTCTACACAGTCTCTTCCAGAAAACAGAAGAGGAGGGAACACTTTCCAGTTCATTTTATGAATCTGGTATTACCAAGCCAGACAAAGACAGTATACAAAAAGAAAACTACAGATCAATATCCCTCATAAACACAAACACAACATTTTTTTCTTTCTTTTTCAGACATCTGTAACAGCCAGAAAAAAATTCTTAACAATCTATTATCAAAGAGAATTCAGCAACAAATAAAAACAATTATATACCATCACCAAGTGAAATTTATTCCAGGGATGAAAGGCTGTTTTAATATTCAAAAACCAACCAATTTAATCCACCATGTTAACAAGCTAAAGGAAAAAAAAAAATCACACGATCATATCAATTGATGCAGGAAAGGCATCTGACAAAATTCAACACCTATTCATGATAAAAACCCTCAGAAAAACAGGAATGGAAAGGAACTCCCTTAACTTGATAAAGGGCACCTACCAAAAACCCTTCAGCTAATATTATACTTAAGAGTAAAAGACTGGGGCCAGGCACAGTGGCTCAAGCCTGTAATCTCAGCACTTTGGGAGGCCGAGGCAGGTGGATCACAAGGTCAGGACTTTCAGAACAGCCTGGCCAACATGGTGAAACATCATCTCTACGAAAAATACAAAAATTAGCTGGGCATGTTGGCGCATGCCTGTAATCCCAGCTACTTTGGGGGCTGAGGCAGAACTGCTTGAACCCAGAAAGTGAAGGTTGCAGTGAGCTGAGATCACACCACTGCACTCTAGTTTAGGCAGCAGAGCAAGACTCAGTCTCAAAAAAAAAAAAAAAAAAAAAAAAGTGAAAGACTGAATGTTTTCCACCTATGATCAGCAACAAGGCAAGAAGGTCTACTCTCTCATAGGTAACACAGTGCTAGATGTTCCACCCTTTGCAATAAGGCAAGAAAAAAAAATAAAAAGCATACAGGTGTGAAGGAAAAAGGATAAAATTGTTGTGCAGGTGGAAAATCACAAGGAATTTTTAAAAAAACAAAACCAAAAACCTAGAACTAATAATGAGTGCAGCAAGGTCACGGGATGTAAGATAAACCTATAAAAATTAACTGAATTTCTATATTACAGCAATGAACATGTGAACATCAAAATTAAAGTACAATTCCATTTATAATTGCTCAAAATCTAAAAATAAGTATTTAGGCTTAAATCTACTAAAACATTATAGAGCTTGTTTGCTGAAAACTACAAAATGCTGGTGAAAGAAATGAAAGGAGAACTAATAAATGAAGAGACATACTATGTTCATGAACTGGAATACTCAACATAGTGGGGATGTGAATTCTCCTCAAATTGATATGCAGATTTAACATTAATTCCCATTAAAACTCCAATAAGTTTTTTGTAGATGTAGGCAACATTATTTTAAGATTTATATGGACAAATAACTGGAATAGCTAAAATCATTTTTGGAAAAGGAGAATAAAGTAGAAGGAATCATTCTACCTGCTAGGGTTTCAATGTACCCTCAAAAAATCCTGCTGATACTTAATCCCCATTGTAGCAGTATTGAAAAGGGGGGCCTTTAAGAGGTGACTGGATCATGAGGGCTCATTCATCAGATTAATGGATTGATTGGTTATCATGGGAGTGGAACTGGTGGCTTTATAAAAAGAGGATGGGATCTGAGCTAGCATGTTAGTACCCTCAGCCTTCTCGCCATGAGATGACCTGCAATGTCTTGGGACTCTGCTGAATCTTCACCAAGCAAGAAGGCCCTCACCAGATGTGCCTCTTGAACTTGGACTTCCCAGCCTCCAGAACTGTAAGACACAAATTTCATTTATTTATAAATTATCCAGTTTCACATATTCTGTTATAAACAAAAGAAAATGGACTAATACAGTATCCAATTTCAAGACTTACCATACGGCTGCAGTAATCACTATTGGGTGGTATTGGCAGAGGGATGGACACATAGAATGAAAGTAGAAAACCACACAATAAGCTCAGCTGATTTTTGAGAAAGGTTCAAAAGCAATTCAAAAGGAAAGATTGCCTTTTCAACAAATAATGCTAGAGCAATTACTCTTTCAAAGAGGGGAGAAGGAACTTTGAACTCAGTTCACGTCTTATACAAAAATTAAGGAAAAAAATGTATCACAGACTTAAGTGTTAATGTAAAACTATAAAAGTTGTAGGAGAAAACAGGAGATATCTTCAGGATCTAGAGCTAGGCAGAGAGTTCTTAGACTTGACACCAAAACATGATTCACAGACAGAAAAAGCAATAAATTGGACTTCACCAAAATTAAAGACATTTGCTCTGTGAAAGGCCCTGTTAAGATGAAAAGGCAAGTAAAGACTAGGAGAAAATATTTAGAAACCACATATCCAACAAAGGACTCATAGCTAGAATACACAAAGAACTCTTAAAACTCAACAGCAAAAAACCAAACAATCCAATTAGAAGATGAGTAAAAGGCATGAAGAAATATTCATCGAAGACATACAGATGGCAAATAAGCACATGAAAAGTTGTTCAACATCATTCATTAACCACTAGGGAAATTCAATGTGAAACCAAATGAATTATCACTACACACCCGTCAGAATGACTAAAACAAAAAAAAATTGACAATAACAAATGCTGGAAAAGATGGAGAGAAACTGGACCCTCATATATTCATTACAGCTACCCAAAAAAGTAGTTTAACATTTTCTTTAAAAACTAAACGTGCAACTACCACATGACCTAGCAAAGGCATTCCTGGATATTTATCCCAGAGGAATAAAAATACAGCCACACAAAAACTTTCATGTGAGTATAGCAACTTTATTCATAATAGTGCCAGAATGAAAACAACCAAGATGTCCTTAAATGGGTAAATGATCAAACAAATTGTGGGATATCCATACCATGGAATACTATTTATCAGTAAAAAGAAATAAACCATTAACCCACACATAGACTCTCTGCATGAATCTCAGGAGAATTACGCTGAGTTTTTTTTTTTAAGCCAATTCCAAAAGGTGACATGCTATATAATTCCATTTATATAAGATTCTTGAAATGCCAGAATTATAGAAATGGAGAACAGATTAGTGGCTATCAAGGGTGAAGAAGAAGGTGGTAGTAGAAGGGAAGTGAGTATAGCTATAAAAGGCCAACATGGAAGATCCTTATGGTGATAGAAATTGTATTATGGCAGGTTTTTTCTATATTTTACGATGCTTTGATATCCTGAGGCCTTGCAGAAGCAGGGAGGGACTGCCCCTCCCAGGTGAACAACTTGCTCGTGTGCACACCTTGGATATGCAGAGCAACCAATGCTGAGTTCTTATCTCCATCTGCCTGCTTTCATGGGCTCTTGCAGTCCAGGACACGATTCCCCAGGGCCAGGTACCTGACACAGAGGGACTCACCCATGTACCCCAGAACCTGCCAAAATTATTCAAACTTAATCAGTTCTAAGTGTTCTCACCCTGCTTGACACTGCCCTTCCTGGCTGTTTCTCCCTGGCTCCCTGTGCTTTCTGATCCACCCCGCACTTCCCCACCCACACTTCCCCACCCGCACTTCCCCACCTGCGCTTCCCCACCTGCACTTCCCCACCTGCAATTCCCCACCTGTGCTTCCCCACCTGCACTTTCCCAGGTGGCCCTACAGGGTGTGGCCTGTCTGCTCCTCTTGGGAACTGTGAGTAATAATCTTTCCAGTGGCAATCCTCTCCTAATTTATTGGCCACATCATATCTGAATAAAAACAAAAACTTGGGTACATTTTAAAACAAATGTTCTGTATCTTGACTGTATTAATGTTAGTATCGTAGTTGTGGCATTGTACTAGTCTGCAAGATGTTACCACTCGAGGTAAACAGGATCTCTCTGTAGTACTTCTTACACCCGCATGTGAGTCTACCATTCTCTCAAAATAAAAAGTTTAACTGAAAAAAAAAAAAAAATGAAAGAAAAATTAAAGCAAGCGCCTCATCTTTTTTCATCAATCCAATTAATTGGCGTTTCATTGTTAGAAGGCTTTTTAAATAGGGAATTAGGAAGTTTTAGCGAACAAAAGGAAGTACCAGAACACTGACTGTTCCCTACCACTTTCCAAATGAATCAACTACGGAACAAGTCATTAGTGGGAACTTTGGGTCAAAACAAAAAATTCACGGTTGGCAGGGAAGGGAAGCCTAGAAGAAGAAAAGACCAGCTCCTCTGCAACCAGGTGCTTTAGGCCACTATTTCTAATGGGATCACCTAACGACAGCTGATGTTTGCTTCCTGCACACCTCCTGGATGCCAGCACTGTGCTAAGTGTGGCACGTGCATCCTCTCAGACCGCAGCTCTGCTCCCTTGGGGCCAGGGTGTGGCAGGACAAAGGGGAATGTGGAGGGAAGGACCTTAAAAGAGGTTTGCTAATCCAGGCCACAGGGAACAAAGGCCCAGGGCTAGTTACAAAACCACTTTCTGCATTTTCAGTAAATCTCAGCTTAATGTATTTTCTAACAAAACAAAAAGGAGGAACACCTGGTGCCTTTTATCAAAACAAGCTCTGGTTCTGAAAATAAACCAATTCTGTGTGGCAGGACTCAAAGTCTGTGGTTATTTCTGCAGTCAGTAGCCCCACGATAGCAAAGCTCTGAGCTCAGGAAGCCAGGACAGCCGGAACAAGCTGCCGCCCTTGTTTCCTCATTCGCTTCATGGAGGCAGAGTTCCAGGAGGGGCAACTGCCTGAGGCTTTGGGCTGCCGCTGTCCTCCAGCCCATGGGGAAAGAGGGCAATTTTCCTGCCACCCGAAAAGCCCCCCACCACAGGTTCGGCTTTCTGAAAATCCATGTGACAGCTGTGCTCAGACGGGATATGCCAATGTCCCACGTTTTCACTTGATATTTGCCATATGTTTTTAACAAGATATAGTTGCCATCTTCACATGCTTTTCATAATGTGATTTTTAAAAATTCCTTGAGCACTATATAAAAATGCAAGCTTGTTTGAACTTGTATCACCATTGAGATTCTTTTTCCTTCTCTTACTTTAGTAAGTAAAAGAATAGGACCTCGTTTGGAGGTTTGGGATTTTAAACTTATCCGTCCCTATGTTCCCTATACCCAGCCCACTGGCCCAGAGAGAAGCTGACCTCTCCTAGGATCCCCATAGTCCCTCATATTTGCGTTCGAGCATTTGAAACTCCAATTATTCAGAAAATTCCTATTACATTTTGGGCATATATAAATTATAAAGGTCCAGTTGTTTTTTTAAAAAGGTTCTTTTGTCTAATTAGTTTCAGAAATAGTGTTGAGAGAAAGAGACATAGGGGGAGGGGGGAGCAGCAAAAACGGGGAAGTGGAGACTTTCAGGGCAGCTGGCCCATGTGCTGCCCGCACAGGCCGAGCCCAAAGCTGGCTTCCCAGCGCGCAGGGGCAGGACAGGGCAAAGGTTAAAGAAACATGACCCGGTGCCCCTCTCTGACTGGGCTCTGGATCCCAACTCCTCTGCCCCCTCATGGGCCCTGCTTCATCAGCCAGTCCCTCTCTCCTATGTCTACACCCCTCCCTTTCTGTTGGTTCCTTCCCATCAGCAACTAGACACACTGAACACTTTCCTACCTTTAACAAAGGGAGAAAAGGCTCCTGGGGTCATGGCATCCTCTAGCTCCCGCTATGCCCTGGCCTCTCCTCTTCAAACGTCATCTGCACTCTCAACCTCTAGTTGGCACCTCCCACTTACCTTGCAGGTCCACTCTATGCTTGCTTCTGAGCTTGCCACCAAGTTCACAACCATCTCCTTGCATTAAACCCAATGGACACCCTTCAGGCTCCTTTCACTTTGGCAACTTTGAAAATTACTCACCACACCTTCTTACAGAAATACACTTTTCCTCTTAGTTTTCTTTAATTTTCCACCTACCTCTCTGGATGCTCAGACTTAGTCCCCTTTTGAGTGCCTCCTCCTCTGCCCATCCTTAACCAGTGACCCTCCACGGCAGTGGAGTCTGAAATGGCACAACCTCTCTTCTAGTCCCACAACCCTCCCTAGACAAGCCCAGTTATGCCCACGGTCCTTGCTATATGAGGATGGTGCCCAGATCCCTCTCCAGACCTTCGGTCCTAGGGCTCCGCTAGAGTCATACAAGCAGCTCAAACTCAAGGTGTTCAAAACTGACCCAAGAGTCTCCCTCCTGCCTCCACCCGACCTGGCTGTCTCCATTCCTGTCCCAGCAGAGAACACCAGCATCTACCCATGGCCAGCAAGACACCCTGTGGCACTCTCATCCTTTCCTTTCCTCCCCACTCCCCCGACTCCCAACATTCAACCCATTCTTGCCATCAAAGAATATACGTATTTGGGTTCCCATGTCCCAAGTTCCCACAGTCCCAGGATCCATGTACCGCTTCACATGTCCACTGTCAATAGCCTGGCAGAGGCTCTAGCTCTCACTCTGCACAAATTCACAGCCTCCACACACGCCCACCTGCCTCACTGCTTATCCTCCCCCGAACTGTTTTCCGTACCAACCAAGTGATCTTCGGAAAACACGAATCTGGCTAAGAGCCTCTTTTTTCTTAAAATCTCCCAATCACTCCCACCACCCTCAGAATAATAGCAAACTCCTTAGCGGCTATGATCTGGTCTCACCACTTGCCCATCCTCGTCTCTCACCTCTCACTTGATGGAGCCTGGCCTTCTCAGAATACTGGATTTCCAGTGCCTTGGACAATAGCTAAGTGGCCAATAAACATTTGTGAAACCAATGAGCAAATAAATGAATGAGCAACAGTCAGAAAAAGTTTCACTAAGGGGCTATGTAATCTGGGTTTTAAGGATGAGAAAAATTTTACTTAAAAGTTGGGGGGCTGGGTATAGGCATTTCAGAAATATGAAGAAGGTTTAAAGGTACAATGGTAAAAGTTCCTGCTTATTCTGGATGTGAGAAAGTGAGCCGTTCAATGGGGCTGGAGAAAGGATGAGTAGAAGGAAGTGAAACTGTAAGATACAATGAAATCATGAAAGCCATATCAAAGAATTTGGATTTTTATCCTATATGTGGTTCTCAGAGAGACCTCCTGGGGAGTGGCTCCTTGCCTGCCACTGAAACCTACGCTTATTATCATCAGGCCTTTGCTCTTCTAGAGATGCCCGAGGGTGGAAAGCACCTTCAGGCAGGAACTCTGATGCAGGGCCCTCCAGGGGACTGAGGCCCACTAAAGCTTGGGAATCCCTTACCTGGACTTTCAGAAAGAGTCACGGAGCCTGAGGTTGATCTGTCACTTCAGGGTTACTTTGCCAGGAAAGACTCCCATGGGTTGGGTGGGATTTCTTAAGAAGAGAATGGAGGAGGTCTTAAATTGTAAGGAAAAAGAATAAAATATCTCCTAGTCTCTCTGAGACCAGGACGCAGTTTAGCCTGGCAGCTCGCAATGCTTTTCTGAGGTAGGCAAGATGAAGTCAGCCAACAGCAAGATAGAGGGCTGGCTAGGAAGAGGTCTGAGCATGGACCTGGACCCCCACCACAGCTGTCAAGATCCTCTGAGTTTTAATATCTCATTCCCATTATCCCCCAAAGTCCCAGAAAGTTCTCATTAAAAGTAAGTTTGGTCTCAGCTGTTCTATGGGAAGCCATGTGCTACGCTTTCAATGTGCCCCCAGTGTTCACGTGCTAGAGACTTTATCCCCCATGCAACAGTGTTGAGAGATGGGACCTGTAAGAAGTGATTAGGTCCTGAGGGTTCTGTCCTCATGAGTAGATTAACAGTCTTATCCCGGGAGTGGGTTCCTGATTAAAGGATGTGTGTGGTCCCCTCCTGCTCACTCTCCCTTTCTTGCCCCTCTGCCTTCCACCAGGGGATGATGCAGCAATGAGGCACTTGCCAGATGCAGGCCCTTCGCCTTAGATTTCCCAGCCTCCAGACTTGTAAGAAATAAATCCTGCTCTTTATAAACTACTCAGTCTTAGGGATTGTGTTATAGCAGCACAAATGGACTAAGACACCATGGAGGGTCACAGAGGAGGGGGAGACGCAGGGAGAGCGGCGTCCAACCCCTGCACAGGCCAAAAAGGCCAGAGCAGCAGCTGCCAGGTGGGCAGGGAGCTGAACCCAGCCATGGGACAACCTCGCAGATGTCACCAACTAAAAAGGAGCCATGTGGTGGCAGGTGAGAAAGCTGGCGCTGAAGAACGGTGAGCATCTTCAAGGTGGTCTCCTGGGAAAAGCTCCAACACCTAGCAGGCTTCCAGGTATGGAAGGAAGGGAATGATCCGTGATTTTTAGAAGTAGGATGCAAGGGGTTCATGCTGTCAGAATTATCTGGAAAGCTAGATCTGAAAGATAAATCATCTATAAGGACTTCCCTTCAAAGCACTTACCCCGAGTTTCATCTTTTATTTATTTGCAACCATCATTGCCTGTCTTCCTCTCCAGACTGTGTGCTTCATGAAGGCAGAGCTGTGTGTGTTTTGCTCATCTCTGTTTCCCCAGCTCCTAGCTGGCACATAGTAGGTACTCAAAAAATGGGGTGGATAGATAAACAATTTAAAATTAAAATGTTCTGGAGTGTTTGATTCGTCTCACTTTCTCTATGTTGCCAACTTCTTTTTTTTTTTTTTTTTTTTTAACCAAGAAAAGTATATTTTCAAGGAAAGGAAGACATGTCCTTTACGGAGAAAGAGTCATCTCATAAATATAGTGTTGCAGCTTCAGTCTCTGAGTTGTAGGCATTTATTTATTCATTTATTTATTTATTCAGAGACAGAGTTTCACTCTGTTGCCCAGGCTGGAGCGCAGTGGCGCAATCTTGGCTCACTGCAACCTCCGCCTTCTGGGTTCAATCGACTGTCCTGCCTCAGTCTCATGAGTAGGTGGGATTACAGGCATGTACCACCACGCCCAGCTAATTTTTTTGTATTTTTAGTAGAGATGGAGTTTCACCATGTTCGCCAGGCTGGTCTTGAACTCCTGACCTCAAGTGATCTGCCCACCTTGGCCTCCCAAATTGCAGGGATTACAGGCATGAGCCACCACGCCGGGCCATAAGCATTTATTTAGAAAGGCAAAGGAATGTGGGTGAAAGGTAAAATGTATATCGCTGGAAACACACCCAACAATGATTCTCAGTAATGTCTAGCTTGATGCCCCGCAGACACTGCAACATCCCAGAGTGGCTTATAAATCAAAGGTTACATTCTGCATACAGGCATTGTAGCAGGAAGTGCTTCTTACAGCATTACAATTCTTTGAAAACTGACCATCCACACAGGATAAAACCGCATGCACTATCTTTGGCAAACACTAGTCATCTATGACATAGAGTCACTACTCCGGGCACGTGGCATCACAAAGACGCACGAGACTCACCCCAACTCTGACTGCAAGGGGAGAGAAGCACCAGTCACTCCCAGATAGTGTGGGTACAGAACAGAAAAGGGAGGCTCTTTCAGAGAGGACTGCAGACATTGGAACAATAAATTGAGAAGTTTAGCATATAATCCCCAGCCCCCTAGCCTAAGAAGGCTCCCCTGACCCAGAGAGAAGGGAAGTTATTGAATTAAATTTTTATAAATGAACATTTGGCACCTTTTACCTCGAGCAGCGATGGGACCTAAACTCATTTTAAAGCAGTTGTGCTACTCAGGGTCACCAGTCCATCTGGTGCCTAACTCGCAGGGCTACATGGTAGCAGTACTTAACGGGCTCTGTGTGCAGGGAGAAATTAATCCTACAGCAGCTACAACAGACAGAGAGGTCTTGGCCCAATCCGCAGCAGGGCTTCCTCATCTGCTGGAGTTCTGTCTAAGCATCTCTGCAGCCTAGCCACCACAGAGCGCCTTGCACTTTGGTTTGGATGTTGACTTAATATGAAACTCCAGATAAAAGGAATGAGAAGTCTCTCTTCTCACCATGCCCTCCCCGCCTTCCTTGAACTTGGGGCCAGACCTCTGGGGAACGAGACGCTTGTCTGCACACAGTCCAGAGGCCAGCACCAAAAGGGGACTCCCACCTTTCTCCCTGTTAGGGCTTTCAGAGGGAGCCCGAGCAGTCTCTACCTCGGCCGTGCAGAGCTGGGTAATTACCGGGCCGATGAGCTCAAGCCCCTTGCCCTGCTCACCTCCCACTAAAATGCACGGCACAGCACAATCATGAAATGTGCTTATTAATTTTACTCATTTGACACTGCGCTCTTCTGCCCTGAGCTAGATGTTAGGAGAAAATGATAGGGATAGATTCTGCTCCTGTCAGACTTACCAAGACTTCCAGAAAACCAAACTATCAAAGGCCATCTGCCACCCACTAGCCAAGCAAGCAGGATGACCCTAAAGGTACAAACGGAATGCTAAAGATACAGATCAACAAAAGAGGGCATGGGCAGATGGGGAGACCCCTGCCCTGGGCTCAAGCTCCCTGCGAGCCCTCCTAGGAGAGTGACCCCTGAGCCCGTCCTCTCCCACAGCGGGAACTCCCAGTCCCTGCCTTGATTCATGACTTGCTGCTTCATCCCTAATTCATCAAAAGACACTTTGGCTTCTCAAATCAGGAACATTTTTATTAGCTTCCCCCAGAGTTTCGTGGCACAAAGCCATACCTAATGATTCTATTTTATGGAAAGTTATACATTCAAATCGTGCTTTGAAGTCAAACAGCAGGTAAGACTCAAATGTTTGTCAGAAAAGATTCCTTCACTTTTTCACTTTTAAAATGTTTGTGAGCTTTCAAACAGTTGGAAAGGGATGTGTAGCATTTGGACAGGCTCCTCCTTCCTTACCCGGGACACAGCACTGGCTGACCCAGTTCAGATCTGCCTTGACCACTGCAGTTCTCAAAGGGGGCTGATTCTGCCCAGCCAGCCCCTGCTCCTGGAGACATCTGGCTATGTCTGGAGACATTCTGGGTTGTCACCACTGGGGGAGGAGGGACAGGTGCTACTGGTATTCACTAAGGAGAGGCCAGGAATGCTGCTTAACATCCTATGAAGCACAGGATAGCACAAAGAATTATCTGATTGTCTTGCCCGAAATGTCAACAGTGCCGAAGTTGGGAAACGCTGCCTTGGGGCATCTTCTACTGGGCCAGGCATCGCATCCTCCTCACTGCAGGACATCAGACACTATTCTAATTGCTGTGGGAGGTTTTCAGTGTTGACTAATGAGATTCATGTTCTTTCACTCTTATGTATTCTTGGTACACATTTTCAGTGAATAAACACAAAATGTCACAAAGTGAGGAAAGTAAACCTAAGACCACCTTAGAATCTCAGAACACATGAAAATATCCACTGTTAATTAAACCTTCATAATGTTCCTCTGTACTTTGTAATCAGAATTTTACAGGTGAAGCAGAATTTACCTACTGAAACAACAAAATAACCAGTTCCAATCATCAGGACTACTGAACACCTGCACAGATGTCTGCTGAAAAGCAAGGAAAGTTCTCCACTAAATTGTGGTGGTGTGCTCAGCCACAGCGCTGGACTTGAAGGGAGTCTGGTCCTGATGATTCACCGTATCCAAAGACCGGGACTCTGTTACTTCATTTCTCAGAGCTTGGGTTCTCCTAATCAGCAAAGAGGCGATACAGCTACTTGCCCTCCCAGCCTTCCAAAAGCCCATGAGAGCTAAATGAGTTCACAGGTAGGAAATGTTTTAAACTGTAAAGAGCCACACAGATGTAGGACAATGCCTTTACAATATTTACACATGCATGACAATACATGACAACCACCAGGAGTCGTTCATAGACTCTGGATCCTTTTCATGAAATGTCACAACCAGAAGTTGAAAATCAATGAATCTAACTCCTTAATCTTACAGAAGGTGAAAATGACCATCATAGAGGTGGTCAAGGCCAGGAAATGGCCCAGATGGGCTCAGGCCTTCTAATGCCCAAACCAGGATGCTCTCCAGACCCTCCCTTGATTAAGTTCCTAGAGGGAAGAAGCACATCTTACACGCAAGGGTCAGAGGGTCTTGGACACAGGACACATCAGTGAGCAAAATGTACACACTAGTATCTTGACTTACTACGTCATAGCCTGTCGGGGCTCGATTCCGAGAAGCCACCACCCCGACTCCTGTGATGGGATCCATTGACGTTTCTGGCAAGGCTTCTGAGAGGTCTTTGACTTCAGGCATGGTGGACTGGTCCTGGTTCAGCAAAGGAAAAAGAAAGCACAAAATTCAAACATAGCATTTACGTGAATAATATAAAGTCTCAAACAGACAGAACCAGAATCTTGGGGCAAATACCCTGAGGTCCACATACCTGAACTAGTTGAATGAGTCCTGACCCTATGTGACCCTCTCCCTAGGTCAAGAATTCAAATCACCTCTGGTTCCCACTCTTCTCAAGTTAGCTTTGAACACTGAGCTAACATGAGAGCTTGTCTCTACTCTCCGGAGGTAAGTTTGACTCAAACCCAAGAGCACATCATTCTTAACTCCGCCATCCAGCTGCTTGATTTCTGAACACATACCAGCACCTGCTCTGAAGACACGTCAGACATGGCTAAGCCTAACAACACATTTCCTCTCTCTCCCTTGCAATCTCTCCTATGGAGGCCTAGACTTCCAAACCCCCAGCCAAGGTTAGGCCTTCAGCAGGCACAGCTTTGCAAAGAAGCAAAGAATGTTGTAAACACAGAAATAAGAGTTCTGGGCTTGGGTGAAGGAATGGTGTTGGACTCCTGGCTCCATGACTGACTAGCTGGTGACTTTGAGTAAGCAATTTAACCTCATGGACCCTTCATTTTCTCAGCTATAAAACGAGGTCATGATACTGACCCTTGCAGAGCTGCTGTGAGGACCAAGAGAGTCAAAGAGAGTAGATGTAAACGAAAGGTCTGGAGAGGTCCCCGGTACACAGTAGGCGCTCAAAAAAGCACATAAGACTGGTGGGGTGTGGGACATACAAGTCCAGGTAACTGGTCAGAAATGTGATAGGTGTGACTCCCTAGGGGACTGGCAGATCCCTTTGTTGTGTTTTACCCTCGGGTCATGTGGGCACTTACTCAAAGCCAAATAGTAACAATGATCATAATTCTTGCTGGGCACTTTGAGAGAAAGGGAGGGAAAATGGAATTATTATTCTGCTGCTGACTGCCTCTTGATGTGAACAGAGGAGACAGGTAGAATATAGAGAGCACTGGGTCTGGGCAGCTGGAGTGGCAGTGCACCAGAAAGCAAATAAGAGAGACAACACCATATGTAAATGAACCTAAGTACTTTTAAAATGACAAGCAGTGAAAAAGAGCAAGTCAAATTCCACCTCCTTCTGCAGCAATTAAACTCCACTGGCTGTAGGTCTGCCAGATCTCTCAAGGCTGGTTACTGCTTCTAACACAAACCAAACACCCTACCTCACTAAGCAGGCAGGAGGAATATTCTTGCTTCTAGCCTAGAATTAGAAAAGGCAGAGGCCATTAAAAATGACTGCAGCCTCCTAAATAGGAACAATCAAAATGCCGTATGCAAGTCTCCCATGAAGTCAGTGGAACCCACAAAAAGCTCCGGAAACAGACTTGTCAGTGCAATGGAGCTGAGTCCTCGATCAAGGCTAGGAAGTGCCTGGCACAGCTGCAATTCTCTTCTGTTTACAACAAAAGCTTAACAAAGTTATGCTTTACCTAATTCTTCTGAAAATAAGCTTCTAAACAGCCAGGGCAGGGGGTATCACACTGCATCACCGTATCATTTTCTATTTTCAAGTTTCATATACCAGGCAGGTTTATCTGCATAAAACACAGGGCTTAGTGCTTCCTGCACACAGTAGGCATTAAGTAAATATTTATTGAGTGAATACACATGCATGTCCCCAATAAAGGTTTAGAATTAAATATCTGCACCTGCAGATCCAGAGCAGGCACTGATCAAAAGGGCTCAGTACTTGAAAAATCCCGTAGTATTGGTAACATGAAAATAACATTGCTGCAGTTTGCAAAATATTGGTACCTGCTGTTGGTTACCAAGAATGCTTTGCAATTAACAACTCATTAACAGAATGTACGAATTCTGCCAGTGCTAAAATATCACGCTGTGAATTTAATAAAGAACATGTGAGGTAAGTTTTTTTTTTTTTTTTTAAGATAGTATGGACTCTACTATCAGAGAGAGAGAAAAGAAAGGGACAAAGAAAAAGGAGAAGAGAGAGGGAAGTGGGGGTAAGCATGAATAAGCAATATCTTATTTGCTGGTGGATTCATTGCCACAACCCCTGGTCACATCGTACCTCCCCGGTACAATGATGACAATGGCCCTCTGCCTGGAGCCCGCTCTCAACAGCAGGAGGGAGGGTCACCAGGCCCTGGAAGAAGCCATGCTGCTCCCACAATGCCCTGCGGCGGCCCAGGAGAAGGTTCAAAGATGGCTGCGGACGGCCCCCGGCTGAGGCAGACAAAGGAGCTGGGCCTGGCTTGCCAAAGGGCCCCGCAGAGCTGCTCGCAGAGCTGCTAGCAGAGCATCTTCAACGCCCACCGTTCTGTCTCCTTCCCCCCAGCTGCTGTGCCCCAGACGAAGGCGGCCTTTGTGAAATATGGACAAATGGCTCCGGGCCGCGCGCGCTGCGGCCGACTCATGGAGGAAGCGCCATCACCAACCAAGGCAGCTTTTAATGAGAAACGCCCAAGATATCCATGGCAGGGGCCATCACTCAAAGCCGCTTGCCCTGAATTACATTATTTTCTGACTGCAAATTACTCTTAAAGGCGTCTCTACCGGCACTTCAATTGACCTTCCTAACAAAAGGCCATTTATTAACTAGTGCTCCACGTTTCCCAGGCCGCGGAGCCTCAAGCCAGGAAGGATGGCCCCGCGGCTGAGGACTCGAGGAGGCCATTCATGCGGGCCCTCTCACATCAAATCCTGAGGCCTACTTGCAACAACCCCAGGTTGTATCAACAGCTCCTCATCCAGCATCCATCTGTATCTCACAGTCCAAACTGCCCACAAAACACACTAACAGGTCTGTAGCATTTGGACAGTGCTTTGCAGCTCTCAAGAAGCTTTCTCAGGCTCCTTCCCAGTTGAAGCTCACATCAAACCTGGTAGGTGGCTGGGTCACCTCCCAGGAGTGGGACGGCTGGTCTTCCTCCCTGGGTCTGGTCTGTTTATCATTGTACTAGGCAGAAAGGCATCCAATTGAGAAAGCAGTTTCAACACTAATTATATTTTAAAATGCCAAAGCTTTTCTTTCTCTAGCCACAGCTCAATAAGTCAAGCAAGGGGGAAAAAGTACAGAAGGATAAAAGTAGCATGGGATTAATTTTCCTCGCACCTCAGTTTCAAGATTCAACATTCCCCTCATAAATAATTTACAACAATAAAAATGAGCTAAGGCCATGTTTGTGTAGGATGGAGGTAAATTTAGGCCTAATGAGGGAGATCCGAGCACCGCACAGGAGGGAATAGGTTGATCTATGGCACGGTGTGAGCAGGATCGACAGCTCACAGGGGCTCCATATCCAACTGGAAGTTGCAGGGCCAATCGGGAGGAGGGGGAAGCAAGATAGGGAAACTTGTGCCATCCCAGCTGTGGCTGCAAGGAAGGTCTCTATAGGGAACCTCCAAAGTGGACCCAGTGTTTTGGATGACAAGACAAATGTTGAGATTTTGCAGAACTATAGGATTGGGCCAATCTAAGTCTATTCTCAATACATGCTGGGTAAGGAATAAAGGTGGTGGGATGCCAGGGACTCAAACTGGACCTTGAGCAGGTCCTCTTACTTTCACCTCAAAGGTCATCAGGTCCCAGACGGTTCCATTCTGACCTCTCTCCGGAGTGGGCATACAGCCTCTGCAAGATCATTTCCAAGGCTGGGGACTGCAGAGCCTCGGTTCAGGCAGTGTTGTCTGCTCCTGAGAGGCTTCCTCTGCAAGGCAGGAGAGTAGCGTGTGTGTGTGTGTGTGCACATACACATTCACGTATGCACATATGCCCACATGTGTACGGAATGGGAAGGCTGGGGAGGGTTAAGGTGAAGTGTTTTCTAAGCCAAGAGGATTTTTTCCACCATGCCATACTCAGAGAGCACCATACAAACCACACAACAAAGCCAGGAAGCAAGCTTGCTTCCAGCTTCCGCCTGCAGTGCTGCAGATAGCGCTTGGGGAGGCCCCATCTCCCGTCACTGCAGCACCTAGCACAAGACTGTCATCCCAGGTTCACGGAGAAATGAACTTTAACTATAAAGACCCTTCATACAGACGGCACACTGCTCCCTTGTAGCTGATCAAAGAATTACTACAACAGTGTGCTTAATCCCTGAAAGTCAGCAGTGCTGGGCTTAACTGATGCTGAACATTGTTTCGGAATCAAAGGCGTGCCTCCCGGCCCCAGTCTGGGAGAAAACTGAGCTACTGTATCACAGTTGAAAACTCAGGGGAACTTTGATATCATCTCTGTTTAATTTCCACGGCCCTCCTGAGCCTGGGGTTTATCTCGTTTTATCAACTCCTGTACTGAAATCAAAACGCACCTAACAAAGCTCAGACCTCTCTCCACCGAGGCCCTTCCAGCGGCGGGGTGTGGGCTGAGGAGTTTAAAGTGCTTTCAGGGAGCAACAACTGCAGGGGGCAGGGGGTGCTGCCTTCAAAGGAGGTGCTGTGGGCAGTGGGCCCACGTTCCAGCCTCCCGCCATCTCGGCCTCCTGCCGTGGTGAGGCCGGCTCAGAAGTGGCGCCAGGGAGCGCTGCTGGTCAGGGCTGAAGGCATGACTGGCATACAACTTTTGAGGAGAGTAATTTCAAAGTATTAAAGGGGGGCAGGCTAAATTGGGCTACTGTAATTGAAATGACAAAAACCGTGGCTTAATTGCATCCCTACAGAAGGGCAAACTTGTGATCAGCTTGCTTGAAATCCAAAGTCAAGGGCACCAAAGACAAAAACTGCCTGCTCACATCTACCAGCTTCCAGGGCTGAGGAAGGGAAAAGAATAAACATTTCATTCGCCGTGGGAAACGCCACAAGAGCAGGTGGCTGCTGGAAATGGGTTGTCCCCCAGTAAAAGCTGCTGCTCTGGCCTTCATAGAGAGGGTCTTTGCCTGTCTCCCAGCCGCAGCAATGGTCTGTAAGAATCCATGCCCACCTCTGGTGCCCCAGGATTACTGACACCTTTCTGCTGGCAAATTGCAAGCAAGGGTCAGAAGGACAGGCAAGCGACTGCCTGTCCCCAAGGAGGGAACCTGTGGCCAGGCCTCACCAATGCACACCACACACACAAACCCAACCACCTCCTTACAGAAAGGTGCAGAGACCTACCTCCTCAGAAGGCTGAGAGCTGGGGCCAGTGTCCATGCCGTGCCCAGTTAAATGGGCAGCTGGCTTTGGGGTCACCTGTGGGGGACAGTGCACAGACTTGAGAGGCTGTCACTGTGGAGCTTCAGGATGGCATCCTGACACCTTCTGAACTTTAGACAGATTACCTGCTGACCAGTCAGCGTCAAATCACTCTTGACAAATGCTGCTGGACATAGTCAGGTGGCAACAAGTCACTGGCTGCTAGAAGGACTGCTAAGTTGTTGGGCAACTAAGGTAAATATTTTTCTAAGCTCTCCTAGATCGCAAATAATTTTCCAGCTAGGGAACTAACAATTGTGAGCACTTCCTCTTCCCTGAAACAGAAGAATCCAGTGTATGCACATGTCTATTCAATCTGCCCTATGCTTAGATTTCTATTAACCATTTGATTACCAAACATGGATTTTGCATAAACCACATGAGGCAGGACTAGGGTTCAGATTGCTGCAACCCTTAAGGTGCAATGGTAGGTTCCAGGATTCACTTTCCAAAAATAAATCCAGGATCAAGTTCTATAGCACTGTCCTGGCCAAAGCCCCGCCCCTTACAGGCCTGACTCTGCGCAAACCAGGGAACATCACTCGAGGGTAGGGCATTCTCTAGTACACTGTGGGTACCACTTGCTTGCCCATGATTACTGCAAATGAGGGTAGTCCGTGTCCACTCCCATCAGGTCTTGCTGGATAGTGTCATATTGTCCCCTGTAGAGAAGGAAAAAAAAGGACCCTAACAGAAGGCAGATGCCTACAAATGAAACCATCCCCAGGGCCCCAAAAGCAATGGTTCCTGAGTGTTTGGTGATAGGAGTCACAGCTTGCCCTGAGGGGCGCAGTGCTCAGAGTAAAAACACTTAATATCATCTCAGTGCCAGGCAAATGGGGGCCCCTGCCAGAATCATCAGAATACCTGTCTTCAGGCCAGCCAGGCCACCACACCCCTCTCGGACTTTCACATGGGTCTTGAGAATTTTTTTTTCATACATTTGGTCATCTAATCATTCTACCCATATGCTAATGACTTCCAAAATACCTCCAAGCCAGGCTTTTCTCCTTAGACTCAGAGGTGTCTGTCTGGTGTCTTTGCCCACATGGCTCAGGAATACTTCAAATTCGGCTGACCTTGCCATCTTCCCCCTGAAGCATCCTCCCACATTCCCGGTCCCTACGGGGGCCTGGCATGTGAACAGTGAGTCCACAAATGAGTACGGAGCCACTTTGGCTAAGCACTGGGCTACAATAATGAGATGGAAAGTCCACATTCTGGAGTGGGAGTTATCCAACTTTAGCATGTGCAAAAATCACCAGGAGAGGTTGTGAAAACAGACATTCCTGAACCCCACCCCTATGATACAGATTCAGTAGGCCTGAGCTGGTCTAAGAACATGCATTTCTAACAAGCTCCCAGCTGACACTAAAACAGCTGGTCTACAGTCCAAAATTTAAGTACAAGAGAGCAGGTACTCATCAGGTATTTGATGAATGAATGAATGAATGGATAGATGAAATGAACCTAAAGGTAATCTTCCATGGAGAAAAAAATGAATGAATGGATGAAATGAATCTAAAGGTAATCTTCCATGGAGAAAAGCCTCAGAATCAGCCCTCCAGTCTCCCCCTCCTTCCTCTTGACAGTTCAGCCAAGAGCACCAGGTTCCTCCTCTGCAGACACCCACCCCACCATTTAAAACCAGGGTCATGCATGGGCACGGTGGCTCGCGCCTGTAATCCCAGCACTTTGAGAGGCCTAGGCAGGCAGATCACGAGGTCAGGAGTTTGAGAACAGCCTGGCCAACATGGTGAAACCTCGTCTCTACTAAAAATACAAAAATTAGCTGGGTGTGGTTGTGAGTGCCTGTAATCCCAGCTACTCGAGAGGGTGAGGCACAAGCATCACTTGAACCCAGGAGGAGGAGGTTGCAGTGAGCTGAGATGATGCCACTGCACTCCAGCCTGGGTAACAGAGCCAGACCCCATCTCAAAAAAATAAATAAATAAGTAAATAAATAAAATCAGGGTCACAGCCAGATGCAGTGGCTCACGCCTGTATTCCCAGCACCTTGGGAGTCCAAGGTGGATGGATCACAAGGTCAGGAGTTCGAGACCAGCCTGACCAATATGGTGAAATCCTGTCTTTACTAAAAATACAAAACTTAGCCAGGCATGGTGGCATGTACCTGTAGTCCCAGCTACTTGGGAGGCTGAGGCAGAAAAATCGCTTGAACCTGGGAGGCAGAGGTTGCAGTGAGCCAAGATCGAGCCACTGCACTCCAGCCGGGGTGACAGAGTGAGAGTCTGTCTCAAAAAAAAAAACAAACAAACAGGGTCACATCTTCCATTCCCCTCAAACCTCCTCCAATTGCCCAGCCAGACAGGTGCCACCACTCAGAATCCTGACATCATCCAAGCATGTAGTCTTAGCACACATATGTGCATACATGCACTCATGCACACGTACACATACACACAGCCTTGCCTCTCAGAAGGCTAGAACACGCTTTCCCTAGCAGACCATAAGTTACTCAAAGGTGTGTTATGTCCACCACAATGCCCACCTCACAGTGGGTGCTCAACAAATGGATTATGAATGGGGAAGGATAAACAAACAAAATTCCTATCCTCTCAAAATTGCCAAGTTTCACTGGATTAAGGAGGGCACATAAAGAGGCGAGGGCACATAAAGGGGCAGGGGCACATAAAGGGGTGGGGGAATAGCAGAACTGTCAGACCCCTTCCAATGAAAGCCCGGGGTCTGGGGTCACTAATGCCTCCATGCAGGACACACACCATGACCCTAGAGGTTAGCCACTTGCAGAGGACGGGGGGAAGGGACTGCAGCACTTCCAGGGGATTCCAGATTTAGATCTAACTCAGTGCAGCCAGGCTGGATGTGGGCCTGTCAGGGGCCAATGGGTATCTAGGCTGGCTGCAGGAAGAATGCCCTGGAGGGCTTGTAGAAGCACAGCTTTCCCATTCCCTATCCTCGGTTCTCATTTAATTGGTTCAGGCTGGGACTGAGACTGGAGAGCACACAGCCAAGGAGAAGCTCCACAGTGCTGGGTGATAGAGCAATGAATAAGACACGGAGCTCATGGGCTGTGGGAAATATCCCAAGAGAAAGGGACTGCAAAGGAGGGGACTCTTCCTTTTGCCTGGTCAGGCAGGGAGAGGTGAGCAAAGAACTGGCCTCCCTGAAAGATGGGGGTGTGTGGAGTGGTGAAAGTCTTGCAAGCAGAAGACACAGCCTCAACAAAGGCACCGTGGTGGTGTGAACACACAGGGACTGCTCGGGGAACTGCGAGGAGCAGATGGGCTCTGAAACAAGCTTATAAAATGCTTAAGAAAACAAATAAACAAAACACAATCAAACTGAACTAAAAAACCTGTCTGCACTTCTCTGCTGTTTCTAAGATCTAAGCAATGATGTTGAGCTACAGGAAGGGGCACCCCAGTGGTCTAACGGAAGAGATTCCCAGGCCTTCCGTTCATGCTTCCCCGCCTGCAACTGAACATTTCTCCAACCAAAGCCCCTTCCTTCACACCTCCATGGGGCCTCCTTATGCTGTTAGCTTCAAGGGTGGAATGGCAGGCAGAGCAGAGGAATGGAAGGGGTGCACCCCTTTGGAGTCCAAGGGACCTGAGCTTGAATCCCAGCTCTGAGACTTACTGCATAACCTTAGGCAAGTTAAACTAAACTGGGCCTGAGTTTCCATCCCTACAAAACCGGAATATCAAATAATATTGTTTCTACAGGGTTATAATGTGTAGAAAGCATCAAGAATTTGCAGCAAAAGGCAATCAACAGAGTGAAAAGGCAACCTATGGAATGGGAGGAAATATTTGCAAATCTTATATCTGATGAGTTAATATGTTTATCTATAAAGAACTCCTACAACTCAACAACAAAAACAAATTCCTTAATTTAAAAATGGGCAAATGCCTTGAATAACAAGTCTTTCCAAAGACAATACACGAATAGCCAACCAACACCCAAAAAGATGTTCAATATCACTTGCCACTAGGGAAATGCAAATCCAAACCACATCTCACCTCATTACGATGGCTACACCCAAAAACAAACAAACATGCAAACAAAATAACTGTTCACAAGCATGTGAAGAGACTGGAAACTTTGGCACTCTGCTGGTGGGAATGTAAAATGGTACAGCCACTATTTTATGGAAAACAGTGTGGTGGTTCCTCAGAAAATTATAAATAGAATTACCATATGATTCAGCAATTCCACTTCTGGGTATCTGCACAAAAGAATTTAAATCAGGGTCTCAAAGACAGTTGTAGACCCATGTTCAGATCAACATTATTCACAATGGCCAAAAGACAGAAACAACTCAAGCATCCATCTATGGATGAATAAACAAAATATGGTACACATATTCAATGGAGTATTATTCAGCCTTAAAAAGGAAGGAAATTCTGAAATATGCTACAACATCATGAACCTTGAGGACAGTATGCTAAACTAAATAAGCCAGTCACAAGAAGACAAATACCGTATGATCCACTTCTATGAATACCTAGGTTAGTCAAACTCGCAGAAACACAAAGCAGAATGGTGGTTGCCAGGGGTGAGGAAAGGGGGAAATGGAAAGTTGTTTTATGAGCACAGAGTTTCAGTTTTGCCAGATGAAAAGTTCTGCAGCTTAGTTGCACCACAGTGTGAATGTGCGTAATGCCACCAATCTGTGCACTTAAAAATGAGCAAGATGGTCAATTTTATGTTATGTGTATTTAACACTTTTTAAGAAAGCATCAAGAACTGTAGGTCTCTAATTTTGGTAAGCAGAAGTATAACCCAAGGTGTCTGCTAAGCATGCAGATTCCAGGTCCCGTTCCCCAGAGATTCTGATTCAATGAAGTCTGAGTATGAGGTCCTAGAATCTGCATTTTCATCAACACCACAGGCATATTTAGCACATTATGAACTCATTTATTTCTCTCTTCTAAAAGATCAGGGGATATTCTTTTAAGTAATCTGCTCTGCTGATTAGAATCTGTTTTGTGTGTGTGTGTGTGTGTGTATGTGTGTGTATGTGTAAAGAAAGAAAGAACAAACTCATGTTGACTCCTGCCACAGGTCCAACAAGATAGCGCGCCAGTCCTAAGGGAAGTAGGAGCTACAAAGCTACTATGTGCAACCCCTGGGCTCCAGGCCCACAGGACTCTCACATTTCTGCCTGGACAAGCTCCGCATCTCGCCAGACGCGTGTCAAGTAAACCAAATGCATGCCCACAGGATGTCCCCAACAAGGAAGGTAATATCAGGCACACTCTGCAGTGGCTTTGCCTCCCAGGCAGCTGGAGACAGGAGACTTGACTCTGGCAAACCCACTGCAACTAGTGCAGACAGCACAGGGAAGCCACGATTCCCAAGGGCAGCCCAGCAAGTAGAAGGCCAAGGAGAGCCGGGGTTGAGGGGTGGGTGGTTGGGGAAATGCTGGCCAGGGTGGGCCTCGGTGAGAGACAGAGCAGCCTGGGGAGAAGGAGCTTAGTCAAGAAACCCAGGCCTCCCCTCCACAACCCAACCTGCAAAGGAGGCTCTGCAACACAGTGTGCTCATCCTAACCACATCCAGCCATGTAGTCATTTGTTATCTTCATCATCATCATAGCACCTTCAACTTTTCCCAGGCTTGACTCCAGCACCATCGTTATTTTGCAGTGTGGAAAGGGTGTCTCCTTTTGAGTATGGAGCACTTCCAGCAAACTCAGACAGAGGGGCCTATCCCCCCAGGAGCAGATCCTCCATGAAATGGATAGAGACTACACTTCTCCCTTACCCCTTCCAAGGCCCTGAGAGGGCATCCAGCAGTGTGCTCACATGGTGGCGTGGTTCTGTAACATGTACAAACACAGGATATTCTTGTGTTCTTTTTCTTAAAGCTCTCCCCCCAACAAACTGTATAAACATCGGACCTGAAAAAAAAACACCACGATCTGCTGCTGGATGCTGAATCGTACTTAAATTTCATGAGGAGCCCCACCTCGTACAGTACCCAGTGCAGTCACATACATTAGCTCCTTCAGCCTTCTTGACTGATTAGCTTTATGGGGTAGGCTTTATTCTTAAGACACTTTTACATTACGGAAATGGGAATTCAGAAAGTTTCTGTGACTCACTTAGGGTCACTTGGGGTCCAGGAGGTAGCCGGAGAGTCAAACTCGAGCTCCTAAATCCAAGTCCAGTGTTCTTTCTACTATACCATCACTTCCTGGGTGTCCTGTTAAAGACTAAATAATAGGCCAGGCGTGGTGGCTCATGCCTGTAATACCAGGAATTTGGGAGGCCAAGGTGGGAGGATTACTTAAGCTCTGGTGTTCAAGACCAGCTTGGGCAACATAGCAAGACCCCATCTCTACTAAAAATAATAACAATTTAAAAAATAGCTGAGCATGGTGGCAGGTACCTACACTACTTGGGAGGTTGAGGTGGGAGAATCTCTTGAGCCCAGGAGTTCAAGGCTGCAGTGAGCCATGATGGTGCCACTGTACTCCAGCTTGGGTGACAGTGAGACACCCTGTCTCAAAAACAAACAAACAAACAAAAGCTAAAAAAAAAAAAAAAAAAAAAAAAAAGCAAGAAACTCTAAAAATAAATAAGCTACTCCTCTCATTCATCCGTTAACAAACCTCTCATAATAACCCTTACCGTATACTGACTTCTTGCCATGTAGCAGGCACTGAGCTAGACCTTTCTTGCAGTATTTCATTTATATCACACCATAATCCCATGAGATGAATACTATCATTAGTTTCACTATGCAGATGAGGAAACTGAAACTCAGAACTAAGTTCAATAATTTGTCCAAGGGCACAAAGTAAGTAGGAAAGCCAAGACTTAAGCTGAGGTCTAATTCTAAACTCCCTGCACATAACCAGGGCACAATATTCCAGTTGGAAGTGGTAAAAGGCCCCTAGCAGGATGGAGACAGGGCAAGGAAAATGCCTTGAGCCTGAATGAGGAGTGTGACCTAAAGCCTAGGAGGGAATGAAAAATGTGGATTACAGATGATAAGTTTAGGTTCAGATGAACCAGTAATCGCCACATCAACTGCTTCCCAGTGGGCTTGGAGCCCGGGTCCCAAGCAGAAGCAGCTCTCAGAGGCCCTATTTAAAGATTCTGAGCCTGGTACAGTATCTCCAAGTACCCCACATGATTTCCAACGAGCAAGAAAGGTGTCACCATCTACTGTAACTAAACATCCTGGCACACTGAGTTTTTCAGCTAGTCAAGGCTTCACAGAGCTTATCTTTTTAACTTTCTAAGCTTTCTGGTGCTGCTGATAAGATTTCCTAGCCCTGTTAAAACGAGATGAGATCCAGCCAGCTGTCGAGAAATGTACAATGAGATTATACTGAGAAGGAACCACGAGAGACAAAGGCCCCTAAGAGGAGCTGGTCTGCTGTCTGCTTTTGTGGCAGCAATTGGAGTGGGCTCTGGTTCTTGGGTGGGGGCAGGGAGCAGGGAAGGGGTGACCGCCATTTGCCTTTTGCCCTGCTGTGGTCTTCCTCAGTGCCTTGCGCAAGAGGCTGTTGAGGGGCAGGGAACAGAAGAGTCTCATCTTTCCTGGTGAGAAGGGCTGCTGATTTAGAACAGTTGTGCGTTGGTAACAAAGAGGACAAAAGATGCTCTAGGGTCTACCCCGTTCCCTGGTGCCTGCCTCTGAGGATGTGATGTCCCCTGGTGCCATGCCTCAGCTCTTGTCCCAGCCCCTGCTCCTCGCATCTCGCTGGTGCTGGAGTCACTGTAGAGTGCTCGACGTGCCCACCATGTTCCTGGATGGGTGCTGTGGGTCTCGGGTACCCAGGCTGGGCATGTCACCTTGCAGACAGGTGCCAGAGGGTTTAGATGTCCTCTCTGCTGTGCCCAGATCACAGAGGCAGTCATCCCCCAGGGGCAGGTGCACGTTGGTCTGCACTCACGTGACCACAGAGAGCAGGACCCCAGGCCAGGCCAGTCAAACGACTGACTGTCCCCAGTCTGTGCCCAGGTGGGCCGCCTCCCTCTCACGCGGGCAAGGGTGGCTCTCCGCACCCCTCACCTGCCCGGGCCTTGGGGGCGCTGCCGGCACTCGGGTCCCCCAGCTTCTCCCGCCTCTCGCCGCCAGGCCGAGCCCGGGCACCGGCATCCGCGGCGCGCTCGGGGCTCGGCAAAGGCCGCCCGGGCCTGTCCCCGCCGCAGGTCGGGCACGGAGCCCGCAGGCCTCGGCGCGGCCCGGCTCCTCCCGTCCGCCCGCCCCTCGGCCCGGGTCCCGCGCCCCGCGCCCGCCCGCCCTCCTGGCTGCAGGGCCGGCTCGGCCGAGCTTCCGCGGCGCCCGGGCCTCACTTAACTGTTCCCCGCTGGGGCGGCGGCGGCGGTGGCTGCGGCGGCGGCGGGTCCCGGCTCCGTCTCACGCAGAAGCAGCTTCTCATCGCCCGGGCGGCGCGGGAGGGGCCGGGCCCGGGGCCCAGGCGGCAGGAGCCGGCGCCGCAGCTCGAGCGCGAGCCTCACCGGGAGCGGCGGCGGCGGCGGCGGCGGCGGCGGAGGGGCGGGGCGCGGCCTGGCGGCGGCGGCGACAACAGCAGTGGCGGCGGTGGCGGCTCCCTCCGCGGGCCGCGGCGGCTGGCCGGGCTCCGGGCCTCCCGGCGCTGGCTGGCGCTGGCTCCGGATCGAGGGAGGCGCCCGGCGCCCGAGGCTGGCTCGGGCAGGAGGAGGGAGAGGGAGCCCTGGCGTCCCGAACCCGCGCCGCCGCCCCGGCCGGCACCCCGCCTCCCCAGCCTCCCCCTCGGCCCAGCCCGTCAGCTCCAGGCAGGGCCCCGGTGCGCCCACCCGGGCCTCCCCGAGCCCGCCGGCGACCCCAGTCCAGCCTCAGGTTCCCGGCAGCCCCCGGCCTCTGGAGCCTGGGGCAACGATGGTCTCCGCCCCCAGGCTGGTCTTTTCCAGGGACCCTCAGCCCGCTTAGCTCTCGTAGGCCTCGCCGTACCCAAGACCAGTCTTCCGCTCGACTGCAGATCCCTGGAAGCCCCCAGGCCCTCAGGATAGAAGTTGGCCCCTTCTAGGGACTCTCCGCCCACCCAGCCATTCTAGGCTTCACTGAACCCTAGAATCCTTCAGCTCATCTTCCCCCACCCACCAGCTCACCTAAGGTGAGCTCAGTCAGTCGTCTCAAACTAACCCCAAGTTCCTAGCAATTCTCAGGCCTCTCCTTATGCTGGTTAGATGATTTATCCCCCGAAGCCTAGAGTCGGATTTCTGGGGCCAGCCTCAGGCACGCATGTAGAAGAGGTTTTTAGCTGGAGTCCTACTCTGCAGTACTTGGGGAAAGGCATAAGCCAAGGATAAAATGGAGCTGGATGGTTGGGGGAGGGTCCAGAGCTTGACCCTCCGCTAGAGTGGCTGGCAGGAAAGGCGGACTCTGCGCCTTAACCAACCATGCCCCCACATGGCCCAGCCAAGCACCCCAGGCAGAGGCCAGCGTGTGCAAGCTTTGAAAGGTTTCTTGCCAGGAGGCTGGAGCATTCATTAGCAACTGAGGACCATGCAGGAGTGATCAGCATCGATTTGCTAACGCATTGAGTCTCATTTTCACACATTCTAGGCTTTTCCATAATAGCTGTTTGATCCTAAAGAAAAGGGCTGCAAGCAGAATGGGCTGTCAGGGGGAAACATCCTGTAGGGAAGCCATGCACTTGTGCATTCCCAGTGTCTTCACTACTCAGAAATGCCACGGGTTCAGATGGCTTTACAGCAAGCCCTATCATTCCATCAGGGCACAGATCACCCCTATGTTACTTAAACTGTTACGCAGGAAAAATAAATAAATAAAAGAAACAAAAAAAATTATTTCATTTCCCAAGTTTAGCATAACCCCGATACCAAAATCCAACAGACAATACCAAAAAGAACTGCCGATTACTAACCTAGAACACGAGTCCCCAGAGAATTTAATATTTGGTTTTTGAAAATGGGCTTCTGCAGGCAACTTGAGAAAGTGCTGCATGCCGTTTATAGTGTACCTTTTGGAGAATCACGATAAGTGTTCGTATATTAAGGAAGGCCTCTGTGAAGTCCAGGAGTAAAGAAACCTGTTTGGTTTGTTTAACCTGGCATTTCCCAAACTCATCTGAGCCAGGACCACCTTCTAAAGCTCACTGACAAATCTTCAATATGTGAACCTCCACTATAGACCAACTCATTTTAGTATATAGTAGTTGTAAAACTCTTAAATAAAATTTTAGCCATTTGAATCCAGTTTACTATTAAAACAACTCAAAACCCACCATGATCAAGCAAGATTTATTCCAGAGGCACAAGAAAAATTCAACATTAGGGAAGTTGCAAATTCATTGCATTGTTAAAGGAAAACAAATTACAGGATATTATCAATGGGATAGATGCTTTAAAAGTATTTATAAACTTCAAAACTAAGGCCCATAAATTTCTAAAAACTCTTAGTAAACTATTATAGGAAGAAAGTTTAAACTTTTAACATGACAAAGTTTATCAGAAGCCATGAACAAACATATTTAATGGTGAAACACTAAAGGTATTATCATTTAAGTCGGGGTCAAAAGGATGCCTGATATAATGGCTAATTCTAGAATAAAGCCAATGCAATAAGATAAGAAAAATAAATAAGAAATATACATATTAGAAAGGAAGATATAAAATTGTCATTATTTGCTTATGATTTAAGTGTTTCCCAAAAAAGAAAAATAAAAAAGAATCAATTAAAAATCACAGAGACTTTGGTAAGGTGATCGGTTATAAGATAAACACCAAAATCAATGGTTTTCCTGAATGTTAAGGGAGAAGGCTTCTCCTCCTCCCTCTTCTCCTTCTCTTTCTCTTTCTTCTTCTTCTTCTTCTTTCTCCTTACCCTGTCTTATGGTGCTGAAGGGAGAAGCCTTCTTTTCCGTATAGAGGGACTTCCATTAGAATAAGACTCCTGGCCTCTCTCCACTCTAAGGGAAGATGAGTGAATTTGGAAAAAGTAGACAAGAATAGATGCTTCTGAGTTCTCTTTTTGGATTCGGCTGACTGCAGAGAGCAAATATTTCCATGTGCTCTCACTATGGGGTAAGTGAACCTGTTTCAGAGACAGAGTGATACTATTGTCCTGCACCACCCGTCACTATAGAAATAAATCTACTCAAATCAGGGAGAAATATAGCAAGCCCACTTAGCTACAGATCAAAAGCTACTTTTTCCAGTCAGCTTCATCAAAAATTAAGGTAGTATTTTTGTCTTATATCTCTTTCCTGTGTCTATGCCCCAGTTTGTTCCAAACTTAGAATAGGGAGGGAGGTATTACTTATAGAGACCTCCAAATACAACACTAAATATCAGTTATTTCCGTTTAGGAAGTGTGATGGAAAAAAAAGCATATTCACATTAGCAATGAATACTGTAAAGTATATACTAGGCATAAGCTTAACAAGAAATGTCAAGGTCCATGGAAAGAAAACTATAAAACCTGACTGAAGGAGATAAAAGAAGATCTTAATAATTGGAAAAATATAACAAATCCCTGGGCAGGAAGTCTCAACAGTGCAAAGATGCCATATCTCCCCAACTCACTTTATAAATTTAGTAAAATTCAGATCAAGGAACCAATATGATCTGAGGGGTGAGGTGAGATGGAACAGGAAGAAATTATTTTAAAATTTACCTTGATTGGCCCGAGTGTGTTGGCTCACGCCTATAAGCCCAGTACTTTAGGAGGCCAAGGTGGGAGGATTGTTTGGGGCTAGGAGTTTGAGAATAGACTGGGCAACATAGTGAGACCCTGTCTCTAAAAAAATTTTTTTTTAATGAGCCAGGTATGGTGGTGTGTGCCTGTGGTCCCAGCTACTTGGGAGGCTGTGGTGGGAGGATTACTGGAACCCAGGAATTTGAGGCTGCAGTAGGCTATAATCATGCCACTGCACTCCAGCTTAGGCAACAGAGCAAGACCTTATCTCAAAAACAAACGAACGAACAAACAAAAAAGAAGAAACTTATCTTGATAAATAAGTATGAGGAAATACCCATGAAATTTTTGAAATGGAAGAATAATGATAAAATGCTGCCCTAACAAATATGAAAATGTAATGTAAACTTCAGAAGAAACTATGGGCCACTAGTGTAAGAATATACACTTTTATCATATATTAAGTTCTGTTTACAATGCTTTGTTTTTATCCATTGATCTATTTGTGTGTGTGTGTGTATTTTACTTTAAGTTCTGTGATACATGTGCAGAACATGAAGGCTTGCTATACAGGTATACATGTGCCATGGTGGTTCACAGTATACTAGACTTTAAGCCCCACTTGCGTTAGTCATTTATCCTAATGCTCTCCCTCCCCTTACCTCCCACACCCCAACAGGCCCCAGTGTGTGATGTTCCTCTCCCTGTGTCCATGTGTTCTCATTGTTCAACTCCCACTTATGATTGAGAACATGTGGTGCTTGGTTTTCTGTTCCTGTGTTAGTTTGCTGAGAATGTGTATATTTTAAAATAACTATTCCTATAAAAACAAGTATATCCATTGTATATTATAGTATCTATTGTATGTAATAGGAATAGCCATTTTAATCTATTGAGCTATTTGTATATACGTATAGAAATAAGATATACAAATTTGTATATTTCCATACACCCTACTCCAAACCATATTATATGGCCTAGACCACTCTAGTAATTTCCTTACTGGTCTCCTGGCTTTGCCCTACCCAAACAATGGAAAATAGCAACTAGAGCAATCATTAACAAATAATAATAGGTCAGGTGTGGCGGCTTATACCTATAATCCCAGCATTTGGAGAATGCTGAAGCAGGAAGATCACTTGAGGCCAGGAGTTCAAGATCAATAAGCATAGTGAGACTCCATCTCCACAAAAAATAATAAATTAGCCAGGCATGGTGGCGTGCACCTATAGTCCCAGTTACTTGGGAAGCTGAGGCAGGAGGATCACTTAAGTCCAGTAATTTGAGGCTATGGTGAGCTATGATTGTACCACTGCATTCCAGCCTGGATGACAGAGAGACCCTGTCTCTAAAAAAATAAATAAATACTTTCTTGAAATAAAAAAAAAATAAAGGCTGGGTGCAGTAGCTCACATCTGTAATCCTTGCATTTTGGGAGGCCAAGATAGGAGGATCACTTGAGCCTAGGAGTTGAGACCAGCCTGGGCAACATGATGAAACTCCATCTCTATGAAAAATAACAAAAATTAGCCTTGCATGGTGCAGCACACCTGTAGTTCCAGCTACTCGGGAGGCTGAGGTAGGAGGATTGCTTGGGCCTGGGAGGTTAATGCTACAGTGATCCGTGATCATGCCGCTGTACTCCAGCCTAGGCAATAGAGTGAGACCCTATCTCAATAAATAAATAAATAGTAAATAAAATAAATAAATAATAAAAATGCAGCAGGTGCTCCCTTGCTTAAAGCCCTCCAGTGACTTTCCATAAAATAAAATGATATTTAAATGCTCCAGCACAGCCTTCAAGGACCCATGCTATATGAACTCAGCTTCCCCTCCATCCTCCTCTCAGCCATTCTAACCACACTGGCTTCCTTGTAGATCCCTAAACATCAAAGCTCTTTCTTCCCCAGGTGACCCTGCCTACAGCACTCTTTTCAGTCTTGTAGGGTCTGGACTCTTCTCATCCTTGAGCTCTCAGTTCAAATGTCACCCTCTTGAAGGCCTTCACGGGTCATCTATCTAAGTAGGTCCCTGTTATTTCCATACCCCACTAATTCATTTCCTGCTTATCACTCGTCACAATTTTTAACTCTACACTATTTGTTAACCTATTCAACTGTCAGTCTTCCCAGCATACAAAAAGCTCCACCCAGACAGGAGACATATCTATTCTGTTCACTAAGCATAAATGTGCTACACATACTAGCCCCTCAATAAACATTTTCTAGATAGATGTGTCAACATTTAATATGTGCGTACCCTTTGTCCATATCTAATAATTTATCCACAATAAATAATCAGACAAGTGCAACAGATGTATATTCAAGGATAATTATTTCAGCATTGCTTATGATGAGAAAATATTGGACATAGCCTAAATGTCTAGCAATAGATTGAGTCATTAAAAAAAGCTGTACTGACATAGAAATATATCATGGTATTTTGTTAAGTAAAAAAGCGGTTCTAGAACAGAATGCATTTATTATATGAGTCCATCAATTTTATATGTATTTGTGATTATTTATATGTATTCACATATGCATAAAATACTTGAAAAAATATATACCCAATGTTAACTGTTTAACAGTGGCTTTGTCTTGGGAATGATTTACACAGAGACTATCATTTTTTATTTTAGCATATTTGCATCACTGAGGAATATGGATAAAAATAACAGAAAACCCAACCAACAGTAGCTTGAAGAGTAGACGTTTATTTTACTGGCCAGTAATCGTCTTCAGTCTTCTTGTTATGAAAGAATGAAGCCATTAAGAATACGTGTCCATCCACACTTCTTTGACATCCTCAGCTTGATGTCTTTTCTGCTCATGCTTGTTGCCTCATGGGTGCAGGATTGCTCCCCTAGCTTCAGATGTCATGGCCTGGCAGCAAAAACTTTCTCAGAAACTCCCCACCAGGCCTGCTTAGATACCATTGGCTAGAAATGGGTCACATTGCACCTCCTCACTGCAAGGGAGGATGAGAAATTGGCTTTGTCAATGGCAGTCACTTCCTGAAACTGGCCATATTTCCAGGCCAATTAAAAAAAAAAATCACTGTTTCATTATCAAGGAAGAAAGCAATTAAGTTTTTAAGAAAATTAATAATGAACTATATGACCTTTATGATCGGGGAAAAAATGTCAGTACATTTCATCCATGATGAGATCCCAGAAAGTGTTCAATGCCACAAATAGTACTTGTTCTGAAAGAGATGGGTTAAATGTGGAGAGCCGTGTGAAGCAGGTCTTCACGCTTACCAGACCTCACCTGCACAGGTCCAGGGCCAACTCGGGCAGCTTCCTGCAGCTCAGATCCCCACCACTCACTTCTTTCCTCTTTGGCCCTCTTTATAAGGGCTCTCTCAATTATAATAATAAATACATCATTACTCCTAGGGCTGTTTTCTGGTATTGATCTGTGGGAACTAGAGTGGATTGATTCTGCCTTAAAAGAGTGAGAGTAAAATCTCATCAGTTATGAGTCTTGCTGGCTAAACAGAACTTTTCCCTGATCTGCACAGTTTTTGACCTGATCTGTGCTCTCAAATGGGATGCAGATGCTGGTAGGAGCAGAAAGCAGGCAGGTGGGATTAGCATGTTTGTGGGACAGGTGTGTAAATGTGGCAGGCTCTCTTTCACAAGACTTTGGGTGGATGTGAGAAATAAACGGAGGATACCCACAAACAGTGTTGTTGAAATGAAGAGGCCGTAAACACACACCGACCTGCTTTTATGACACTGAGGCCCCACAGAATAACGGATCCAACTTGTGATTGTTTCAACACCTTCCCTAATAGAGAGGGCCTTTGTGCCGCAGAGAGCTGGTACAAAAGCGACTTCCCTTTCTTTAGATTGTAAGCTTCACAGGGGCAGGCACTTGAGGAGCCTTGTCTCTTTTATTTACCACCGTAGGACTTAGCAGGCACTCGACAAATAATTCTTGAATGAATGTCAGTCCTTATCCGCAACTGTTAGAAATCATGATCTTTGCCATTCACAGGGTATTTCTTCTGTGTCAGGCACTGGGCTAGGTCCTTCTGCCTAAACTATTTCACTCAATAACCAACATCAATCCTGTAAAGCAGGGAGTATGATTGCTGTATTATAACTACAAAAACTAGGGCTCAGAGAGATAAAGTGGCTTTCTTAAGTTACATCATGGAAAATAGGAGTTGGAGGTGTTAGACTCTAAAGTCGATGCTTGGCACTTCACTCTACAAAACTCTTTTTTTGTTTGTTTGTTTTTTTGTGTTTTTTGTTGTTGTTGTTGTTGTTGTTGTTTTTTGAGACAGGATCTCACTCTGCTGCCCATACTGAAGTGCAGCGGTGCAATCCTAGCTCAATGCAGCCTTGAACTCCTGACTAATTTTTAGATTTTTTTTTTTTTTATAAAGGCAGAGATCTTGCCATGTTACCCAGGCTAGTCTTGAGCTCCTGGCCTCGAGCGATCCTACCCTGTCAGCCTCCCAAAGCACTGGGATTGCAGGCGTGAGCCACTGCACCTGTCCTACAAAACTCTGGAGCAGGATTTCCAGAGTCCTGAAGCACATTGTGTTGGATAGAGCCCTGATTCTCGGGACAATGGCTGTTTCTTCACTCTCTCACTGGGAGTCCAGGCCAAGCTTCTGAATTTAGAGAGACAAACAGAGTCAGTTTTGCCCTCAAGATGTTCACAGGCTTTAGGGAGATTCAAATGTTGTTCAGTCATCATTTCGTTTTCCATAAAAGAAATGCTCTCAAACCCAGTTATGCATAAAACAGAATTCATGGAACAAACTGGCATTCTCTCATGGAAGCAGTCTGGTATGGCAAGCACATTTGCAGGCCTCTTCCAGGGTTATGCTTCCTCCTGTTTCCCCTTCTCCCTGTGTCTGCCTTTGTGTTTTGCCCTTTCTAACACACCACTTTTCTCTTCTTCTCCTCTCTGTCCACAGTCTAACAATTGCTGCCATGATGGTGTTCTCAGCCCACAGTCTATGTCACATCAGTCCCAGTGGCCTGCAGACTCTGACAAGGCATCACTAAGCTCCAATTCCAGACTTATGGAGAGATGATCTGACAGACCCAGTAAAGGTCAGAACTACCCCAGACCCAATAAACTGAGACAGACAGCAGGGTCCCATCACATCTATGTGCCCACTTTCCTGCACCAGGCAAACCTCAGGAAGGTTAGGGCCTCAGGTGTACTCAGGAATAACTGAAACCAGAAGCCCAGAGCTTCCTTTATCTCAGCTTCATTCTCTGATCACAGACCTTCTCCTTCCACACGGCAGAATCAGACTGCTGATAGTTTTATATCCTCTTATTGCTTCTACCATTGAATAAGAATTGGCTGTCTAAGATTCACTTTAAAAATCCTGGGAAAAGATTCCAATGGGCCTAGCTATGACCAGGTGACCACTCTGGCCCGATCAAGGCCATTTAGAGGGACAGGATCATTAAAGAACACAGCTGCTCCTGCAGAAAGAACAGGTTGCCAGGAAAATAGGTGGTCCTGGGAAAATCAATTCATGTATTGACCCAAAGCTGTGTTATGATTCTGTTTGCTTATCTTCTCTACTAGCCCCTAACCCCACCTCAGTTGGTTCTGGAACTCAGGGAGCATGGCTGTGCCATCTCTAGCTCGCCCCATCCCAAGCTCATCCCATCCCACAATTAGCGTCCAAACCCTCCGGTTTTATCTTCCAAGGCTTCCTCACATTCACACCCATTCCAGGAAGCTTTCTGTTTTTTTAAATAAGTCAAAAGCATATGTTCTTTCAGACTATTTCTCTGCCAAGTCTTTTTTTGTTTGTTTGTTTTGTTTTTGTTTTTGGTCTTAACTATTTTTTGTTAATAGACTTTATTTTTTAGAGCAGTTTGAGGTTTGCAGCAATGTTGAGCAGAAAGTACAAAGGGTTGCCACCCTTGCCACCCTACTGCCCCCTTGTGCCTCCCCCACTATCAACATCCCCCACCAGAGTGGTACATTTGTTACAACGGATGAACCTACATTAAAACAGCATCATCACCCAAACTCCATAGTTTACATTAGGGCTCGCTCTTGTGGTATACATTATATGGGTCTGAACAAATGTATAATGACATATGTCCACCACTGGAGTATCACACAGAATACTTTCACTGCCCTAAAATCCTGTATTCTGCCTGTTCATTCCTCTCTCCCTCCTGACCCTTGGCAGCCACTGACCTTTTTACTGTCTTCACCGTTTTGCCTTTCCCAGAATATCATCTAGTTGGAATCATACTGTTACAGTGGGTAGCTGGTCAGGCATGAGCAGGGCAGGAGAGGGCTCCCCCCACTCGCCCACATACATACAGCAGGAATGTCAGCGACCATCAGGTGATGGTCAGGTGGTTGTTGACTGTCTCTCTAAAAAGATATTTGGTAACATCCGTTGCTAGGGAAAGGTAGTCTTCTAATAGTCAGAGAACACCTGAAACTGGTGATCAGTACCTTCCCAATAAGATCTCAGGAGTTGGGCGAGTGGGCTCAAGCATAAGCATTGAGAGGCAAAATGGCAGAGTTTAACTGGTATATGATCTTCCTCTAGGAATGCTAGACTGGTATGGGAGGAATGCCTCAAGTGAGCATAAGTACGACTCCAGTAAACACAGGGCGCAAGCTCCGCTCCCTCATCCACACTAGCAGGCCACTGTGCATGAGGACAGCCCACCCCAAGGGAAGAATCAGGGGATAAGGGAAGCAAGACCCTGAAAGTACGCACACATATAAAACCCCAAGTCAAAAGGTCAAACCGCACACTTGATCTCTGAAGTCGCCTGCTTGGCCCTCTTCCACGTGTACTTTACTTCCTTTCATTCCTGTTCTAAGGCTCTCTAATAAACTTTCACTCCTGCTCTAAAACTTGCCTCCGTCTCTCCTTCTGCCTTCTGCCCCTCAGTCGAGTTCTTTCTTCTGAGGAGGCAAGAATTGAGGTTGCTGCAGACCTGTACAGATATGGATTCAATGCCGGCAACAATACGTTATGTAGCCTTTTCACATTGCCTTCTTTCACTTAGCGATATGCATTTAAGTTTCCTCCATGTCTTTTCATGGCTTGATAGCTCATTTCTTTTTAGGGCTGAACAATAATCTATTGATTGGATGTGTCACAGTTTATTCATTCACTGACTGAAGGGCTTCTTGATTGTTTCCAAGTTTTGGCAACTATGAACAAAGCTGCTATAAACAGCAGGTGGAGATTTTTGTGTGGACATGTTTTCAGCTCCTTTGAGTAAATACCAAGGAGCCTGATTGCTAGATTGTATGCCAAGAGTAGGTCTAGTTTTGCAAGAAACTGCTAAACCATCTTCCAAGGTAGCTGTACCATTTTGCATTCCCACTAGCAATGAATGAGAATTCCTGTTGCTCTACATCCTCATCAGCATTTGCTATTGTCGGTGTTCCAAATTTTGGTCATTCCAATAGCTGCAGAGTGGTATCTCACTGTTGTTTCAATCTGCATTTCTCTACTGACATATGATGTAAAGTATATTTCCATATGCTTATGCTATCATCTTCTTTGGTGAGGTGTCTGTTAAGGTCTTTGGCCCATTTCTAAATCAGTTTTTTTCTTATTGTTGAGTTTTAAGAGCTCTTTACATATTTTGAATAATAGTCCTTTATCAGTTATATCTTTTGCAAATATTTTCTCCCAGTCTGTGGCTTGTCTTCTTATTCTCTTGATGCCATAGATTTTTAGTAGTGAAATGTAAAAACTCAAAGCTACAAAATTAAGCTTTTGTTTTGCTGTTTATTTTTTGTTTTTGTTTTGTATCACTTCTTGCTTGAGATATGAAGCCTAACCTTTTTTTGTTTTTTTGCAATGGAGTTTCACTCTTGTTGCCCAGGCTGGAGTGCAAGGCTACAATCTCGGCTCAGTACAACCTCTGTCTTCCAGGTTCAAGTGATTCTCTTGCCTCAGCCTCCTGAGTAGCTGGGATTACAGGCACCCACCACCACGCCCGGCTAATTTTTTGTATTTTTAATGGATACAGGGTTCCACCATGTTGGCGAGGCTGGTCTTCAACTCCTGACCTCAGGTGATCCACCTGCCTTGGCCTCCCAAAGTGCTGGGATTACAGGTGTGAGCCACCACACTCAACTGAAGCCTAACTTTTAAAGAGGGATGAGAACCAGGTTAAGGTGCTAGAAGGAACTGCCAAGGAGAAAACACTCTTTCAAAATACTTACCCACAACACAGGTATTATAGCATAGTGCGAGGTCATTTCCCAAAGGTGTCGATACATACAGTCAAAGTGCTGTGGGAAAAGTAAGAATAGAAACATTCACTTTTCCAGGAACAAGCTACAGAGAAAAATAAGGTATGAGCCAGTCCTTGAGAAACGAGGGGCAGTCAGTAGGCAGACAAGCCAGGAAAGCTGTCCACATGTGCAGGGCACAGAAGAGTGAGAGGTTTGCTGGGGCCAGTATGAAGGGTGCGCAGCTGGGAGGGGAAGGCATGAGGCTTGAGTGGAGGACCACGCCCAGTTGGAAGGATCTAGTGTCCCAGGCTGAGGGCCAGTGGGAGCCACATCTCACATAACCTCATCCAAAAATTCTTTTACAACCACTTATGCTAGTGATTCTCAAATTGATGCCTTTAGCCTGGTCCTCTTCCCTGAACCCCGAACATGTATATCCAGCAGCCTACATGACATGTCAATTTGAATAGTTCATGGGCATCCCACATCTAGACCTCAGCTCTGGTCATCTCTTTCAAACCTTCTCCTCCCTTGGTCTTCCCCATCCCACCCATCAGGAGCTCCATGTTTCCAGTTGCTCAGCCAATAACCTGGGTGCCATCTTTGCCTCCTCTTTTTCTCTTGTGCCTCACCTCCAAGCTGTCAGCCTCAAGGCTTAGGACAGTAAAAGAGGTGCCTCTACTGAGCACCAAACTTATTTTTAGCTGTGTGGAAGAAGAGCAGGCATGTTCCTTGTGACAGATACATACACATTGGCCAAGCAGAAGTGGTGGGGCAGGGGCCCAGGAAGGAGACGCTTCAGGCAGGAAGGTCATGTGCAAAGGGCACAAAAATATAAGAAAGAGGTCTTGTGTGGGGATGGCAAGGAGGCCAGTCTGACTGCAGGCATGGGGACTCAAGGGGACCTGGTGAAGGAAGGCTCCAGAAGTGAATGAAGTCTGGCCAGCTCCTGCAGGTCCTGACAGATTCTTAGGTCTCCTAGCTTACCCTTCGAGGTCCTCCATAGCCTCTCACTAAGCACCCAGGTCTGTGCCTAATCTTCCTGTCTTCACCCAGGCTTCTGCCCATTGCCCATGTGGCCACCCTTGACTCTCAGAATCACAGTTCCTAGACCACTGTGTTTGGTTTTGGCTTTTGGCTCCTGTTGCACACCCAGCCCTATAGCCTCCAAGCACGAGTTCACAGACCAGCACTTGTCAATGAGATGGAAATGCAAGTAGGGAAATGAGAAATGGGGACAATGTGGCATGATGGAAACAGAATTGCATTTCTGTCTGTGTGTTGCCACAATGCATGAAAATGGCCAGACATGTTGAATATAAGTGGATGTTTGGAATACTCTGGCTTAAAACTGAAGCTACACAGTATACACAGAATTCACTTTGGGGGCATGAAGGGGAAAGACACCACAAATAGGTAAGCAGTTATTAACATAAGAGGCCTATATGGCTACCAATTGAGAGGGACACGAGGTGAATATTAAGATGCCCCAGTAAAAGAAGCCAAAATGATTTTATTTCATTTATTTTTTACTTTAGAGACAGGGTCTTGCTATGTTGCCCAGGCTGGAGTGCAGTGGCTATTCACAGACACAATAATCACACATTGCATCCTGGAACTCCTGACCTCAAGTGATCTTCCTGTCTCAGCCTCCTGAGTAGCTGGAACTATAGGTGCATGCCACTGTGCTTGGCTGACAAACTGATTTTAAGTGTAACTCCCAAATTGAAAGCTTTTAGGGTGATTCTTTGAATGAAAGGTGGTAATTTATCATCAAGCAGCTTCTCACACAGGCAACTCCATGTGTTTCTACAGTGGGTCATGGCACAGATTCACTTATTTAATGATGATAAAAGATTCTCAGGGGCAATTCCAGAAGGCCAACTAATGTATAGTACCTGTGAATATCTGGTGAGTGTGTGGTACATGTGCACATGTGTGTGATATGTGTAAATTTGTCAAATATCTTTTCAGTGAAAAGTGTATTATTTTCTTTCCTTTTCTTTTTTCTTTTTTTTTTTTTTAATGGATGGGATCTTGCTATGTTGCCCAGGTTGGTCTTGAACTCCTGGGCTCAAGTGATCCTCCACCTCCACCTCCCAAAGTGCTGGGATTACAGGCATGGGCCATTGTGCCCGGCTGGAATGTTTTTGATTGTGTTATTATTTCCTTCCAACTGATAAATATTAAGATGGACTTTATTTTATGAAATTGTGGTGACAGCATAGGTACTTATGAGACAGACTAACTCTTTGTTGGCTTCTCTGTAGGCAACTCTTTGTTGGTTTCCAAATTGTTTTTGGAATTTTCCAGTCCATGAAATCCCAAGGGCTGAGAATCAGGGCCTCCCTGATTAAACATCTGGCTTTGAACGCTTTACTACGTCTTTGACCTGAATGTCCCTTTAGAACACAACTTTCAGCATTTGCTTTTTTGTTCCAGGAGGTAAAATTTACCTGGCACATAAGACCACAAATGACAAACCCAAAGGGGAAGGAGTTAGGATGTCATTTCAGAGCCTGATGTGGCTGAAACTCCCACTACTGATGATTTAAATTTCTTACACAGAAACCAGAATGCCAATTAAAATATAATCAGAGTACATTGCCATCTGTGGTAGATGTTCCGGGGCCCTGGAGCATATTGGTGTGCTCCTTCATGTTTCCCAGCCTCCCTTGCAGTTAGGTTGGCCATGTGACTGGTTCTGGTCAATGGAGATGTGAGCAGAAGTGCTGTGTATTAATCCCAGGCTACAGTAGTTAAGTACCTCGTGGGATTCCCCATTCTCTCTTCCCTTTCTACCTGCCCTCAGGTAGATAACCTCAGAGTAACCTTGAAGCTACAAGGTGATGGAGCCACAAGATGGAGGCAGCCTGGGCTCCTGGGTTACCATTCAGAAGAAACCTTCCAGAAACCTGGTAGACTGTGGTGTAGCAGAGAAATAAATGTCTATTGAAGCATACCACGGAGATTCTAGGGTTTATTTGTTACTGTAGCATGGCCTATCCTATTCTGACTGATATACCACTCACTAAAAATGCCCACTGGTGCCTTCCCATTGCATTTAGAAGAAAACGTAGAATCTTTTCTGTGGTCTACAAAGCACTCCATGATGTGGCCCCTGCCTACCTCTCAGGCACCCCCTCCTGTCCACGGCTCCCACATCCACCCTGTTCCAGCCACATTGGCCCTTGAAGGAGGCTCAAACACACCAAGCTCACTCCCCCAGTGGCATCTGCATTCTGCCTGGAGTGGTCTGCTTCCAGATCATATTTCCTCTTAACATTCACCTCAACCTAAATGCCATCTCCTCAGAGCAACCTTCCCTGGTCACCTAAAAGTTGAAAAGCCCCGTTTGTCATTCTATACCACCAAGTTTTACTTTAATCTCGACGCCTCACCACCTGGTGTTTTTGTTTATTTCCCGTCTTTCCAATGTTTCTGTCTTATTTGCCATTGAATCCCCAGTGCTTAGTAAAGAGCCCAGGGCACACAAGAGCTAATAAATGTTTGTTGAGTGAGTGGATGTGATGTGATTTGGATCTCTGCCTCCAACAAATCTCATATCAAATTGTAACCCTCAGCATTGGAGTGGGGGTCTGATGGGAGGTGATTGGATCATGGGGGTGGATTTCTCATGAATGGTTTAGTGTCATCCCCTTGTGGTACTGTCCTCATGATAGTCAGTGAGTTCTCATGAGATCTGGTCATTTAAAAGTGTGTAGCACCTCTCCCCTCTCTCTCTCTTCCTGCTCTAGCCATGTGACATGCCTGCTCCCCTTTCGCCTTCTGCCATAATTGTAAATTTCCTGAGGCCTTCCCAGAAGCCGAGCAGATACCAACATCGTGCTTTCTGTACAGCCTGTGGAACTGTGAGTCAATTAAACTTCTTCTCTTTATAAATTACCCAGTCTCAGGTTTTTCTTTTTCTTTCTTTCTTTTTTTCTTTGAGATGGAGTCTCACTGTGTGACCCAGGCTGGAGTGCAATGGTGCAATCTCAGCTCACCGCAACCTCCGCCTCCCGGGTTCAAGCAATTCTCCTGCTTCAGCCTTCTGAGTAGCTGAGATTACAGGCACCAGCCATCATGTCCGGCTAATTTTTGTAGAGATGGGGGTTTCACCATGTTGGCCAGGCTGGTCTTGAACTCCTGACCTCAGGTGATCCGTCCGCCTCGGCCTCCCAAAGTGCTGGGATTACAGGCATGAGCCACCGTACCTGGCCTTCAGGTTTTTCTTTACAACAATGAAATAATGGCCTAATACAGGATGGATGAACAAATGATGCAGCTCCGTGTTTCCTTGCATCTGCTGAGGAGTTAACTGTGCCCTGTAAGCATTAGGACACTGTGCCTATTATCTATTTTTGTGGGACCAGCCTTCTTAAAACAGTGGCTTACAATAAGCAATTGTTTTTCTTACAATAAGAATTGTTTTCTTTGCTTACAAACCTGGGAGTTGGTTGGGTTCTACTAGGCAGTTCTCAACTGGGGTTTCTCATGAAGTTGTATTCAGACAGCGATTGCGGCCCAGGTCATTCTGAAGACCTATTCACTCCTATGTCTGGCTCCTGGTCTGGGAAAACTCAAACATCTGGGATTATACCACTGTCCAGCTGTGTGACTTTAGGCAAGCTACTCAATCTCTTTAAGCCCCAGACCTTTATATGTAAAATAGAAGCAGGAATGACAATAGCACCTATCACTTATTGGGCATCAATCCTGTTCCAGACACCATGTATGTTAAACTCTTGGCACCCCTGTCTACACAAGCTTTATAACAACCTATTTGGGGGCCAGGTGCAGGCTTACGCCTGTAATCCCAGCACTTTGGGAGGCCAATGTGGGCGGATAACTTGAGATCAGGAGCTCGAGACCAGCCTGGTCAATGTGGTAAAACTCCATCTCTACTGAAAATACAAAAAAAAAAATTAGCCAGGGACAGTGTCAGGTGCTGGTGGTCCCAGCTACTCAGAAGGCTGAGGCAGGAGAATCGCTTGAGTCCGGGAGGCAGAGGTTGCAGTGAGCCAAGTGAACCCAGATCACACCACTATACTCCATCCAGCCTGGGTGACAGAGCAAGACTCTGCCTAAGAAAACCCACAAAACCTATTATGTAGATATTCTTATTGTAGGACCTACTCATTTTATACACAAAGAAACTGGGGTTCAGAGAAGTTACGTATCTTGCTCAAAGTCACGTAGCTAATTATGTCAGGGACTTCTAACTAATGCAGTGCACTGAGCCAATGTCTCAGTCCATTCAGGCTGCTGTAACAAGATCCCTCAGACAGGGTAATTTACAACAAAAGACATTTATTTCTTACAGTTCCAGAGACCAGGAAGTCCTAGATCAAGGTGCCGGCAGATTCAGTTTCCGGTGAGGGCTCTCTGCTCCATAGGTGGCTCTTTGCTGTGTGTTCACATGGTAGAAGGGAATGGCAGCTCTCTGGTGCCTCTTTTATAAGGGCACTAACCCCAGTCACAGGATGCAGCCCTCGTGACCTAATTACCTCCCAAAGGCCCCACCTTCTAATATCATTGCCTTGGTGGTCAGGTTTCAACATATGAATTTGAGGAGGACACATTCAGGCCATAACTGCCAGTATGGGAAATTCCCCCTCTTGCTCTATGTACATTATAATTCTCGACAAAATATAAACAAAAAATATAAATGCATGATTGAGTTCATAGCCAAGGGAAAGGAAGCCCCAGGGACCAGAAAAGGAGGAAATTCAGAGTTGGGACAGTGAGTAGAATGTAAGGTTGAGGGGCTTGCTGGGGTGAGGGAGAGTGTTGGGAGCCTTGGGCCCTGTGAATGCAATGGGCTGGAACAGAGCTATGTGCATAGAGCCAGGAGCCACAGAGGAAGAGGGACAGAACAACTCTGCCCAGGGCTCCCACTGTCTTCCCAATGAGCAGCCAGTGGCCTGAGACCATTAGTGGAGCGAGGCATCCAAGTGGCACAGCTAAGTCAGGCCTGGAGCAGGGATTTGACCTCACTGCTCCATAACTGGCCTGCATGCTGATAATCAGGCATTGTCAATGTATTTAAACATTCAACTAAAATAACATCTCTAGACACCTCTCTAGCTCTATCCTTTCTAGTTAGTATCCACTCTAAAAATCTGTTAGAACTGACAAAAGATCAGAAGAAAAAGGAAACTTTGGAAATTAAGCAGAACATTTGTAAATCAACGACGGGTCAAAGCCAAAAGTGCAGGGGCCATTGGAATGCTTGGGTTGGAAAACGCCCCTTGTCATGGGGCCCAAAGCCTTGATATCATGGAAATTAGACAGTACCATGCTTACAAATAAACAAGCACAGCAGCTCTACCTATCAAAACTTGTGGGGAAAAATTTTGCCTGCTGGTCTGCAAAGGAGGCAAAAAGTCTTGCCAATCTCTTGGGCCAGGAATGGAAAAAACAAATGGGAGTCCAGGGCAACAGCATGCCCCAGTGTAAAGCCTGGAGCCACTGGCATTTACCCTGCAAAATTAGTAAGCAATCTCACCTGGGACCGGAGGAAAATCTCGGATCCCCATGAAGGCAAGCTTCAAACAGCTCTATAGACACAACCCAGGGCTCACGGGGAACCCAGGGAAGACAGACCCTGCTTAGTGTGAGTTAATAGACAAAAATTACAGTCTGGGCATGGTGGCTCACGCCTGTAATCCCCGCACTTTGGGAGGTCGAGGCGGGTGGATCACTTGAGGTCGGGAGTTCAAGACCAGACTGGCCAATGTGGTGAAACCCTGTCTCTACTAAAAAATACAAAAATCAGCTGGGCGTAGTGGCGGGGGCCTGAAATCCCAGCTACTGGGGAGGCTGAGGTAGGAGAATTGCTTGAACCCAGGAGGCAGAGGTTGTGGTGAGCTAAGATCATGCCATTGCATTCCAGCCTGGGCGACCAGAGCGAAACTCCATCTCAAAAAAAAAAAAAAAAATTACAGAGCACACAAAGAAACAAGCCACCAAGAGAAAGACCCAGTGGGTACAACCAAGGGGATAATTTGCACCCCAAGACTTGGAGATGAAAGAACAACCTGAAAGAGCTAAGCATTTAAGCCCATTGGATGAAATAAAAGGAGAGATGCAAACAACGGGAGAAGAGGAGAGGAAGGAAAAATTGCAGGCTAGCATTTGGCAGAGCTGGGACTCAAAGTCAAGTTCACAGCTGAGCCAAACCAATGCCGGGACTGTGTCTATGGGTGCGGAGGAGAGTAGATGAATGGGAGAACCTGTGTCCCGACCAACCCCTCCCTGTTTGCTTCCCCAGGAAAGGTCTGTTCCCTGGCTCAGGAGCCACCAGTATCCCTGTCACTTATTTGCCATCGGTTTTCCAAGAAGAATTGATCAAAATGATCAGCCTCATTTATCACATGGCTGATGGGTGTGGTGGGGGAAAAGTGTTAGCTATCATCCTTGAGGGTTTTTTTTTTTTCTTTTTTTTTTGAGATGGAGTCTCACTCTGTTGCCGAAGCTGGAGTGCAGTGTCACCATCTCAGCTCACCGCAACCTTTGCCTCCCGGGTTCAAGCGATTCTCATGCCTCAGCCTCCCGAGTAGCTGCGATTACAGCCACCAGACCTGGCTAATTTTTGTATTTTTAGTAGAGACAGGCTTTTGCCATGTTGGCCAGGCTGGTTTCAAACTCCTAACCTCAGGTGATCCCTCTGCCTTGGCCTCCTGAAGTGCTGGGATTATAGGCATGAGCCACTGCACCTGGTCAGATTTTTTTAAAATTTAATTTTGAGTTGGGATCTCACTCTGTCGCCCAGGCTGGGGTGCAGTGATATGATCATAGCTTGCTGCAGCCTCAACCTCTGGGCTCAAGCAATCCTCCCACCTCAGCCTGCTGAATAGCTGGGACTACAGGCATGCTCCACCACACCCGGCTAATTTTCTTTCTTTCTTTCTTTTTTTTTTTTTGAGACAGAGTCTTGCTCTGCCGCCCAGGCTGGAGTGCAGTGGCCGGCTCTCAGCTCACTGCAAGCTCCGCCTCCCGGATTCACGCCGTTCTCCTGTCTCAGCCTCCCGAGTAGCTGGGACTACAGGCGCCCGCCTCGTCGCCCGGCTAGTTTTTGTATTTTTTAGTAGAGACCGGGTTTCACCATATTAGCCAGGATGGTCTCGATCTCCTGACCTCCTGATCCGCCCGTCTCGGCCTCCCAAAGTGCTGGGATTACAGGCTTGAGCCACCGCGCCCGGCCACACCCGGCTAATTTTCTTATTTTTGTAGAGATAAGGTCTCACTGTATTATCCAGGCTGGCTTCACAGGCATGAGCCACCATGCTTGGTTGTCCTTGGGGGTTTTAACCAGGACCTGGACATAGATTCCACTTCATAGGACAAAGAATATTTTATCATTCAGTTCAATTTTTTCATTCCTTACCTAAGCACCATCCTCTGAATGCTGGGAGCAATTAGACCTCACTGAAATCCTAGGTGCAACAGCCTGACCAAGTCATCGTGTCTCTTTGGGTCTTCGTTTCCCCATTTTTTTTTTTTTTTTTGAGACAGGGTCTCTCTCTGTCTCCCAGGCTGGAGTGCAGTGGTGCAATCATAGTTCACTGCAGCCTCAACATCCTGGGCTCAAGCAATCCTCCTGCCTCAGCCTCCCAAGTAGTTGAGACTATAGGTATGCACCACCAAGCCCAGCTAGTTTTTGTGTTTTTGTAGAAATGGAGTTTTGCCATGTTGGCCAGGCTGGTCTTGAATGCCTGGGTTCAGATGACCCTCTCACCTGGGCCTCCCAAAGTGCTGGGATTACAGGTGTGAGCTACTGTGCCTAGCCTCCTTAGCTCTTTTTTTTTTTTTTTTTTTTTTTTTTTTTTTTGAGACGGAATCTCGCTCTGTCACCCAGGCTGGAGGCTGGATCTCAGCTCACTGCAAGCTCCGCCTCCCGGGTTCACGCCATTCTCCTGCCTCAGCCTCCCGGGTAGCTGGGACTACAGGCGCCGCCACCTCGCCTGGCTAGATTTTTGTAGCTTTTAGTAGAGACGGGGTTTCACCGTGTTAGCCAGGATGGTCTCGATCTCCTGACCTCGTGATCCGCCCGTCTTGGCCTCCCAAAGTGCTGGGATTACAGGCTTGAGCCACCGCGCCTGGCCCGCCTCCTTAGCTCTTAAATGGGAATCATAATTGCCCTCTGCCCCTTGCAGGCTTGTAGGGAGGAACAGAGAAGCTTCCTGTAAAGCCCCCAGCACAGTCTGGGTGGGGTCTTGGCAGTGAGGGCCATACCCACCCAGCAGCCCCAGGCCTCGGGGTGCACAGATTTGTTTCAGCTGCAGGGAAAATGAGTGGAGAGAGAGAAAGAGGTCAGTGTTGGAGGGGTCAGCTGTGTGCTTCCCTGGTCCTGAGACAAAGAAGCCTCTTCATGAAGTCCTCCTCCCAGACCCTTCTGCTTCCTGCGCTGCCCGCCCCGGCCCCCACCAGCAGATTCCCTCAGTCCCACTGTTTTGCTTCTGTATCTGGTTTTGTGACAGTTTTAAAGATGTCAACATGCCACAGAGCTCACACTGGAGCCGGCCCAGCCTCAGCTGCTGTCCTCACCGTCATCCTCAACAGATGTTTAACCCGCTGTTCCTCTGCTTTTGTAAACACTCTGTCTCCTTTCAAATCTCAAATTAATATGATCCTTCCCCTCTCCTTTCAAATCCTGCCTTACAGCCACATGCCCAGGGACAGTTAGATTTCAGATCATAGACAGATACATGATAGGACCCACGTTCACAGGGGCCCAGTCAGGGACAGATCCTATTCTCAGAGGTCCCAGTCTCCCCGACCTATGACATCCTGGATTGCAGGCCAACTTACAGACACAGTCAAGTCCACGCAGAACCATTTCGAGATCTCATAAGCAAAGGCAGCCGAGACCCAGGAGCCCCAGCCCCATAAATTCATAAGGACAGAGTCCTCTATGGTCAGATGCTCAGACAGACAGACACACAGATTCTGACACAGAAACACAGATGTGCAATCACACAGTCACAGGCACCCGGGAACGGCCACACATTCACAGACATTGCTGTGGGCCAAATTGTGTCTCTCTCAAAATTCATGTGTTGAAGTCCTAACCCCTACCCCCTACCTCAGAACGTGCTGTGTTTGGAGGGAGTGCCTTTAAAGAGGTAAAGAAGGTTGAAATGAGGTCACTGGGGTGAGGTCCCTAATCCAACAGGACTGCTGTCCCTAGGAGAAGAGGAGATGTGGACACAGACACATGCAGAGGGAAGAACGTGAAGACACAGGGAGAAGACAGCCATCTCCACGCCGAGTGAGACCTCAGGAAAAACCAACCCTGCTGGCAACTTGATTTGGACTTCCAGCCTCCAGAACTCTGAGGAAATAAATTCCCGTTGTGTAAGCCACAGTCTGTGGTCCTTTGTCATGGCAGCCCTGGCAAACGAATTCAGACATGGAGGCCAAGAGACCCTCAATGTCCCCCAGTGCCACCCCAGACCCCCTACCGCCTCCACAGCCTTGCACAGAGCACTGGAGGCAGCATGGACTCCTGTAGACATGAAGTCCGGGGCTGCATTTGCCACAGCCCCTTCCTCAGCCTGAGTTTGGCCCAATTTCCTGGTGGCACCAAGATACAAGAGGAGATGGCATCTGGGGGCTTCCTCCACTGGGCAGTGGAATTGCGGAAAATGCTGTGATAACAGCTCACACAGCTGAGTTCCGTTTGGAAATCTCAAGGGCTGTTGCAAACACTTCGCAGGTATTCACTCATGCAGCCTTCTCAACAACCTTGGAGGTAGGTGCTGTTACCGAAATCCCCATTCGAGAGATGGCAAAATAGAGGCCAGAGAGGTCAAGTAACTTACCTGAGATCACTCAGCCAGCAAAAGCTGAGCTGGGACTTGAATCGAGGCAACCTGGCTCAAACCTAGCTCTAAACCATGGGACAATTTGCTACCAGGATCAGAGATAGAGCCAGATTACAGAAGAGTTCAAATCCCAGGTCAAGAAGAAAGCAAGTCAAAATGCTTTCCCAGGCTGGGTGTGGTGGCTTATGCATGAAATCCCAGCACTTTGGGAGGCTGAGGTGGGCTTATCACTTGAAGTTAGCAGTTCGAGACCAGACTGGCCAACATAGTGATACCCCATCTCTACTAAAAATACAAAAATTAGCTGGGCATGGTGGTGGGCACTTGCAATCCCAGCTACTTGGGAGGCTGAGGGAGGAGAATCACTTGAACCTGGGAGGCAGAGGTTGCAGTGAGCTGAGATTTTGCCACTGCACTCCAGCCTGGGTAACAGAGCGAGATTCCATTAAAAAAAAAAAAAAAAAAAAAAAAAAAAAAAAAAAGCCTTTAGGTTGGCAACATCATTTGCAGGGCCCAGTTCCAAAACGAAAATGAGTCCCCTGTTCAAAAAGCAGGAGAAAGGTGCCACAAAAAAAATTAAAATAAAAAGTTTTCTTCTTTCCTTAGTGGCCTCTCTCTTGACTTATAATGGTTTCAGTTTGCTATGTAATGTCACTCTAAGTAAAAATAAAAAACACATAATTTCAAATTATTAGTACAAATTTTACTCTGTATTTTACAAAGTCAGTTTTAAATGCAAACATTAGAGCATCTAACTCATGTGCAGAGTCACCTATGTTATACGCGTATTTCCTTTTTTTTTTTTTTTTGAGACGGAGTTTCACTCTTGTTGCCCAGGCTGGAGTGCAATGACGTGATCTCGGCTCACTGCACCCTCTGCCTCCCAGGTTCAAGCGATTATCCTGCCTCAGCCTCCCAAGTAGCTGAGATTACAGGTGCCCGCCACCAATACACGCGTTTCATAGCTCACATCGACATATGACTTTTGTCCTCACAAGAACGCAGAAATACTGCACAACACTCACTCCCTGCTTTTATTCCACTTCTAGGTATACGCACAGTCTCCTAACACTGTCTGCCTCCAGCTTATAGATGAGTATGGAAGGGCTGAAAGGAAAGGAACAATGGTTGCGCTATCTGTACCTTTGCTCCCATTGTGGTTTTTGGCTAAGTGGTTGGCTAATGTAGGGAAGTATCATGGATAGGAAAGGATATGCTAGGGTTGCTTGGTAGTTCACGTTTCTCAAAACACCTTCTTTCTGTTTGAAGCAAGTTCTGGTTGCAGAGGGAGTGTGACCTCTTGGGGCTTTCAGCACCCCACTTAGCCGCAGAAGTAACACGCTTGCCTTCTGATTGCTTTGGAAGTCATGGACTCACAGTCATCATGGGTCCACTGGAATTCTGTGCTCATGGGCATGGAAACCATTGGGAATGGGGAACAGGGGTGTGCATTTTGCATGCTATCTACTCTGTTACTCTGTTCACGGCATGCTCCATTGCCCCTAATATCTTTACTTACAGAACACAGTTCAAAGATAAAATTGCTAAGAATTTCAAAACAGCCACAGTAGAGCATTAAACCAAGCTCAGAGCCCACTGGAGCTTGGGTGTGACTTCACAGGTACCTACTCATGAATCCGGCCCTGCCTGCACTGGCCACATTCCTGCCCTCAAGATAGCCTTAGCGTGCAGCTTTCCCACCCCTGGGCTGCTTCTGGTTCCATGGCCCAGCCGCTCCCTCTCAGAAAGATGGGGGCTCACCTGGGGCTCCATCCTCCACCAAGCGCTTCTCCCACCTGTCCTAGCTCCTCTGCCCTGTGCCAGAGACTGGGCAGTGTCTGGAAGTCCATCCCCTCGGCTGACCTAATTTCAGGATGCTGGGAGCTACAAGGACACATCTTGAGGAGAGCTGGGTGTGTCTTCATCTTCTTCCTATGCCCCAGACTTGCCTAAGTGATCCTGTCTCATAAGTACCATAGCAGGACCCCGTTATCACCTCCAAACCCAGTTCACCCGCCTCACTGCTGCCCCATCACCAATTCCTGAGGCATGGATTTCGTCACTTCAGTGCCCTACCCAGAACCTTTTCCAAGTTTCCTGTTGGTTCTGAGTGGAATTTGCATTCCCCAGCCCTGTGTAGCAAGGTGAACTTTCCTCCTGGAGAAAATAGTCTTCGGAGCATACAAATAGGGTGGGCATTTCATTTGGATCTGGGGGTTGGGGAGGCATTTCCTTTTTCCTCCACGACCAAGACAGTGAGATGGGGACAGAGGATGGGTCTAGGCTCAGAGGATGGTTAGAGTTGGAAACTCCTTCTAAACTGACAGCATGAGGGTGCCTTGGGGAAAATGGCTTGGTGCAGGGAGGTCGGGGGAGATGCTATTGGGAGTCCTAAACCGATTTGGCGTGCCCTTGCTGGCGCAGTAGGACCAGATATCCATACCAAGGTTTGTAGTGGGAGAAAGGAAGGCATTTACTTGCAGGGTGCCAAGCAGGGAGAATTGGGCGGTTTATGTTTAAGACCTGAATTTTTAGATGGCTTATGGGTAATGGGTCCCTGTTCCATTTTATTGTGAGAAGACAGGCTGGCATATGTCCTAAAACAACTGTGTAAATAGAAGCTGGAGCCACCAGGGCTGAGTGTAGCAGAGACTGCTATATGATCACCAAGCCATTTTCCTCTTCCTAGCACCCAGTTAGACTACATTTCCCAGCCTCCTTTGCAGTTAGGTGAAACCATTTCATTCAGTTCTGGCCAATAGAATGTGAGGTATGGTTACTTCTAGGCCTGAAAGGCAAAGCGCCTTGAGGTGACAGAACCATAACATGGAAGGGGCCTGGGCCCCTGAGTGACTGTGTGGAACAGAGCCTCCACCCAACCCTGCATTAACTTGTGAAGTGAGTGAGAGAAAAACTTGTGTTAAAGCACTGAGATGTTGGTGTTGTTATTTACAGCAGTTAGCTTGTCCTGACTAACACACTGTTTCTCCCTCCACTGCACCCTGAAAAATGACTGTCCCCCACCTGTGGTGGGATGTGTGTGCTCCTAGCTCTGCACTATCTTTCTGTCAGTGGGAGGGGGTTCACCAAGCTGCTAGACAGCTTGTTTTTCTCTTTATGAATAATTAATTTTCAATTATACAAGCAGTTCATAAATACTTTCTCCTTTTTGTCTTCTGTAAAAAATACAAAAATATTGATAAAGCTCAAGTCCCCTTTAATTCTTTCCTGTCACTCACTCAACCATAACCACCACCACTGCCACTGTCACCACCACCATCACCACCACCACCACATAAAGTCCTTTCCTGAAGTCTCAGAGATTGCTACTCTTTTTTCCTTTTGAATCGTTGTTTCAAATATTTTTTATGCATCCATATCCATACAACATTAAAAAAATATTTTGGGTGTTTCTGTTTTTCTCGTTCTCTTTGTCTCTACATAAAATTTACTACTCTAAGTATTTTTTGCTTCTTGCTTTATTTACCCAACAATATCTCTCCAGGTGATGTCATAGGTTTACCCCATTCTTTTAAATGGTTGCATAATACTTCATAGTATGGCCATGCTATGGTTTATTCAGCAAATCCCCTGTTGATAGACATTTGGGCTCTGTCCAATTTTTTATTCTTATGGAAAGTACTTCAGTAAAAACCCTCACAGAGGTCTCCTTGTGTACATGTGCAAACATTCTCTCCAGGGGAGATATGGGCAAGTGGATTTCTTGTTCTTCAAAGTGGTGATACGAATTTGCATCATGATCAGCATGATCCAAGAGTCCCCAATTCCACATACTCTCACTAACATTTCATATCAAGCTTTAACTTTTTTTCTTTTTTTTTGCCAATCTGATGAGTGAAATATGGTTCATGGTCACTTAATGTTTTATTTCCTTGATTACTAGTGAAACTGAACATTCTTCAAGTTTATTGGCCATTTGAATTTCCTTTTCTATAAATCGACTTTTTTATCATTTCCTGAGTGTTCTATTGGGCCATTTGTCTTTTTCTTATTGATTTGCTAGAATTCTTTATATATTCTGGATGCTAATCCCTTATCTGTTATATAAATTGCAAATATTTTCTCCCAGGCTATAGCTTGTTTTTAGCTTGTTTATGGTGTCTGCGGTCATTTAGGAGTTTTACATTTTAGCTTAGCGAGGTCTATCAATTGTTTCTTTTATGCTTCTTGCTTTGGGTGGGTCTGTTTTCAGCTGTGACACCGAAAGGCAGAGAAGCCAGCACCCAGGAACACAGGCCCTCCCTCTGGTGGACAGATTGGATTTTCTGCTCCTCTCTGTGAGACAGCCGTAACCTCAACTGACTCCTGCTGGGGATCTCAGATTTAACCTGGTGTGAGAGGCTAAGAAAGATGCTCTTTCTTCTGATAGGAAAATTAACATTGGAATTGTAAAGGTGATTTTATTTGTACCTGCTACAAAGTAAGTTCAGCCAAACATACGGCTTCTATTGCAAGTCCTTGATAATCTGGCCTCTGTTTCTCACTTATTTTTATGTTTTAGAGAGGAGGCCTGTCTCTGTCATCCAGGCTGGAGTGCAATGGTGTGATGCATAGCTCACTGTGGCCTTGAACTCCTGGGATCAAGTGATCTTCCCACCTCAGCCTCCCCAGTAGCTGGGACTATAGGTGCTTGCCACCTCTCCCAACTAATTTTTATATACATAGTTTTTGTAGAGACAGAGTGTTGCTTTGTTGCCCAGGCTGGTCTTGAACTTCTGGTCTCAAGCAGTCAGCCTACTTCAGCCTCCCAAAGTGCTGGGATTACAAGCATGGGCCACCATACCCAGCCTCAGTTTCTCACTTTTATTGTTAACTACTCCCCTCCATGTAGGCTTCACTCTAGTTCCATTGAATTATTTACCAAACCAAACTCATACTTTATGTATGTCTCCAGGAATTTTAATATGATTTTCTGGCTTTCAAGAGATAGGAAAAAAGTCATCATGGCACCTATTTTGAGCTAGGCCCTGTGCTAAGTGATTGGGTCAGTCAGGATAAGCCAAGCTATGTTGCAGTAACAAACAATCTCAAAATCCCAGGGTCTTACAGTGTCTGTTTCTCACTTACGCTACTGTCCAGGGCAAGTTGACTAGGGTTTGGCAATTCACTTTTTTTCTTCCAGAATACAGGCTGCTGGAGCATTCTCAGTTTGGACCATTGCTGGTTGTGTTTGTTGTTTTAGCAGGAAAGAAAATGTGGCCAAGTACAAACTGACTCTAGTACAAACTGACTTTCTGCTTAGAGTGACACTGTCACTTCTACTCACATTTTGTTGGTCAAAGTGAGTTACATGGCAAAGACTGACTTCAAGGGGCTGGGGCATTAGTGGCCAAAAAAAATCTGGATTGGCCCTGTTCTTCTGGTCACCAAATGTTCAATTCCCTCTACCTCCTACATGTAGAACATGCTCACCTCCAGGCAAGCAATCGAAAGTTCCATCCAGCCACTAGTTCAGGCTGAAGCCCAAAGTCCATGATCTTGTATGATCTTGTGATCAAATTGAAACTCACCAAGGAGAAGAAATAACTGACTCATTTTGGTTCAGAGATCTATGAACCAAAAAGACTGGCTACCTCCCACCCACACCATATGCAATGGTGAAATGGAACAGGGCAATCTCAGTTAAACACTCCTATTCGAAGGGATCAGAATGGGAGTCACATGGCAGTCAGAGCACTGGAAAATTCTGAAATCAGGCTGGACACACATTTCAAAGGGTTCCTTCATTGGGCACGGGGAATGTTCCTTGATCAGGTCCTGATTCTGTCTCCGGGGAGAAATGCCCTAGTCCTGTGTTCTCCAGGGCTCTTGGATCCTGAGGGATCCTTCCTCTTCTAATGTTGAACTCTATGGGACCACTTTTGTGAACAAAAATGGTTGAATATTGGCAATTTTCTTCCTTCCTTCCTTCCTTCCTTCCTTCCTTCCTTCCTTCCTTCCTTCCTTCCTTCCTTCCTTCCCCTTCCTTCCTTCCTTCCTTCCTTCCTTCCTTCCTTCCTTCCTTCCTTCCTTCCTTCCTTCCTTCCTTCCTTCCTTCCTTCTTCCTTCTTTCCTTTCTTTCTTTCTTTCAATGGAGTCTCGCTCTGTCACCCAGAGCGAGTGGCCCTGGAGTCCAGTGTCACTGGAGTGCAGTGGCCCGATCTCAGCTCATGCAAGCTCTGCCTGTGGGGTTCACGCCATTCTCCTGCATCAGCCTCCCAAGTAACTGGGACTACAGGCGCCCGCCACCACACCCGGCTAATTTTTTGTATTTTGTTCAGTGGAGACAGGGTTTTGCCATGTTAGCCAGGATGGTGTTGATCTCCCGATCTCGTGATCTGCCCGCCTCAGCCTCTCAAAGTGCCGAGATTACAGGTGTGAGCCACCACGCCTGGCCAAATATTGGCAATTTTCATAGTCTCCATCTATTCTTTCTCCATGTTGGAGAATATATTCAGTTTGAGGGTTAGGCATATTTCTCAGCCTGTTTTATTTCCTTCCTTCCTTCCTTCCTTCCTTCCTTCCTTCCTTCCTTCCTTCCTTCCTTCCTTCCTTCCTTCCTTCCTTCCTTCCTTCCTTCTTTCCTTCCTTCCCTCCCACCCTCCCACCGTCCCTCTCTCCTTTCTTTCTTCTTTTCCTCTTTCTTTCTTCCTTTCCTTTCCTTTCCTTTCCTCTCCTCTCCTCTCCTCCCCTCCCGCCTCCCCTCCCCCTCCCCTCCCCTCCCCTCCCCTCCCCTCCCCTCTCTCTCCTCTCCTCTCCTTTCCTTTCCTTTCTTCTTTCCTTCTCGTTCTTTCGTTCTTTTTCTTTCTTCTTTCCTTCTCGTTCTTTCGTTCTTTTTCTTTCTTTCTGATGGAGTCTCACTCTGTCGCCCAGGCTGGAGTGCAGTGGCACAATCTTGGCTCATTGCAACCTCCACCTCCTGCCTCAGCCTCCTGAGTAACTGGGACTACAGGCGCACGCCACCACGCCCAGCTATTTTTTTATTTTTAGTAGAGACAGAGTTTCATCATGTTGGCCAGGCTGGTCTCAAACTCCCAATCTCAGGTGATGTGCCCACCTTGGCATCCCAAAGTGCTGGGATTACAGGCGTGAGCCACCACGCCCAGCCTCTCAGTCTGTTTTCTATCCACAAAAGATTAGAGGACCTGGGGTAGTGCCAAGTCGTAAGCAGTCACAGTATCTTTGAAACCAGGCTAGTTGGTCTTGGCGAGGATACCAGTAATATAGTCCACCACATTATTTCATTGAATCCACACAACTTTTTGAGATAATGCTTTTATCATCCCTATGTTACAAACAAGGAAATTGAATCTCAGAAAGGTTAAGTATTCTGTCCAAGGTCACACAGCTAGTACCCTTGTGAGCGAGAAGTCGAATTTAATTGCACTACTATGCTGCCTCCTCCAACAGAAAAAAATAAGACTTCCATCATAAGGCTTGAGATGGGCTGGACTGGCTCTCTCTGATCCCTGCACTTACTTAATTTCTATTTTGTTGTGCCATGATATTTTCATCATGGAACTTACAGTTTCTGCTCTTCCTGCCAATTCTTCTCATATCTCTTCAATCAATCACCCATGAGAGGAAATCTCACTGGCCTTAGGTCATAGGTCACTGACCAGCCGCCTACGATTGACTCTTATCAGGTCAGACACTCTCTCCTGGTCAAATAGCTCAGGGTGAATTTCTGAGATACAAGGCATGGCTTCCGAGGCAGCAGAAAATGATTTTTATTTCTCATCAATACCTTCATGCATGTTGTTCCCATTGCCTGGCATTACCAAGCTCCAGCTGTATTTACTAGTGATGTAGTTTAAGGAACTCTTATTACATGTGCTGTACTAAGTACATTTGACCTTCACAATAACCGTGTGATGTAGGCACCATCATCAGTACCATTTTAGAGATGGGAAGCTGAGGCTCACCGAGACTAAGGGACTCACTCACTGTCTCACATTTTAAGCTTCACGGTTGGGGCTTCTGAATGAAAGCTCTTTACTTATATTATGAGGTCTGATGGCGCCTCTTCCTGGAAGCCTGTCTGGATTCCCCCTTGTAGAGTGCCTTCTCTTTGTGGAATCCTTCTCCTGCTCTTAGGGACCGAGCACATTTCACTGTATTCTGTCTGAGGGTTGTGTGGAATTCATCTCTGCATATTCATTCATTCAGGCATGCCATCATTCATTGCATATTCACTGAGTGCCAGGCCCTGCACAAAGCAGTAGGGATACATTCAGATAGAGTCCCTGTTTTCACAGAGTTTATTGTCCAGTGGGGAAGACAGACATTAAACAGATAATGACACCAATAATTATTTAATTACAATTGTTATAAATGTTATGAAGAAGTCCATGGGGGCTATGAGCATTTCTAACAGGAGACCTGACTCTGAAGGGTGATGACCGTGCCTTTGAGAAAGCACCATTTAGGCCAGGTTCTGGAAGGGTAGATAGGAATTGGCCAAGAAAAGGCTGAGGGACTGGGAGAAAGGAAGGGAGAGCTTTCAAGGCAGTGGAAACAGCTGGAGCAAGGCCCTGAGGCAAAGAGAACTTGGTGAGCTGAGCCTGGTGCAGTGGGCCAGCAGGGCAGGGGCAGGCGGGGGCCAGCACGTGCTGGCACTGCTGTTTGGATGCGTCTCTCTGCTCCCAACCCTCCCAGAGTTTCCCGGTGGTGGTTGCAGGGGCTGCAGCAAAGGGTTGTGGTGGGTATTCTGTCTCTGCCGAGCCAGCAACTGCGAGCATTGCTATTCTCTGGCCAGACCCCGTGCTCCTGGGTCAGGAGGAGGGAGGCAGCCGAGGACGTGCGCAGCACACTTTTTATATATGTGGGGCCATAATATTTAAGTGTCTTGGCTGTAAGCCTGCGACTGGGTCCCCCGACAGCCAAGCCTTGCTCCGCACGCTCTAACAGCTGTCTGTAAAACCCGTTTATGGAGCCTCCATAAATTTCCCAGCTGCTGCAAACACAGGGCTGGGGACAAAGAGTAGAGGGAGGGAGGGGTGGAAGAGCAGCAGCTTCAGCGTCTCCGCTGGCTGGTCCTCTGGGCCCCAGCTCGCCCCCCGCCCACCTGGGGCTGCCTTACCCTAAATTCTTTTATTGAAGCTGATCTTAACGTCGACCCCATGGGGCCCGGCTGGGCGATCCAGCTCACCACGGATGCAGGCACTTTCAAGATTGCAGCAAAAGGTACAGTAAATCAGAATTAAGTGTCATGATAGTGATTTGAACTGACACTGTTTTCACCTTGTCCATTTACTGGGAAATATATAACAGGAATAGATTGAGCCTGTCATATTGTACCTGAAAAATACAGCTGTTAGGGTAGGAAAGGCAGCTGGCACCAAGGCAGGGTCCCAGCGGACAATGGGGTGTGTGGCTGAGCAGAGGGGGGGCGGGGGGCTCCTCGTCAGCACCCTGTTGGGATGAAACTGTCCTGGGAACAGAGAACCAGACTATGCTTTTCCAAAGGCCCCCAGGGTGGCATGTCCCCACTGCTACAGGGACCCAACAGCCAGCTCTGTTGCCCTCAGGGTCCAATCTGCCCAGGCTACAGAGCATTACGAAAGAACTTTCTGTTGAAGTATAGCAAAGATACCGAAAAGTGCACAAATAATAAATATATTGCTTGATGAATCTTACCAACTGAATACACCTGTGTTTGCAACATCCAACTCCAGAAACCACATCACTTGCCCCCAGAAGTCCCCCTCCCGCTGTGTCCTGTTCCAGTCTCAATGCTCCCTCCTCGCACAAGGGGGACCACTATTCTGATGTCTCAAGCTGTGGATTGATACTGTATCTGGCATTTTAATGAGGTCATTTTGAAATTCCCACCTGTTTTATAGATTTTGAAATTCCCATTTTTGCCCCCCCACAAAGAAAACAGGAACCTCTCAGCTTTGAAATAATCATTATTATTATTTTTTGAGACAGGATCTTACTCTGTCACCCAGGCTATAGTGCAGTGGCACGATCTTGGCTCACTGCATCCTCTACCTCCTGGGTTCAAGCGATTCTCCTGCCTCAACCTTGTCCGGCTAATTTTTGTATTTTCATTAGAGACAGAGTTTCACCATGTTGACCAGGCTGGTCTCGAACTTCTGACCTCACGTGCCTGCCTCGGCCTCCCAAAGTGCTGGGATTATAGGTGCGAGCCACTGCACCCGGTCAGCTTTGAAATAGTTTATAAGGAATATGAACAACAGATACCTTCACCTCTCTTCCCAGAGCCTTGCCGAATCCTGACCCCATTCCAGAGGCAGTGTGGGTGGGAAGGATGGGGAGGGATCTGGGGTGGGATGTGGGATGGCAGGGGTGGGGCAGGAGTCAGAAATGGGGTAACCAGATGGGGAGGAGAGAGGCTTAGAACTGGGGTGGACTGAGGAAGGGGTGAAAAGACAGGGAGGGGCTGAAGCCCAGAGAGGGAAGAAATTTCAGGATGGAGTGAGGCTCAGGAATGGGGTCAGGGACAGGGTAAGGGTCAAGGATGAATTGAGGGTCAGGTTCAAGGCAGCTTCAGAAACAGGGTGAAGCCTTGCACAGGTGGGGCTCAGGGAGGGAGAAGGTCAGAGGCCGTGATGTGTCCATCCTTTATAATACAGGAAACTGCACACGATGAAGTCCTAGAGCCAAACAACAGGTAAAATGCAGCAGAGAGACGAACTCTTCTGCAGCCAGGACTGAGGCTCTTCCCACCCCCTCCTTCCAGCTCCTGGCAGCCCCAGGCGTGGGTGGCTCTGCCTACCCTGTCTTTCTCAGTGGGAGCCCCAGGCCCACCCTGACTGACTGGAGAGTGGCCGCTTGGCCACAGCACTGTCAGCAGGTGACCTTCAATGTTACTCTTAGCACCCTGGGCTCTGGCTGGGGGTCCGCTTAGGTCTGGCTTTTACCCTTGTCCCTCTTCCTGTAGGGCCTGGAGCTTGAGCTTGGAACCCACCCTGCTTGTCTGGGGCTTGAACTCCCTTCATCACGCATGCCAGATCACCCCTGAGTCATACCTGCTCCCTGAGCCTCTGGCTTGGGGCCTCCCATGGGTGGATCACCTGCTGTGTACCTGACTCCAAGCATCTCCTGTTGTCGGGGTCGGGGGCACCCTCAGCGGGGAGATCCCTTTCGGGTGTGGACATCCGTCCTGTCTGTCTCCACCTGGAGGCCAGCCCAAGCTGCCCCACAGCCAGGGTCCACACAGCTCTGGCTGCCTCCTTCAAACAGGAGACCCCAGGTTTCCTTCTGGTTGATTCTGTCCCATCCACACTCCAACTCCACTTCTGCTATCAGCCTATGGGCACCTGCTGGGCAGGATGGCTGCTCTCTTTTTCCTGGCTTTGGCCTTCAGTGCTTTGACTGTCAGCCCTGGATTCTTTCCACCTTTGGCCACCTCAAGGAGGACTTGTTCTCAGGACCCACACTCGGGGTTGGACTGGCTTCTTCCTAGAAAGCACTGTGCTAAGGGCAAGATAAGGTGCTTCCCTCTCCTTGGCGAGACTCTCCTTGAGCACCCAGGCCTCACCCACATTCTCACTGAAGCACCACAGTCCCCTTGTGGGAGGTCAGCTCCCCACAGGACTGCAAGCTCCGTGAGGGCAGGGACCATGTCTGCCTCGTGTAGTCCCAGCACTTGGCTCAACACCAGGCACAAAGATGCCATTTTACAAGTAGCAGTTGAATGTCTGCATGATGAACAGCTAAAAGCACAACTTGGAAGCTAGGGAAATCTAAGGTTGAATCTTGACACCTCCACTCAGAGTATCATTTAACTGCTCTAGCCCTCACTTTTCTCGCCTGTAAAAGGGGATCATACCTCCTTTTACACGGGGCTCTGTGAGGAGCAGGTGCAACAATGCATATTGATGTTTGGCACCATGCCTAGCACATGGTGAGCACTCAAGAAATGATACTGGGTACTGTTTTTATTTTCTCTTACCACTGGACCAACCACTGGTGTTTCTGTTCCTAGAACCGCTTGGTTCCACACCCTCTATTTCCACTCCACAGAACTTTGGAGGTTCTAGGTTACCTTCAGCAGGCATCTGCTCCTAGCTGGCTACATGCTTACGCCTTCCTTGGGCTCACTGCAAAATGTTGGCAGACCCTGCCCCTTCCCTCTGATCCCCAAGAGCCTCAGCTATGGGAGGCAGGGCTGGAGAAGGCCTATCCCTCCCTTACGGAGCCCTTTCTTCCAATCTGCTGGGCACTGACCTTGCCTCCCCGTCTCTGGCAGGCGTCCAGGGTCAGCTCCAGGGGAGCAGTGTGACAGGGGAGCTGGGGTCCGATGGCTGGCCATGGGGAGCCGTGGTTCTGCTGATAAAGGGCCTTTATCGACCTCCCACTGCAGACGTGGGCTGCATCATTCACGGGCCCCGGGACGGGAGCCCATTCATCTGGGGCACGGAACGCGAAGGGGCTGGGATTTCTCATTTGAGGGCGACACGGAGTTCACATGAGGAAATATTAGTCTGATGAGTTCCCTGCAAGTGGCGGGACTGTCAGGCATTAATCACAGCTGAGGGGGAGGCAGCGCTGGGCCCTCAGACCAATCCCCGAGGGTCTCATCCTTTCTGGGAACTTCAGAACCTTGCTCCGCCCGAAGTCAAGGATTGAAATTACCCTTGGAGGAGCCCAGGCTGCTCTCTGTCACTCTGAAACCTTTCTGTCCCCGGGGCTGGAGCCCTTTGTGAAAATGTGGACTGGTGGCTTCATCCTGAGTCTCAGTTTCCTTGTCTATGAAACGGCCTGGGAAGTACCTCCCTCAGTGGGTGATTGTGAGGCATACAGCAGGTGCTCCATAAATGCTGGTTCCAGCTCCTGCCCCTTCCCTTTCCTCCTCCTCTACTGAACAGTACACCCCTGGAGGGCAGCAACTGGTTTATTTCTTATCTCCATGAGGGTTATATGATGGTAGATACAAGAATGCATGCATTCATGAATGAATGAATGAATGGAACCCAGCTTCTTGGTTTAACACCAGGTGCAAGCAGCATTCTTTTGGCAAAACATGGGGTGCTGGTGCATAGTCCCTGACACAATGTAAGATGTCTCCTCCCCTTTTCCTGTCCCAGTCCACCTCTGTACTTCTGTATTGGAATAATGGCCACATGCTGCAGGAGACGGCCAGAGACATCGTGTCAAATCAGATCGCATCACTCTTTACCCGTTTGTGGCTCCCAGTGTTCTCAGGTTCAAGCCCCAAATCATTGTCTTGGGCCTGCACAGTTTGGGCATCACCAGTTCTTCAGCTCCCCCACCCCCTTCCAGCCAGCCCGGGTTTCTCTCAAGCCTTGAACGCACCGTGTCCCCTCCCACCACCACCCTCCATCATGCTGGTCCCTCTTCACAGCTATGTCACTGAGTTCCTGAACAAACTGCATTCTCTTCAGCTTCTAGGCTTTTGGACGTATGGTAGGGACCCCTCTGGAAGCTGTCCCTCCACTTCCTGCTCCCAGCAGGGGACGTCACCCAAAGGTTCCCCGTGACCAGGGGCTGGGGAGGATGGCCACGGAGGGTTCCTCAGGGTCTCTCACAAGGGTGCTGGGGCAACGGGCACATCCAGCTCCCAGAAGACTTCGGGAGCTCAGACCGTCATCCTGGGCACACCAGGCAGGGGGCCTGGAGCAGCTTGGGCGATGCCAGCTGCTGGGCTCCGGGGTTGGCTTGCTGCCTGGTATCTGGCCTTGAGTGTGCCTTGGGAGTTCCAGGCACTGGCAGAGCCCAACGGGGTGGGGGCAGGTGTCATCTCAGCCCCTCCCCTGGTGGCCGTAGCCTCTCTAGCCCCAGCCCCTGCTGGATCCAGCTGGCTCCTGGCAGAGCATAGACCAGTTTGCCTTGCCTTGCTGAGAACCACTGCCTGCTGCCTGCCCCGACCCCATAGGGTCGTCAGCCGACCGGCCAGGTGATTAGCCACTTGGGGGCGCTGGGGAGCTTTTCCCTGCTGACCTCGTCTCATTAGCACCTGGCCATGAGAGGCCACTGTCTCTGTCATTCGGCACTGCCCTGTGGGCAGGGTGACTGCAGACACAGACGTGGCTGGAGGAGAGGGTGCTGAGCCAGGCGTGTTTTACGGCCCTGCCCAGGCAGCTAATGGCCTCGGTGACATTGCTGCTCCTAACGGCAGCCTCAGAGCAATCATAATTCTAGGGGCGCCTAGCAGCCCCCACCCCCTCTCAGAGTGCTGCCAGGAGGTTTGAGGTCCTCCGGGCCAAGGGTTGCAGAGTGGCCCAGTGGTGCCCATCCAAGCCAGGCTTAGCAAGGACATCAGTCCCAGGCCAGGCAAGGGTGAGCGTGTGTGCGTAGGTGTCTGTTCATGACTGTACTCCTGACTCTTCATACTTGTGTGGCTGTGTGAGCATGTTTTTGTGTCTGGGTGTACGTGATTGCGCATGTCAATGTTTGTAGGTGTGTGGATTAGTAGATGTATAGGTAAAGATTAATGTGTGTTAGTACATGAGTCCATCCGGATGTCTTGTATGAATGTGTGTTTATGTGTTTATATGAGCTACATAATTGTGTGCTGTTCACAGATATGTCTGTGATTATTTCTCTGCTTGTACTTTACTGAGCAGTTGTGCGTCTTCCTGTGTGACAGTGTGTGTTTGTGTAAGCACATTCATTTATATGTGTCTGTATCAGTGACTATCTACATCTTCATTCAAGATGTATTAATTGTGTACCTACTATGTGCTGGGCTTTGTTCTTGGTGCTAAGAGAGCATCATTGACTAGACAGAGCCTCTGCTTTGGGAGCATGTTACATTCCAGCAGGGGAGACAAACAAAACAAGAGCTGAGAAGAAAATTAAGTTGGCTTGAGAGAGAGAGTTCGACTGGGTCGGAATGGGGAAGCTATTTAAGTAAAAGTAGTCGGGGAGGGCTTCTCGATGGAGGTGACATTGAGCGGATGTGTGAATAATGAGAAAAAGAGAGCCACATGAAAATCTGGGAGCAGAGGGTTCAGACATATGGAACAGCCTATGCAAAGGCCCTGAGGCTGGGGTACAATGAGTGTGCTGAGGATGGTAGGCCAGTGGGACCAGATCGTGGAAAGACTTAGAGACCTCAGCAGGGAATTTGGATTTTGTTTTAGGAGTCAAGAAAGCCTTAGGAGGGCCGGGCGTGGTGGCTCACGCCTGTAATCCCAGCACTTTGGGACCCTGAGGCAGGCGGATCACCAGAGGTCGGGAGTTTGAGACCAGCCTCGCCAACATGGTCAAACCCCATCTCTACTAAAACTACAAAAATTAGCCAGGTATGGTGGTGCGCACCTGTAATCCCAGCTACTTGGGAGGCTGGGGCAGGAGAATCACTTGAACCCAGGAGGTGGAGGTTGTAGTGAGCCAAGATCCACTGCAGCACCACTGCACTCCAGCCTGGGCAACAGAGTGAGACTCTATCAAAAAAAAAAAAAAAAAAAAAAAAAAGAAAGCATTAGTCATGGGAATGGCAAGTCTTAAGATAATCTCTTGGGCAGCTCTGTGAGAATAGACTGGAGGGTGGGGAAGAAGGATTAGGAGGGAAAATGGGGAGGATCAACACAGCAGAAGTGGGGAGCTGGCCAGTGACCAGACACGGACCCACAACTTTTATTTTGAAAAAGTTCAACTCCTCCAAAAAATGGAAAGAAAAGAATAGTTACTATCCCCTAGCTTCACTAACCTATTAACATCTTGCAGCATTTGTTTTCTTCCCCTACCCGGCCTCATTTGGGAGTTATTTGCAGACATCAGAACATTTCACTTCAAAATACGTCAGAGTATCTTCTAAGAGTGAGGACACTCTCTTACATAACCACAGTACCATAGTCAGCCCAAGAAGTTCAACACTGATCCAATAATATCTGCTGTCACTTTAATTGTCTTCCAAAGGCCCCATCTCCAAATACTATCATATTGGGAATTAGAATTTCAACATATGAATTTGTGGAGGACACAATTAAGTCCCAGCACCATCCATGGTGTATGGGGAAGTATTCAAGTCACAGGGAGGACGGGGTCCCCTTGTCTGGCAGAGCTGGGGATGCTTGTACCAGTGCTGCACCATTCCAGCTGCTGAGATGGCGCCTTTTTAAGGGACACTTGGTGCTGGTAGGAGACAGTTCCTTAAGAAGAATGCATGAGGACGGAGGTCCCAGGCCCAGGACCTCCTGTGACAGTGCCCCGGGCCCCTGTGTCAGGAATACAGAGGTAGGAGGAGACGCAGTGGAGGAGGGGCAGGTTAGACTCTGTAATTTGGGTTCTGAAACTCCCGGAAGACTACACTTTCATCTTTTCTTCTTCTTCTGACTCTTCCTTTTCTTTTTTTAAAAATTGCCTTATTGAGACATGATTGACATATAAAAAGCTGTACATATTTAATCTATACAACTTGATGCATTTAGGGATAAGTGTATATGTGTGAAACCATCATCATCAAGGCCATAAACATATTCACCACCTCCTAAAGTTTCCTCCCATCCCCTTCATTATTCTTTCTGACCTCTTTATCAAAAAAGATAATAGGATTTAAATATATACGGATATATATATGGTGTATGTATGTAGCACACATATATATGTATTATATATATGTAATCTATATAATCTGTACATGCCCTCATCAAAATGTTAACAATGATTAGCTCTGGAGAATGGAAATGGGGTTGGTCTTTTCGTTTTCACTTTTGACTTTATATACTTCTGGAGTTAAAAAAATCTTTCTTCATGATAAAAATACCTTTAACTTTTCTATTTATGTAATTAATACATACTTAAAACATTTTTAAAAAAATAGTGTTTAAAGGCCAGGTGCAGTGGCTCATACCTGTAATCTCAGCACTTTGGGAGGAGGCCAAAGTGAGAGGGTCATTTGAGGCCAGGAGTTTGAGAACAGCTTGGGCAACATAGCAAGACCCCATCTCTAAAAAAATTTTTTTTAAATTAGCCAGGCATGGCGACATTTGCCTGTATTCCTGGCTGTTTGGGAGGCTGAGGCAGGATCCTTTGAACCCAGGAGTTTGAGGTTGCAGTGAGCTATGTTCATGCCACTGCATTCCAGCCTAGGTGATAAGTTATAGGGACTCTGGATTTTATTATGTTCTTCTGAGTGTTGACTTTTTATTTTAGCAGGCAGTTAACTTGGCTGAACCCAAACTTCAAACTCTCCCCATTTTTGGGAGGCCAAGGTGGGAGGATCACTTGAGGCCAGGAGTTGGAGACCAACCTGGGTCCCTTCCTTCCTTCCTTCCTTCCTTCCTTCCTTCCTTCCTTCCTTCCTTCCTTCCTTCCTTCCCTCCCTCCCTCCCTCCCTCCCTCCCTCCCTCCCTCCCTCCTTCCTTCCTTCCTTCCTTCCTTCCTTCCTTCCTTCCTTCCTTCCTTCCTTCCTTCCTTCCTCGGAGTCTTCCTCTGTCACCCAGGCTGGAGTGCAGTGGCCGGATCTCAGCTCACTGCTAACTCCGCCTCCCAGATTTACGCCATTCTCCTGCCTCAGCCTCTTAAGTAGCTGGGATTACAGGCACCTGCCACCACACCCGGCTAATTTTTGTATTTTTAGTAGAGACAGAGTTTCGCCATGTTGGCCAGGCTGGTCTTGAACTCCTGACCTCAGGTGATCCCCCCTCCTTGGCCTCCCAAAGTGCTGGGATTGTAATCCCAAAGGGCTGGGATTACAGGCATGAACCACCGTGCCTGGTCCTCAAACACCTTTCTGTTTCCCTGCTTTCATACACACGTTTGTCCACAAATATATCACATATATTACTGTTTTCATGGACACTTTTAAAACACTTTTGTCTGACCCTCTTTTCCATCTCCCTAGTCTTTCCCTGATAGTCCCCAAACCAAAGTTAATAACTTGGCATGTATCTTATATCTTCCATGTGCCTGTGCATTGTATACATATAGGGCTTGCTGATCTTTATTTGACCAAATAGATCACATTACATACATTTCTTGAATTTTTCAACTAACAATGCATTGTGGAAACCCATCCAAGTGAATCTATTCTTTTTTTTTTTGAGACAAAGTTTCGCTCTTGTTGCCCAAGCTGGAGTGCAATGGCGCGATCTCGGCTCTCATGCAGCCTCCACCTCCCGGGTTCAAGCAGTTCTCCTGCCTCAGCCTCCTGAGTAGCTGGGATTACAGGCGCATGCCACCACGTCTGGCTAATTTTTTCTATTTTTAGTAGAAACGGGGTTCCACCATGTTAGCCAGGCTGGTCTCGAACTCCTGACCTCAGGCGATCTGTCCACCTTGGTATCCCAAAGTGTTGGGATTACAGGCATGAGCCACCATACCCGGCTGAATCTATTTTTTTTAATGGTTGCATCTTGTTCCATGGCATGACCGTGTAATGATTTAAACCCTTTTCTATCGACAGATTGTTTCTAGCTCTTTGGCCACTACAAATATTGTGACATTAACACCTTTATATATTCCTACATCTGAGTGCTTTTGTTTATTTCTAGGATAAATTTCTTATGAGTGGGATTGTTGGGTTGAAGCCTATATATACTTAGATCTTTAAAATAGATTTGTTCCATATTGCTTTCCAAAAAGGCAGTATCAGTTCTCATTTGAACCAGCAATGTATGGAAATATACTTTTCCTATCACTCTCATCAGTAGTAGGTGTTAACATTCTTTTGAATTTTTGCCAGTATGATGGGTGAGAAGTGCTACCTCATTGTTACTTTAATTTGCATTTCCCTGAGTACTAGGAGGTTCAGCCATATGTTTATTGGCCATTTGGGTTTACTCTTCTCTGCGCCTATTCATATCCTGGGAATATTTTTCTATTGGATGCTTTGTCTTTTGCTTAACAATTTGTAAGAGCTAAAAATTAACTCTTTCTCTGTCATAGGTGTTACGAATATATTTTCCCCAAATTCAGTACTTGTCTTTTAGCTTTTTTTATGGGAACATTTAGCCATCTAAAAATGTTTAAAGGCCGGGCGCGGTGGCTCAAGCCTGTAATCCCAGCACTTTGGGAGGCCGAGACGGGCGGATCACGAGGTCAGGAGATCGAGACCATCCTGGCTAATACGGTGAAACCCCGTCTCTACTAAAAAATACAAAAAACTAGCCGGGCGAGGTGGCGGGCGCCTGTAGTCCCAGCTACTCGGGAGGCTGAGACAGGAGAATGGCGTGAACCCGGGAGGCGGAGCTTGCAGTGAGCTGAGAGCCGGCCACTGCACTCCAGCCTGGGCGGCAGAGCAAGACTCCGTCTCAAAAAAAAAAAAAAAAAAAAAAAAAAAAAAAAAAAATGTTTAAAATTTATTTATTTATTATTTTTTTTTGAGACAGAGTCTCACTCTGGTGCCCAGGCTGCAGTGCAGTGGGGCAATGTTGGCTCCCTGCAACCTCTGCCTCTGGGTTCAAGCAATTCTCCTGCCTCCGTCTCCCAAATAGTTGGGATTACAGGCACCCACTACACCTGGCCTAATTTTTGTATTTTTAGTAGAGACGGGATTCCAACATGTTGGCCAGGCTGGTCTTGAACTCCTAACCTCAAGTGATCCACCTGCCTCAGTCTCCCAAAGTGCTGGAATTACAGGCATGAGCCACTGCGCCCGGCCTAAAAAGGTTTAAATTGTATGTAGTCAGAGAGTTGTACTTCCAATAATGACAGAGTACCTTGTAAAAGACAATCTCTCCCACAGACTGCAATTATAAATTCTGGACAAAAGGCTATGTGGGGGCACTAAAAGTAACCCAAACCAGGCAGAAATTATAACATCTGACATTTGTAAGAAGGGAATGACAGTGTTTCTTATTTTTACATTTTACATGACTGGCTCCCCTCTGAGGCTGGAGGCTTGGCTACCATCAAGTTCAGGCCTCCCTGGGTCACTGCCCTGCAGGCGCCACATAGCACCATGTAAGTCAGTTAAAAGTTGGATAGAAATCTGCATTCTTATTTGTTAAGGAATCACAGGGCAGAATCTGGGACTTCACAGAAATTGAAAAGTAAAGGGGGAAATTCCAGGAAGGAGAACTCCACGGGGGATATGTTCCGAATTCTCCTTAAAAACTGCACCCAAACTTCAGGCTGTTTTCTGAACTGTGAATTCATTTGGGAGGCTCCTCGAATCCTAACTGTGGCTAAAATAACTGAACAGAGATTTTAGCTGCTGTCTACCAGAGGGGAGAGTTTGAACTTTGAGTTCAGCCAAGTTAACTGCCTGCTAACATAAAAAGTCGATACTCAGAAGAACATAATAAAATCCAGAGTCTCTACAACTTACCATTGACAGTGTCCAGGATACAGTCCAAAATTACTAGACATATGAAGAAATGGGAAAATGTGAGCCATATTAATAGAAAAGGCAATCAATGGAGAGTAACCTTAATGTGACCTAGAGGTTAGAATTAAGAGACAAGAATTTAAAAGTAGCTATTATAACTATGCTCAAGGAAATGAAGAAAAATATACTAGCAATGAATGATTAAATAGAAAACTTCAGTTGGAAATAGACTGTAAAAATAAGCAAATGGGAATTCTAGAACCAAAAAATAAAATATCTGAAATAAAAATTTCCTGGATGAGATTAAATTCTATGTAGTCAAAAATGATTATTTCTTTATAGATTCTAGGTTTCTTGTCATGGGTAAAAGTAACCCCCTACACACTGCCTTATACATGTATTCACCTAAAATTTTTTCTAAGGTTTCATGTTTTGTTTTTACATTTAAGTCTTATTAACCCACTGGAGTTTAAATTTTTATATGGTTTGAAGGAGCCAACATCATTTTCTTACAAACAAATAGCTGCTTTTTGCTAGCATTATTTATTAATATTTTTTTCTTAAGGAGGTATTTATTATGTATTAAATTTTCATACTAGGACATATTTCTGGGTTCTTTATTCTGTTTCAGAGTTTTCTGTGAATCCACTAATTCTATGCCAATACCATATTGTTGGATTCTAGTGGCTTTATAGTATATTTTAATATCTATAAGGCAAGGCAAGATATTTCCCTTTATATTTTTTTCAACCATTCTTAGACATTTATTCTTTTTACAGGAACTTTATTGTCATTTCATCCAATTAAAAATGGTTCTATAATCAGATGGTATTATAATGTAACTCATTATAATGAGTTATAATGATACTATTATGTAATTCATTACATTTATACATTACTGTTGGGAGAATTGACATTTTATATTAAGCTTTTCCATCCAAAAATATGGCATATATTTTCCAATTTTTCATATTACATTTTCAAGTTTTTCAATAAAATTTCATAATTCAATAAAAATGAGGTGAACTAGAGACTTTATTTTTATGTATTTCTTATTTGAATAATAATAGAAAACTTTTCTTTAAAACTTTTATTTTAAGTTCAGGGGTACAAGTGCAGGTTTATTACACAGGTAAACTTGTGTCATAGGGGTTTAGTGTACAGATTATTTCATCACCCAGTTATTAAGCCTAGTACCCATTAGTTATTTTTCCTGATCGTCTCCCTCTTCCCATCCTCCATCATCTGAAAAGCCCCATTTTGTTTCATTTCCTCTATGTGTCCATGTGTTCTCATCATTTAGCTCCCACTTATAAGTGAGAAGATGTGGTATTTGGTTTTCTGTTCCTGTGTTAGTTTGCTAAGGATAATGGCCTCTGGCTCCATCATGCAAAGGACATTATCTCATTCTTTTTTATGGCTGCCTAGTATTCCATGATGTATATGTACTACATTTTCTTTATCCAGTCTATTGGTAGGCATTTATGTTGATTCCATGCCTTTGCTATTGTGAATAGTGCTTATACACTGTTGGTGGGAGTGTAACTTAGTTCAGCCATTGTGGAAGACAGTGTGGCAATTCCTCAAAGACCTAAAGACAGAAATACCATTTGACTCAGCAATCCCATTATTGGGTATATACCCAAAGAAGTATAAATCATTCTATTAAAAAAACACATGCATGTATATGTTCACTGCAGCACTGTTTGCAATAGCAAAGGCATGGAACACATATTTTAAAAAATAAAGTAATATTCCTGTCAATAAAAGTAACATATGTCTTAAGTTGATTGGAGGTTTCATGATATTTTATTACATCATCAATACTGTTTGTGTGTGTAAAATGTCTTATTTTAACATTGCAAAAAAGACTAGTATATACATAATGCATTTTTTTCAGACAATGCATAAAGCTATAAAGAAGAAAATAAAAGGCATCTGAAATTCCACTAATCAGTAATAACCATTTCAATCACTAACTTTTTGGTCTATTTAATTCCAGATTGTTTTTCCATTTTCTGTGTATATACATTCATACACACACACAGATATACACATATATATGTTTTAAAATATAAGTTATATGTATATGTGTATATGTATATAAGATGTGTGCATAAATCTAAGATATTTGTGTGTATCTGACATAAACACACATATATACATCAAAATGTATGTATTATATGTTACATATATAATTATTTTAACAATAGTTTTAAATAATGAGCTTTTTAATATATCATGAACATATTTCTATTTCCATACAGATACATCATCATAATTTTCAGAAAATGTATAGATACCTTTATATCAATGCATAACATTTTGGTCAGCAAACCCATTTTGTATGTTTAATAATACCTTTGCTATTGGCCATGGAATTTTCCATTTTCACCATAATAAACACCACTCTTGCTCTCTTGTCCTTTAGCATTCATAGATAAATCCTTAGAAAGGATTTCTAGGATTCTCCACCAATTTTTGAGAACGTTTATCAATAGGGAAGTGGAGTTGGAAAAGTGGCCAGTGTGGGGGTGGGGTCCAATCATTTGCAAAACCCAGAGAATTCTGGATGGCCCAGGGTACTCGCTTTCTTAGGATAGCCGGTGCTTGGTGGGCATCAGATGGTGACGGGCCAGAATGTGATCCAGAAATTTGGTGTCCAGACTTTAAAAGATTTTAAAAAAAGAGGTCTTTTCTTGTGCTTTATTCCAGGGAGTTTATACTCATTATTTCACCTAATCCTTACAACAGCACCGTGAGGTTGATAACTATTACATGATCCATTTTACAGAGAAAGAGACTGAGGACTACAGAACTCAAGACATTCATCCAAGGTCATTTCCTGGGATTATACTGGAGGTTGTGCTGCCACAGCCCAGGAGAACCATGGGTTCTGCTGGAATTATAAGCACAAAGTCAAGAGGGACACTTAGGATGAGATCCTCATCCAAGTGTGTGAGGAACTAAGGTTGAGGGTGCCCTGGAATTTTCCATTCAGAAGGCCCAGGAACATGGCTGGATGACTGCATGGGCCCAAGAGGATCCCCTTTTCTGTAGCAACCCCAGATGGGCCTGGGCTTCCTGTCCCTTGCCGCCCCCTACACATGCTCATTGGTGCTTGCTGGATAGCTCTTCCAGCGTGGGGTCCAGGGATGGCCGGCACAGACCCGCACCTGAGTTGCCCAGTCTGGTAATTAACATGAGCTGGGATTGACTGGCTCTGAGGCTGGGGGCTTGGCTATCATCAGCTAAAGAACCTGGAATCCCTTGCAAAGGGAGACTGAAGGATGGCAGAGTTTGCCCCTTCCTCAGCCACACACCCAGGGGCTCATGGCCACTGTTCCTGAAAGGAGGTCCCTGGCCTCCAGCTTCACCTCCTGCAGGAGTGGCCTCTGGGGAGGGGCTGCTTCACGATCAGGCCTAACTCCTTCTCCAGAGCTGCCTCCTCCTCCTGCTGCCACATCACGCAGTCCCGGAAAGCCCCTGCTCCCTGGCAGCCTGGGAAGAACATTTCTCCTTAGTCTTTGTGAGCTCCTCAGATAGCTGCAGGGCAGTGACCCAGGGAGGCCCGAACTTGAGTCTCGCTGGAGGTAACACCTCCCAGGGCCTCGCCCTGACCTGATCTCTGGCCTCCAAGAGCTGGCAGCACCTCAGGGCACCTGTGCTAGTTTCTTTTTTAAATTATTTTACTTTTTATTTTAAGTTCTAGGGTACATGTGCACAATGTGCAGGTTTGTTACAAATGTATACATGTGCCATGTTGGTGTGCTGCACCCGTTAATTCATCATTTACATTAGGTATATCTCCTAATGCTATCCTTGCCCCCTCCCCCCACCCCCCAGCAGGCCCCGATGTGTGATGTTCCCCACCCTGTGTCCATGTGTTCTTATTGTTCAATTACCACCTATGAGTGAGAACATGTGGTGTTTGGTTTTCTGTCCCTGTGTTAGTTTGCTCAGAATGATGGTTTCCAGCTTCATCCATGTCCCTATAAAGGACATGAACTCATCCTTTTTATGGCTGTGTAGTATTCCATGGTGTATATGTACCACACTTTCTTAATCCAGTCTATCATTGGTGGGCATTTGGGTTGGTTCCAAGTCTTTGCTATTGTGAATAGTGCTGCAATAAACATACATGTGCATGTGTCTTTATAGCAGCATGATTTATAATCCTTTGGGTATATGCCCAGTAATGGGATGGCTGGGTCAAATGGTATTTCTAGTTCTAGATCCTTGAGGAATCATCACACTGTCTTCCACAATGGTTGAACTAGTTTACAGTCCCAACAACAGTGTAAAAGTGTTCCTATTTCTCCACATCCTCTCCAGTACCTGTTGTTTCCTGACGTTTTAATGATCGCCATTCTAACTGGTGTGAGATGGTATCTCATTGTAGTTTTGATTTGTATTTCTCTGATGGCCAGTGATGATGGGCATTTTTTCATGTGTCTGTTGGTTGCATAAATGTCTTCTTTTGAGAAGTGTCTGTTCATATCCTTCACCCACTTTTTGATGGGGTTGTTTGATTTTTTCTTGTAAATTTGTTTAAGTTCTTTGTAGATTCTGGATATTAGCCCTTTGTCAGATGGGTAGATTGGAAAAATTTTCTCCCATTCTGTAGGTTGCCTATTCACTCTGATGGCAGCTTCTTTTGCTGTGCAGAAGCTCTTTAAAGAAATAAAGGGCGGGAGGCTAAGGCAGGAGAATGGCGTAAACCTGGGAGGCGGAGCTTGCAGTGAGCTGAGATCCAGCCACTGCACTCCAGCCTGGACGACAGAGCGAGACTCCATCTCAAAACAAAAACAAAAACAAAAACAAAAACAAAAAAGAAATAAAGGGTATTCAATTAGGAAAAGAGGAAGTCAAATTGTCCCTGTTTGCGATGACATGATTGTATATTTAGAAAACCCCATCGTCTCAGCCCAAAATCTCCTTAAGCTGATAAGCAACTTCAGCAAAGTCTCAGGATACAAAATCAATATGCAAAAATCACAAGTATTCCTATACGTCAAAAACAGACAAACAGAGAGCCAAATCATGAGTGAACTCCCATTTACAACTGCTTCAAAGAGAATAAAATACCTAGGAATCTAACTTATAAGGGATGTGAAGGACCTCTTCAAGGAGAACTACAAACCACTGCTCAGCAAAATAAAAGAGGGCACAAACAAATGGAAGAACATTCCATGCTCATGGATAGGAATAATCAATATTGTGAAAATGGCCATACTGCCCAAGGTAATTTATAGATTCAATGTCATCCCCATCAAGCTACCAATGACTTTCTTCACAGAATTGGAAAAAAACTACTTTAAAGTTCATATGGAACCAAAAAAGAGCCCACATTGCCAAGACAATCCTAAGCCAAAAGAACAAAGCTGGAGGCATCATGCTACCTGACTTCAAACTATACTTCAAGGCTACAGTAACCAAAACAGTATGGTACTAGTACCAAAACAGAGATATAGACCAATGGAACAGAATAGAGCCCTCGGAAATAATACCACACATCTACAACCATGTGATCTTTGACAAACCTGACAAAAACAAGAAATAGGGAAAGGATTCACTATTTAATAAATGGTGCTGGGAAAACTGGCTAGCCGTATGTAGAAAGCTGAAACTGGATCCGTTCCTTACACCTTATATGAAAATCGATTCAAGATGGATTAAAGACTTAAATGTTAGACCTAAAATCATAAAAACCCTAGAAGAAAACCTAGGCAATACCATTCAGGCCACAGGCATGGGCAAGAACTTCATGACTAAAACACCAAAAGCAATGGCAACAAAAGCCAAAATTGACAAATGGGATCTAATTAAACACCTATTCATATCCTTCACCCACTTTTTGATGGGGTTGTTTGATTTTTTCTTGTAAATTTGTTTAAGTTCTTTGTAGATTCTGGATATTAGCCCTTTGTCAGATGGGTAAGCTAGAACAGGCTCACCAGCTCAGTTCTAGCTTCTGGGTGGAGGAGAGGCCTTTCCCCAGGTAACAGAAGAAACCTGTGCTAGTTTCTTAATGTTGCAGTAACAAACAGCAGCAGGCTGGGTGTGGTCACTCATACCTGGTGATCCTAGCACTTTGGGAGGCCAAGGCAGGTGGATCACCTGAGGTCAGTAGTTTGAGACCAGCCTGGCCAAATGGTGAAACCCTGTCTCTACTAAAAATACAAAAATGAGCTGGGCCTGGTGGCACGTACCTGTAATCCCAGCTACTCGGGAGGCTGAGGCAGGAGGATCACTTGAACCTGGGAGGCGGAGGTTGCAGTGAGCCAAGATTGCACCACTGTACTCCAGCCTGGGTAACATAGTGAGACTCTGTTTCAAACAAAACAAAACAAACCCAAAACAAATGGCAGCAGATTTAGTGGCTTAAACAATACAAACATAGTCCCTTGCAGTTCTGAAGAAGTCTAAAAGGAGCTTCACAGGGCTAAGATTAAGAGGAAGGCAGGGCTGCATTCCTTCCAGAGGCTCGAGGGCAGAAGCCTTCCCAGGCCTTTTCCAGCTTTTAGGGACTGCTGTATTCCTTGGCTTGGGACCTCTTCCTCCATCTTCAAAGCCCATGTCCCAGCCCTCTGACCTCTTCCCCCACTGTCCTGTCATCTTCTCTGACACTCCTGCCTCCCTTTCCCTCATGACTCCTGTGGTTACATTGGGCCTGCCCAGCTCATTTTAAGATCCTCGGCTGAATCATGTCTGCAGAGTCCCCTTGTGCACATGGGTACTGGCATAGCCCCAAGTTCTGGGGATTAGGACATGGCATGGATGTCTTTGAGGGGGCAATTATTCCTGCCACAGCCCCCATTCCTGGCTTGTTTGCCCAGAGTGAGGCCGCCTCTGTGACATTGTGACAGGGCCATGTTTTAGACCCCAGCACAGTCCTAGCCAACTCAGGCTCACCAGCTCAGTTCTAGCTTCTGGGCGGAGGAGAGGCCTTTCCCCAGGTAACAGGCACGGGTTCAGGAACAGATTCCCTTAAAATGGCTCAGTGCATAAAGCAGCAGAGAGTCAGTGTATGCACAGACACGTGCATGCACACACTCGCACTGGGGGTAGGGTTAACCTGAGGGGGTGATTTCCACCTACTGCTAGATGCTCACTGTGAAAAGCCTTTAGCCCATCTGCATGTCCAAGTGTGTATAAGTGTGAACGTGTGCACATGAGTGTGTACATGCAATTATGAGCATGTGTGCACATGAGCAAATGTAAAAGTAAATGTAGATGCCTGCATATGAGTGTATGTGAGGGGTGTTTTTTAGAGAACGCCCAGGCTGGGTGTGGTGGCTCACACCTGTAATCCCAGCACTTTGGGAGGCCAAGGCCCGGGGGTGTTGCTTGAGCCCCATAGTTTGAGACCAGTAGTTTGGGCAACATAGCAAGACCCCTGTGTCTACAAAAAATAAAAAATTAGCCAGGTGTGGTGGCACACACCTGTCATACCAGCTACTTGGGAGGCTGAGGTGGGAGGACTGCTTGAGCCCAGGAGTTAAGAGGCTGCAGTGAGCTATGGTCATGCCTCTGCACTCCAGCATGGGCAACAGAGTGAGACCTGCCTCTGAAAAAATAAAAAAATAAAATAAAAGTAAAGAATGGCCAGAAGGCAGCCAGTTTACCGTTCTAGGGGACTGACATCATTCATCTCATGAGAGATGGCTCTTTGTTTTGTGAAATAAATTGTCAGCCCCCTTGGGTGTTGTAAGTGGCCTGGCAAGGTCTGCAAGGTGAAGGAGAACAGAGAGCTCAATTTCTTGCATAATTTCTGGGGTCAGCCTGGGAGGCAGGGGATGGAGGATGCAGAGACAAGACAAAGGGAGAGGGGAGGAAAGGCCAGAGGGAATGAACAGGACCCTAACAGGGAGGGAGGGAGGGAGGGATTCCAAGGGAAGTCATGGCCAGTACAGAATTCCCTGTACAGGCAGTACAGCTGATAAATTTCTAGGAACAATGACGCCTGATATTGAGTTTTAATTTGCTTCCTGTTGTGTACTGTAACTGTCCCTACATTTTAATAGAAGTCTGCTACACACGACAACCTTTGTTGGTACCATTTGGGGAAAATAAATGGGGCAGGGTGTGGATACAATCAGCCAAAGTTGGAAGTCAGGACCACAGTTAGGGGCTGGGGCTCCTGCTGAGGGTAGCTACAGTGCGATCTGACTCAGGAGAGTCTTCCTGGAAACCCAAGGATAGAAATATTGGAGGAGGTCTTCCACAGCATGGGGATGAGTGCTTGAACTATCTTATTTTAATATTAGGCCAGGCACAGTGGCTCATGCCTATAATCTTAGTGCTTTGGGGAGCCATGGTGGGTGAATCACTTGAGCCCAGGAATTTGAGACCAGCCTGGGCAACATAGTGAGATGACGTGCTTACAAAAAGTTAAAATAAAAAATAGCCGGGTGTGGTAGCATGCACCTGTAGTCCCAGCTACTGAGGAGGCTGAGGTGGATGGATTGATTGAGCTGGGGAGGTAGAGCCTGCAGTGAATTGTGATCACGTCGCTGCACTCCAACCTGAGTGACAGAGTAAGACCCTGTCTCGAAAAAAAAAAAAAAAAAAATTAAAGTAAGGGCTAATCTTTGGGGGTTCTGAGTTATAAGTGTGCTTGTAAGGATGCTGTGACTGTGTGACTATGTTGAGATTTGTACCAGTCGGGGTCTCTGTGCTGGATATATCTGATGTGAGACCAGTGTCAACCTTACCCCATCAACTACTTCTATCTGGCACCCTCAGTCCCTCCCTAGGAGAGCTCACCTGCATTAACAGGCTTGTTGCCTATCCCAGGGTATGTGATGGGAACTCAGAGCTGTGTTTATAACCTCCTGTCTAGCATCTTCTCCTCTCTGCCTCCCAAGCACCTTAAACTCTACTTGTCTCCATCTGAGTCCACTACTTCCTCCTAACAACTTGATTCTTGACCAGGATTCTCAGTGGAGGGCCACTGTCCACCCACATACACAAGCAGGAAACTAGGTATCCTCCCTGGATCCCCATCTTTCTCACTATCCCTTCACCCAACCCACCAGAAAGGACTGTTGGTTTGATCTCCTAATGGTGTTTTCTCCATCATCTTGTCCTCATCTCCACCAACCACAAATCTAGTCCAATAAACCTTTGTTTCCTGCTGGTACTGATGCAATATTCTCCTAACCAGTTTCCCTGAATCTGTTCTTGACCACCTGTAATCAGAGTTCTACTCTGCAACCAGAGTTAAAGGCCATTAAAAAAAGACATCAGTGTGTTATATACATTGGTTAAAAAAATACATCTCTGCCCACATCCACCCTGAATCCCTAGTTCTCATCCCAGAAGCCACTTTCAGCTCCTTTACAGCTCCTAGTTACAGTATCTCTGATCACTTGCAATAATGTGCTTCCATTTCTGTTTCTTGATTTATTATGTATCTTTCATTAGTCGTTGTATTCCTGCTGTGATAGGTGAGCGTTTAGCTTATACCCCTCCACACAAAAAAACACTATTTAAATACTGTTCCTTTGGAGAGCCAAGTCATGTATTATGATTGTATTTTACTTTTTTAATACCATTCCGCACCCCCAACCCCCAACCTGGAATTTCTACCTGCCCTTTTCCCCTTGTGCTATTTGACATCATATTTTCATTTGTTTCCAGCCTTCCCATCCAATTCCATATTTTATTATACCCTCCCTTTCCAGGAACTCCATCTACAATGTGGATTGGCTCCTCCTTGATTCCATGCATTGCTTCTCTTCTGAGATTTCTCTTTGCTGTTTTTCTGGGTTGGCACATTGTTTCTTGGATACCTTGTATCCTTTTCCTTGGTTTAGTCCCTCATTTTGCTGGAGCACATTCTCAAATAATTTCCTTTAAAAAGAATGCACTGGAGGTAAACTTTCTGAGACTCTTTCTTTCAATCTCACATTGATCAATAGTTTGGCTGGGCATATAAATTCAGTTGAAAGTGATTTCTCTCAGAATTTTGATATTGAAAATATTGCATCCAATGTTAGTTACTATTGAAAAATTTGATGGCATTTTGGTACTTAATCCTTTATGTATGACATATTTTTCTTTCTTGAAGCTTTTTATATTGCCTCTCTATTTTTGGTGTTCTGACATTTCACGGCGGTGTGTCTATATGTTGATTATTTTGCATTCATCTTTGTTGGGCATTCAGTGGTTCTGTCTATTCTGTAGACTTGTATTCTTCAGCTGTGAGAAAACTTTTTGTACTTTATCTTTGTTAATTCTTCCTCCACGCCCCCTTTTAAAATAAATTTTTTCTGGATCTACCATTAGTCAACTATTGAAACCCTTAAATAAATCCTTTATGTTTCTTATTTTCTTGTGTTTTCTGCCTCCTTTATCTTGATCTTACCTCCTGGGAAAATCCCTTAAATTTATCTTTTAATTCTATTGAATTGTTCACTTCAGCCCTTCAATTTTTGATTTCTCAGAGTCCTTTCTTATTGATAGTTCCTTTTTTTATGGACAGTACAGTACAGTTGTCACAAGTTTTTCATCTTTAATTTTTCTGAGCACACTAATTTGATTCTTTTGAAATACTCTTCTACTTTGCATGTTATCTTGATTTCCTCTGGAGTCACGTTTTCTGTTTATACACTTGATTTCTCTGTTTTATCTTGGTTATCTGTTTATATTTAAGAGGCAGGCAGTGAAAAGCTGACTGGGAGCCCTGTGTACGTGAGTAGTTGGGCCGAAGACCCCAAATGAGGTAGGGCTAGAATGAGGTAGTCTTTTTTGCTGGGGCCTTCTCCAATGAGGAACCCTCTGACCTCTTGCCTGGTGGCTAGACACTGGAGTTCTGGGTGTTCTGTGTGTAGGAGTAGGGTTGGGTGGTCTAGGAATAGATAGCATTATCCACCAGCATTCAGTCAACCCCCTTGTTTTAAGCCCCATGTGCTACTCCCACTTTCCCTTACACATGGCATCTTTGAGGCCAAGTCTCTCCAAGGTTCTATGATATCAGACCCTTTTGTAATTTGCTTATTTGCATTTTTGTATAATATTTAAATGCATGAATATACCACAATTTATCTATTTTGATAAATTTTTTTCATTCTATTATTTATGGGCATTTAGATAGTTTTGAGTTTTTGACTATTATAGACAGTACAACTATGGACACTTTAGTACATGTCCATGATAAACATTTAGTGTGGCGTATACCAAGGAGTGGAATTGCTGGGCCACGGGTATGCATATATTCAGCTTTAGTAGATAATGAATTTGCCGAAGTACCCACCTACAGTGAATGGGAGTCCTTGTTCTCCATGTCCTCTTTAATATTTGATGTTTTGTCTTTTTAACTATCATGGTGGGTAGTAGCGGTATCTTGTAATTTTAGTTGGTTTGCATTTCTCTTATGACTAATGAAGTCAAGCACCTTATTATATGTGTATTGGCCTTTTGAATATCTTCTTTTGTGAGATGCCTGTTAAAGTTTTTTTCTCCTATTAAAAAAAGTGGTTTGTCTTTTTCTTATTGAGTCGTAGCAAATTTTATGTATCTTATGAATCTAAGTTCTTCATTAAATGAGCTGTAAACATCTTCTCCCACTCTTTCCATTAGCTTCTCACTCTCTTGCTGGTATCTTTTCGGAATAGAAATTTTAATATGTTCAATTTATAAATTGTTTTCTTACATAGCCTTTTTGTGACTTGTTTAGGACATGTTTGCTTACTCCAAGGTCATAGAGCTGTTCTATGTTTTCCTCTAAAACTTTTATTGTTGGCTGGGTCAGGCATGGTGGCTCATGCCTGTAATCCCAGCACTTTGGGTGGCTGAGGCCAGGTGGATCACTTGAGGTCAGGAGTTCGAGACCAGCCTCACCAACATGGTGAAATCCCATCTCTATTAAAAATATTAAAAAATTAACCAGGTATGGTGGTATGCACCTGCAATCCCAGCTACTTGGGAGTCTGAGGCAGGAGAATTGCTTGAACCTGGGAGGTGGAGGAGGTTGTAGTGAGCTGAGATTGTGCTGCTGCACTCTAGCCTGGGTGAAAGAACGAGATTCCACCTAAAAAAAAAAAAAAAAAAAAAAGCTTTATTATTTTTCCTTTCACATTTAGTTCTGTAAAGTTCCACAGTAATCTGGAATAGATTTTTGTGTGTGATGTGAGATAGGGGTCAAGACACACTTATTTTCTGATGGATATCCAATGGACCCAGAACCATTTACTGAAAAGATCACTCCTTTCCCATTGGGCAATGGTGTTGTCTTTGTCATTATAGGAATCATGTATGTGTATCATGGTGGGTAGTAGCAGTATCTTGTAATTTTAGTTGGTTTGCATTTCTCTTATGACTAATGAAGTCAAGCACCTTATTATATGTGTATTGGCCTTTTGAATATCTTCTTTTGTGAGATGCCTGTTAAAGTTTTTTTCTCCTATTAAAAAAAGTGGTTTGTCTTTTTCTTATTGAGTCGTAGCAAATTTTATGTATCTTATGAATCTAAGTTCTTCATTAAATGAGCTGTAAACATCTTCTCCCACTCTTTCCATTAGCTTCTCACTCTCTTGCTGGTATCTTTTCGGAATAGAAATTTTAATATGTTCAATTTATAAATTGTTTTCTTACATAGCCTTTTTGTGACTTGTTTAGGACATGTTTGCTTACTCCAAGGTCATAGAGCTGTTCTATGTTTTCCTCTAAAACTTTTATTGTTGGCTGGGTCAGGCATGGTGGCTCATGCCTGTAATCCCAGCACTTTGGGTGGCTGAGGCCAGGTGGATCACTTGAGGTCAGGAGTTCGAGACCAGCCTCACCAACATGGTGAAATCCCATCTCTATTAAAAATATTAAAAAATTAACCAGGTATGGTGGTATGCACCTGCAATCCCAGCTACTTGGGAGTCTGAGGCAGGAGAATTGCTTGAACCTGGGAGGTGGAGGAGGTTGTAGTGAGCTGAGATTGTGCTGCTGCACTCTAGCCTGGGTGAAAGAGCGAGATTCCACCTAAAAAAAAAAAAAAAAAAAAAAAAGCTTTATTATTTTTCCTTTCACATTTAGTTCTGTAAAGTTCCACAGTAATCTGGAATAGATTTTTGTGTGTGATGTGAGATAGGGGTCAAGACACACTTATTTTCTGATGGATATCCAATGGACCCAGAACCATTTACTGAAAAGATCACTCCTTTCCCATTGGGCAATGGTGTTGTCTTTGTCATTATAGGAATCATGTATGTGTAGGTCTGTTTCCAGACTTTCTCCTCTGTTCCATTGGTCAGTTTGTCCACCCTTGCACCAATACCACACTGCCTTCATTACCATAGCTTTATTAAAAGTCTTGGCATACAGTTTTGTTTTCCTTCTTCAAGTTTGCCTTGGATTTTTCTTAGACTCATGTATTAGCTGTGCTCTCCCCACCCCGCCCCTCCAACCCCAGGGCCTTTGCACATGCTCCCTCTGCTGAAACACCTTTCCTTTCTGTTATCACCTGTTAGCTCTTACTCACCTTCAGATCACACCTCAGTTGTTATTTCCTCAGAGAAGCTTTCCCTGAACTCCCCGGCCAGGTAAAATGCCCCACAAAGCCCTCATAACACAATCCACCTCCCTCTGTAATATTAAATGCAATTCAACTTTTCATGTATTCTTGTGGTAATTTGATCAATGGGTTTTCCTTCTGTAATCTGTTGAGCTCCACAAGGAAGGGAATCACTGTTTTATTTATTGATATATTTTCAGGGCTTAGCACAACTAGACACTTAATCAAAGTTTTTGAATACACAAAGGCAAGAGTCCCTTATTCATGGAGGTCGTGTGTGTGTGTGTGTGTGTGTGTGTGTGTGTGTGTGTGTCTCTGCATGTGCCCTTGAGTGCACGTGTACCAGCAAAACTTTATCAGTGTATGTGTGTGTGTGTGCAAAAACAGAGCCCACTTAGGAGCCACAGATCAGGGGAGCTGGAGCCGTCCTCTCCTCTTGGGCTCTTCTCCTCCCCTTCCCCTCCCCTTCCCCTCCCCACCCTTCCCTGTCCAGCACTCCCAGCAGCCTCCTCTCCTTCCTGAGTGACTGGAGGAAGATGCTGGTCTCCAGCTGCCTCCGCTCGGCTGCCCTTGTGCAGTTGTCTGCCAGTTGTGCACGCCGATTACTATGAATGCCACCATCTGGTACGCCACGTGGACATCATAATCTTTTCTTAATTACATTAGCAGCGCAATCAGTTACTGCATTACAAGGCCGGCGATGAGCTTTTAAATCTTGGTGGAAATCATAAATAATTGCACTAAGTACCAGGCGCCAGATGTGTGCGCCAACTTCGGTTGCACTAGATAAATAGTAACCTTACAAGGGTGTGAGACAGCAGGCGGTCCGGCCGGCCACCGGGCCACACTACACCTGGGTCTCGCCGCAGGAAGGCCCTGGCAGCCATGCACCTGAAGAGAGGCAGTGGAAGGAGGCGGAGGCACCTTCTGAGTGGAGTGGGTACCAGGGAGGGAGAGAGAGAGGGATCCTCAGAGCCAGAGCCAGGGAGGGCGCAGGAGGAACGTGGAGACAGACAAAGGGGAAATGAGGTGGGTGGACAGGAAAGAAGAGAGAGAATGGGAGAAGAGAAAGTGGGTGGGGAGGAGGAGGAGAGGAGAAAACAGAGCCAGGGAGAGAGACACTGAGACAGAGATAGAGAGACACAGAAAGTGACAGGAACAGAGAAAAACAGAGTGCAACAAAAAGATTCAGGATGTGTGGGGAGGCTGGGAGAACAAAGAGAAGGCCTTGTTTCAGCTGACCTCTTGCTCTTGGCCAGCAGCTGGAAGGGATCCCAGGGACGGGCTCAGCTACTCAGGGCAGCAGCCAGGCATCGGTGCAGAGGGTGAGTGAAGCCCAGGCTGGAGGAGCTTCCCGCAGGGTGCTCCAGGCTCCGGGAAGGAAGCCCTCCTGGCTTCTCTATCTCTTTCTGAAATCCTCCTGAGTCTGAGAGGGAAAGAATGGGTCACAGAAGATTCAGGAGCAGCAGCGCTGGTATGTGACAAGTTAGTCACTAGAACCGCTTTAGGTAGGCAGGAGGCCCGGGACTGGGGGAGCCTCTCTGAAGGGCGACTTTTAAGCTGACACGTGTCTGGTAAGTCACTGTGAGCCAGGTGACGAGCAGGTAAAAGGAGGGAAGCGTGTTCCAGGAGGGGAGGCAGCACACACAAAGGCACAGAGGCAGGACGACTCTGGCATGTTTGAGAACTGCAGAGGAAGCAGATGCTGCTCATACAAAGAAAACCATGGAGAAATGTCAGGAACGTTAGATAAGATGGCTGTTTGAAGATGTGCTTTTCCTACTCGCTCCTGAAACCTCACCAAACCAAAATGGAATTTAGTGGAACTTAAAAATGTATAAACCCACAGAATAAAGAGAACAGGAGAGGAGACCAAAGCAGACAGGAGATTTTCACAAGATTTTGGAAGCTGGAGGGCAGATGGATGATGGTAAGGGACTTGCAAAGCAGAGAAAGCTGACATCTCAGCCTGCAGGAAGGGGAGCCTGCCAGGAGCAAAACAACCAGCCCCTGGGACCTGGCGACCTGGGAAAGGCTCAGACACGGGAGGCTGGCACTTCTTTCTCTATTTGAAACAGACTCTCACTCTGTCACCCAGGCTGGAGTGCAGTGGCATGATCATGGCTCACTGCAGCCTCAACCTTCTGGGCTGAGGCAAATCCTTCTGCCTCAGTCTCTTGAGTAGCTAGGACCACAGGCATGGACCACAGGGCAGAGAGAGGGAGCGACAAGAGGGGACAGGTTGAAACCTCATTTAGCCAGGCGAGCAACTATACCTCCCAGCACAGCAGAAGACAAGAAGTTGACTCTTTGAGAAGCTGACTGGAGGCGACTCAGGATTTGGGACGTTTGAAAAGGAAAGAGTGAGTTCCACACTAAAACTGGGAGGAAAACAAATGAAAGAATTAAAGGGTGGAATTCCCACCTTGTCCTCCCATGCTGTGTATGGGATGTGGGCAGTTGGGCTTTCAAGCTGTTTCCATGTCTCCCTCCCTCTCCAGGTCGGGAGACTAGAGAATTCTTTTCTGGCGAAACCACCTGGCATGGGGAAAAGGTCTACAGAGACCACGATTTGATATTTGAAGCCCTCTAATGAAATCTCCAGTCTTGGCCTGGTCCCCCTCGGGCCATAGAGCTTGTTTTTTTGTCTGTTTGTTTTTTTGAGATGAAGTCTTCCTCTACTGCCCAGGCTGAAGTGCAGTGGTGTGATCTTGGCCTGAGTTCAAGTGATTCTTCTGCCTTAGCCTCCCCCGTAGCTGGGACTACAGGCAAAGGCCACCATGCCCAGCTAACTTTTTTATTTTTATTTTTACTAGAGACAGAGTTTTGCCATGTTGGCCAGGCTGGTCTTGAACTCCTGACCTCAGGTGATCCACCCGCCTCGGCCTCCCAAAGTGCTGAGATTACAGGCGTGAGCCACTGCGCCCGGCCCCAGTCAGCTTCTTACACCACACTTTTAAACATGAATGACAGTCAAGAGTCACCAGGTATTTGTGGAAAACTCTATAATGAAAGCCAGAGACCAAAGATTCAGGAAAATAGAAAAAGGCAACTAGGAGGAAAAAGAGACAATACATTGCAGTTATAAAATAAGATTTAAATGTTACACATATATTTTTTAAGGGAATGTTGAGATAACACAAAAGGGTTGGAAGATACAGTTCAGAAAACCCAGAAGTTAGAATAAAAACAGATTTTTTTTTTTTTTTTTTTGACACAGGGTCTTGCTCTGTTATCCAGGCTGGAGAGTAGTGGTGTAATCATGGCTCACTGTAGCCTGGACCTCCTGGGCTCAAGTTAGCCTCCCACCTCAGCCTCTCAAGTACCTGGGGCCACAGGCATGTGCCACCACACCTGGCTAATTTTTCTGTATTTTTTATAGAGACAGGGTCTCACCATGTTGCCCAGCTAAGAAAATTTGTTGTTAAATAGGGTATAAAGTATGAGAAAATCAAAGAATCCATCCAGGAGGTCCAACATCCAACTATCAGAGACCAAGAAAGAGAGAAGAAATAAATCAATTCAGGAGGTCTAGAATGATGCTAATAAGTGTTCTAGAAAAAGAGAAGGGAAAGCAAAAAGGAGAACATAATCAAAAAAATACAAGAAAGTTTCCCAGAATTGAAGGACTTGAATTTCAGGATTGAAAGGTAACACTCCAGGCCAGGCACAGTGGCTCCTGCCTATAATCCCAACACTTTGGGATGCTGGGGCGAGAGGATCGCTTAAGCCTGGGAGTTTAGGACCAGCCTGGGCAACATAGGGAGACCTCATCTCTACAAATAATTTAAAAAGTAGCTGGGCATGGTGGCATGTGCCAGTGGTCCCAGCTACTCGGGAGGCTGAAGCAGAAGGATTTGCCTGAGTCCAGGAGGTTGAGGCTACAGTGAGCTGTGATCACACCACTGCAATCTAGCCTGGGTGGCAGAGTGAGATTCTGTCTCAAAGGAAAAAAGAAAAGCAGGAAGGCAGGCAGGCAGGCAGAAAGGAAGGATGGAAGGAAGGAAACACTAACCCAATGAAAAAAGACCCACACTTAGGCATATTGTTGTGAAATTTCAGAACACCACGTATAAAGAGAAGATCCTGGAAACTTCCTGAAAGGAAAAAGTTACACACACAGAATTGGGAACCAGAACAGTATACCTTCCAGACAGCAACCCTGCAAGCTACGTGACACAAAGACTTAAAAATTATAAGAAAAAACTATTTCCAACCAAGAATTCTGACGCTCATGTAGCTATAATTTAACTGTCCCTAAGAGTAGAATAAACACATTTTCAGATATGCAAGATAAAAAGTAAAGTTAGCTCTTATGTGTTCCTTCTCAAGATGCTACTGGAAGACATATGACTATAGCTAAACGAGGGAGAAACATCAAGAAAGAGAAAGCATGGGATCCAGGAAATGAGATCCCACAGAAAGGCAAAGGGAAAAACGGGTGAAAACTAGCAAATGATAAAAACTAAGCAATTATTAACTCTGGAAAAAACAAAAATCACACAAGAAAAGCATATATTAATAGTACACTACATGACTCAGCTATGGTCAATATTTATACAGTTCTTATATAAATATTGAGTACTCAACAAAAATTGTGATGTAACTATGTTGGAAGGATGGGAAGAGGGGGATATGTGTGATGTGGTGTAAGATAACTAAATACTCTTCTTTTTTACTAAAAAGTCAACAGATTTTCTTTAAAAATGTGAAACTAGCAGTATAAACCGTTATTTTGAAGTACAAAGGTAAACAGCAGACCAGTGAAAGCATGAAAAGTGACTGTCTTGTGGGAGAGTGAACTGAAGATATAGTGGGGACTATTGTTTTTGTTGTAAGTTCATGCTGCTATTTGACTCTAAACCATATACATGTACTTTGATAAACATTTTAAAATTCAATTAGAAAAAGAAATTAGAAGGTGACTTGAAATGAGACTAGCAAGGTGAATAGGTACCAGACATGGCAGAACCTCATGGGCCATTTTAAACAGTTGCAACTTTCCCTAAGAGCAATGTGGTACCATATAGGGGTTTTCAGCAGGGAAGTGACAACGTCAGATTTGTTTTTCTAAAACAAAATTTTGTTTCCAGTTGCAACGTTCGGGGCTGACTTTCCAGAATTACGCAGGATTGACCTATGGGAGATGTGTGGGCCCCCCGTGCCTTGCAAAGCTTCACATGGGTGATGATATTGAAGGCCAGGTGCAGATCAGGGGGGCTCCATAGCAAATGAGAAACAGAGGAAGAAGAACTAAACTTCCTACCCACCAGTGCTCACTGGCAGTCAACCACAGCATTGCTCTTGTTTCTGGAGGAAGGGCCATTGGGATCAACTCAAGAACATGGCAGAACAGAGATGCTTGCTGAATTCGTTGATTGGAAGCACAAAATTATTTTAGTAGTTGTTGCAAATTGCTTCACTTCTCTGGGTTTCAGTGTAGAACTCAATGGTAATGCGAATAGACTTGATCTCCATAGGGTCATTGCAGGGACTCAATGAGATAGATTCTGTAGAACTTTGGGCTTGACTGGTGCAGTGTTCAATGAGTGTGCTGGGAGAAACTCATCTCCTCACTTCCGGTGTTTCCTTCAAGGAGGAGAGAAGTCCCTCTGGGTAGCACCCCGGCCTCTGTCTGCTCCCTGAGTTCTGCCTTTGGAAGTGGGATATGCTTGGTAGGGAAGCTTGAGGGCAGGAGCTGGGTCTGGGTAGCTCAGCTGCTTCCTCTTTCATTCTCAGGAGCCAGCTGTCTATGGGAAGCACCCATTCTGGTCACCCCCCGTAAGCCATAAATGCACAGGGGCAGGCTGGATCCTTCGGGGGAAGAAGGCCCCAGTTAGGGTGGTGAAGTTTGCATATTCAGGATAGTGTTCCTAGCTGACACATTGGGCCTAGTGCCTAGTGAACACGCAGTTGAACATGGGGAGCAAATTAATACTCAAGGACTGAGGCTTTTGAGGGGACCAGGTCATCAGATTTTTTTCTGTTTTTTTTTTTTTTTTTTTTTTTTACAGGCAAGCTGCTATTTTTATACAGGCATAAGCCTTGGCAAAAGTAGGTTGAGTTGGTTCCTGAGGCCTTAGGCTAAGAGCTGCTGCAGCTCACCCTGGGCAAAACAGTGCCTTCCTCAGCACTGGCCACGAGGTTCTCTGAAGATGCCAGTAGGCCTCAGGGCCCCTGTGGACAGGCATTGCAGACAGTATGCTTTGATTGTAGGTAAAATAAAGTTTACCCATATATGGACTCTGTTAGTGTCTGACTGCTATTGTAACAAATTACCACACTTAGTGGCTTAAGACAACACAACCTTCTTATCTTACTGTTCTGGAGGTCAGAAGTCCAAAAGGGTTTCACTGGGTCAGAATCAAGGAGCATAGTCACCTTGAAAATAGAGGTGCATATTCACGTTCCCGCCAGAGGCTCTAGGACAGAATCAATTTCTGTGCCTTTTCCAGCATCTAGAATAAATTTCCGTGCCTTTTCCAGCATCTAGAAGCCCTCCATCTTCCTTTGCTGGTGATCCTTTCCTCCTCCTTCAAAGCCAACAGTGTAGCATCTTCTCCTCTGTCTCTGTTCTGTTGTTATACCAACTTTTCCTCACTCTGAGCCTCCAGCCTCCTCTTAGAAGGACCCTGATGATTACATTTAGGACCCACTGGGGTAATCTAGCATAATCTTTCCATCTCAATATCTTTAATTTCATCACATCTTCAATATCTCTTTACCATAGCCGTAGGCTCCACAGACTAAGCCATAAACATCTTTGGACAGAAACATCATTATTCAGGCTACCATACAGATCTTTTTAAAATTTTTTAATTTTTATGAGTACATAGTAGGTATATATATTTATGGGGTACATGAGGTACTTTAATGCAGGCACATAATGCATAATAATCCCATCAGGGTAAATGGGGTAGCCATCACCTCAAGAATTTATCCTTACTTTAGTGTTACAAACAATCCAATTATACTCCTTTAATTATTTTTAAATGTATAATAAATTTGTATTGACTATCATCACCCTGTTGTCTATATTTTTGTCCACATTAACTATCCCTCCTCTCCCCAACATTACCCTTACCAGCCTCTGGTAACCCTCCTTCTACTCTCTATCTCCATGAGTTCAATTGTTTTAATTTTTAGCTCCCACAAATAAGTGAGAACATGTGAAGCTTGTCTTTTTGTGCCTGATTTCTTTCTTTCTTTTTTTTTTTTTTGAGATGGAGTCTTACTCTTGTCGCCCAGGCTGGAGTACAATGGCACGATCTCAGCTCACTGCAAGCTCCACTGCCCGGGTTCACGTCATTCTCCTGTCTCAGCCTCCCAAGCAGGTACCTGGCTTGTTTCACTTAACACTTCATTATGTCCTCCAGTTTCATCCATGTTGTTACAGATGACAGGATCTCATTCTTTTTTTATGGCTGAATAGTACTGCGTTGCATGTATGCACCATATGTTCTTTGTCCAGTTGTCTGTTGATGGACACTTAGATTGCTTCTAAATCTTGACTATTGTGAATAGTGGTGCAATAAACATGAGAGTGCAGATATCTCTTTGATATCCTGCCACACAGACCTCTTTTTTTTTTTTTTTTTTTTTTGAGATAGAGTCTTGCTCAGTCACCCAGGCTGGAGTGCGGTGGCACGATCTTGGCTCACTGCAAGGGCTCCGCCTCCTGGGTTCACGCCATTCTCCTGCCTCAGCCTCCTGAGTAACTGGGACTACAGGCGCCCGCCACTACGCCCGGCTAATTTTTTGTATTTTTAATAGAGATGAGGTTTCACCATGTTAGCCAGGATGGTCTCGATCTCCTGACCTCGGCCCATCTCGGCCTCCCAAAGTGCTGGGATTACAGGCGTGAGCCACTGCACCCGGCCCACACAGACCTTTTATACATTAAGAGGAGGAACAATTACCTATCACTATTATGATTTTTCAGTACAATTTATACTGCATCCAAGTTCCATGCCTTACAATACCACTTGTGAGCCTGCGCCACTGTATTGCTATTGTGAGGCTGAGGTAGACAGCAGAGGGAGGCTGCCAAAAACCCCATGTCTTTCTATGTTGCCTTGTGGTACAGGGCTAAGGAGAACTGGGAATTAATGTGGCTTCCCCACAGGCTCCTGGGGTTCACACACCCCACCATATGGTCTACAGTTGCCTCTGGAATAATCATGGCCTTGGATTTAGAGATTCAACTCCAGGCTTCACTCTCAAAATAGCGTATTTTGTGAATGTAAAGAAGGAACAGGAAATCTGTTATAAAGAGATGTGTTATCATCTTAGGTTCACAGAGGAACAACTCAGTAACGTCGCAAACACAAAACATTACAAAAAGAGCTAAGGAAGCTCATACTTGAAGGACTGTGTCTCTGAGAATTAAGTTGTCCAGGAAATCAGGGTGTCTGGAGCAAAGTATGCCTCGGATGATCAAAACAGACACAGTAGAAGAAAGGAAACAGAATTAAAAACAGCTCCACTAAGCTGGAGGAAGAGACAGATTTTCTGAAGAGAAACACTGAGATCTTGGGAACAGACTGGATGGATATGAAATGGCAAATGTGATCTTGAAGGCAGAATAGACTTACAGGAAAGGGAAATAAACGTAGGCACAGCATTTGAGAAGGGGCCATGTCTAAGTTGTTACTAGACCAGAAATGGTAATTGAGGGCCACAGAAATTCACTAAGGAAGAGAAGCAAGGTCTCAGAGAGGAGACTAGAATGATTCTTCCCAAGGGAACCATATCCAGGAAACCCCTTACACACACACACGCACACACACACACACGCACACATACACAGACAGATGGGGATGGGGAGGGAGAGAGAACAAGAGAAGAAAGAAAAAGAAGAAAGAGAAAAAGAAGAAAGAGAGAGAAAGGGAGAGAAAGAGAGAGGGAGAGAGAGCACATACCATTGGAGTAAATGACAACTTTCCCCTTAGATCCTGGGGCACCTAATCCCAGGAGTTACAGAAAATCCAGACAAATTTAAGAAAAGAGGAAGATCAGTATAAAATATGAGAAGCATCACTAACTAGGTGAGTTTCAAGTTGCCAGAACCACTGTCGCTGGAGATCAAGGTATTACTCAGTCCCCAAGAAATGGCCTGTTAAGGAATTAGGACCCTCTAAAGCAGTGGTTCATTGCCCTGGTTGCACGTAAGATTTACCTGGGGAATCTTTTCAACCTAGTGATGCTTGAACACCACCCCAGGCCAAATTAATCATCATCTGATGCTCTCAGGCAGGGGTGCTCCAACTTGAGTAGGCATCAGAATCATCTGGGGGGCTTGATAAAACACTAATTGCTGGGTCCCGCCTACAGAGTTTCTGCTTCAGTAGGTCTGGGGTAGAGCTTGAGAATTTTGAATTTCTAACTAATTCCCACACGATGCTGAGGTTACTGCCTGGGGATCCACTTTGAGGACCACTTTTTCTAAGGAAAGGCACTGCAAAGATTAAACTGAATAAAGGGGGGTCAGGTAGGACAATGGCAGATGGAGGCAGGCCTCGGTTCGATGCTGGATGATGGAGAAGATCTCCTGGGAAGATGATCTGATTTAGGAAGTAAAGATGGGGCGAGATATATTTGCTCAATGGATGCTTTCAGCATAGCCAGAACGTTCTGATTTTGTTCTCTCTCACTCTGGGAGATACCACAAGACAAAAACAGTGCCTTCCTGGTAGAAGGGGAACCCTGAGGGAGCATGAAACTTCAGGGACATGCCCCATGATTGCAGAATAGGACAAAGTGAGAAGCATCTTCAGGGCCTGGAACTTTCCAAGGCAAAGAAAGCCTACTCTGAGAAGCACATGGCAGAGATCTTGGTGCTCTCTAGGACGCCAGGGGAAAAGCCTACCAAAGCCGCACGCACTGCATCCGTCCAAGCACCTGCTGAGTGTAACTTTGCAGCAAAAGCAAGTGTGGAGATGAAGGAGACAGCATCTGTAGCACAGTGGTTCTCAAATTTTATTGCATATTATAATTACCTGGGAGCTTTTCAACTGCTCTGTGTGTAGGCTGCAACCCATACCAAATCAGAATTTCTGGGAGGTGTTACCCAGATATTAATATTTTATAAAACTCCCCAAGGGATTCCAAAGTACAGCCAAGTTTAAGGACAGGCCCTTGCCCCTCAAAGGGTGGCCCACAAACATCACTCTGGTTACCTTGTTAGAAATGCAGAACCAGCTGGGTGCGGTGGCTCACGCCTGTAATCCCAGCACTTTGGGAGGCTGAGGCGGGTGGATTGCCTGAGGTCAGGAGTTCAAGACCAACCTGGCCAACATGGTGAAACCCTGTCTCTACTAAAAATACAAAAATTAGTTGGGCGCGGTGGTAACACCTGTAATCCCAGCTACTCAAGAGGCTGAGTCATGAGAATCGCTAGAACCCAGGAGGCGGAGGTTGCAGTGAGCCGAGATCGCACTATTGCACTCCAGCCTGGGCGACAGAGTAAGACTCTGTCTCAAAAAAAAAAAAAAAAAAAAAAAAAAAAAAAAAAAAAGAAAAAGAAAAAGAAAAAGAAATGCAGTATCTTAGGTCTTACACCAGCCCACTGAATTAGAATCTGCTTTTATCAACACGCCTCGGGATCTGCGTGCACACAGACGCCTGATAAGCACTGCTCTAGAAGGCAGGCTTCTTAGCCTTAAGCACTTTCAGAGCAGGAGGCATTGGCAACAGGCCTGGGGTAGGGTTTTGAGAACACCCGCTCCAAGACGTGATGGAGGCTGTATCATTAGATAGAGCCCACGTTCAATTCATCACTGAAGTTCCAGAAACAGAAGCTTCTATGGGACAGCACTGGAGGCAAAGAAGGTTACTCAAGATAAAGCCTGCCAATGGTTAACAGTGGAAAGAGGGAGAGTGACACAGAAAACTTGAGCTTTTGTTTTCAGTGTTTCTCTACCATTTGTATTTCCTAGCCGTGTGTGTGTGCATGCATGGGCACACACAATGGGGGTTAGCAAAGATGATGTTGATGGTGGGATTATGGGATATTCTTTAACATTTTCTTTATTAAAAAATCTAAAAAATGGTATTTTTAAAAAAGCAATAAACGAGCAAAAGCTATGAGAAATACCAAGATGAATTTTGCAAAGTCACAATCTTAATAGGATACCTTAATATTATTGCATCGCTTAGTCTTTGTCAAATCAAGTAGGCAAAAAGAAATAAAAATATGAGAGATATGAATAATTTCATTAATGTTATTTACTAGATACATTTCAAAATCAGCAATCTACAAATATAGACTATATAATCTTAACACGTTCCAGTTAGCATTTAAAAAAAAATTAATCATTCTTCTAACCCACAAAGGAAATACTAATAAGTTTCAAAAGGTAGGAAGTTTAAGTCACAAGAGAGCAGAGAAAATGTCTGTCTCATCACCACTCAATCCTCAGAGTCTAGTACAGTGGCTATACAACTGAGTAGGTTCTCAGTTAGCATTTACTGCTGGGAGAAGGCTGTATTTTCTTGCATGCAATAAAATGAAAAATTCATAACAGAAGTTTAAGCCAATAAAAAGCTTAAAGCATTTGGAAAACAAAATAAATTATTTCAAAATAGCCTTTAAAATCAATGAGATATCAATTGCAACTCAATATGATTTTTCATGGAATTTTACAAGCTGGTTCTAAAATTAATATGGAAGAACAAATGTGCATGATTTGACCAGAGGAATATTTAAAATAATCTATTTTTTGTTCTATAAAAGTCATAATTTTATAAAATAATGGGAATTAAAAGGGTGTGCTATTGGTGCTGGAAAAGGCAATTCAATTCACAGAACTGAGTAGAGTTCAGCTATACCGTGTTCATTGATTTATTAATTTAAATAAGATACAATGCCAAATGCTTGAGGAAATTATGTAGTATTCAATAAATGATATTGGAAAAATTGTATACTATTTGGAAAGAATAAAATTAGATCCTACCTCACACTATCCATAAGGAAAAAGTTCAATAAATTAAAATCCTAAGAGCAAAATGTAAAACAACTGTATTAGAAGAAATGTAGGAGACTTTAATATCAACTTGGGTAAAGCACAGAAACCAAAAGCCGTAAATGCAAAGTTTAATAAATTTGACTACACTATAAGTCACAATTCTGTGTGATAAATGACACTACAAAAGATTTTGAAAAAATGACAAGCATGCTAAAAATATTGACAACCTATTTAAGAGACAAAGGATTAGGATCAAGATGAAAGGACTCTTACAAATCAATAAGAAAACAAAATCCAGCAATCTAACAGAAAATGGACAAAGGATGTGGATAGGCAATCCACAGAAAAGGAAATTAAAATGGTCACTAATCCTATTTTAAAAGATGCTTCATTTTACTAATAATCAGAGAACTTGCTGCAAAGTAAAATAAAGAGGTACTACTATTCACTCACTACCTTAGCAATTTTTTTTTAAGTTTGAATGTAATAAGTGTTGGCAAGATGGGGGTAATACATTCATACATTATAAGAGCAATATAAAGTTTGTATAATATGTACTCAAAATGGCATTCCCACTTTTAAGGGCATTTGGGCAGGACTAAGATGAAAAACTGTACACTCTATAACATAATTCCATGTCTTTGCTACCTTAGAGCAAGAAACGTTGTCACACATTCCTAAGGCAGCTTGTACATGCTGTCTGCTGCAGCATTCTCTATAATAGCAAAACTTGGAAATAATCTAAGTGTCCATCAAACAGAATGTGGTTCAATACACTATTTTAAATCCATACTATGCAATACACTGTAATCATTAAAATGAATCAGATTGATACATAGATATTGACAAGAAAAGATGCTTATTACCGATAGAAAAAAGAAAGATGCAGGAAAGTGTATACAATATAATACTCTATATGTTTAAAAAATTTTCTTCTCTAAGTTCATGTATATGAATGCCTAGAAAATCTTGACGTGACATTCAATATAGGAAATAACAAACTGAGATGACGTGGTACCCCTTTTTCTCTCACCTAGAATCCTCCTAGAAATCCTGGATGAAATATTCCGTAATGCTTTCAAAGTACGGGTTCTATTTATTCCCTTACACATAAACACACACACACACACACACATGCACACACACACACAAACACCCAGATGATAGAAACAAAGAGGGAAGTTTTCAAAAGCCAGAACTGTAGGAGTACAAATTAAAGTTCAGTAGCTGTTCAGTGAGAAGACTAGATATGACATAGGGCATTAATTTGGATAAGTTTTAAAACAGTGTGGAATTAAATTTCTAGACAAGGATAACATGGACAATGTGGAAGGGAGTGGTTATCAGATCCCTGAATGGTTTGAGACAAGGGCATGAATACTGATTAACTCAGACTTTGGTCATTCAAGCGTGCATTTTAAAAATTTAAGCATACCATCCGAAAGCAGAGAAATATAACAGATGTTAAATAAAGCTTTCCAAATAATTAGGAGAAGAAAGGAGGAGAGGAAATAAACAAATCTGATTGATCAAACAGAAAGCACGAAATGAGGGGGTGAGGTGGAGGAGAGGAAGTAAGGAAAAAGGATGGCAAATAGAAGGTTCTCAAAATAAGATCAAGGAAATGTACGTTAGTTCTCAAAATAAGTGTAAATGGAATAACTTTGCCAGTTAAAAGACAACGATACTTAGATTGGGGGTGGGGAAGTGAACAGGTGTATAGTGAAGGATTACGTGTCAGAAAGATTGGATTTCTTTTTTTCCTATTTTAAAGACAGGGTCTTGCTCTGTTGCCCAGGTTGGAGTGCAGTGGCACGAGCATTGCTCACCGCAGACTTGAACTCCTGGGCTCAAGTGATTCTCCCACCTCAGCCTTGCAAAGTGCTGGTATTACAGGTGTGAGCCACCATGCCCAGTGATGACTGAATATTTTTTTAAAAACTGGAAAGTGTTATGTTAGAGAAATTTAATCCAAAAACAAATTTAAAAGTTATATTAAGATCTGGCAAAATAGATTTTGAGACCAAAAAATAAAAAATAGAAACAAGGAGTAATGTTATAAGATGATAAGAAAAAACCCGAAACATGTAAGAATCCTAAACTTGTATGCATCTAACAACAAATTCAAAATATATAAAGCAAAATATTTCTGGAATTACAAGAAAAAGACAAATCCACAATCATGGAGATATTTAGTGTGCTCTCTCTTATTAATACATCAAAGAGATGAAAAGTAAAACTAGTAAGGATGAGAAGATTTGAACAACACAGTTAACAAAGTTGAAAGAATAAAGTTGTTTAAAACCTTATATTGAAAATTTTGAGAATAATTAGTCTTTACAAGTATCTATGGAATAGTTATAAAAGTCAACCTAGCACTAGACCAGACTAGTTTTTGAAAATTGCAATGTCATGCAGATCATACAGTCTGATAACAGTGTAGTAAAATTAGAAATCAATTATAAGTAGATTGCCAAAATGCCCCATTAATTTAGGAAATGAAACAAAAATAAAAGTGCCATGTTTTAAAAAAATATGAGTAGCAATACTGACAGAAGAAAGTACTTTAAACAGATGGAACATCAATGACTTAAGTATCCAATTCCAGAAAAATAGAGATAAGTAAACTCCAAGGACAATGATAACAATGAGAACAAAGAAAATCATAGAAATCAATTAAATATGAAACAACAGAAGAGAAGAGAAACAAGACCCTAAATTGATTCTTTGCAAAGATTAATAAAATATATAAACTTCTAGCATGATTTATCAAGAAAAAGGCACAAATAAATAATATTAAAAATGAAAAGGGGAACAAAACTTCAGATATAATAAGTTGAAGGAGGGTGCTATGAAGAATTTTACAACAATAAATTAAAAGTTTGAACAATGTTCTAAGATAAATGGAATTTATAAAACTGACCCAAGAAGGGGTTGCTTGAATAGATCTACAACCATTAATAAAATTGTATCAGTATTTTAAACTATAACCACAAAAACAAGACAAAATAAAATTACTAGGTATAGATGATTTTATAAGTGAGATATATCCAAACCTCAAGGACTAGAAAATCTTTATCCTGTACAATATGTTCTAGTGAATAGAGAGAGAAGGAAAGCGCCTTATCACGTTTTATGAAGCTGATGCAACCTTAATACCAAAACAGAGAAGGAGACTGCTAGGATTGCCTGCTCTAACACAGTTACTTATGACCACAGAGGCAAAGATCCTTAACAAAGTATTAGTGAAACAAATTGAGTAATACATGAAAAATGGAAGAAAACATTATAACCAAGTAGAGATTATTTGAGGAATGAAAGTTTAGTCTTAAAAAGTACTTACATAGTTAACCCAGTAATATATGAAAAGAAAAAAACCATATTATCAGCTCAGCAATTGTGGGAGAAAGCAAGTGACAAAATCGACTGCTCATTTATGAAACGTTATCTGGGGAAGAGAGAGGAACATGCCTGGTTTCATAAGGGGTATTGTATTAGTCTGTTCTCACACCGCTATAAAGAACTGCCTGAGACTAGGTAATTTATAAAGAAAAGAGGTTTAATTGACTCACAGTTCCCCATGACTGGGGTGGGGGAGCGTGCCTCAGGAAACTTACAATCATGGCAGAAGGCACCTCTTCATAGGATGGCAGGAGAGAGAAATGAGTGCCAAACGACTGAGGAAGCCCATTATAAAACCATCAGATCTCGCCGGAACGTACTCACCCTCACGAGAACAGTATGGGGGAAACTGCCCCCATGATTCAACTATCACCACCTGGTCCTGTCCTTGACACGTGGAGATTACCATGATTCAATTATCACCACCTGGTCCTGTCCTTGACACGTGGAGATTATTACAATTCAAGGTAAGATTTGGGTGGGGACACAGATCCAAACCATATCAGGTATGTATAAAAAAGTTACACTATACATACTATCTAGTTGTGAATAGCAAAAAGCATTCCTATTAAATGCAAAAATAAACAAAAATGGGTGTGGTGGCTCAGGCCTGTAGTCCCAACACTTCGGGAAGCCAAGGTGGGAGGATTGCTTGTGCGCAGGAGTTTGAGGCCAGCCTGGGCAATATAATGAGACTGTCTCTATTTAAAAATAAAGAAGAAGGAAAAAAACAAAAACAAAAACAAAAAAAAAAAAACAAGTAAAACTGATTGCTATGACCACTTGTATTCAATATTGTACTGGACAAACACAATTAATAAGGCAAGATCAATATATGGATTGGAAAGGATAGAAGTGTCATTATTCCCAGGTAAAAATACCCTTGCTCACATTTGAAATAAGTTTTCAGGAAATCTACCAACAAACTATCAGAAAAATAGAGTTTGCCAAGCCCAATAACTACAAATTCCATGTACAAAAATTGATTGCATTCCTCTATACCAGCAACAAGTCATTTAAAAATGTAATTTTTAAAAAGATTCCACTCACAAGATCTAAAGATATGCAAGAAGTTTAAAAAGAACATTCTGCAACTTCTTTGAAGGATATAAAAGACTCCTTTGAAGGATATAAATCCATGGATAAGTCACGTTAATGGCTGTGAAGGCTCAATATCATAAATATGAAAATTTTATCTAAATTAATATATAGATTTGATGCAGTACCATTCCAAAACAAAAAGAGAGTTTTCTCTGGAACTTGATAAGCTGATTTCAAAATATGTTTGCAATCACAGAGAGTCAAGAAGAGCTATTTTTTTTTATAAGTGTGTGTGTCAGCCTATGAGTTCAGTGATAGGTTCTCCTGCCAGCTAAGAAAATGGAGTAATTTAAATAATGTGGCATTAGTGCCAAGACACACAAATAGGTCGAAAGAACATAAAAGAGTCTGGAAACCGACCCACATGTATAAGGGATTTGCACAAATGGTGAGAACACAATGGAGTATTTAATAAGTGAGGCTGTAATAAATAATCAAGGAGTAGTGGAATTAGAATATCACCTTCTGAAAAAGCCCTAATGAAGCGATGGATCCACAGAATAATCTCCTATGGTTGCTAACATCCCAAAAATGTGATTTTAGATATTATATCCTTTACTGATGGAAGTACACAAAATCCTGCCGGAAGTGCTCCTACCAGACATCAAACCTGAATGTGATCGAGTCGCTAGGCTGACTGACTGACTGACGTTCAGCTTACAGGCAACACAAGGGCAGATGAACACGTTACAGGATACCAGAGGATACAATCAGGCAAATCTAGAATGTGGGACTCTGTACAGAACAAGCAGTCCAGTTTCTTAAATAAAGAATTTTCAAGAGGAAAAATGAGAAAGGAGATACTTACAGATTAAAATGCATTTAGGAAACATCCAACCAAATGCAGTGGATGGACTTTATTTGGTTTTTGATTAAAACAAACTGCAAAAAGAAAATGATATAATTTGTAGAAATTTGTTTATTGATATAAAGGGGTTGTTTTTTGATTTAATAGTGTTATGGTGGTTAGATATCTAAACTTTTAAAGGTTCATGCTAAAATATTTACAGGTGAAATTGTTTGATGTCTGGATTTCCTTTGAAATAATTCAAGAGAAGGAGTATTTGGAGGTAGAGGTGAAATAAGATTGGCTGTGATTTGATCATTACTGAAGTTGGGTGATGAGCGCATGAAGTTTATGATCCTATTCTCTCTTTATACTTTGGTGTATGTTTGACATTTTCTAAAATTAAACAAAGGGAGAAAACAATGCTGGGGTGATTTATTCACATAGAAAAGATAAAATTAGATTCCCACCTTATTTTGTATAAAAAATAAATTCCAGGTAGATTAAAGACTAATTTGCAAAATTTTGAAACTTTTATAAAAATAAATATAGGAACACATGTTTAGAACATTGGGATGGGAAGGATTTGCTAAGTAAGATAGAAAAAGCACTACATCATAAAAGCAAATTGATACATTTTAGTACCTAAAAATAAAATATTTATGTAGAATAAACTTATCATAAAGTGAAAGACAAACCACCATCTGGGAGAAACTATTTGCAACAAAATATTAGTCTCCACAATATATAATGAACGTTTACAAATCAATAAGAAGAAAAATGGGAAAATGGGCAAAGGCTCTAAACAGAGAATTCTAAGAGAAAATCCAAATGGTAAATAAAAGTGAAAAACTCTGCAAACTCACTGGCAATCAGGATAATGAAATTAGAGCAACAAGGAGATACATTTCACATCTATCAATCAGCAAAACTTAAAAGCTGATGATACCTAGTGATGGAGAAGATTCAGGGGAACAAGAACTCTTGCTGGTGGGAGGGTAAACTGGTGCAACACTGGAGATATTTTGGTAGTATTGGACTAATCAAGACGAAGGTGCACCTAACTTGTGACTTAGCAATTCCACCTTACATGTATCTCCCCTAGATAAATTTTCCCATGTGCCTAAGAGACATGAATAAAAATGTTTCTCATGTACTGCATGAAATAGTTGAAAAAGAGAAACAATACTACAGTACCTTAAAAAGGAAATGGAAAAATATTCAAGGAATAAAATACTAGCAAGCAGATACAAGGAATGCACTAAATCTTTATGTATCAACATGAGTAAATATAAAAATCAGATTTTAAAAAGATATGAAGAGTATGCCACTGTTCATATAAATTAAAAAAACACGCAAACGACTTGTATACACTGCCGTGGATATACACTTAACGCTGTAAGCACATGGGAATGACATCCACCAACTCTAAGAGAGTGGTATTCTTGGGGGAGGCGGAGTGAGAAAAGAATACGGGAGGGATAGGTATGGCAAAGTGTTAAACTGATAACGCTGAAATGGGTGTCTGTCATCACTTTCTATACTTTTTTTGTATATTCAACATATTTCATAATTAAAATTACTTTTTAAAGAAAACGCACTGATTTAACGCTCCAGACATTACCTTGTCATACGTTAATTAAAGATGAGATGATTTTTCTATCTGGGAAACCCCAGATAATTAACTGAAAAATACTTAGAGCGAATAAGAAATCGTGGTTACCCCAAGAGTAGACTTACTGAAGGGCTTTCACTTTCTACTCTTCTAAGTTCTTTGCATTTTAAAATGATAAATGGGTAGTACTTTTATATCCAGAAAACAATAATGATACTTTCATTTTGGAAATTAAATAAAATGGAGGGGTAAAAAGTCAAAAACTAATATGATTTGGTAAAGTAGCAGTTTACGAAATAAATATGGCAGGAATAAAAATGTATAAAGTAATATTGGGATAAAAATATAACTCAAAAAACCAACCCAAATTATTAAACAACTAAAGCATATGTGCAGACCTATGTGGGAAGAGCCATAAAACTTTATATGAAAGGACGCTTGAATGAATGAGAAATATCTGAGAATCAGCAAGAAATGTTCCGGAATGAGAACAGTGGACTGCAGATTTTCTGGAGATGTTAATTCTCCCCCAATTAATCTAAGAATTTTTGAAACTCCAAGTAACACACATGGAATTTTATTCTAAAACTCATCTGGAAAAATAAGTGGATTAAGACAACAGCTTTGGAGGGCCACAGATCATTGCAATGTCTGAGATACTTTGTCCCTCAAGAAGCAATTTTTGCTCTCTTGGGGGCCATATCACACCCTTTGAGAAATGTATGCATTGGAGCCTTTGTACATTTCCCCCCTCTTGGGGTTGCTCTTATTCTTTTCAATTTTCAGGAATGCTTCATTTGTTCTATGGGTTGCAAATAATCCCATCCAGTTTGCAGTTTCTTGGGATTTAACTTCTTACGATTTTTGCTTTACAAATGTTAAAAAATGTAGTCGAATTTACAAATCTTCCTATGGCTTCTGGGTGTTTTTTTTGTGTGTGTCATAGTAGAAAGGTCTTTGCCATTCCAAGATTATAAGTACAGTCTCCTGTAGCTTATGGTTTCATTTTCCATGTTTAAATATCTGAGCCACCAGAATTTATTTTGATCATTTTGGGGTGTTTGTTTTAGAGAGACAGGGTCTCACTCTGTTGCCCAGGCTGCAGTGCAGTAGCACAACCATAGCTCACCGTAACCTCAAACTCCTACCACTTCAGCTCCCTGAGTAGCTGGGACCGTAGGTACACACCACCGTGCCCTGCTAATTGTCTTATTTTTTGCAGAGATTGGGGGGTGGTCTCCTTGTGATGCACAAGCTGGTCTCGAACTCCTGGCCTCAAGGGATCCTCCCGCCTCAGCCTCCTAAAGCGCTGAAATTACAGACATGAGCCACCAGGCCCAGCCTGGAATTTATTTTCATGTAAAATACGAAGTCTAGGTTCAACTTTTTCCCCCCAGATGACTGCTTGGTTATCTCAAGATCTATTGTTGAATGATCAATATTCCCCTCCCCATCCCGATTTTAAATGCCGCCCCTATCATACATTAAACTACCGTTGACATCTGTGTATGTAAGTACTGTGCCATTACCACACTGTTCTACTTATTACAGCCCTACAATGTGTTTTATTACCTGGTGCACTATTTTCCCCTAATTTCTTGGCATTTAAGAATTAGTTTCTTATTTTGGTTTGTTCATTTTTATCTGAACTTTAGAATTGGCTGGTTTCATCATACTATACAGTTGGCATTTTGATGGGATGCTGATACATTGTAAATTAATTTAAAAAGAACTGACATATTCATACTGAAACTGCCTACCCAAGAACATAAAATAACTTTCCATTGTTAAAGTCATCATGTGTGGTCCTCAGTAGTATCTCAAGGCTTTATTCACTTATCTGTTACACATTTTTCATTATGAGTATCTCATTATGATAAAATCCTGAATATTTTATCTGATTATGATAAAATTACTTAATATCTCATTATGATAAAATACTGAATATGTGCATATGGGTATGAATAATACATATATACTCTTGATTTTCCTTTTAATTTTGTTGCCAGCTACATTATTGAACAATCTTACTGTTTATAACAGTTTTTTAGTTGAGTCTCTTGGGTTTTCCAGCTATACAATCATATCATCTTCAAATAAAGATAATTTAATATCCCACTTTCCTATTTTCATACCTCTAATGTCTTTCTTTAGTTACATTGGTTATTTATTCCAGAACAATGTTAAATAATAGTCCAATAGAGTAATATTGGACATTTTTGTTCTATCTTGACTTTAATGGGAATGCTTGTAGTGTTTTTCCCATTAAACATTAAGAATAAATTATTTTTTTCCTAATAAAAGTATCAACTAAGGCTTATGGGTTGAGATGAATCTATTTTATATGCTAAAGAAATAACTATTTCTTTCTATGTTATTAAATGTCTTAAAAATTAAGAATATATATTGGATTTTTTCAAATGCCTTTTCAGTGTTTAGGAGATGATTCTATGAGCCTTCTCCTTAGATCTATTAATATGATGAATTATATTAATAGATATTTCCCAACATTTTATTATGAAATTTTTCAAATGTATACCAAAGTTGAAGGAATCTTACAGTGAACAAACATATATACCTACCACCTGCATTCTACCATTAACATGTTACTATACTTACCTTATCACAGAATAGATAATAGATTTTAAAATATTGATTTTAATTGATCTTAAAATATTGAACCATTCTTGTATTACTATAGTAAACTTCACTTGGTCATGGTATATTAGTTTTATTTTGTTTTGAAGTACTGCTGTATTTCCTTTACTATTTTAATTTGGACTTTTGTATTAATCTTCACAAGTGTGTTTTTGCATGTGGGCTGTATGTGTGTGTCTCTTTGTTGGGTTTTGGGGGTCAAATAGTTTTGTCTCACAAAAACAGTTTAAATATCTTTTTAAAAATAGGCACTGGAAAAATTTAAGTACCATTGGAATTACCTGTTTCTTAGATAATTGATAAAATTCCTCTGTAGAACTGTCTGGACACGGTTATTTTCTGAGAAGACGGATAAATCTCCACCACCATTTTATATTTCCTCTATGGTCATTTGTCTGTATATTCTTTCTTTCTCTTCTGGAGTCAGTTTTGATAAATTATTTCTACCTAATAAAAGTATTGATTTCTTCTAGTTTTCAAATTTATTTACATAAAGTTGAGCCAAGTATCTCTTACAATGCTTATAATTGTCTCTTTATTTGTGTTTATTTTCCAATTGTCATTGTTATTTTGTGTATTTTTACTTTCTTATTTTTGGGTTAGGTTACCAAACCACTGATATATTCTTTTTACCCCCAGAGTATTAGCACTTGGATTTAGTGGTGCTGTATTTTTTCTCTTTTCTATTTTACTGGTGTCTGCTTTTCTTTTTATGATTCCTTCCTTTTGGTTTTCTTTATTTTTTTCCCCCCTAATTTCTTAGGTTAAATACTTAGAGCATTTTAGCTGATTCTTTCTTAATCATAAATATGATATCAAAGGCTATGAATTTTCCTCTGAGTGCTCAAAAGCTATGAATTTTCCTCATAGATCTAATATTCAAGATTTTCACTATTATTATTTTCTAAACACTTTCCAGTTTGGGGTTTAATTTCTTCTTGATCCAAGAATTGTTTGAGAGTTCTAAATTTTACAGATAGAATTTTTTGTGTGTGTTTGGGTATTAGAATTAATTTTTAGTCTTACTGTGATCAGAGAGTATTGTCTTATTATTCCTATCGTTGTTGTTTTCTTTTTGAAGTAATATATGATCAATTTTGTGAATCAACAGAAGCACTAGAAAGGAAAGTATAGTCAGTATTTTTATTTTTTTTTTTTTGAGACAGAATCTTGCTCTGTCACCCAGGCTGGAGTGCAGGGTGCAATCTCGGCTCACTGCAACCTCCGTCTCCTGGGTTCAAGCAATTCTCCTTCCTCAGCCTCCTGAGTAGCTGGGATTACAGGCACGTGCCACCCTGCCTAGCTAATTTTTGTATTTTTAGTAGAGATGGGGTTTCACTGTGTTGGCCAGGCTGGTCTCGAACTCCTACCTCGTGATCTCCCTGCCTCGGCCTCCCAAAGTGCTGGGATTACAAGCATGAGCCACCACACCCGGCCTATCGTCTGTATTTTTTATGATTAGTCAATGTGATTATATGAGACTTATCTCATTAGCTATGTTTTTAGGTCTTTTTTATTATTATTTTGTATGTACATGTCATGAACTTAGAGAAGTGAATTAAAATCTCCCACTACTAATGTGTTTCTGTTTCTTCTTTTATCTCCTATTAGTACACAGATGTGCATAACTATGTTTTCATTAAGAGTTGTAGCTTTTGACATAAATTTTTCACCTTTGTATATCATCTTTTTTAAAATGTCCGAGAATACCATTGTGTCACAATTTATTTAGTTACATTCTATTGTTAGGCATTGAGGTCTTCTCAATTTTTCTTCCACTTGAAGGAATCCTGTTAATTCAAAAAGGGCAAATGGTATTTCATCACTGTTTTGAGTTGCATTTCCCAATTAGTGTTAGGATTTAACACTTTATATTTGGCGATCATTTGCATTTATTTATTTATAAATTATTAATATTTATAGTAGCTAATAGTTGGAAATAACCTAGATGTTCAACAATAGAAGGTTGGATAAATAATTTTCAGTATGTTAAAATGATGGAATGATAATTATTTATTGTACTTTATATACATTATATCATTTGATCTCTATAACAGTCCTGTAAGGTCATTATTATAACTTTTATCTGATTTGAAGATTAACAGATTTTCATATATCAAGATACATAAAATTGATTGCTAGTGTGTCTAGTTTAATTAGCTGTGTCTTTTTCTCTTAATGGTAGCAAAAGGTAATTCTTACAATTGATTCCATATTAGATTCAACAAAATGTAGCATTTCCCCTGTTTCATAATAATGATACTGAATCTCCTAGAAGCATGTAGATCAAACTGTTAAAATGATTCTCTCTGTGTGGGAAGATTATAATAAAATTGTATTTTGTTTCCTTTTGCTTGTCTATATTGTATGCTTTCTTCAATATGTACATGCAAGTTTCATAATAAGAAAAAGTAGAATTGCTTTAAAAACATGAAGAAATAAAATTAGATTTCCAGTTCACATTATTCACCAAAATTAATTCCACATAGTTTACAAAATTAAATGTAGCAAGTGAAGGAATTCTAGTCATACTGAGATTGTGGCAGCAGCATAGTTTTTAATTACACCAAAACTTTTCCTGAAAATCAATAGAACAGCAAAAGGAAAAAAAAAAGCCCACAGGCAATCTCTTTAATGAAACTAGATGATGAAGATTCTCTGTAAACCCCAGTGTTAGGGGCAGATATGGCCAAACTCCTGGGAGTACCAGGAAGTACTGGACAGGGTAGCAGCTGTGAATCGGGAGCACCATAAGTGAAGATAGACTGTTGAAATGAAGATAGACTGTTGAGGGACACTCTGAACCACAGAACCCCCAAAATCTCTAAAAAATTTACATACTCCATCCAGAGCAGGCTCTGGGCAAGCAGATCTGAGAATCCCTGTCAACACTGGGATGTGGCTCCCTAAAATGGCAGTTAGGGGTAAGTTCAAAAAAGGTGATGCTGAAGGATGAATTATATGAGGGGTCTAAGTCCTGAAGGATTTAATCCTTATCCACAAGACTCATTCCAGAAGTTTAATATTGAAATAAAACATCTAGAAAATAAATCCAACAGGGAAGGAAGCCTAGGGGTCAGTGAGAGAAAAGGTTCAGATAGTAGGAAGGAACTCTTCGAGAGCAGATTTTGTCATATTGTAACAGCAAATTTAAAAATAAAAGTCTAAAACAGTGCTGTCCAAATGAAATATGATGTGAACTGCAAATGCAAGCCATAATTTTATGTTTTCTAGTAGTAACTACTACTTGAGAAGTAAAAGCAAACATGTAAAATTAATTTTAATAATATATTTTATTTAATCTAGTATGCACAACATGGTATCATTTCAACATGTAATGTATTGGTCTGTTTTCATGCTGCTGATAAAGACATACTTGAGACTGGGAAGAAAAAGAGGTTTAATGGACTCACAGTTCCATGTGGCTAGGGAGGCCTCACAATCATGGAAGAAGGCAAGGAGGAGCAAGTCATGTCTTACATGGATGGTGGGCGGCAAAAAGAGAGCTTGTGCAGGGGAACTCCCCCTCATAAAACCATCAGATCTCATGAGACTTATTCACTATCATGAGAACAGCATGGGAAAGACCTGCTCCCATGGTTCAATTATCTCCCACTGGGTCCCTCCCAAAACACGTGGGAATTCAAGATGAGATTTGGGTGGGGACACAGCCAAACCATATCAAGTCATCAACAAAAGAAGTATTAATGAGCTATTTTACTTTTTTCCATACTGTCTTTGGTATTTTATATATCTCAATTCAGATTTGACACATATTAAGTGCTACAAGTGGCTAGTGGCTACCATATTGGACAACGAAAATTTAAAGCTTAGAGCATTACCTTGAAGAGTAAGTCCCATAGCACTCTGGGAAACCCAGGGCTACAGGCAGTATGCCTTTTTGACCCAGGCTTAATTCTGAGAAGCTAAAAAGCAGTTGCATAGAGAGACCACCATTTGAGTGTTTCATAATAATAAAAGAAAAGGTAAAGAAAGCCATCTGGCCCATCTCTGCCCCTTCTCTAGAAGCTTTCTTCTAAGAATCCAGGAAAAATCAGCTTTTTAAATTTAAGAAACAACAACAAAATACAATCTAACTCCAAGTAATAGTTTTTACAAGAAAGAAAAGGAAATCAAAATAAACCAAATACTATTGTGATAGACAACAAGAACATATGTGGACACAAAGCTAAATGAGCTGAAAGCAATTACAAAAATAAAAGAAGCTTTGAAAGAACAGCACACACCAGAAAGAGAAGAGAATGGAAATGAGATGGCTTGACAACAGGAGGATTTCTAAAATTCAGGTAGAATTGGAAAACAGAGAGAAAACAATATTTTTTCAGAAATGAATATTAAATTAGAAGAAACACAAGGGTGAGTAAACATCTCCAAAAGAACAGTAATAAAAATAGAGAAAATAGTTCAGGTGTGGTGGTTCACGCCTGTAATCTCAGTACTTCGGGAGGCTGAGGTGGGTGGATTGCTCGATCTCATGAGTTCGAGACCAGTCTGGGCAACATGGTGAAACATTTTTGTATTCTAATGAAAATACAAACGTTAGCCAAGCGTGGTAGCCCACACCTGTATTTCAGCTACTAGGGAGGCTGAAGTGGGGGAGGTTGCAGTAAGCCAGGATGGTGCTACTGCGCTCCAGTCTGGGCAATAGAGCCAGATCTTGTTTTGAAAAGGAGAATAGAGAAAATAGAAAAGTGAGGAAGATCAAACAGAAATAAAGAGATAACAAGGATTTGAGAGAAAGTGATAGATACAGAAGTTAGGCAAAGGAGATCCAACATACATATAATTCAAGGCTCTAGAGAATAAAGCCTAAACAACAGAACAGAATACATATTTTAAAACTGAATTTTAAAAAGTATTTCCTGAAATATAAGAAGGTTTAATCTCAACAGTGAAAGGGTACATTCTGTCCTAAGAAACTTAGCTTAAACTGGTCAACACTGAGACTTTGCTGGGTGATATTATGGTTCCTTAAAGACAAAATGAAAATCCTTTAGGCATGCAGGTTAAAAACTCCAAGTTATTTCTAAGAAAAAGAAAATCAGAATGGAATCAAGATCCTAGACAGAAACATTCTATGTTTTAACAATAGAGTAATATTTCAAAGATATTTAAGGAAAGAAAATGGGCCAAAGATTTTGTATCTGGGCAAACTGTCCCGCAAATATGAAGGCTGCCAACCAATCAGTTATGAACGTGCAGGAACCCAGAGAATATTATTTTCATGAGACTCTGCTAAGGAGAATAGTAGAGAAAGATATTTAGACAATTAACAAATCATTGGATTTATAAGTCTTGTGGTCAGTATTGAATATATTTAACTGAGAACCTAAAATGAAAAGATAAGGATGAAGGTGATTGATATGGTTTGGCTGTGTTCCTACTGAAATCTTATCTTGAATTATAGCTACCACAATTCCCATGTGTTGTGGGAAGGGGAGGTAATTGAATCATGGGGCAGGTCTTTCCTGTGCTGTTCTTGTGATAGTGAATAAGTCTCATGAGATCTGATGGTTTTATAAGGGGGAGTTTCCCTGAACACACACTCTCTTTGCCTTCTGCCATCCATGTAAGATGTGACTTGCTCCTCCTTGCTTTGTGCTATGATTGTGAGGTCTCCCCAGCCATGTGGAACTGTGAGTCCATTAAACTTCTTTCCTGTATAAATTACCCAGTCTCAGGTATGTCTTTATTAGCAGCATGGAAATGGACTAAGACAGTGATAAAACTATATGTATCTAATTCCGGGTCCCAGTAGGAAGTAGAAGGCACATTGGCAAAAAGAAAGTCTATTTACAAAGGGATGACTGACAAAGATAGGATTCAGGGACTATCAGGAATGGTGCACTAACCCCGGGCCTACCACTAGGTCTCAAGGGATGAGAGAAGTGGTTTTTGGATCTAAAGTCAACTGGGCTGGGTGCGGTGGCTCATGCCTGGAATCTCAGCACTTTAGGAGGTAGAGGCAAGAAGATCACTTGCATCCAGGAGATTAAGACCTGCCTGGGCAACATTGCAAAACCCCTTCTTTCCAAAAAAAATGTAAGAATTAGCTGAGCATGATGTCATGCACCTAATGGTCCCAACTACTTGGGAGGCTGAGCCAGGAGGATCGTTTAAATCTGGAAAGTTGAGGCTGCAGTAAGCTGTGATCATGCCACTGCACCCAGCTTGGGCAAGAGAGTGACACCCTGTCTCAAAAAATAATAATAAATACTATAAATAAATAATAAAAATGAAAATAATAAAAATTAGGTGGAGAAACACCGCCAACCTAAGAGGATTAGACAGGTAGCCTGGGAACCACTAACCTGAATTCACTGAATTCACTCTCCTCCCATCTTTCAATGTCCTTTGGGCTCCTTCTCAGCTGAGGTGGAGGTGAAGGACACGGGAGGTGGTGGACATAGGAACTGTTCATGAAATCCACACAGGTCAGAACAGAGAAGGGCAGGGAGTGTGGATCCAGAGGGCAAATGGAAGGGCTCAGAGACAGTGTGTGAATGCCATGTGCGCTGGCAGTGTAGAAATAGCACAGCCAACACACATGGGGCACAGGAGGACTGAAGTGTGGGGACTAATTGCCTCAGAGGCACTAGCTGGAAGTAAAAGGATGTCACTTGAAGCCTCCAAATCAAGAAGGAAACTTAACTGTACTCAAGGGTACAGAGAGAAACTCCAAACTAAGAGTGGTGACTAAAACTGGGTGGGGAGGGAAGGAGAGATGGGGGAAGAGTTCGCGAGCTGATGTCAGTATTGCTCATAGTAGGGGACCAATATAGTCTCCAGAAAGAGAGAACCAAGAGCATTACATGAGCCACATTCCTATGCATAAAAGGAATACAAAGAGCAAGCAGAGCACATAGTGAAAGATTGTGTGTGTGCACATGTGTAGGCACATAGACATCGAAAGCCAAATGACAGAACAAAACTTAACAAACATGTCCAATCAAATTAAAAAAAAAAATAAATTTACAAAAGAATGTGATATCAATAATGTAAACAGGGCTTTAACTCACCTTTTAATGGTAGAAAATCATAAGAATATTAGATAATATATTTCTTTTCTTAGGGGTAGAGCCGGGAGCTTTGTGGAGGTAGGGCTTTTTGAGCATATATGAGAAGATATTAAGTATCTCCAAAGAAAAAGATGGAGAAACTTGACTTCTTAAAAATAAAATCCTAGGCCAGTCACGGTAGCTCACGCCTGTAATCCCAACACTTTGGGAGGCCGAGGTGGGTGCATTGCCTGAGGTCAGGAGTTTGAGACGAATCTGGCCAACATGGTGAAACCCCTTCTCTACTAAAAGTACAAAAATTAGCCAGGTGTGGTGGCCCATGCTACTCCAGAGGCTGAGGCAGGAGAATCACTTGAACCTGGGATGGGGAGGTTGCAGTGAGCTGAGATCGCACCACTGCACTCCAGCCTCGGTGACAGAGTGAAACTCTGCCTCAAAAAATAAATAAAATAAAATAAAATAAAATAAAATAAAAATAAAATCCTTAAAGAGCATTAATAGAACAAATGAAACTATAAAACAAGTCACGAAGTAAGAAAACCTATTGTCAATATATGTGACATATAGAATTGGTATCAACATGTGAAGAACTCTTACTAATCAGTAAGGAAAAGACAAAATAATGTCAAATAGGCAAACGGTACCTTGATAATTCACAGAGGTCGAAATACAAATGGCCAGCAAAGTTCAGACTCTCTAGAAATCAAAGAAATGACCATTAAACTAATAATAGGAAATTCTGCCTATTAAATTAGAAGATTTTTTTTTTAAAGAATTTGGTTAGGGGTGGAGCAAGATGGCCGAATAGGAACAGCTCCAGTCTCCAACTCCCAGCGCGAGCGACACAGAAGACTGGTGATTTCTGCATTTTCAACTGAGGTACTGGGGTCATCTCACTGGGGAGTGCCGGACAATTGGTGCTGGTCAGCTGCTGCAGCCCGACCAGCGAGAGCTGAAGCAGGGCGAGGCATTGCCTCACCTGGGAAGCGCAAGGGGGAAGGGAATCCCTTTTCCTAGCCAGGGGAACTGAGACACACAACACCTGGAAAATCGGGTAATTCCCATCCCAATACTGCGCTTTAAGCAAACGGGCATACCAGGAGATTATACCCACACCTGGCCGGGAGGGTCCCACAGCCACGGAGCCTCCCTCATTGCTAGCACAGCAGTCTGCGATCTAACCAAAATGGCAGCAGCGAGGCTGGGGGAGGGGCGCCCTCCATTGCTGAGGCTTAAGTAGGTAAACAAAGCCGCTGGGAAGCTCGAACTGAGTGGAGCTCACAGCAGCTCAAGGAAACCTGCCTGTCTCTGTAGACTCCACCTCTGGGGACAGGGCACAGCTAAACAACAAAATGGGAAGCAGCAGAGACCTGTGCAGACGCGAACGACTCTGACAGCTTTGGAGAGAGCAGTGGATCTCCCAACACAGAGGTTGAGATCTGAGAACGGACAGACTGCCTGCTCAAGTGGGTCCCTGACCCCTGAGTAGCCTAACTGGGAGACATCCCCCACTAGGGGCAGTCTGACACCTCACACCTCACAGGGTGGAGTACACCCCTGAGAGGAAGCTTCCAAAGTAAGAATCAGACAGGTACACTCTCTGTTCAGCAATATTCTATCTTCTGCAACCTCTGCTGCTGATACCCAGGCAAACAGGGTCTGGAGTGGACCGCAAGCAATCTCCAACAGACCTACAGCTGAGGGTCCTGACTATTAGAAGGAAAACTATCAAACAGGAAGAACACCTATACCAAAACCCCATCAGTACGTCACCATCATCAAAGACCAGAGGCAGATAAAACCATGAAGATGGGGAAGAAGCAGGGCAGAAAAGCTGGAAATTCAAGAAATAAGAGCGCATCTCCCCCTGCAAAGGAGCGCAGCTCATCGCCAGCAATGGATCAAAGCTGGTCAGAGAATGACTTTGACAAAATGACAGAAGAAGGCTTCAGTCCATCAAACTTCTCAGAGCTAAAGGAGGAATTACGTACCCAGCGCAAAGAAACTAAAAATCTTGAAAAAAGAGTGGAAGAATTGATAGCTAGAATAATTAATGCAGAGAAGGTCATAAATGAAATGACAGAGATGAAAACCACGACACGAGAAATACGTGACAAATCCACAAGCTTCAGTAACTGACTTGATCAACTGGAAGAAAGAGTATCAGCGATTGAGGATCAAATGAATGAAATGAAGCGAGAAGAGAAACCAAAAGAAAAAAGAAGAAAAAGAAATGAACAAAGCCTGCAAGAAGTATGGGATTATGTAAAAAGACCAAATCTACGTCTGATTGGGGTGCCTGAAAGTGAGGGGGAAAATGGAACCAAGTTGGAAAACACTCTTCAGGATATCATCCAGGAGAACTTCCCCAACCTAGTAGGGCAGGCCAACATTCAAATTCAGGAAATACAGAGAACACCACAAAGATACTCCTCAAGAAGAGCAACTCCAAGACACGTAATTGCCAGATTCACCAAAGTTGAAATGAAGGAAAAAATCTTAAGGGCAGCCAGAGAGAAAGGTCGGGTTACCCACAAAGGGAAGCCCATCAGACTAACAGCAGACCTCTCGGCAGAAACTCTACAAGCCAGAAGAGAGTGGGGGCCAATATTCAACATTCTTAAAGAAAAGAATTTTAAACCCAGAATTTCATATCCAGCCAAACTAAGTTTCATCAGTGAAGGAGAAATAAAATCCTTTACAGATAAGCAAATGCTTAGAGATTTTGTCACCACCACGCCTGCCTTACAAGAGACCCTGAAGGAAGCCCTAAACATGGAAAGGAAAAACCAGTACCAGCCATTGCAAAAACATGCCAAAATGTAAAGACCATCGAGGCTAGGAAGAAACTGCATCAACTAACAAGCAAAATAACCAGTTAATATCATAATGGCAGGATCAAGTTCACACATAACAATATTAACCTTAAATGTTAATGGACTAAATGCTCCAATGAAAAGACACAGACTGGCAAACTGGATAAAGAGTCAAGACCCATCAGTCTGCTGTATTCAGGAGACCCATCTCACATGCAGAGACATACATAGGCTCAAAATAAACGGATGGAGGAAGATCTACCAAGCAAATGGAGAACAAAAAAAAGCAGGGGTTGCAATCCTAGTCTCTGATAAAATAGGCTTTAAACCATCAAAGATCAAAAGAGACAAAGAAGGCCATTACATAATGGTAAAGGGATCAATTCAACAGGAAGAGCTAACTATCCTAAATATATATGCACCCAATACAGGAGCACCCAAATTCATAAAGCAAGTCCTTAGAGACTTACAAAGAGACTTAGACTCCCATACAATAATAATGGGAGACTTCAACACTCCGCTGTCAACATTAGACAGATCAACGAGACAGAAAGTTAACAAGGATATCCAGGAATTGAACTCATCTCTGCACCAAGCGGACCTAATAGACATCTATAGAACTCTCCACCCCAAATCAACAGAATATACATTCTTCTCAGCACCACATCACACTTATTCCAAAATTGACCACATAATTGGAAGTAAAGCACTCCTTAGCAAATGTACAAGAACAGAAATTATAACAAACTGTCTCTCAGACCACAGTGCAATCAAACTAGAACTCAGGACTAAGAAACTCAATCAAAACTGCTCAACTACATGGAAACTGAACAACCTGCTCCTGAATGACTACTGGGTACATAACGAAATGAAGGCAGAAATAAAGATGTTCTTTGAAACCAATGAGAACAAAGATACAACATACCAGAATCTCTGGGACACATTTAAAGCAGTGTGTAGAGGGAAATTTATAGCACTAAATGCCCACAAGAGAAAGCAGGAAAGATCTAAAATTGACACTCTAACATCACAATTAAAAGAACTGGAGAAGCAAGAGTAAACACATTCAAAAGCTAGCAGAAGGCGGGAAATAACTAAGATCAGAGCAGAACTGAAGGAGATAGAGACACAAAAAACCCTCCAAAAAATCAATGAATCCAGGAGTTGGTTTTTTGAAAAGATCAACAAAATTGACAGACCGCTAGCAAGACTAATAAAGAAGAAAAGAGAGAAGAATCAAATAGACGCAATAAAAAATGATAAAGGGATATCACCACAGACCCCACAGAAATACAAACTACCATATACTATATATAATATATTATATTATATATAATGTAGTATATTATATATAATATAAATATATAGTATTTATACGAATACTATAAACACCTCTACAGCAAATCAACTAGAAAATCTAGAAGAAATGGATAATTTCCTGGATACTTACACTCTTCCAAGACTAAACCAGGAAGAAGCTGAATCCCTGAATAGACCAATAGCAGGCTCTGAAATTGAGGCAATAATTAATAGCCTACCAACCAAAAAAAGTCCAGGACCAGATGGATTCACAGCTGAATTCTACCAGAGGTACAGGGAGGAGCTGGTACCATTCCTTCTGAAACTATTCCAATCAATTGGAAAAGAGGGAATCCTCCCTAACTCATTTTATGAGCCCAACATCATCCTGATACCAAAGCCTGGCAGAGACACAACAAAAAAAGAAAATTTTAGACCAATATCCCTGATGAACATCGATGCAAAAATCCTCAATAAAATACTGGCAAACCGGATTCAGCAGCACATCAAAAAGTTTATCCACCAGGATCAAGTGGGCTTCATCCCTGGGATGCAAGGCTGGTTCAACATTCGCAAATCAATAAACGTAATCCAGCATATAAATAGAACCAAAGACAAGAACCACATGATTATCTCAATAGAGGCAGAAAAGACTTTTGACAAAATTCAACAGCCCTTCATGCTAAAAACGCTCAATAAATTCAGTATTGATGGAACGTACCTCAAAATAATAAGAGCTATTTATGACAAACCCACAGCCAATATCATACTGAGTGGGCAAGAACTGGAAAAATTCCCTTTGAAAACTGGCACAAGACAAGATGCCCTCTCTCACCACTCCTATTCAACATAATGTTGGAAGTTCTGGCTAGGGCAATCAGGCAAGAGAAAGAAATCAAGGGTATCCAGTTAGGAAAAGAAGTCAAATTGTCCCTGTTTGCAGATGACATGATTGTATATTTAGAAAACCCCATCGTCTCAGCCCAAAATCTCCTTAAGCTGATAAGCAACTTCAGCAAAGTCTCAGGATACAAAATTAATGTGCAAAAATCACAAGCATTCTTATACACCAGTAACAGACAAACAGAGAGCCAAATCATGAATGAACTTCCATTCACAATTGCTTCAAAGAGAATAAAATACCTAGGAATCCAACTTACAAGGGATGTCAAGGACCTCTTCAAGGAGAACTACAAACCACTGCTCAGTGAAATAAAAGAGGACACTAACAAATGGAAGAACATACCATGCTCATGGATAGGAAGAATCAATATTGTGAAAATGGCCATACTGCCCAAGGTTATTTATAGATTCAATGCCATCCCCATCAAGCTACCAATGAGTTTCTTCACAGAATTGGAAAAAACTACTGTAAAGTTCATATGGAACCAAAAAAGAGCCCGCATTGCCAAGACAATCCTAAGTCATAAGAACAAAGCTGGAGGCATCACGCTACCTGACTTCAAACTATACTACAAGGCTACAGTAACCAAAACAGCATGGTACTGGTACCAAAACAGAGATATAGACCAATGGAACAGAACAGAGTCCTCAGAAATAATACCACACATCTACAGCCATCTGATCTTTGACAAACCTGAGAGAAACAAGAAATGGGGAAAGGATTCCCTATTTAATAAATGGTGCTGGGAAAATTGGCTAGCCATAAGTAGAAAGCTGAAACTGGATCCTTTCCTTACTCCTTATACGAAAATTAATTCAAGATGGATTAGAGACTTAAATGTTAGACCTAATACCATAAAAACCCTAGAAGAAAACCTAGGTAGTACCATTCAGGACATAGGCATGGGCAAGGACTTCATGTCTAAAACACCAAAAGCAACGGCAACAAAAGCCAAAATTGACAAATGGGATCTCATTAAACTAAAGAGCTTCTGCACAGCAAAAGAAACTACCATCAGAGTGAACAGGCAACCTACAGAATGGGAGAACATTTTTGCAATCTACCCATCTGACAAAGGGCTAATATCCAGAATCTACAAAGAACTCAAACAAATATACAAGAAAAAAACAAACAACCCCATCAAAAAGTGGGCAAAGGATATGAACAGACATTTCTCAAAAGAAGACATTCATACAGCCAACAGACACATGAAAAAATGCTCATCATCACTGGCCATCAGAGAGATGCAAATCAAAACCACAATGAGATACCATCTCACACCAGTTAGAATGGCAATCATTAAAAAGTCAGGCAACAACAGGTGCTGGAGTGGATGTGGAGAAATAGGAACACTTTTACACTGTTGGTGGGATTGTAAACTGGTTCAACCATTATGGAAAACAGTATGGCGATTCCTCAAGGATCTAGAACTAGATGTATCATATGACCCAGCCATCCCACTACTGGGTATATACCAAAGGATTATAAATCATGCTGCTATAAAGACACATGCACACGTATGTTTATTGCGGCACTATTCACAATAGCAAAGACTTGGAATCAACCCAAATGTCCATCTGTGACAGACTGGATTAAGAAAATGTGGCACATATACACCATGGAATATTATGCAGCCATAAAAAAGGATGAGTTTGCGTCCTTTGTAGGGACATGGATGCAGCTGGAAACCATCATTCTTAGCAAACTATCACAAGAACAGAAAACCAAATACCGCATGTTCTCACTCATAGGTGGGAACTGAACAATGAGATCACTTGGACTCGGGAAGGGGAGCATCACACACCGGGGCCTATCATGGGGAGGGGGGAGGGGGGAGGGATTGCATTGGGAGTTATACCTGATATAAATGACGAATTGATGGGTGCTGATGAGTTGATGGGTGCAGCACACCAACAGGGCACAAGTATACATATGTAACAAACCTGCATGTTATGCACATGTACCCTAGAACTTAAAGTATAATAATAATAAAAAAAAGAATTTGGTAAAAATTCACACCAGTGAGATCCATTGTTCACTGCTGTTTCAAACTAGTACTACATTTTGGGAGAATATTAAAATTGTTCAAATTATATACTTTTTGACCCTGACAGTATACCTGTAAGAATTTAAGAAAATTATTGTGAATTTATGATTTCATTTATCCAACCAATATTTGTTGATTTGTAAGAGGAACGTTTTTGTTGCTCTGTGCTGAGTGTTCATGAAGATTTATCAGCGCATCGCTAATAACTCTGAAAAGCTGAAAACAGGGGGTCACTGAATTGTGGTCTAATGTTAGAATGTTAGAATAATACATAGCTATTAAAATGTGTTTAAGAATGGTTATCAGCAAGGGGGATGTGTTCATAATATACTATTTGAAAACATCAAGCTACAAAGTGTCTTGTGAGCATGATTCGTACTTTACACACACATCCACTCAATAGGAGGACCTTGTCCTCTCCGTGAGGAATGATGTCTGGGAGAAAGGCAGGAAGAAGACAGCACTCTGTAACAGTCTGGCTTGTGAATAAACAGTAAAGACTGAGAAGACTGAGTGAGACCTTCAGGAGATGATACTAGATCTGGCTAGTAATTTGCAGGGCCCAGTGGGAAATAAAAAATGCAGGACCCCTTGTTCATAAAGCAGGGGAAACATTGGATAAAAGGTACAAAAGGTACTGAAATATAAACCTTTTTCCTTTCTTCCATGGTCTCTCTCTGGGCTTGTCATGTTATTTTGTTTCTGAGATGGAGTTTCACTCTTGTTGCCCAGGCTGGAGTGCAATGGTGCGATCTTGGCTCACTGCAACCTCTGCCTCCTGGGTTCAAGCGATTCTCTTGCCTCAGCCTACTGAGTAGCTGGGATTACAGGCATGTGCCACTACGCCTAGCTAATTTTGTATTTTTAGTATAGGCAGGGTTTCTCCACGTTGGTCAGGCTGGTTTCGAAATCCCGACCTCAGGTGATCCTTCCGCCTTGGCCTCCCAAAGTGCTGGGATTACAAGCGTGAGCCACCGTGACTGGTGATATTTTTTAAATAAACAATTTAATGTTATTCTAAGTAAAAACAAGTTTAAAAATGTAAGTTATTAGCATCCATTTTTCTATTTATCTTTATACTGTGCAATGCCAGTTTTAAATGCAAATATAAGGACATTTAACTAGCATGCAACACATCAAAATTATACAGTTTGTCATTTGTGGCTCAGACTTACATACAGACTTCTCTCTGTTTTGAGACAGGGTCTTACTCTGTTGCCCATGCTGGAGTGCAATGGCACAATCATGGCTCACTACAACCTCTGCCTACTGGGTTCAAGTGATTCTCCTGCCTCAGCCTCCCAAGTAGCTGGGACTACAGGTACATGCCACCACGCCTGGCTAAATTTTTGTATTTTCAGTAGAGATGGGGTTTCACCATGTTGGCCAGGCTGGTCTCGAACTCCTGAGCTGAGGTAATCCACCTGCCCCAGTCTCCCAAAGTGCTGGAATTACAGGTGCCCGCCACCACACCTGGCTAATTTAGACGGGGTTTCATCATGTTGGCCAGGCTGGTCTTGAACCCCTGAGCTTAGGTGATCCGCCCACCTTGGCCTCCCAAAGCTCTGGGATTACACACATGAACCACTGTCCTCATACATACAAATTTCATTCTTACCAGAACAGCAGAAATGATGCACAAAAGTAACTTAATTTTTTTTTTCACTTCTTGATACGCACACATTCTACCAGCATGTCTACCTTCAGCTTACTGCTGGGTAAGAAAGTACTGAAAGGAAAAAGAACAATAAAGACTGTCATTTCCTTCCCTAACCTTCAGTCATCATTTCAGCCTAAGTGGTTGGTTACAGGGAGGTCACATGCATAAGAAAGTCTATGATACGTTTCCTTGCTCATTTGCATTTCTGAGAACACCATTGCTCCTCCTCTGCATTTAAAGCAGCTTCTGGTTGGGACAGACAGCATGGCCTGAGTCATCGATGTAACATGTCTGCCTTGTTCTGGCTTTGATTTTCACTGGACTCCCACACATTGTGGGCCCACCATCATCCTGTGTTCATGGGGCAGCACACACACTGTATGCCACGGGGCAGTGAGGAACTGTGGCGGGTACACAGACTGGGCACACCTCCTCTACACGTGCTCATGTTTCTTGGTCCCATTGGTCTTGACTTACAAAACACAAGTGCAAAGAAAAAATTATTAAGGATTTCAAGATAACAAATGCAGGGCATTCAACCAAGCAAAGGTTTCCTTGGCGTGTGGGCCCCTGTGTGACTGCACAAGTTTCATGCCCATGAAACCAGCCCTAGGGAACACCAAGCGTCTGGTGGGGCCAGATCCCTACCAACTTGTCTCTTTCCTCTCCTCTCTCTTCCTACAACCCATTCTCCATGCTGGAGTCAGTGGTATTTCCAAAACACAGAATCAGTCATGTCCAACTCCCAGTGCTCGTTTTGCATTCAGTAACACTCAAACTCTCCAAAATGACTTACCTTGACGTGCCTGCCTTTTTTTCTCTCTCATCCCTTCCTCTCCTGCCCTGCTGCCAGGCTCCAGGGCCTGGACCCACTGATCCCAAGTATCACGTGTCCAAAATTGAATCCCAGTTCTGCTCTCCCTCTCCCAGATTGTCCCTTCTCAGGTTTCCCCATCTCAGGAACCAGCATTTCAGTCCACCTGGTTGTAGACACCCTGGGGTTCTCCCAGATTCTGCTTCTCCCTCAATTCCCACATTTAATCTGCTCTGCCTTTCATGAACCATCCCTTGAGCCTCTTCTTGCCAGAGTCCTTGACCTTGATATTCTTGCCTGTTTGTCCTTCCTTTTCATTCACCTTGCAGTCTTCCACCCTGAAAGCAGCCTGGCTTCTCCACACTCACACTTTGCAGTAAAGCCTTCAGGGGAGCACACCACAGTGGTAAAGATTGGTGTCTCTAAAAAATCAAGTTCTCCAACCTCACATGTTCCCTCAGTTTCTCCCCTCTCTGTCTCAGAAGAAGCCAGGAAGCTTCCCGCATCTAAGAGTAATATCTCACTAGAAATTAACAACTAAAGGAGAGCTAAAATGTTCCATATGTTTGGAACCTTTAATAGCTAACAATTACATAGCACTTGCTCTATGCAGGCATGTTCTGTGTTGGTCATTATATGAGCTAATACTCATTTAAATGGACTGTTTTTAAATGAAGAAAGTAAGGCACAGAGAGGTTAGTAACTTGCCTATGGTTAAACAGCTAGTGAGTGATACAGCAGGGATTCAAACCCAGGCAGACAAGCTACACAGCCTCTGAATTTACCACTTACAGTATAGTACTAAATGTACTGAAGAAGTATTTTACAAGTAAATGAGAATGGAAACAGTACTTGTCAAAACTATGGGCATAGCCAAGAACAACAGTTAGTAAGAAATTTATGGCATCAAATAAACAGATTTGTTTATCAAGAAATTAAAAAATAAAAAGAATAAAACAGCGCAAATCCCCCAAAATAAGGAAAGAAACAATAAACACATTTATCAATGACATAATGAAGAAAAAAATGGAGAAAATAAACAAAACCAAAAGTTTGTTCTTGGAAAAAACTAATTAAAAGAGATAGAAATGAATAATAATAAAAGACTGTTAGGAAGACCTAGATGCTAACAAGTTTAAGAATCTATATAAAAACTGTGTAGGATAAAAAAAATTAAAAAATAAATTTTAAATGTGTAGGAAAATATAAAGGGCCAAAATTTGTGCAAGGAGAATTGGACTTGAACAGACATGAATCAACTTGAACCAACGAATAAATATTTAAAATATTGAAATGGTAGTCAAATATCTCTTTTTTTTTCTTTTTTTTTTTTGAGACGGAGTCTCACTCTATCACCCAGGCTGGATTGCAGTGGCACAATCTCGGCTCACTGCAACCTCCTCTGCCTCCCAGGTTCATGCCATTCTCCTGCCTCAGCCTCCTGAGTAACTGGGACTACAGACACCCGCCACCATGCCTGGCTAATTTTTTGTATTTTTAGTAGAGACGGGGTTTCACCGTATTAGCCAAGATGGTCTCGATCTCCTGACCTTGTGATCCGCCTGCCTCGGCCTCCCAAAGTGCTGGGATTACAGGCGTGAGCCACCACACCTGGCCAAATATCTCCTCTTTCTATCAACATTTCTTCTCTGCCAAAACTTAGACCCAGATGGTTCTACATATGAATTCTGCTAAACTTCTAAGGAATATTTATTTTCTGTTTTATTCCAGTTTTTTCTTTTTTTCAGAAAATAGAAAAATAGAGAAGTCTGCCAGCTAATTTTATGGAGCTAATACAATCCTGATTCCACAGCCAGATGGTGACCATGCAAATAAAGAAAACTGTAGCCCTGTTACAAACATAGGTGCAAGAATTCTAAAAAAAAGTTTGCTAACTGAATCCAGCAGTGTATTAAAAATAATACATCATATTCAAGGAATGCAAGGATAGTTCAACATCAGAAAATATTTTCATTTAATTCAATATGATAATAAAAGGAGAAAATTAATATATGATAATGTCAATGCAGAAAAAGTATTTGATAAATTTGAATACCTTTTATGATTACAAAAACTTATAAAACTTGGAGTAGAAAGAAATTAATTTAATAAAATTTATACATCCCCAAGTAAATAATACACATAATAGAGAAACTTCAGACATACAGCTTTAAGACCTCAGTGTCTCATAACCGATGTGGTTTAATACAGTATTACAGATTCCAATAAATACTATAAGGAAGGAAGAAAGGAAGATTGTGGAGTCTGGAAAAAAAGACATGAAACTGTCATATTTGTAGATATGTAACCCATCTAGATGAGTACAAAAAGAATGTACAGACCAATTATTAGAATGAATATGAGAATCCAGCTAAGGTTGCCCAGGTACAAGAAATCGATAGGATTTCTACATCAGCGATAACCAATTAGAAAATGTAATTTAAAAATTCAGTAGAAGAAAAGATGACAAATATAATATGTAATTGTAAGAAATCATAATAAAAGAAATTTTAAATGTAAGTAAATGTAATCAAAATAAAATATCATCAGAGCAATGAAAATTACAAAGTATTTGGGAATTAAACCAAGATCATATTAGATCTCCATGAATTGAGCTTTAAGTCTTGTGTAATTGAGGTCTCTTGATAGGATGACTTAATATCATAATTAAGTCAACTCTAATCAGATTAATTCATAAATTCACTGCCATCCCAATAATAATTACAGTTGTGTGTGTGTATTTAGAAAATTGATAAATCTACTCTAAACATTATGTGGAGTAATGGAAGTTCCATGAAGAAGTAAGTCAACTTAAAAAAAGAAGAATGAAGGGGGGATGACTTTCCCTACCAAATATTGAGAATGACTATAAAGCCATAGTAACTAAAAACTTTGGTGTTTTTAATTACACCACAATTTTTAATTACTATGAATAGACAAATTATATCAATGAAACCCAAAGGGAGAACCCAAAGACCTACCTATGGGAACTCAACAGGGATAAAGGAGGTGTTACAGCAAATCCATGGGTAAAGGATGGATTGTTTTGCACACAAAGTAGGAAAAACTGGCTCAGACTACCAAGAAAACTATAACTGGACCCCTGTTTCTCCTCATGTGTGGCGTGGGGTCTCTAGGTACATTAAAAATTTAAATGTGAAAGTTAAAAAGCATAGGATTAATAGACACAAATGTGGAAGGATATCTTTGGGCTTAGGAAAGGGAAGGAGGCTTGTTTAACAAAACTTCAAAAGCACAAGCCACAATGCACAAATTTGCTGAATTTGATTACATCAAAATTCAGAAACTGTGTTTAACAAAAAAAGAATGTGGACCAATTAAGCGTCAGATGATAGGATTAAGATTTTTTTAAGTCTAAAATTGACAAGGGATTAACACCTAGAATATACAAGGAGCTCTGCAAAGCAACAAGAAGAGAACATCAACTCCAATAGAATAATGGGCAAATGATATGACAGGCAATTTACAGAAAAGGAAACCCCCAAAGCTAATAAGCACATGAAGCGATGCTCAAACTCATTAGTAGTCAGAGAAATGCAAATTAAAACGAGGTATCACTTTACACCTTAGACTGGCAAAAACTAGAAAGCTGGGTAATACCAATTAATGGCAGAAATGAGGAAGATAGGATTCCTCACACATGGCTGATGGGAGTGTAAATTGGTGAGGCCTTTTTGGAGAGTGATTCCACACTACTTATGCAAATTAAGCACATAGGTACCCTAGGACTCAAAGAAATTCTAACACAGCTGTGCATTGGGAAATCTACAAAGATTTCTGTTGCAGATTTGTGGGAGGAGGACAGACAGTAGCCATCTGGGTTGGCCCTCACTATTATGAAGCAAAGGATCATATATGTACACATAGCAACATGGATAGATCTTAAAAACACAGTGCCAATCGAAAAACAATTAGTAAGAGAATGGCAACATTATACAATACCATTTACACTAATTATAAATACATGCACACCTTCTGGTGTGCCTGTGTCTTCCCAAGACCTCCAAAGAACTAGCACTTTTTGCTTGTCTGTATCAGCATGATGTCGTTGATGTAACGGATCAATGTGATGTTCTTTGCAATCTGGAGGCAGTCTGTATCTCCTTGGACAATTTTACAACTGGGGATGGAAGAGTTAATATAGCCCCTGAGCAAAACTACAAACCTACAAATAACTATTGCAGTCTGTTTCAGATCCTCTTTTTGACTGGAATAGAAAACAGTGCGTTCATGAGGTGAATGGCCACATTCCATGTACTTGAGGCTTTATTAATTTACTCTAGCAATGATACCATGCCCAACCTGGCAGCTGCAGTGAGGGCCACAGTGATTGATAGGTGCAATGAGTTTCCCTTTGGAGAGAGGGAGTACCTCAAAGATGGGTAGGGGAAGCTCCTCCGTTCAGCCTGGTGGGAAACAAAGAGAGTATAGTATGGGCACAGATCCTATTCTATAGCCAAGATGTTTGGCAGCTATGAGGTGAGGGAGTGTTCATTAGATGGCTTCTCTTTGTGAAGAATTTCATTAGCTCATATCAAAATTTATTATTCTTTGGGGACTTTTTTTCCCCCAAATAATCCTTTCCTTCCTTCCTTCCTTCCTTCCTTCCTTCCTTCCTTCCTTCCTTCCTTCCTTCCTTCCTTCCTTCCTTTCCTTTCCTTTCCTTTCCTTTCCTTTCCTTTCCTTTCCTTCCCTTCCCTTCCCTTCCCTTCCCTTCCCTTCCCTTCCCTTCCCCTTCCTTCCTTCCTTCCTTCCTTCCTTCCTTCCTTCCTTCCTTCCTTCCTTCCTTCCTTCCTTCCTTCCTTCCTTCCTTCCTTCCTTCCTTCCTTCTTTTTCTTTCCTTTCTTTCTCTCTTCCTTTCTCTCTCTCTCTTTCTTTCTTTGACAGGTCTTACTCTGTCACCCAGGCTGGAGTGCAGTGGTGTGATCACGGTTCACTGCAGCCTCAAACTCCTGAGCTCTAGAGATATTCCTGCCTCAGCCTCCCACATAGCTAGGACTGCATGCCTAGCTAATTTTCTTTCTTTCTTTTCTTTTTGTAGTGATGGGGGTCTCACTATATTGCCCAGGCTTGTCTTAAATTACTGGCCTCAAGTGATCCTCCTGCCTTGATCTCCCAAAGCACTGGGATTACAGGCATGAGTCACCACACCCAGCCAACTATTTCTTAAAGATGTCATTTTTTGAAGGCAAACCTACATTGCATCCTGTGGAGACTCCCAATCCACTTGACCAACTCCCCCCTTGTTGGCATGTGGGTACCACCTGGTGCAGCTGGAGCTCTGCGCCCATCCATGGGAGGCCTACCTCTCTTTCAGCACCTCCTTCTCAATGAGAACCTGGATGAACAGACTCTCCCTGTCCTGGGGTCTGGCTTCAAAGAGGTTTCTGAGTGCAGCCCTGCCTATGTAAATCCCACCTCCATCCTGTCCACCCAAGACAAGTCCATTGACAGGGGACTGGCCTCCCTGCACTGTCCCTCCAGAGCACTTCACACACACATGCGTGCATGCACACACACGCACATGCACACACACACACACACACCCCTCCATGGATATACACATACACTCTTCAGGCACACACACTACAAAGTCACATAAATGCACACACATATGCAAACACATTGCAGATACTCATTTAGATTCTCCTTTTTTTTTTTTTTTTTTTTTTTTTTTTGTTTTTTTGAGAAGGAGTCTTGCTTTGTAGCCCAGGCTGGAGTGCAGTGGCATAATCTTGGCTCACTGTAACCTCCACCTCCCGAGTTCAAGTATTCTCCTGCCTCAGCATCCTGAGTAGCTGGGATTACAGGTGCCCACCATCATGCCCTGCTAATTTTTGTACTTTTAGTAGGGATGGGCTTCACTATGTTGGCCAGGCTGGTCTTGAACTCCTAACCTCAAGTCATCTGCCCTCCTCGGCCTCCCAAAGTGCTGAGATTACAAGTGTGATCCACTGTGCCCAGCCTAAATTCTTTTTAAAGACAAAAATGTCTATCAGTAGACACATACAAAAGCACCCAGACCTATCTGAGTGCATAATGCATCTGAAGATACATGCAGACACACACATACACACTTATGCACTCTCACGTACACATAATGCATATGATGTGATATATACACACATTTCCTGGTCTATCCCAATCCCAGACCTGCTCCTTCCACAGCTGTCTCCATCTTGGCTGATCATGACTCTCTCCTTCCCGTTTCTCAAACCAGGGATCTTGGAGTCCTCCTTGATTTCTGTCTCACACCCCACATTCCAATGCATCCGGGAGTCCTGTCGCCTGGACTCCTAAAATATATTCATAATAAACCACCTCTCACCACCTCCACCACCACCACCTGGTCCAAGCCACTACATGGATCATTGGATTATCGCACCAGGCTTCTAATTATTCTCCCTAATCTGTCCTCAAACCCAGAGTCTGTTCTCAAAGCACCGAGAGAGCCTTTTCAATCCTGGTTAGAATATATGATGCTCAGAACCTTGCAAACCTCTGTTTCACCCACAGTGAAAGCCAAGTCCCTGCAGTGGCTCAAGGCTGTGTGAATCAGCCCCTGTCACCTGGCTCACCCGTCTCCTCCTCCTCTCTCCCTGCCCACCCACTTCTTTGTTGATCCTTGAACCTGCTGCTCTGCTCATTGCAGGGCCCTCACACCGGCTGATCCTCCTGCCCAGACTGCTCCTCTCCCAGATCTCCATGTCATTCACTGCATCAGTCTGCTAGGGCTGTGTGACAAAGTACTACAAACTGGATGGCTTAAAACAACAGGAATTTACTGTCTCACAGCTCTGGATGCTAGAAGTTCAAGATCAAGGTGTCTGCCAGGCCATCTTTCCTTGGAATATATCTATGGGGATGATCCTCCTTTCCCCCTCCAACTCCTTCTCCTTTGTTTCTTATTGTGAGACTGGGTCGTGCTCTGTTGCCCAGGATGGAGTGCAGTGGTGCAATCTTGGCTCGCTGCAGCCTTGATCACCTGGGTTCAAGCGATCTTCCCACCTCAGCCTTCCAAGTAGCTGGGATCACAGGCGCATGCCACTGTGCCCAGCTAATTTTTTAATCTTTTGTAGAGACAGGGTCTCACCATGTTGCCCAGGCTGGTCTCCAACTCCTGGGCTCAAGCGATCCTCCTGCCTCAGCTTCCCAAACTGTTAGGATTACAGTTGTGTGAGCCACCATGCCTGCCTCCAACTTCTGGTATTTGCTGGCAGCCCTTAGTGTTCCTTGACCCGTAGATGCATCACTCCCATCTCTGCCTTTGTCGTCTCATGGTCTTTTCCCTGTGTGTCTCTGTCTCTGTGTCTCTTCTCTTTACAAGGACACCAGTTATATTAGATTAAGTGCCCACCCTATTCCAGTATGGCCCTGTCTCAGCTAACTGTATCCGCTACACCCATATTTCCAAATAATATTTGTCACATTCTGAAGCTCTGAAGGTTAGAAATTCAACATTTGGGGGAAGATTTTTCAGGGGCATAATCAAACCTATACACGAACTCTTTCATACCCTTTGAGGATTTTTCCAACGCCATGTTTTCAAACAGGCCCGCCTTTACCACCCTGTAGAAAAGTGTGACCCACTCCCTGTCCCCGGCTCTCTTGATCCCCACACCCAGCTCTGGCTTTACCTTTGTGCACAGTAGTTATCACCTTATAACATGCCATCTAATTTAACTCTTTTTCTTTAGTTTATTATTTATTGTCTATCTGTGTCAGAAGTCAAGTTCCACGAGCACATGGCCTTTGCTTTGGTCACTGATGTATCCCACATGCCTAGAAAAAGACTGGCGCAGCAGGTGTTCAGCAAGGTGCTGAGTGAAGGCTTGGATGCACTCTGCACATATATGCACTGCTCACATACATCACTTGCTCATGTACACACCCCCACATGCATGCACACACATGCACACACATTGCACAGACCTTCAGCCCTCTTATCTATTGCTACATAGCAAGCCACCCCAATCTTGGTGCCATGAAGCAACACCATTCTACTATGCTCATGGATTCTGTGGGGCGAGAATTCAGGCAGGATGCAGTAGGAATGTCCTGTCCATGCTGCAACACGTCTGGATCCTCCGCGGGGAAGAATGGAATGGCTGGAGGTGTCTCCACTCACATGTCTAGCACTTGGGCTGGGATGTCTTGAATGGCTGGGTGCTCATCTGGCATCTCTTTCTCTCTCTGTCTCTATCCTTGAGGTCTCAGGGCCTCTCCATGCGGCCTCTTTTGCATGGTAGCCTCAGAGTAGCCGGGCTTCTTAAATAGCAACTCAGGACTCCAAGAGTAAGCGTTCCCATGAACAAGGTGAAGGCTGCATGACCTTTTTTGACCTCGGTGAGAGTTGGTCAAAGCAGTCACAAGTCCACCCCGGTTCAAGGAGGGGAGGACATAGATCCCACCTCTTGATGGGAAGGATGTGAAATAATTTGCAGCCATGTTTTAAAATGGCCACACATGTGCAAACAAGAATGCTTATAAGTACACACACACACACAGGCTTTGTCCTCAGAACCTCTATTCTGAGACCAGACATATATAAACATACATATGCAGAGGAACACATGTGCAATACAGACATATCACGCAAGTACTCGCATAGTGACAGCTGTGCATACACATACAAATGTGCACACATGTGTGCACACACGTATACACAGACTCAGATCCTGCCAGAATGACCACTCCGGGGTCTGCAACCACACCTCGCTCCTGACACCAGGCCCTGGGCGTGGCTGAGCTGGGTGCTGGGCTGGGCTGGTGTGGTTGCCCAGTATGGGGTGGGCCTTCTCTCCCCACTACCTCTTCTTCATGGCAGGGGCCTGGCAAGAAGGAAAACAAATAACCTTGCTGTGTTTAAATAAGCAAAGTTTTGTGCAAAGCAGAGGTTAATGTACTTTATTGTTCAATGTCATGTTTATAGTGGATTGGTGGAGGGAAAAATGTGATTAATTGCCCCGAAGCCCACAGATCTACAATTATTTGGTTGTTGTGAACAAATAAAGGACTACAGTATTCATCATATTCAAATGAGGCAGCAGAATAAATGATGGCGGGCCGGGTAGGAACAAAACCGAGGCGTGTTCCCGCACAATCAGAAGGCGACTGGCGCCTTGTCAACCAGACGCAGGGTGGTGGCGGGAGCCGAACCCGTTTGTCTCCGTACCGCCAGCCAGGGCTGGGCTGACCCTGCAGGTGCCGGCGTTAATTCATGTCACACCTCGCGCCTCCATCCTGCGTGGTATGAAAACCAGGCGCCAATTTCGTAATAAAGACTTGTTTCCGACGAGGCCCGGTTTGGGGCGGGGGCACAGATCTTCATTAGGGCCCCATTCCCGGGCCACGCTCGTTACAGAGCACAGGTACTGGCTAAATGTGTCCGATCATTCATCATGATTTCGCCCTCCACTTTGTCACAGCGTGGGGATTTAAGGAAGATAGATGGTACAAGATGTTGTCTCCTCCGCAGACGCTTTCTGCTCTGGTAAGTGTGTCCGATGCAGAATTATTTTGCCACTTTATTATTTCCTAGTGAGTGTTTGTCAGAGCTTCGCCTCTTGGAAGGAGCGAGTTGTTTCCTGTCACTCAGGGATGTCGCAGGAGCGGTGATGCTTGGCTGGGCTCGCCAGCCAGCTGGAACCCGGGCTGGGTCCCCAGGCAGGACTGTGGGGGGTCCTGGGCGTCTGGGCCACAGGGCGAATGTCAAATCCAACAGAAATCAGGGGAGGCAGGCTTTGGGGGAAGGCGGGGCATGGGGGCTCTGGACACGCTGGTTTGGGGGAGTTGAAGGGGGGAAGGTTGCAGGACCTGGACTGGCTGTAGGCCAGGCTGCAGGAGGGGGAGCTGTTTGAATCAGTGTCCAAAGGGCTGTGAGAGTTTGGCCTTGAACTGAGCCAGCTGGAGAGGGCACGGGCAAGGCTGGGGCCCTGCGGGGCTGCTGATGGCCTTAGGGCAGTGTGGCCAATTCTGGTGCCTATTGCTGGCACCGGATGAGCTTCCTGCCCTGACCAGGGCAGGCAAGGGGCTGAGCAGTGACCAGCAGGGATCCTAGTTGGGTGAAGATGACATGAGGCAAAAGACGAGGGATGAGTTTAGCTTGAACTCAAAGCCCAGCCCATAGCCCCAGGTTTAGGTCCCGGAACCCTTGGGACTATTTGGAACTCCTTCCAGGTCATGCTGGGACACAGGGATGTGGGCCCTGGAATCTGAAGGTGAATCTGGCCCCGAGAGAAGGCAGGAAGCCACCAGCCTGTCCTGTGATCCTGTCTCACTGGTGTTCACTCTCAAGGATCTCTGAACTGGCCCCATTCTCCAGGACACCAGTGACCCCCATTGTCTCTGCCCCTCGAGCACACAAGAGAGAAATCTACTTTTTCTTGGCTTTCTGTCAGTCTAGATTGACCTGAATGGTGAACCCAGAAGGAATGCCCCTCAGAAGAAATTTAGGGGCCCTACCCAGGGGGAGCCCAAGCAGGGGTGCTTGAGGCACAGAACCCGGGGTGCAAGGACCTGGAGACGACAGCTGGCCATTCTCTGATCCCAAGATGCTGCTGCTGGGGAGGGCCTACCCTGCCCCTTATCCATGTCTCTCTCCTTCCCCTCCTCAAAGTCTCCGTGGAGTAATACAGGTCAAAGCTCACGATTTTCCCATCTGTAAAATGGGGAGGAGAACATGACTTCCTCCTGGCATGTTGTAGGTGTTCTGTCCACCCAGGTGTCCCTTCCCTACCTCCTGTCTCTCTGGTTCCTGGCCGCTGGAAGTCCCTCGTTCACCTTTGACCCATTTCCCATGGGCCTGACTGGCTGTGCTGCAGGGTTTCTGTGACCCTGGGCTTCCAGGCTGGCATCCAGACAGGGTCTGCCGATGGGGCAGTCTGCATGAGACGGTGGAGGCCTGGCTGCCCCTCCATGCTCTGTGTCCTTTTGTGAACAGCGCCCTGGGGAAGTGCACCCGTTCCCGGAGCTAACACCCCAGACCTTTCCAAGTCCTACTCCTGCCAGCCCTGGGCTGAGCCCTGGGACACAGTCTCTGCCTGTCAGGAGCTCCCAGTCCGGTGGCGGGGAAGAAAAGTGGGTGAACCATTACTCTAGCACACACCACTGTGGGGCCAAGGCCCGGGCCAGGAGTCCCCAGTAGCCTCTAATTCCAGCCTGACCGAAGTTGGTGCTTTTCACCCAGCGCCTCCCAGGTATGCATTGCTACCCAAGGAGGGCTGTGCCGCTCTCACCCCCATGGTGCAGCTGAGAAAACTGCAGAGAAGGATCGGGCTCGAGGACGTCTCGGGAACGGGTCGCGGAGCAGGTATTCGAACCCGGGTGAAACTTCGCCTTTGTGGACACTGCGGAAGTAGCCGATTGCCTCACTGGTGGAACATCTGTGATGGACACCCATTATATCCAATCAGAGCTCAGCCCCATCCCGGCCCTGGTCTTTCTCCTGGGACAGCTTCTGGAGGCTTCTCAAACTCCTGAGCCGCCCACCCCACCCCTGCCCTGCCCCATTCTGGCCATGCTTCTAGTCATCACCCAGTTAGTCCCCCCAAATCTGTGATTCCATGAAGGTGCATAGTTAAAGTACATTTGGCTTTTTTTTTTTCTCCCTTAGTTTATCAGTTTTCTTTTACGGCCTGTCTCCCACTCATTCATTCATTCACTCATCATTTGCTCATTCGGCAAACACTAAGGACCTGTTACGTACTAGCTCTGTGCGGTGAGATCAAACCCAGCAGGGCCCTCGCCAGATGCCCTGAAGAAGGAGGGCCCAGAGGAATCTTATGAGATGGTGGATCTTGGGGAGCCAAGGGAGCGGGGACCTCAGCTGGTCTGCAGAGGAGTGGGGTGGGTGCTACTCACCACCCAGAGACCCTCCTGCCTAGAAGCAGCAGCGGGGCCCTTCCCTCCAGCCCCCAAGCACTGCCCTGGATTGGTCCACATCCCCTCCCCAGCACTGTGACTCCGGCCTCCTCTTGCCTCCAGATTACCCTTCTTCCTTTTTCTATCCTGCAATCAGAGCGATTTTCCTTGAACACAGACCTAATGATTTCATTCTCTCTCTGCTTCCAAAAGCTCACTGGCTCTCTATTGTCCACCGACTTTAAACCTAAACCTTGGATTTGGCATTCAAGGCCTTTCATGATCCAGCACCAACCCACCCAATGCCACCACTTACAAGCTGCAGGATCTTAGCCCCGTCCCTTAAATTATCTCTCCACCTGCATTTCCTCACCTGTAACATGGGGATAATTACAGTACCTACTATCATGGGGTGCATTTTCCAAATACGTCAGCTACAATATATATCCCATCTCGCAAGGTCTTCTTACGAGAGCATTGACACTCTTCCCAGGGGGTAGCTGTCCCTTGCCCTGAACTTGGGAGGACTTTTGTCACTGCCTGGATAGATGTAGCACCAGTGACGCTGTGAGACTCCTAAGGTTCGGTCATAAAAATGCCACGTACTTCATCGGGTTCTCTTGGGATGCCCACTGTGGGAATCCAGTGACCATGCTGTGAGGAGGCCAAGCAGCCACATGGAGAGGCCACACTAGGCGTCGGGCTCACAGCACCAGCTTGTCATGTGAGTCACACGCATGAGCCATCCTGAATGTCGTCTGCCCAGCAATGCCATGCAGAGCATAGATAAGCTGACCTTGCCAAGCTCCAGAGCAAAGCAAATTATTATTGATACTTTGAGCCACCAAGTATTGGGGCAGCTCATTACGTAGCAAGAGATAACAGAAACACCCACCCCCACAGGGTTGTTGTGGGGTAAAGAAGTATATTAGTTTGCTAGGACTGTCATAACAAAGAGCAACAGACTGGGTATCTTAACAGAAATTTATTTTCTCACTATTCTGAAGGATAGAAGGCTGAGGTCAAGGTGCCAGCAGGGGTTGGTTCCTTCTGAGGTCTCTCCTCCTGGCTTGTGGACGGCCGTCTTCTCCTTGTGCTTTTGCGTGTTCTTCTCTCTGTTGATGTGTGTGTCCTAATCTCTTCTTATAAAGACTCCAGTTATACTGGATTAGGGTCCACGCTAGTGACTTCATTTCAACGTTATCACCTCTTTAAAGACCCTATCTCCAGATGCAATCACACTCTAAGGTACTGGGGGTTAGGACATCAACATATGCATCTTGCGGGGACACAAGGCAGTCTGTTACAATAAGGACATGCATATGAAATGCTTAGAGCAGTACCCAGCACGGAGTAAGCACCCAATAAACGTCAGCTAGGTTATTATTCTAATGACCACCACTGCCATCTGCCTGGCCTCAGCCACACCATTTCCCTCCAGACCTGAGGGGAATACTCCGGATCCCCAGGCCTCCTTTTAGACTGTCTCTTTGGCTTGTAGTGTCTAAACCTGTTCCCCATCTACCCAAATCCCTCCTGCATTAGGAAGCCCAGCTCCTTTACAACCAGGCTGCCAAGTCCCCTTGGTTTCCATCCCCTGCTTCTGGGGCTCTGTTTAGCGAGTATTCTGGCCTGTTGTGTAAGAGAAGCTTTGACTTTTTTTGACCTGAGACTTTGTTTTGTTTTTCAATATGGAAATAGGAGATTTTTTCTAATTATAAAAATAATTCGTGTTCAGTTTATAAAACCCAGACAGTACAGAAGGTTTGTGAAGAAAGTGGAAATCACCTAGATTTAATGACTTTTACCATTTTGGTTGCTATCTTTCTGGAATTTTTCCTACGTGTGCATGTAGATATCTGTTTTTCTTGATTCTAGGACAACACTGATTGTGGGATGCATCATTGATTTAATTACACGGTTCTTTCGGAGAAAGGAACTACTGCATTAAACATATCTATTAATTGAAATGCACATCCTGATTTTAGAAATGTTCAAATGTTTAAAAATGTGCATCTTAGAATCGGGAAAATGTACGCACGTATTATCTATGTTTTTCAAAATGGATATCTCTATGAATACTGTTATATGACCTATTTTTAAAAAAATCTGAACCACAAAGTGTAGCCATCTTTCCACATCAATAAAGGAATGCTCTTGCCACCAATTTTAATAGATGCATAATATTCCATTGGACAGATATATCATAATCCATTTATTCCTCACTGAAGGGCATGAAATATTTATTATCAGCCTGATGCAAACACCTTTATAGATCCTCGTCCTTGTTTTCCTTGGATAAATCCCTGAAATCAGCACTGCTGGGCAGGAGAGTGGAAGTTCTTTGCCCAGAGTTGACTGTCACTAGCTCGCATGCTCCCCAAGGGCAGGACCTGTCACTGAACCACCTGTGGATGAACCCGCATGGGCCCTGTCACTGAGCCGGGTGCAAAATAAGGCTCCGGGAATGATTGACTGACACATATCGATTTTTTAGTAATAACAAGTCAGGAGATGGATCTTGCGTGAATAGTCTGTCGGGAACTGAGATGTATGATTAACTCAAGTTTCTGCACCTAAGATTAAAAAATTAAAAAGCGTAGTTTTGGGAGTCAGGGTGGTCTCAAATCCCAGCACTGCTACTCAGTGTGTGATGTAATCTCCCTGAGCCTCAGTTTCCCCATCTCTACAACATCATGATACATCCTTGGCAGGCCTGTGTGACTGGGTGTCTGCCTCAACTCCTTGCAGCATCTAGGAGGATAGAAAACCTTGGCAAGGTCATCCCAGGCACCACTCCCCTAACAGTGCTCATCCCTGGGGAGACCTCGAGTCTAAACTGAGGTGCATAGGGGGCACCTGAGGGCTCCGGGGCCTCTGAGAACAAAAGTGAGAGCATCTGTGCCTCCACGGGCTCTGGGCGCCCTGCGAGCAGCTTTATCACTGCTCACCCTTTCAAGTTCAACTTACAGTCCAAGGAAGCCTTCCCTGCCATTCCAACCCCAGATTAAGCCCCACTGCCCTGTTCTGTAACTTGTATGACACTTGCCATCATTAGGGTGAATCAAAGGATCTTGCGTGAATACTCTGCCAGTAGCTGACCATTTAGACCTACGCCAGTGTCAGTTTTCTGTGGTATAACCTGATAAATATTTGTTGTGTTATCTCTTCAGTGTTGGGCCCCCTGACATTTAGGAGAGGCAACTGTCCATGTTGCTCACTGTAATTTCAACCTAGCATCATACATGGACAGAGATTACAGCCTCGATACTGTGATGAGTGAATTAATAATTAAGTTGCAGGTCGGGATTGAACCCGTCTCTCTGGGAGAGTTTAAGCAACTTGGCACCAAATCTACACTAACATGGGGGCTGCCTGCCTACCACGTGTCTCCAGCCATGGGTTGCAGAGACACAAGCCAAGGGGCCAGCCCTGCTGAATGGACAGCAATGGCCCACAGTAGCAGGCTCCAGCCATCACACAATCTGACCCCAGTTCTCCAGGACTGTGTTCGGTTTCCCTGGGAAGTGGCCAAACGGCAGCCCGGTTCATCTAGATGGAGAGACCCAAGATTTGGGGCGAGACCTCATCCCCACTGGCCAGGTGTTCCAGCCTCACGGCCTGCGCACTGTGCACCTGAGGCCACACGGTGGCAGTGTTGGAACCGACTGGGCTCTGGAGGAGTTGAACGAAGCCTCAGCCTCGCTCGGAGAGATGCCCTTAGAGGCCGCGTGGCTGCATGTGCACACTGTGTGCACAAAAGGGTGTGCGTGCAGGATGGGCTGCAAGTGTGCGTTGTGTCAGCGTGTGTAGATGCCTGTGTGTGTGTGTGGGGGGGGATATCTGGGGTGTATGTGTGCATAGGCCCAAACATGCACTTGTATTTCTGCGTGTGGGTGTGTATGGGTGTTTTCGTGCTGCTGGATTGTGCATGTGGTGTGTGTGTGTGTGTGTGTGTGTGTGTGTGTGTGTGTCCGTCCATTGCAGTGAAGGGAGAGCCACTGGTTGAGGACATGTGTATATCTGGGTATCAGGATACACTGAGGTAGGAGTCTTCCAGGGCTTGGTCTCTCTCCTCTGGCCTTGCCTCTCCCACCGTCATCTGCATGGACAACTGTTTTGATTCACTCCCAAGCCCCCAGCCTCGGGCACCAGCAGGCGTAGACCCCCTTAAGGTGCCCTGCTCCTCCTCCTGTCCTTCCTGCCGTGCCTCCACCCCGCCAAGCACCAGCTCCTGCAGGTTCAGATCTTTACCCAGATGTACCTGCAGGGCTCCAAGCGTGTGTTGCAGGGCCAGAGGACGGGGGTGGAAAATTACCTCCTGACCCCTGTGCCCTGGTGGAACCAAAGCCCCACCCCAGCACCTGCCTCTGGTAGCCTTTCTTCTGCCTGTGGGATGAAACTCTTCTCTCTGGGGAAGGTGCACCCTTATGGCTAGGGCCCCGGTGGGTCCTAAAAGGGCAGACTTCACTGCTTGGCCAGGTCTCCTGTCCTCAGACTAGAGGACCGTAACGATGGGGCTCTGCATCTCCCTCTGCCCTCAGGGTGCAACCATGTCTCAGGTTCTATCGCCCAGTCCTAGAGAGAATGTGGGGACCCTGTCCTTCTCCGGGCCCCGCCTCTTGCCCTGTGCTGGCATCTTGCAGCATGGGGGCCAGCACCTTCCCAGCCCGCCCCTCCCCCACTGGGCAAGAACCTGGAGTGCCACTTCTGGCCACGTCTGGTTACCCTTCCCCCCGTGGTTATTAATAATTGGGTATTAGGTGAGAGGTGACTATTGATTCCGGCGCGGGCGGCTCCTGGTCGGGGTAATTTATGGAAACACTGGCGTCCCTGGTGATAAATAATGAGGTGATCACAGAGATGGGTCACTAGTGAGTGGCCTCCATCGGCTGCCCTGTCCACTAACACATAGGCTCGTAAATGGAGGGAGAGACGGAGAGAGACCAGGCCAGCTTGTAAAGACAAAGGATGCGTTGATGATTAGAGGCGCCAGGGATACGGGGAAAGCAGAAGCACGAGTCAGCGGGGTCCACGCTGCAGGGGCTGGTGGGAAAGGGACAGGAAGATGCAGAGAGGACAGAAGGACAGACAAGGACACAGAGCAAGAGACAGGGCAGGGGAGGGAGAACAGGGAGGCAGACATAGAGTGACACACAGGGGCAGGGAGAGCTAGACAAAGCCAGAGAGGATGAGCAGCAGGCAACGGCAGAGCTGGGCAGGGCAGGGACAGTGGTGGGCACACTCAGGGGCAGAGACAAAGGGAGACGGGCCTCGGGAGTGCTGAGTGCCTACTAAGTGCTGGCTCTGCTCTGTGTTCTCACAGCATTGGCTCATGTTATCCTCCTGATAGCCCCGAGGCAGTGAATCAGAGCATGGACTCCGGAGCCAGACTGCCTGGGTTCAAATCCCAGCTCTTCCCCTGGCCCTGGCTGCGTGACCCTGGGCAGGTCACTTCTCCTCCCGGTCCCCAGCTGCCCTCATCTGGAACATGGCACCTACCCATGCCAATCGTGGTTGTGAGTGTTAAACAGGTCCACGTCTGCATACTTGGGGACCAGTGCCTGGTACTAGTGGGTGCTGTACAAGTGTGTGCTATTGTTTTCCCTGGTTCTAGTCAATTTCCTGCAATTCCATTTGACTTGACTCTCTCCCATTCCACAAGGTGTCTAGTTTACAACACATGAGTCAGGAAAAATGAGGTGAGGCAAGACGGATGGCTTTGGGGAGACACCCTGCAAGAGGAAAGGTTTGACTTGAGTGTGGAGGTGGAATTCGAGGGAACAGCATTCCAGATTGTGGGAACGGCTTATGCAACAGCATGGCAGAATTTCCAGGTTGCAAGGACCCTTGAAGGCCCAGTGCATCCAGCAATGCCTGGATTCCCTCTGTAATTTCTCCCCGCAGGGTCACCCAGTTGGCCATCTCCAGGGATGGGAAACTCACTCATCCTTAGGGAACTCTAACTCTGAGAAGGTCCTTCCTCAGAATCAGCCTTTATGTCCTAACCTCCAGCTCCCTCCACTCCCTACTCCTATCAGCCCTGCAGAGGTAGGCAGTCAATAACCAGGAGCTCTTCGCAGCCCCCTCCTGCCCCCAGCATCAGGTGCAGCCCCTCTCAGCTGCTCCTGATGCTTCTCCTCGTTGATCGGCCGGCCTGGCCCCTCCAGCTTCAGGCAGCTCCTCGGCTGGCTGCTCTCCTGGGCTGCTCTCACAGAGGCAAAACCAGCCACCCGGACTCTTAGCTTCATCCTAGACCCAGTGCTCAAACTCTGCTGCCCAGAGCTCCGGGGTTCTTGGAGAGTACTGGGGTCTGCCCCGGGGCTGAGGGGGTGACTCCTCTCCCCTCCAACTCTGTGATCTGTTCCAGGCAGAAAAAAACCATGGAGCCTGCTAGTCTGCAGGCTGTGGAGGGTGCTGCCCAGATGGGAGGCAGCCTAGAACAGCGGCACTAACTCCATACATCCTGGGTTGGTGTTCTGGCCCTGCTGCTCATCGACCAGGTGACCATGCACAGGTGCTGCAACCTGCAGGAGCCCCACTTCCCTCCTGTGTCACAGAGCCTGTGAGGAAAGTGCTTAGCAGCAGAGGAAAAGCCCCTTTAGTGGCCCCTCCCTCTCCTCCCACCATGGCCCCTTTTCCCACACACCCTGGGTAGCCTGAGACTCTCTCCTTTCCGTGTCTAGGACTCAAATAGGGAGCCCCTATGGGTCCCGGACACATTGCCTTGACATGGCCGGGCTCCTCTCTCCTTGTCTGGGCTGTGGACCCAGCGGAGCTCTCTTGCTCCCACTCTGTGGAACCTGTGAAGGTACCACCTCTACCTTCATGCACAAGGAAGTGAAACACAGCAGAACAGGATGGAGCCTGGGGCACTCCGTGGAGACCCCACCCCCCGCCCGCCCATGGACATTGGCTGTAGTCGTGGTGTTATTTGCTTGTGTCTTTGTCCATCCCACATTTCCCCATCTCGCCCAAGCATGTCCCGGGGGATCTCATCATCCGTTTCACAGGACCCCAGATCCCTTCTGACAGCCTCACTTCTCTGGCCTATTGGGCTAGTCACCTTGTGGACAAGGACATGGACCAATCTGATGTGGCCTTTTCTTTTCTTGTTTGTTTGTTTGTTTTGAGACAGAGTCTTGCTCTGTTGCCCAAGCTGGAGTGCTGTGGCATGATCTCGGTTCACTGCAACCTCCACCTCCCGGATTCAAGAGATTCTCCTGTCTCAGTCTCCCGAGTAGCTGGGATTACAGGCACCTGCCACCACACCCGGCTAATTTTTGCATTTTTAGTAGAGATGGAGTTTTGCCATGTTGGCCAGGCTGGTCTCAAACTCCTGACCTCAAGTCATCCTCCCACCTCAGCCTCCCAAAGTTCTGGGATTACAGGCATGAGCCTGATGTGGCCTTTTCTTAGCAACCCCATTGCTTTTCTGGATTTACCACTTCTTCTCCTTAGATGCTCGTAGAACCACCCTTATAGTCCATTCTAGATGTTTTTTTAGACAAGGTCTTGCTCTGTCACGCAGGCTGGAGTACAGTGACACAATGTGGGCTCACTGCAGCCTCAACCTTCTGGGCTTAAGTGATCCTCCCATTTCAGCCTTCCAAGGAAGGAGCTGGGACTACAGGCATGCACCACCACGCTTGGCTAATTTTTCATTTTTTTTGTAGACAAGAAGTCTTGCTATATTGTTCAGGCTGGTCTCAAACTACTGGGCTCAAGTGATCCTCCCACCTTGGCCTCCCAAAGTGTCGGGATTACAGGCATGAACCACTGCACCTGGCCTCATTCTAGAATCTTAACTGAGCTAGTGAAACTCATACAATACTATTATTACTGAGCAGAGCAGTTAAGTCATTTTTGCTGTTATTGTTTTCCTACCTTATAGGTCTCCAAGGACACAGTGGAGGATGGGTGGCTGAGCCAGTGTATGTGTCAGGGTGGGGAAGGAGGTGGAGGGGACTATGTGTGGAATAAGGAGTGGATACTAGCTGTTGGCAGAAGAGTGTTGAATACGAGGTTAAAGAGCCTGGGTTTATTTTGTGGGTAGTGGAGACCCACAGAAGCCTTCTGAGGTTATACCTGAGCAGCTGGAGGATTACCCTGATGGTGGGTGTAAGATGGATGGGATTGGGGGAGTGTGGAGGCAAGAAGACCTGCACAGGGTCTGGGGAACTAGCCTGGGGGAATGGAGGAGAGGCCAGCATAGCACAGTGGGGAAGGTGGAGAGGAGAGGAAAGGTTTGAAACCAGTTTGGAGGCAGGCCTGGCTGAATTTGAGTTGACTGCATGGGGTTGGAGTGGGAGAGGGAGAAACCAGATCTGATCGCTGGTTTGGTATCCCATTAATGGAGGAGTGAGGTGCTGCCATTCATAAGGGGAGAAAGCAGCTTGGCTGAGGGTCAAGGCCAAGAGGCAGATGGGGAATTCAGTGGTGACTGTGTGGAGTCGGAGGAGCCTGGGAGATGTCGTGTCCAGGAGGCCCCTGGACATGATGGATGCTCAGGATCGTGATCTGGCCAGAGATAGAGTCAGGGTGGGCAGGCAAGCCTGGGGGTCAGAACCACTAGAGAGAATGGGGTGCCTGGCAGAGCCAGTGCCTGCCCAGCATTGCTTCACCCCTGCATGGTGATGCTGGGCCTTCGTGGCTGCTTCTTCCATCAGACTGGGAAGTCTGGGAGCTCCTCAGGGCAGAGATCACTGTCTGCACCCAGCCCAGAGCCCCGGTGCCAGCACACAGCCTGGCACCTGGCAAGTGTAGGTCCCTGGGGAAGGCAAGAAGGATGCAGCATGGAGCCGAGGAAGGCACAGAGGGGCAGGAGGAAGAGACCTCTGGGACCGGGTGCAGCCCATCAGAGCCTCTGGGGAGTAGGGGGCACAGCAGAAGGGTGTGGTTTGGGGGAAGCAATGGGAATAGATACCCACTGGCACCCACACAGGCTTTTATCTCACACTGTTCCCTCATCAGCCCTGCAAGGTGGATTCTGTGACTGCTTTCACAGATGAGGGACGGGGCCAGGATTGGAGCCCAGATCTTCAAGGAAAACAGATCTTTTGCTAAGGAGAAAAGCATGGATCCAGTAGGGCCGCCCCAACTCTGGACCCTGGCCTTCCCAAAGCCCCCCACCCTTCTGACTCTGAGATGAGCCCTCTGGGTCTCCAGGGCCCCTCCGGCCTTCTTACACAGCATACTCCTCTCAGGGTCTTGTCCCTTGTCCTCCCAAGGCCACACAGCTGGTGGTGGAGGCAAGGTTCACATCAGGTCTGTGTCGCCAGGCTGCCAGGCCCTGCACTGCGGCGCCTTCCACAGGACAGAGCTTTCATGCTCACCCCTGGGGGCTCTGTTTAGGGTTCCCAGGCGAGGCCTCCCCTGCTCCCCTCTGCTCCCCCCGCCGCGAGCCCCCTGTGCCCGACTGTGTTCCAGCCCTGGGCCTCACGGACACCGTTGGTGTAGGGGTCTGTCTCTCCCTCCCGGGCCCAGGGGGTTCCTTGGGCGGGAGCGGGGTGGACCCATCTGTATCCTCTGCGCAGGGCCTGGCACAGGGGAAGAACCAGGGCCACGTGAGTTGAAAGAAGGAACCCACAGGGGAGACGAGGGCGAGAGTTGTCCCCCTCCCGGGCCCTGCGGGGCACGCTGAGCTCCTCCCGTCGGGGGTCCGCCCCAGGCTGTGCAGAGCCAGCGGGTTGGGGGACTGGGGTCTTTGTTCCCGACCTCCAACCACAGGGAGAATAAAAGTTTGTGAAATATTAGTTTAATAAGACATGCGACTACTATTAAGGATCCGAGCGGTCCTTATTTATTATTCATGTGGCTGCGTGATTTAGGGGCGAGCGGGTCCGCGGAGGCTCGGCTCGGCAGCCTCTCCCCTCGCTGCTTCCCCTGCCCGCTGCTCCCCACCTCCTCGCCCCCTACACCTGTCCGCACGCGCAGACCAGACCCATCTTCCTGGCCCGGCCTGGGGTCTAAGGTGGGGCTGCGGCCACGCCTCCTACACCCGCTCTGGGCCCTGCGGCTGCACTGGAATCGCCCAGTACCAGGAGGAAGGTTTGGGGCTCCCCCAGTCCGCGTGCAGAGGCCTCTCCCCAGCTCTGTGGCCAACTCTGATTGGGGGTCCCTCTTTTCCTCCATCACTTCCTTCTGTCTTCCTTCCCTCCTTTTTCCCTGGGTCGGGAACCTCAGAAAGTAAGGAGAATGGAATCCCAGGTGGGTGCAGTTCAGTGGACAGATTGGGAGAGTTGGGAGGGGAAGGGGCTGTGCCTGCCCCAACCTGCTGTGTGACCCTAGGCAGACCGCTTGCCTTCTGCGACTTTCAGGGACCTCTCTAAAACTAAAGGTTGGAATGGATCCCCTGAAAGTTGCTCAGCTTTTTGAGGTGGGTTGGGGAGGAAGTAAAATGTCCATACAGTGAAATGTTACCTATACAAGCTTTGAATATTGATCAATGTACACATCCGTGAAATCAACACCCCAATCAGGATACAGAGCTTTCCCTACCCCATTAGCTTTCTTCTTGCGCCCTTGAAGGCAGGAAGCTCCCTCTCCTACTCCCAAAGGCAACCACTCTTCTGAGTGCCTTTGCCATAAATTAGTTTTGCTTGTTCTTGAACTTCATATCAATTAAATCATACAGACATGTACTCTGTTTTTATCAGTAGTCTGTTCATGTTATTGCTGAATAATACTCCACTGTATGACTGTCACAGATCCATTTACCTGCTGATAAGCATGCGGGTTGTTTCAGTGTTTGGCTATCATGAATAATAATAGCTTCTGTGAAAATTTGTATACGGGTCTTTTTGTTGTTGAGTAAATACTTATGAGTGAAATTTCTAGCTCAAATGATAAGCATATATTTGGTTTTGAAAGCGACTTTCAAACTATTTTCCAAAAGTTTGTATTTACACTCTCACCAGCTAAGTTAAGTTTTCTAGTTGCTCCACATCCATGTCAACACTTGGAATTATCAGGCTTTTAAATTTTAGCCATTCTATTGAGTTGGTGCTGTCTCATTGTAGTTTTAATTTTCACTTCCCTTATGACTAATATTACTGGTTACCTTTTCAGGCAATTAAAGGTAATTATTGACCATTCGTATATTTCCTTTTGTGAAGTGTATATTTTGCTTATTTTGGGGAGGATTATTTATCTTTTTGTTATTGATTTGGAGGATGTATTTTTATATTAAAAAGCAAAAGCCAGGTATGGTGGTGTGCACCTGTAGTCTCAGCTACTCAGGAGGTTGAGGCAGGAGGATCATTTGAGTCTAGGAGTTTGAGGCTGCAGTGAGCTATGATTGTGCCATTGCACTCCAGCCTGTGAGACAGAGTGAGACCTCTGTCAAAAAAAAAAAAAAAAAAAAAAAGACAAGTTCTGTGCTAGATATGTCTATTGTGAATATTTTCTCCAAATTTGTAGCTTGCCTGTTAATTAACAGTATCTTTTGATAAGCATTTTTAACTTTAATAAAGTCCAGTTTATCAACTTTTTCTCACAGTTCATGCTTTCTTCTGTCCTCTCAAATTAATCTTTGCCCAGGAATGTATTTCTCCTATAATTGCTTGTAGAAGCTTTATAGATTTAGCTTTTATGCTTCATCTTGAATTAATCTTTGTGTGGTGTGAGGTAGGGGTTGAGTTTCGTTGTTCCAGCACGAATTGTTGAAAGGCCTTTCCTTTTCATATTGAATAGCCTTGCTGCCTTTGCTAAAAAAAAAAAAAAAAAAAAAAAAAAAAAAAAAAAAAAAACAATGGATTCTCTACCTGTGAGTCTGTTTCTGGACTCTATTTCAGTCTGTTGATCCATTTTTCTGCCCTTGTGCTGGATCTCACTGTCTTGATTACTGTACCTTTTGAGTAAGGTTGAAAATCAGATATAGTGAATCTTCTTTTTAAAGGTTAATGATGGTATCTATCATAGGTCCTTTGCTTTTCCACATAAATTTTAGAATTGGCTTGTCAATTACTGCTGAAGGTCTGTTGAGACTTCGACTGGGATCCAAATTTTTCCACACGTCACTTTATACAGGGTCTCAGGAGGCTACCTGGCTCCCTTGTCCCTGGTTTTGGTGCCCTACCCTGCCAGTTTGGCCCAAGCTCCAGGCCTGGCACTCTGAAAGTCCCTGAGCAGCCACCCTCAACTATCCCTCCTGCTAATATCATTTCCTGAAAACTCACTATTTCACCTAGGACATTGTCCTTTAATGGAAACCAGCCCAGAGAGAAGACTGGGGTATCCAAGAACCCAGAACCGTACACCCATTGTGAGAGTGCAATCTAGTCCTAGAGGTAAAGAAACAAGAGTCATTGCCTGGGTTGAAATATTATTATCTCTGGGATTTGCTTCAAAATAATTGAGGGAGAGCGAATGGTAAAATGGATGAAACATATCTGGTCATGAGCTGATTGTGATTGAAACTCATGATGGCTGCTGAGGGCCCATTATATTATTAGCTCTACTTTTGAATGTTTGCAATTTTTATGGTAAAAATTTAAAAAATATATCCTCTCCAATGAGGCAACCTCCTCCCTCCCCTCCCATTATTTCCCCCAAGCCAGGGCCTAGGCCCTGCTGCTCTTTGGTTAATGACAACCCCTTGGCCATCTGCAGCATCCCCAGTGGCCACTCTGTCCCCATGCCCTGTGCATCACGGAGCAGACGCTGACCCTGTGGGGGCGTGACCTTGCTGTGCAGTTGGCTGGATCTGGGTGTCTCCTGATGTGGAGTCGGCAGGTGGGTTTCCACATCACCTCAAATGATTTTTAAGATGATTGAACTAGAACAGCTGCCACCCACAGCCCAAGGCAGGGCCCCAGGCCAGCTCCAAGCAGCAACAGCCAGTGTGGCTGGACACTGAGAGTAGGGAGGGGGTTGCGGGAGAGGAGGTCGGAGAAGGGGGGCAGAGAAGGGAGCAGATTGTGGAGGGCTTCAGGGCTGTGGCTGGCCTTTGGCTTTTACTAGAAGTGAGGTGGGCCCCCTGGAGGAGGGCTTGGAGTGGAGAAGCAGCAGCGTCGGCCCTGTGTTGTGAGAGATGCCTAGGGCTCATGTGTAAACTGCTGGATGGAGGCAGAGAGATGGGTAGAACGCTGCCATGACCATCCAGGTTGGATGTGACTGACACAGGCTTGCACTAGGATGGCGGTGGTGGAGATGGCCTTTTGACCACTTTTGTGGTCTGGTTGGGGATGAATGTCAAGGGCATTGCTGACAAGTTTCCTTATGGGTTGGAGGTGAGCTGAGGGAGAAGGGGAGGTGTCAAGAATATCTCCCAGGTTTTGGCCTGAGCAGCTGAGACAATGGGGTTGCCATGGAGGAGGGCTTAGGGAGGACAATCAGGAGTGTGGCTGTAGCCATGGCAGGTGTATGGTGCTTGGCGCACAGTCACGGGGAGTTGTGGAGTGGGCCTTTGTGTGTGAGGGCTTGGAGGCAGGGAGAGGCCAAGGCTGGAGGCTAAACTCGGGGACTCAGCCATGTGATGGGATTGGAAGCCATAACACAGAAAGGGGCCACCTGAGGAGTGCATACAGCTGGAGGTGTCTGAGGCCTGAGCCCTGAGCATGTCAAGATTTTAGGATGAGAAGAGGAGGAACCAGCGAAGGAGGCCAAGGAGGATGGTCAGGGAGGTGGGAGGACAACCGAGAGCATCTTGGAAGCCAAGCAGAGGCAGTGTTTTCGGGAGGAAGGCGCGAACAACCATGTCAAGTGCTGGCTAGAGGACAGATATGAGTGAATTTGGCAACAAGGAGGTCAGGAGGTCACTGGAGACCTTGACCAAGGGCACTTTGGTGTGGTGGCAGAGTGAAAGCCTGGTAAGACTGGGTGCCAGAGAGGATGTCGGACCCCTCCTCCACCCTCTCAGCAGTTATTTCAAACTTTTCCCATGTCCCCAAGGATCTCCTCTCCCCACTCCTCCACTTGCTCTCTGGAATCCATTTCATCTCACAGTTAATAGACAAAACAGAAGTCACACGTTAGAGCTCCCACCTGCCTCTGCCAAACTTGCACATCTCTTGGACTCACAGCCTCTGCCCTGCTTCCCCCAGGCCTCAGGAGATTGGGGGTCTCTGCTCCTGCAGGGCGCTGCCTCTGCCTGTGCCCACACCCCCATTTTATCTCACCTCATCTGAAGCCCCTCCACCGAGAGCCCTCCTTTTCTGGGGTCCCCAGCCGCTCCCCCTCCCTGGCACATCCTGCTATGAAACCTTATGTTGTCCCACCTCTTAAAATTTCCCTAGAAACAAATTTCTCTTTTCATCAAAGTTCTCAATTTCCTTACTCTGCCAACTTTCTTAAAATAGTCTACGTGGGATCCCTTCATGGGCTCATGGCCTGGTGAGTGTCACCCTGCAGAGGGTGGCAGGGGTTGCAGGTGCTGCCCCTGAGCTCATTTCCCCAAAGTGACATCTTTTCAGACAAGAGGTGCACAGAAGGCACCAAAAAGCAAGGCTTGGCTTAGAGATCTACTCCCTCAATTGTGAGTCCGACACTCCACCCAACCCTTTACCCACTGCAGTCTAATTTTGTTTCCTGAGTCTTCACTGAAGACATCTAGAACGATGCTTCCTGCTTCCTTGGTTCCTCTTGCACTCCCACGGGGCATGGCCAGGGATGGGCCACACTGCACCAAATAGAGAAGGCTGCATGAGATGGGAGGGTGTCTACCCGGGATGCCCCCACAGAGACCAGAACTGCCTGCCACAGTCACAGCCCAAACTGGTCTGGCTGGAGCAGTTTGTAAAAATGCACGGGTTAGGGTAAGAGATTCTTAAGCAAGGCTGTCAGTAGGGCAAAGGAGGTGGTGGCCTTTCTGGTGGTGCTGGCTGCATGGAAGCAGGTGAACACCCAGGTTTAACAGACTCTTGCAGTACTAGAGTTTGCACCAAAGAAGGAAGCTGGGTGTCATCCCTGAACCAGGGATGAGCCACGGAGGAACCAGTTGGAGTTGCAATTCCAGAGCCCTGACCCTCAGCCTCATTACCCATACATCTCAAATTGAGGCCTCCTTCCCTGCTCAGCCTTCTCCCCTTCCCTGGAGGAGGCCAGGGTTGCACACAGCACATTGCACCCCCAGCTCCAGTCGGGAGAGAGGAGTTGAATATTCAGTATCTGGGGAGACAATAAAAGTCCCAGGAAGAACCTGGCTAAGGCAATTACCTCTGCATAAATGCATATATTATTCATCCGTGGCTTTGAATATATAAATAATACTGATACAATTTGCATGCGTTAAAAGGAGATGTAATTACCCACTGATGCCTGTGAGCGCCTGGTACCCACCGGCCACATCCCAGGCCTGCTGCCCCACCCCCAGTGGCCCACCTTTGCCCTTCTAGAGACAGAATACATCGCATATGGTTTTCTGCAGTTGTAAAGAAGAGCCAATCTTGAATGTCCCCGGAGGTTTGGTTGGACTGTGCTTTTTCAAGAAACTGTGGGCTGCTTTGCTGCCTGACTCTGTTCTACAAACTTTGGGCTATGTTAATGTGATTATAATAATTGTTACTTTTTTTTTTTTTTTTTTTTTTTTGAGACGGAGTCTCGCTCTGTCACCCAGGCTTGAGTGCTGTGGCCGGATCTCAGCTCACTGCAAGCTCCGCCTCCCGGGTTCACGCCATTCTCCTGCCTCAGCCTCCCAAGTAGCTGGGACTACAGGCGCCGCCACGTCGTCCGGCTAGTTTTTTTTGTAGTTTTTAGTAGAGACGGGGTTTCACCGTGTTAGCCAGGATGGTCTCGATCTCCTGACCTCGTGATCCGCCCGTCTCGGCCTCCCAAAGTGCTGGGATTAGAGGCTTGAGCCACCGCGCCCGGCCAATTGTTACTTTTAAAATCACATTTTTAGTTACAAAATAATACATGGTTCTTGTATAAAATTTAGAAAATACGTAAGTTTGAAAATGAAAAAGAAAACTCATTCGTTAAGTCACTGCCCAGACAAAACCACAGTCCATGTCTGTCTTAGTTCCTGCCAGTCTCATTTTCCTATGCATAGGTAAACTTTTTTTCTTAACAAACTTGGGATTATATTATACATAATGTTTTGTAACCTGCTTTTATCTTTTATAATATGTCATAAATATATGAAGAAATAGAAAAGGCAAATAAGTATGAAAAGACAGTCTCACTAGTGATTAAGGAAAATATGAATTATAATAACAGTGAGACATAAATTTTTAGCTATCACATTGTTAAAGATTTAGAATAATGAGAATCCCTACTGCTGTTATATGCATGCAGAAACAGGCTCTTCCAAACAATCATTGCTGGGAGGAATGTAAACTGGAATTTTTGTTGAAGAATAATCTAGCAATATGTATCAGAAGGTTTAAAAATATGCCTGCCTTTTGGCCTCCAAAATTCCGCTCCTTAGCATTTAAATAATCACAAAGATAGGAGAAAATAGAACAATGTGAATCACACTATTTTATCATAGCAAAAAATTAGAAACAACTCTTAATAGGCCAGGGCTGGGAATTAGTGTAATAAGTTGTAGTCTATCTACAAAGCAGAATCCTTGCAGCCAATTACAGTGAACACAGACACACACACACACACACACACACGCTCACCCTATACAATGATATGTAAAAAGGTGTTCCCAAAATACTATGTTGGGACTTCTGGCTAAATAGGGTAGGTTGAAAAAATGTTTTTATTTCTGCTTCCTCCTGAAATCACACTAAAATAAAAGGAATAAAAATACACAAACCTACAAGGCAAAGTGAATGTGAGAGGAGATGAGAGACAGGAATTCGGGGGAAGTGGAGTGAGGATAATGAACTAGAGCAGATGATGAAGATGAGCATTATGAGCCAGCAGAGGGGATGCTGGCAATGAACTCCACAGCACAGCACCCCAGGAAGACACAGCACCCTAGAAAGATGTAGGAGCTTGGAGCATCAGCTACCAAGGAAGATGAGGTTGAGGTATGGGGTCAAAGCAGGAGGATTTGTTTGGTCACTCATTCAACAAATATAGGAGATCTGCTATGTTCCAGGTGTCTCTTTCGTGGAGCTTACATTCTAGTTGAGGAAACAAATGAATAAGTGAAACATATAGGATATTAGACAGTGGTGAGAACCCTGGAGAAAAATGAGGGATGGAAAAGGACAGGAAATATTACATTGGAGGGGTGCAATTTCAGAGAGGCCAGGGAAGGACTCCATGGAAGGTGACAGATGAGTCAAGACGTGGAGCAAGAAAGGGAGTGAGCCATTCACAAAGCTGAGTACAGACTGCTTCATCAGAGGGGACAGCAAGTGCAAAGGCCCTGAGACTGGAATGTGTCCAGCGTGTTTGAGGGACAGTAAGGAAGAAAATGTGGCTGGCGCCAAGTGAGTGAGGGGAAGGCCAGTGGGAGATGAGGTCAGGGAATTAGCAGTGGGTCCTATTATGAAGAAATAGTGTTTAAAGCTTGAGTGAATGAGATTACCAAGGGAAAGATTGTGGACAGAAAAGAAAGCCATGGGCCAGGTGCAGTGGCTCACACCTGTGATCCCAGCACTTGAGGAGGCTGAGGTGGGAAGATTGTTTGAGTTGGGAATTTGAGATCAGCCTGAACAACATAGGGAGACCCCATCTCTACAAAAATTAGTCAGATGCAGTGGCACACACCTGTGGTCCCAGCTACTTGTGGGGCTGAGGTGAGAGGATCTCTTGAGCCCAGGAGGTGGGGCTGCAGTGAGCCATGTTTGTGCCATAGCACTCCAGCAGGGGCAACAAAGCGAGATCTTGAGAGAGACAGAGAGAGAGAGAGAGAGAGAGAGAGAGAGAGGGAGAAGAAACGAGTGAGGAAGGAAGAAAAGAAAGAAAAAAGAAAAAGAAAAAAGAAAGAAGAAAGACACGAAAGAAAAAAAAAGAAAAGAAAGAAGAAGAGAAGAAAGAAAGAAATAAGAAAGAAACGCAAAGAACAGAAAGAACCAGAAAGAAAGAAAGAGAATAAGCCGAATCAGATAGGGCACTCGACCTCTGAACTAGGAGAGGGAAGAGAAAAGAAAGCGAAGAAAGAAGCCCTAGAAAGAGAGAGAGGAACGACTGAAGCCTTCCGAGGAAGGAAGGAAGGAAGGAAGGAAGGAAGGAAGGAAGGAAGGAAGGAAGGAAAGAAAGAAAGAAACCAGGGACTGGGCATGGCAACATTTAAAGTTCAGGGACAGGAGGGGGAACCCAGCAAAGGGTTCAGGGAGCAGCAGTTAAGAGAGGTATGAGGGAAACCAGGAGAGTGTCATGTCCTGGAGTTTCAGTAGAGAATGTGTCTCCAAGAGGAGAATGACCAGTTCGTGTGTATCCTCTGAGCGGTCAAGTAAGATGAGGTCTGGGAATTCAGACTTGGCAACATGGCAGTTGTCAGTGAACCTGAGGGACCATTTCAAGGGAGGGAAGTGGAGAATGAGTTCAAGAGAGGACAAGAATAGAGCAATTGGAGCAAGGGTTTAGACCAGCCCTGTCCAGTAGAAACAGAATATAAGCTACCTATGTAATTTTTAAATTAATAGTAGCCACATTTTAAAAATTAAAAGGAACAGGTGAGATTAATTTTATTAATATATTTTATTTAACCTACTGTATCTAAAAATTATATTTTCCATATGTAATTGATATAAAATTATGAATGAGATAGTTTGCATTCTTTTTCAAATGATGTCTTTGAAATCTAGTGTGTATTTTACCCTTACAATGCACCTTGATTTTGCTGGCCACACTGCAAGTGCTCGAGAGCCATGTATATCTAGTGGCTGCCATACTGGATAGAAGATAGGTGTGGCAGTGAGGCTTTTTGGATTCAGTTTTGTTTTGCTTTTATGAGAGAAATAATAGGGTGTTTATGTGTTGGATTTAGATGAGAGTTTGTAGAAAGAGCTGTGAGATCTCCCACCCCCTCCCTGGCCTATTTTTCTAACCCACACAGCAACTGTCCCTCCCCTACCCAGCAAGAGAGTAGATAGATAATCTGTATATATTAGTTGCCAGAGGCTGGGAAGGGTGGGGGTGGGAGGATGAAGAAAGGTTTATTAATGGGTACAAACATGCAGTTAGATAGAAGGAATATGTTCTAATATTCAGTGGCACAGTGGAATGACTATAGTTAACAACCATATATTGTATGTTTCAAAATAGCTAGATTTGAAATGTTCCCAACACAAGGAAATAATACATGTTCAAGGTGATGGATATTCTAAACACTCTGACTTGATCATTACACATAGTATGCTGGAATCAAAATATCACACGTACCCTGTAAATTGCAAATATTATGTGTCAATAAAAATAAGTGAATGAAAAAAGCCAGCAGCTATCAACTCCAAGTTGCATAAGAAAGGAAATATTAATATAGTACACTACATGGCTTAGCAGTGAAGCTAAATACTGGCTGTGAGACTAAGGAGACTCTGACCCCACTGAACTCATCAAGATTTCTAACTTACAGAACTATGAGCTAATAAATGGGTGTTGTTTTAAGCCACTAAATTTGTGGTAATTTGTTACAAAGCAATAGAAAAGCAATACAGCTTACAACAATAAGCATTGATTTGATTAATGAGTTTTCTGATCAGCTGGATGGTTCTTGCAGTCTTAGCTGGGCTCACTCATGTGTCTCTGGTCAGCTGCAGATTGGATAGGCAGCTCTGCTGATCTGGGCTGGGGTCTGTCACATGTTTTGGGGTCCACTGACTATAGGCTGATCTGGATGGCTTCAAATGGAACAACTTGGTTCTGCTTCACATGATCTCTCAGCTTGTAGCAGGCTAACCCATATTTGTTCGTATGACAGCAGGACAGGGGTCCAAGGCAGTGGGAGCTGCTGGGCCTCTTGATCAACTGGCACAGGATTGCTTATGCTGCATCCTGTTGGCCAAAGTAAGTCAAAAGTACTGTCCAGATTCAAGGGGTGGGAAATAGACTTGATCTCCTGAAAGGGATTTCTGCAAAGTTGCATTGCAATGGGTGTACCTACAGAAGGTACAAAAAATGGGGTTACAATATCCCTTGCTCTCTCATCCCTGAAAACCCCAACCCACTTTTCACCCCAAGATATCCCACAAATCTATCCTCTGCTCCTCATCCTTGCTGCAATCAATTCACTGATGCCCATGTCACTCCTTGGTTCTCATTGATTTTAGCTCCTGGCTTGTTGTTTCTCTCTTCAACACTACTACTGTTTTATTCTGATGATTTCAGTATGCCTGGAGATGATCCTTCTGACATCCTGGTCTCTCAGTGCCCAAGTTCCTTTCCTACACGATCTCCACCCTACCTTGGCCCCTCCCTCCCAGGGTCATCCTCTAGACTTTGTCTTTACCAGTAGTCCCTCCATCCTTTCCATCTTATTCATCCTCCTCCCTGAACACCACCTTCTGTCCTTCCAACTCATTCCTTCTAGTGCCTCATCCCTAGCTATCCTTTGACCCCATAGAGACCTACAATTATTGATGCCATCTTCTCACTGTCCTTACCTTCTTTCCTCCCGTGTTAGGCTGTTCTTGCATTGCTATAAAGAAATACCTGAGACTGGGTAATTTATAAGAAGATAGGCTTATTTGGCTCATTGTTCTGCAGGCTGTACAGGAAGCATAGCAGCATCTGCTTCTGGGGAGGCATCAGGAAACTGCCAATCATAGAGGAAGGCAAACGGGGAGCTGGCACATGACATGGCAAGAAAAAGAGCAAAAGAGAGAGAAAGAAAGAGAGAGAGAGAGTTAGGATGGGAGTGGCACACACTTTTAAATGACCAGATCTCTCAAGAATTCACTCACTGTCACGAAGACAGCACCAAACCATGAGGGATCTGCCCCCATGACCCAAACACCTCCCACCAGGCCTCACCTTCAGCATTGGGGATTACAATTCTGCATGAGATTTGGGTGAGTAAAATATCCAAACCATATCACCCGTGACCCAGCTTCAAATTCACAGCCACGCATTAAGATCTCTCCTAGTCTTCTTTCTCAACTCCCTCGTCCCTCTCTCACTTTGTCATATACATTTGGCAAGACCACAATCCGAGTGAAATCCAATTCCTTCTCAGCTGCCAATCAGCTGAATGTGACTGGAGAAAAACATACAACCACCCTCACTGCTCTTGCTTTAAAATAACACCAGGAATCTCAGTGGACCTTGATGTGGCCCAGCCATTGTAATCTACTTCCCTAGTCCATTCTCTCTCCCACCTCCTAGACTCTTGCAAAACTTCCTCTTTCCTCATTCCTTTGACACCTCCTCCACCATCATCTCTCTCTCTCTGTCAGATCCACCACCACATCCATCCACCCACCAGCATGTGCACCCATACATCCTCTGGCTTCCTTCCCATCCCTGTAAACCAACTCTCTAAAGTCAACCCTCCACTTGAGCACTGGATAGATTCTCCCCTTCTTGCCTACTCATGAGCATTGCCCAGAAGTTCTCTCCCCTCTCCTATATCACCAAATTTCCCTCCCAATAGATGATTCTTTTTTTCCTGTGAACATGCCAGTACATGTCCCATGTTCATAGGACAAACAGCCCCTTTTGATTCTATCTCCCTCTTCAGCTACTGCCCTATTTCTCAACTCCCTTTGGCAGCAAAATCCTGCAAGTGTTAGCCATGCCCATTTTCTCCATTTTTCTTCCTTTCATTCTTTCTTAAACTCATCATTCCTTGGAAACTATTCATATCCAAGCTACCAGTGACCTCCATGTTGCTAATTCTGGGGGTCACTTTTTCATCCTCACATTCTCTGAACTCTCAGCAGCATTGGGCACCATTGCTCATTCTCTTAAAAACACATTCTTCACTTTCTTCACCTTCCTCACTCTTCTGGCTTCCCTGTCACTTCACAGCTGCTTTCCTGTTTTGTTGGGACATCCTCCCAACTGCTCTGTGCCGACAGTCCTGTTCCCCTCTCACCCCCTTCTAGTCTTGCATCCACAATGATCTCCCTGATATGGTTTGACTCTGTGTCCCCACCCAAATCTCATGTTGAATTGTAATCTTCAGTGTCGGGTAAGGGACCTGGTGGGAGGCGATTGGATCATGAAGGAGGATTTCACCTTGGCATTCTCAAGATTGTGAAGGAGTTCTCACAAGATCTGGTTATTTAAAAATGTGTAACACTTCCCCCTTCGCTCTCTGTCCTGCTGGCCATGTGAACATGTGCTTGCTTCTTCAACTTCCACCATGATTGTAAGTTTCCTGAGGCCTCTCCAGCCATGCTCCCTGTACAGCCTGTGGAACAGTGAGCCAATTAAACAGCTTTTCTTTATAAATTACCCAGTCACAGGTAGTTCTTTATAGCAATGTGAGAACGAACTAATACACTCCCCAAAGCTCAAATCTCATTGCTATAGATATCAGCAAGAATAGACTTTTTGAAATCTGTGTGTGGCACACTTCTATCACCTTATTGTTGTGCCATCACATGAAAAAGTTTCAGAAGACATGGGCTGGAAAATTTCTTCAGTATCTTTGCAGGATGAGGCTGGGAGTATAGACTTAACAGGCTTTTTCTCATCTGTGAAAGCAAATCAGCTGCTTTCATGCTAGACAAGATAAGCATAAAATTCTTATGACACAAGATCTTTCCCTCATAACTCTGTACATTTTGCTTCATTGTTATCTTGTGTTTAGTGTGTATTGGACAAGTCTGAGCAAATCTAATTTTGGCTCGTCAGAGGCAACTTGTTTTTTGTCTGCCTAAATTTCTATGAGGTTTTATTCTTATAATAAAAACATCAAACAGAACATGTCTATGTGTATATTTCTAATAACTAATTTGAATATTTTAATCCATGGGTTTACTACTTTCTTCATTTTTGAAAATTTTCTTCTATAATATCTTTAATTATTACTTCTGGTTTTCTTCTCTCTTATTCAACAATATCAATTAATTCAACAATATCTATTAGTTAACTATTGGTTACCAATTAATTGAGTCTCTTCTCTGTCCTCTGTCATTTATATCAATCATTTTTTAGAAAAACTGCTTTTCCTTCCTTGAGTTTCAGAAGAGCTTTTCAAGTTTTCCTTCACAACACAGATTCAGTTGATTACAGGGTTGATTTTTTTTATTAATGTTTCTAATTCTGGTTTTAACTGTAATTTAGTTTTTCTTTTGTTTCACAATATTTCTAGACCTGATGCTATTCTATTTTCATTTCTGCTGACCTCATTGCTACATTCCTTTTCAACTCAATCTTTGGCCTTATCATCTTCTGTTTTCATAATGTTCATGTTTTCCTGACTCTTACTGAGAGAACAAAGCAAATGCTTTTTAATTCACTTTGGCTTCCTATAGCAAAATTTCCCTAAAAATCTGTGCTTCCTCTAGTTTCCACATTTCACAATGCAGAATCTCTTGATAACGCAGTGCTGTTCCTTCCTTCCTCAAGGAGGCGCCTGTGAAGGAGCTCCAGGCATCATTCTGATGGTTTCTTTCTTAATTTTATGATTTCTGTGGATTTTGTGACTTGAAGAGGAACCTCTTTGTTGAGCAACCAGGTCATGAGGACAATGCATTCTTGATTTCTCTGAACCCTGTAGCTATTTCCTTGCAGGAAATAATTAATGGACAATTGCAATCTGCAGAATGCACCTCTTCTCTCCTCCTCTGTGGTTCTGTCTGGTCCAGTTTCTTCTGGAGCCTCTCAACCCCAGATGGGTGGCACTCAGCAGCACTTCTCTGCTGGGAATTACAGTTCAAGGAGGCTTAAATTCTGAGATGGGAGAATGATTTACGGGGTAGGGGGTGGTGAGGGGGACTCAAAACTGCTGCCCTAAAATGTCCCTGTAGAGCAGGGAGTTGCTTCCTTCTCAGTCATTGAAATGAGCCCAGAAGAACGGACCGGTGAAGTAACTCCCCTGACATCTTTTTCTTGTCTGTCATCTTCATTCTGCTCAGGGTTTTGTCCTTGCCTTGGCTACTGGAAATCTTTCCCATGGGCTGACAGGTCTTTGAATCAGAGACCTGGTCCCAACTGCTGATGATGCCTGCCTTTCTGTGTGTGTGTGTGTGTGTGTGTGTGTGTGTGTGTGTGTGTGTGTGTTGGAGTTGGAATGGTAGGACAGTGTAGAGCACATCTAGAAAGTCTTGTAGTTCATTTTACAAACTGGCATCGTTCCTATTATGTTCTAGATGCTCTCAAATCTATCCCATCATTTTATCCACAATAATGTGCTAGGTAAGTACTAATATTAGCCCATCTCACAGATGAAGACACCCAGCCAACAGGTGACGGAGCTGGGATTCAAGGGCAGGTTCAGAGAGCTAAATGCCCATGCTCTCCCACTCTCTTTTTCTTAAATTGAGGTGAAATTCACATAACATAAAATTAACTATTCAAAAGTATACAATCCAATGGCATTTAGTACATTCACAATGTTGTGCAGCTATTACCTTTATCTAGTTTCCAAACATTTTGTTACCCCAAAAGAAAACCACCAGTCCACTGAGCAGTCACTCCACTAGTGCCCTTAATCACGCCTTCTCAGCCATGTTGGAAACTCCATCTTTCTGGCCGCCCTGCTGCCATTAGCGTGGGGTAGGTGAACCCTGTCACTCCCAACCTGCCTCAGGCCCATCCCCAGTACTACCCCAGCAGCCTTGACCCTCCTCATGCCCAGGGCCTGAGCCCAGTTTCTGCCCTGACCTGAGGATCTCCTGAGTATTTTCTTACTCCTCCTTGCGCAGCTGCCTGCAGGAGCTCTTGGGGCTTTAGGGCCACAAAGAAGGAAGTTGGGGCCTTCCATGCCTCCTGGGCATGGGGCAAGCGGAAGACCTTCTTTCTTTTGGGAGGAAGAAACAGGAATGTACCAGGCAGTGGCGAGGGCGCTCACACACAGTCATCTTCCTTAATCCTTTCAGCAGCCCCTGGGCTCAACATTACCAACTCTTGGGTAAAAATGAGGAGTTGAGGCTCCCCAAAGCCACATAACTTGGAGCTCAGAGGCCACTTTCCCCAGTCCCTGTCCCACTCTGCCCAGCATCGCCCCCTCCAACCTCCCTACGAGCTATGGCCCTGGTCCTGCACAGTCCCTCCAGGTGACATTGTCTGGGGGACATCTCTGAGCCCCACCAGGTCCCCCCATTACCCAGAGCTCCTCAGGCTCAGTGGCTGTGAGTGATTCACTGAGTCTTATGCCTAGGGCTTAGCACAAGGAGCCAGAAGAATTTCAGTTAAAGTCCATCTTCTTTGAACACATATACTTGGCAGGAATCCACGTGTCCCATCAGAACCCTTTGTCTCCCTACAGAGAAGCTTCTGGAGCCAAAACATTTTCAGTCTGACCTTGCCGCAGCCAGAGAGAAACCTTGTCTGACAACCCCCTAGACAGGTCACCTGCTCATGTCTAGATTTAGTCCATGTTAATGGACACATGGCGGCCTGAAATTAATGATGAAGCACCCCAAAGACCTCTCCCATTAGCCGGCTTTGGTGGCGGCATGGCTGGCGGGCGTTTCTTTGCCCTTCCCTTCCTAGCTGTTAGCTGGTCTAGATCCCAGTTTGTGCAGGGTCAGCTATAACTCGGTCAATGAGACTGCAGGTTAAGAAAAGACAGCGTCTCTGCAGGCTTTCTGGCGCTTGCAGCACAGGTGCTTGGCTCATGGCGAGCCCCCCAGGGTACTGGCATCGCTGTGCATGCCCCATGCTACGGGCATGGCTGGCAAGTGGTTAAGAGTGGGGCTCAGGTCCAGCCAAGAGACCTGGCTTGATGCCTGGCTAGCCTCTCCTCAGCTGTATCATCCTGGGCACACTACTTTGTATCTCTCAGTTCTCTCTAGAGCGCCGTACTTTCCAGAGATGCGAAGGTAAACATGAGATAGCATACGAATGCTTGATAGAGCGCCTGGCTCCTCGTAAACATCAGTCAATGCCAGCTGTATTTATTTAGGTTAGGCCAGCATTATAGGCATTATTCACTATTATTATTATTATTATTATTAATTGTGGAACCTATGCATGTTGTCTATGGGGACTGCAGAGTATTCACATTTACAAACCTGTAGTATTGCATATCTACAGGTTTATGTTCTTAGAGTTCAGGCTTCTGTCTACATTCACTTGCCCCTCTTTCCCTCCCTCACTAAGTCCCCAACTCATCTCCGAACACCTTCTCTGGGCTAGAGGCAAATCAGGGAAGGTGCTGCCTTGGTCTAGCAAGGTCAGTGTATGTCCCTGTGTGTCTGTGTCTCAGTGTGTGTGTGAACTGGTACATGACTGTGGGTGTCTGTAGTGATGACTTCACACGTCTGTATGCTGGTGCATGAGTGTGTCTACGTGTGCATTAGTCAGCTTGGGCTGTTATAACAAAATACCACAGGTTAGGTGGGCAAACAACAGATACTTATTTTCTCACAATTTTGGAGACTAGAGTTCATGATCAAGGTGCCAACAAATTCAGTTTTTGATGAGGGCTCTCTACCTGCCTTACAGACTCACTGGGTCCTCACAAGGCCTTTTCTTCGGGCACAGGCAGGGAGAGAAAGATAAGGAGAGGGAAAGGGAGAAGAGGAGAGGGAGAGCGAGAGATTGGGTGCCTCTTCCTCTTTTTATAGGGGCAACATTCCTTTCAGATTAGGGCCCCACCCCTACAACTTCATTTAACCTAATTACCTCCCTAAAGGCCCAGTCTCTAAATACAGTCACAGGGGGTTAGAGTCTCAACATACGGATTTTGAGGGGACACAATTCAATCCATAACAATGTGGGATTCTGCATCTGGTGAAGGTAGATGTGTCTGTCCAGGTTAAGGCCCACGTGTCGATCCACACATGTGTCTGCGTCTCTGCGTGCAGCTGGGCTGGGAGGGGGCGCTGGTGAGGAGCCGCACCTGTCAATCACCCCCTCCCGCCTGAGGTGGAGTGAGGCAGGCCGGGGCGCCAACAGAATCAAGCGTGGGCTCCTCTCTGCCGATCAAGATCTATAAATAAAGTTGTCTCCCTGGCATGTTCCACACCACACGCAGCTCTTTAATAAAATTGGCTGAGATTTGTGGATAAGCCTGAAGCAAAGTCAATGCTCGGTGTCAATCCCACGCTAAGAGGGGCCTTCGGGGTCAAGCTGCTTCCTGGATATGATTCCATATCAAAGATGTGTCAGCCGGGTGCTAACCAGCTCTTGCTGTTCACGGAGACACCCAGCACTGGCTGGGTTCGCAGTGGGGTCCCCGGGCCAGGGTGCCAGTGTGGAAAATGGAGAGGGGATTGAGGGGAATATAGCCAAAGCCAGCTTCTCTGTGGGACTCAGCCACTCCTGAGGCTGGGGGACTCACAGGTCTTCCCTGTCTGAGAAGCAGGGAGGATGGGAGGTCATAGCTTTGCTTTGCTACTCTTCAAAGCCTCCATCTTTCAGGTCTGGAGGGGGCATCTGTTGAGGGGATGCAGCCAGTGTCTTCCCATATCTCCTCTACTCCCCAGAGGCTGCGGGGAGCCTCTACCCAAAGCCACACACACAGTCCGCCAAGGGCAGGCGGGGGTCACCTGGCTTCTCCAAGCTCCCAGCTGGTGGCTGGAGTGACCAGTGTGTGAGGAGGCCCTTGGGGGATCCTGTCCAGCCCCAGGCCACTTGGGGAGGATGAACATCTAATAGGCATGCTGGCCACACTCGATGAGGCAGAAAAAAGGGGAAATCAAAAGAAGTTTGGTTTAATTAAGTATCAGGGAAGATTTATGCAACTTCCTCTCCCTGTCATAAATATTAATGAGGGCAGCTGGCAGCCAGCTCCTGCAGCATCCACCACCCGGCTGGAGGGAACGAGGAGGGTCTGGGGCTGGGGAGGGCGGCGGTTGCCCCTCAACACACACACATACACACCGCACACACACAGACACACACACACCACACAGACACACATACTACACACTACACACACCATACACACACACACAACACACAGACACACCACACACACACACACACCACACACACACACACCACACACACACACCATACACACAACCCACAGACACACACACCACACAGAGACACACACACCACACACTACACACACCATACACACACACAACACACAGACACACACACACCAGACATACACACACCACACACTACACATACCATACACATAACCCACAGACACACAGACACACCACACATACAGAGACACACACACACCACACACACACCACACACACACACAACACACACACACACACATACCACACACCACACACACACCACACACTACACATACCATACACACACACACAACGCACAGACACACAGACACACCACACACACAGACGCACACATACCACACACAAATACACACACCACACACACAGACACACACCACACACACACAGGCACACACATACAACACAGACACACACAGACACACATTGACACATGCCACACACACATACACAGATACACACCACACACACACAGATACACCACACACACACACCACACAGACACATACATAGATGCACACGCAGACACACACACAGATATATACCACACACAGACACACACACCACACACATGCCACATATACCACACACAGACACATACATAGATGCACACACAGACACACACACACCACAGACATACACAGACACACACCACACACACCACACACACACATCATGTACATCACACACATCACACACACCACATACACCACACGCACACCACACACAGACACATACATAGATGCACACACACACACCACATGCACACCCCACACACACCACATACACCACACACACCCCACACACAGACACATATATAGATGCACATACACACCACACACAGACCACACACAGAGGCACACACCACACACACACCACACACACTGACACACCACAGACACAGACACACAGACACACCACATAGACACATCCCCTCACACACACCACACCCCCCACACAGACACACACACACACATACACACACACATTCGGTGCTGCAGTGCCTACCTGGGGCAGCCAGTGGGTTGGAAGTCCCCTGCCAAGCCCTCAGCCACTGGGCCAGGAGGTCTGAGAGAGTGGCTGGCCCCTTCCTGCCTGCTGGCCAGGCTGGGGTGTGGGCAGGGCTCCTCTCGGCAGGCTTGGCCTTCCCTCTCTGGTGACTGAGTGAACCCCAGGCTGAGAGGAGGCAGGAATATCACAGTGAGTGGCAGGGGTGGGGTCTGTGTGTGCTGGGGAGGGGGGTAGGCACCAAGGGGAGGCACTCCTGGTCTGGGTTAGGGTGCCTGGGAGTGGAGTCGGGGGTCATATGTGTCAGTGTGAATGAGGCCTAGGATGAGAGGGTGGAACGGGGAGTCCCATGAAGGGCTGCATTAGGATGGCTTCCTGGGGACACGGGGTTGGGGACAGGAGGAAGGGAGGCCAAGCAGGGCTGCCGTGTCAGCAAAGTCCCATGGAGGTCACTGTATTAGGCAGGGTTCTCCAGAGAAACAGAACCAACAGGATGTGTGTGTGTGTGGGGGGGGGGGGGGGGGAGGTGGTGTATAAAAGGTTTATTTTAAGAAATTGGCTCACACAACTATGGAGGTTAAGAAGTCCCGAGATCTACTGTCAGCAAACTGGAGGCCCAGGACGGCTGGTGTTGTAAGTTGCAGTCTGAAAGCTGGCAAGCACCAGACCCAGGACTTGCCAATGTCTCCATCCATGTCTGAAGGCAGGAAAAAAGCGACTTTTCAGCTCCAGCAGTCAGGCAGGAAACATTCCCCCTTCCTCGAGGACGAGTCCACCCTTTTCTTTAACTCAGGTTTTCACCTGATTGGATGTGACCCACTCTCACAAGGAAAGCTATCTGTCTCCCTCTGTCTACCCATTCACATGTCAGTCTCACCCAGAACAACCCACACACCCAGACCAACATTTGGCCAGATGTCTGGGCATCCGGTGGCCCAGTCAAGTTAGCACGTAATTAGCACGTTAGTGTATGCATCACAGTCACCTTGGCTCCATCCAGCAGGGGCGCTCTTGAGGCCCAGGCCCTGATTCCGCACACCTGAGGAACCACAGCTCTTGCTGCGTTCTATTGGCCAAAGCAAGTCACAGCCGGCCTGAATGCGAAAAGGCAGGTGACTATAGCACCTCCTGGTGAGGGGAGCTGCAGCAGTCGGGCAACCCCCAAGGGATTACTTACCATTAAGTGGTAAGTAATAAAATAATTTTTAAAACATTACTTTATATTAAACAATTTATATGTGTGTGTTTAAATAGATAAAATAAAATGCAAAATTTGCAGGACCTTTTAGAAACAAATGATAAATATTTCCTTGCTTGTAATAAGCCACTCTAGGCTTTGCTCCCAGATCTTTGGGGGAATAGTTTCTATTCTCTCGGGGTTAAGGGCCACTTGTGTGGAAATGTTTAACCTTAGTTCCAGTTCCTGCTCAGCCACTTCCTAGAAAAGACACTCTTCTCTCTGAACCTCACTGTTTTCATCTCTGGAATGAAATCTCTAAATTCCATTGAAGTTCACATTGTAAGATTACACAGTGACTTTGTTTCACTTACCTGGGTATCCTTCTTGCCTGCTACCATGCCTGGCACATGGCAAGTGCTCAATCCAGCACTGTTGTGTAAAATTCAGTTGAGATTTGGCTAACGTGTCTGTAGAATAAATCCCTAAAAGTGAAATTGCTACGTCAAAGGGCTTGTGCACTTTTAATTTTCTCCCACAAATGTTTTATGCATTTATATATTTTTCACACCTGTGTCAACATTGTGTGTTAACAAGGTTTTGAGGTTTGATGGTATGATTGATGAGAAAGGATATTTTGCCATAGGTTTTCATTTCTGCTACTTTGAGCTGGGCTGAACATCTTTTCATTTGCTTAAGAGCCATTTGAATTTGTGTTTTTAGAAAGCTGCCATTTCAAGCCCCTAGCTCTTCTAGTGGGTCATTGTTTTTTATTTATTTTTAAACCTATTTGTAGGCATTCTTTATATTAAATCAGTCATTTATCAATCTGTGTGTTGCGAACACCTTCCCTATTGTGTTATTTGTCTTCTCACTCTATTTTATTCTTGCACATTAAACTTTTTTTCTCATTCGAATTTTTCTCTTTTATGACTTCTGGGTCCTGTGTCTTATTTAGAAAGCCCTCTCTTATAACAAGATTGGTTTTTTAAAATCTCTATTGTTGTAGTACTTTTTATGTTTTTAAACTTTATATTTAAACATTTGAGCTGTGTGGAATGGCTTTGATGTAAGGCCTAAGGTAGGGATCTGACAATTTTTCTTCTGGATGGTTTCCTGTTATCCCAATACCAGTTATTAAATACTCCCTGTTTTCTCTTTGGTAAGAAATATCACAAAATAAAGCACCCCATTAAGAAGTGGGCAAAGGACATGAACAGACACTTCTCAAAAGAAGACATTCATGTAGCCAACAAACATATGAAAAAAAGCTCAACATTACTGATCATTATAGAAATGCAAATCAAAACCACCATGAGATACCATCTCATACCAGTTAGAATGGCGATTATTAAAAAGTCAAGAAGCAACAGATGCTGGCGAGGTTGTGGAGAAAAAGGAATGCTCTCACACTGTTGGTGGGAGTGTAAATTAGTTTAGCCATTGTGGAAATGGTGTGTGATTCCTCAAAGATCTAGAAGCATAAATACCATCTGACCCAGCAATCCCATTACTGGGTATATACCCAAAGGAATAGAAATCATTCTATTATAAGGATACATGCACACATATGTTCATTGCAGCACTATTCATAATAGCAAAGATGTGGAATCAACCCAAATGCCCATCAGTGTTAGACTGGATAAAGAGAATGTGGTATATATACACCCTGGAATACTATGCAGCCATAAAAAGGAATGAGATCATGTCATTTGCAGGGACATAGCTGGAGCTGGAAGCTGTTATCCTCAGCAAACTAATGCAGGAACAGAAAACCAAACACTGCATGTTCTCACTTACAAGTGGGAGCTGAACAATGAGAACACATGGACAGGTGGTGAGGAACATCACATGCTGGGGCCTGTCGGAGGTGTGTGTGGCAGGGGGAGAACATCAGGAAGCCTAGTTAATGGATGCTGGGCTTAATAACTAGGTGATGGATTGATTTGTGCAGCAAACCACCACGCACACATTTACCCATATAACAAACCTGCACATCCTGCACATGTACCTAGAATTTAAAATAAAAGTTGAAAGAAAAGAAAGAAAAAAAGAGAAAAATACTATTTTTATCATACATTACATTCTCATTTCTTACTGGATACACTTCTGTGCTCCATTTGATCCACTGGCCAGTCTTTCTACTCTTATATCACAACCACAACATTTTAATTACTGAACTTTAGTGACTTGTCATAATAAATGGCAGAGCTAGTTCTTCTTCATTGCTCTTTTTTTTTCCAGAATGTTGCTGGCCATTCTTGTGTATATTTGGTTTTCCAGATGAGCTTTTATAATTGACTTGTCTATTTAAAAAATTCTCTTGGCATATTTATCGTGATCTTATTAGATGTCTATATTAACTTAGGAAGATTTGATCTCAACATTTTAATCTTCAAATTGAAAAAAGATCAAATCATTTGCTACTTAGAAGAAAACACCAAGAAAAACAAAACACATAAAGAAATTATAGGCAAATTTTTTCAAGCAAATGCAAAGGAAAAGAAGGCAAAAGTGGTAATATTGCTTCATCTTATATTGATCAAAGTGATCATCCATAATGAATACAAACATATTAACTTTTATGCAATTACTAATGTCATTATCTCTATATATAAAGCAAAATTCACCAGGAACATAAGGAATGAACAGAAATAATTGTTGGGGAGACTTTTAGGAGCACTATTTGATTATTTCATATACCAAGTAGACAACCACTAAAATGCAGAATTGATTTTTTAGTAGTTTAAAAAATATGACTACATTAACAGAAACACTTAATTTATACCTTAATAAAAAACCTGTATTTTAAATATTCTTAGAAAATTTATAAAAATTGTTTATGTAGCAGCTGTACTAGCCCATTCTCATGCTGCTATAAAGACGTTACCTGAGACTGGTAATTTATGAAGAAAAAAAGGTCTAATTGACTCACAGTTCCACATGGCTGGGAGGCCTCAGGATCATGGCACCTTACAATCATGGCGGAAGGCAAAGGAAAAGCAAGTACCTTCTTCACAAGGCGGCAGAAGAGAGAGTGTGAAAGAGCAAGGAAGTGCCACACTTAAGACCATCAGCTCTCGTGAAAACTCACTCACTATCATGAGAACAGCATGGGGGAAACCACCTCCATGATCTAATCACCCCCAAGCAGGTCCCTCCCTCGACATGTGGGGATTACAATTCGAGATGAGATTCAGGTGGGGACACAGAGCCAAATCTTATCGTCAGCTAATATATTTAAAAAGCTAAAATTTCTAAGTCTCTTTCTCTGAACACAGTAAAACTAAAGGTTAACAGAATCCTCCAGAGAAACCAAAAATCCAGCTACATCGAAACAGAAAGGTCTTTGTAAAAACAAAAACAGGCAAACCTCTGACAAATCAAAAAATATCAGACAGAATATTAATATATCAAGATACGATTGAGAAATGAGATAAAACAAAAGCTAAAGAAATGATTTTTTTAAAATAACATTATAAGGGATTATTATGGGAATCTCTGTACTTATATGTTAAAATTTCAATAAAAGATAATTATCTGGGACAATATAAATTATCAAATTGACTCAAAGTTTAATTTAAAAAAAAAAACCTAAATGGACTAATAATATTGAAAAATATTTTAAAAGTTATAAAAACCTACTCCCTAAAGAAAGATTGAACTAACCATTAAGAGTATAAAAGTAAAAGTTAATAAGGCAATGCAGACAAATAGACAAATGAAATAAAATGAAGATGCCAGAAATCAATCTTCTGCATTAAAAAATATATGGTATATTACAGAGTCAGGATTGCAAATCATCAAGGAAAGAATGGATTAGAACAATTGGTTATCCACATGAAACATGCATATCCTTATCTTATACCATAAACAATTACACTATGCAGTTTGTGGATGAATTAAAGATATAAATGTGAAAAGCAAAACATTAAAACAGTTGGAAAAAAATTTAGGCAAGTAACTTTATAAACATAGAGTAGGAAAGTCTTCTTAAATAAGACCAAAAAGCACAAAGTATAAGTGAAACAATTGATAATCTTAATTATACTAAGCTTGAGACCTTCTGTTTATCTAGAGAGTAAAAAGATTTGGCACACATATTCAGAGAAGATATTTGTCTCAGTACATAGCAATAAATTAGATTTAGAATATCCTACAAAGTAAGAAGAAAAGGCAACTGACCTAATAAAAAAGGGACAAAGTATATGAGTAACAAATTATTTAGAGATGAGGAAACCCAAGTGGCAAATGAACTTGTGGAAAGATGTTTAATGTCGCTAGTACTAGAAAATACAAACTAAAACAACGAGAAACCATTTCAAATATCCATCAGATTGACAAAATTGAGAAATCTAACAGTACCAAGCATAGATGGGAATGTTGAGAAATGGAAACTCTTGTACGAGGCTGGTAAGAATAAAATAGTTATAATCACCTTGGAGAGCAATTAGAATAGCTAATAAACCTGAAGATGCTCACATCCAACTAAGCAGTTCTACTTTGAGGCACGTGCCTTAGAGTATTGTTTGGCAAACTGGTGTCATGATCCATTAAAAAGTCATGAACTCGATTTGGAGAGTAGAAGCCAGTATCAAAATAAATAGAACAGAATGGAAATTATTAGATTGCATCACTTATAAGGATAAATATTATTTTATAAAACTTTTGCTTTAATAATACACATATGTGCCTTGCATTGTGCTGTAAAATAACTTGTGATTATTAGTTGAAGTTTTAAAATGTTTGAAAGCCACTGCCCAAAGAAATTCAGACATGATGTCTAAAGGAACATGTACAAGGGTGGCTGTTTTGTTTTGTTTTGTTTTCTGTGTGGTTTTTTTTGTTTGTTTTGAGACAGAGTCTTGCTCTGTTGCCCAGGCTGGAGTGCAGCACAGTGATCTTGGCTCACTGCATCCTTGACCTCCCGGGCTCAGGTGATCCTCCCCGCTTAGGCCCCTGAGTATTTGTAGAGATGGGGTTTCCCTATGTTTCCTAGGCTGGTCTCGAACTCCTGGAGTCAAGCAATCCTCCTGCATTGGCCTCCCAAAAGTGCTGGGATTACAGGTTGAGCCACATTGCTGGGCCAAAGGTGTTTATTGAAACACTGTTGTAGTTGCAGAAAAAAAGGAGAAACAGCAAAAGCCCATCAAATAGGACATTATATTATAGTACGATTTATTCAGCAATATATACAATTTTAAAACAGGAAAACAACATTATATATTTTTACGTATATGTATCTTATGTAGCAAAAGTTTTCTAACTTGGAGGAAATAATATACTTGGGGTCCAGATCATGGTTATCTCTGGGGAGGGAGAAAGAGGGATAGGGCATGTGGAAGAATTTAGAACATTCAACTATCTGTAATGTCTTATTTTATTTTTAAATGATTTGAAAGAAGAAGAAAAAATCGAACAAATTCAAACCCCTCAGCAAAGCAAGGCAGACATTTAAAAGCTGGATACATTGGTGAGTTCTTTTAATCGTGTGAGCAAAAAATAATAATTCCTGTGGGTATAATAAATGGTTCCAGAACACAGGAAAAAGGTGCAAAGTTATCTAGTGCATCAGTCAGCTATTACCACAATACTACTACATAACAAAGCACCTCCAAACTACATGGTTTAAAATAACAATCATTTATCGTTGCTCACATGCCTATAGGTCATCTGGGTATTGGCTTATCTCATCTTGGCTTGGCTGGACTTGGGTCCAAGCTGAAGGTAGGATCCAGGTGTACTCCATGTTTATCTCATCTTTTGGACCAGTAAACTAGCTGATCTTCTTCTTGTAGTGATGGCAGAATTGCAGGAAAGCAATTACACGGCTCAAGCACATGTTAAGCTTCTGCTGTTAAAACATCCACTCATGTTTCATTGTCCAAAGCAAGTCACATAGCTAAGCCCAATGTCAAGGGGCAGAACATACGCTCTGCACACCATGAAGATATGACAAGGATGTGGACGTCAAATTCTACTGCAAAGGAGTAAAGATTTGGTGGCATAATTCTAACTAATTTAATCTACCTTAACTATTTCCTTTTATGAAGTTAGTAGACTCTGAAGCCAACGGTGAACAGAGATAGCACGAACATTTTTTAAAGGAAAGAAAGTTATAGATAAACCTAATTTGTAAATTAAAATGTGAAAAAATATTTTTTAATTAGTAAATTAAAATCTATTATGGTATTCAGAAAATCACCTTTTATGAGAAAGTGTAATTTCCCACAGGATTTCAAGGATTTCTTGTAAGTAAGAAACCCAACAGCATAAGATATCATATCAGAAAGACCAATAACAAAAACAAGAGATAACCTCAATGAACGCGAAAAAGGCAAGAGCAAAATTTAACACTCATTGCTAATCTTTAAAACCTGTTTAAAAACCAGGAAGAGGAGAACATTCATTAACATAATAAAGCGTACTTATATTAAGAGAACAATAGAGTTATGGGGATACAATAGAGGCATTCTCTTGAAAATCAAGAGCAAAACAAGCATGACTACTTCTATTTTTATTCAACACTGTGTTGTTCAATGCATTAAAATACATAAACATAGATAAGAGGTCTAAGTATTTGAAGGGAAAAGATGAAATCATTATCACTTACAGATTATATAATTATATACCTAGAAAACATAAAAGTATTAACTGAAGAACTCTTAGGATAATGAGTAGTCAAATACAAGATAAATATTTGAAAACCAATAGTTTTTTATCTCCTGGCAATAACCAGTTATAAGATATAATAGGAAATAGATTCTATTTACAATTGCAATAAAAACATAAAATATTTAGCAGTAATCGTTTAAAAAAAGCACAGAAATTTTATGTGAAGAATGCTCCAAATCTTTTACAGAGATATACAGGACTGAAAAAAAATGAAAACGTATTCCATGCTCAAGCATAAGAAGATGAAATATTGTGAAGATATTTATGCTTCCTAAATTAGTTAATAGGTTTAATACAGTTCCTTTCAAAGGACAAAATGGGTTGGACCAATCTGATAAAGTATTCTGAAGTTCATCAGGAGGAACAAAGTGTTGAGTTGTTGAAAAAAGAGAGGTAATGAGGGGACACTAGACCCATCCAATAATAAAACTTACTGCACAGTGATGCAGTCATTTAAAAAAGAATATTACTTTTACTGTATTTCACAGACAACTCAATAGAACATGATAAATAGCCTGGAAACAGACTTTAGCTGTAAGGACTCAAAAATAACATGTTTCATTAAAGCATAATTTCCATTAACATGTAAGTTGCATTTGGTTACATGTAACAGAAACCTGGCTGTTGGTGTTTAGGGTATTGTTTCTCTCATGAAACAAGCTAGCCAAGGTCGGGCAGCTCAAGATGATACATCCACTCTGGGATTAGAGCTTCTTCCTTTCTCTTCCACCATGCTTGGTGAGTGCCTTCTACCTAGGACTGGAAAAATGGCTGCCCCATCTTGAGACATCCCATTCACGTTATAGACATACAAAGAAGGAGGGAAGGGAGGGAGTGAGGAAGGGAGAGAGGAAGGGAGGGAGGAGGAAGAAAGAATGGTATCTATATCTAGAAGTAGAACTACCTCCCGTTAAGTCCTCAGCAGATATGCACTTATATCTCATTGCCCAGACTTGGGTCAACTACTACCCCAACTGTAAGGGAAGCTGATATACATATATATTTTTTTATTAGTAGAAAGGGTCTCTCTCTATCGCCCAGGCTGGATTGCAGTGGTGTGATCATAGACAACTGTAGCCTTCACTCCTGGGCTCAAGAGATCCTCCCACCTCAGCCTCCAGAGTAGCTGGGACCACAGGCACCTGCCACCATGCTCAGCTAATTTTTAAATTTTCTGTAGAGACAGAGGCCTTTCTTGATACCCAGGCTGGTCTTGAACTCCTACCTCAAGTCATCCTCCTGCTTCAGCCTCCCAAAGTGCTGGGATTATAGGGCATGAGCCACCTCACCCAGTTGGAAAAACACTTTTTAAAAAATAGGTGGGCACAATCCTTCCCCAAACAAAATTAAGATTCTGTTGGTAAGAAGTGTTAATTATTCTAGGAAACCAGCAACATCTGCCAACAGAAAACATCTCAATCACTATGAGGAAGAAGGGTGGGAAGGAGCAATTATTTGACTAATGACGGTAGAGAAAGTGGCTAAAATGTTTTGGTTAAAAAACAACCTCAAGTTATATTTTTATCCATACCAAGTACGAATACGATGTCCATAGGATTTACAGAATGAAAAGTAAAGTCAGAAAACTAGAAGAATGTGTATTCTAATAAAGGGCATATTTAACTCCATCAAAGTGAGGACTTCCCAGGCAGACCAGCTGAGGAGTAAGTATCAAGGAACACACTGATACATTTCATTTGATTCCAATAATTTAATTCTTTAAGTTAAAAATCCCATTGTCAGAATTAAAAGGCAAGTGACAAACTAAGGAAAGAATCAGAAAGGGTTACTATCCTTATTATCAATCAATCTATATCAATAAGGGATCTATATCAATAAGGGAAAAATCAAGACACTAATAAAAATTGTTGGCAAAGGAGGCAACAGTTCATGATGAGGAGACCTGGTTTGTAAAAGCATGTGAAACAGTGTGCTATTTTGAATAAATGGATTACAAGTCAGAACACGCTGAGCATTTACTTTTTCTAATAAAAATACAATTTATGCTCCTAGCAACCTGGAAAATGCAGAACTATGTGAAGATGAACACAAAAATCATTGTGCTTCAACAACTGAGAGGTAATAGCTTTTGTTATATGTCCTTCCACTCTCTTTTTCTTTCTTTTCCTTTCTTCCTTTCTTCCTTTTTCTTCCTTTTCCTTCCTTTTCCTTCTCCTTCCTTCTTTTTCCTCCTTCCTTCCTTCCTTCCTTCCTTCCTTCCTTTCTCTCTCTCTCCCTTCCTTCCTTCCTTCCTTCCTTCCTTCCTTCCTTCCTTCCTTTCTTTTCTTTTCTTTTCTTTTCTTTTCTTTTCTTTTCTTTTCTTTCTTTTTTGAGACGGAGTCTCACTCTGTCACCAGGCTGGAGTGCAGTGGTTCAGTCTCGGCTCACTGCAACCTTAGCCTCCCGGGTTCAAGTGATTCTCCTGCCTCAGCCTCCTGAGTAACTGGGACTACAGGCTGGGCACCACGCCCAGCTAATTTTTGTATTTTTGGTAGAGACGGGGTTTCACTGTATTGGCCAGGATGGTCTTGATCTCTTGGCCTTGTGATCTGCCCACCTTGGCCTCCCGAAGTGCTGGGATCACAGACACGAGCCGTCGCACCCGGCCTCACGAATACCTTTAATTAGTTCACTTTTCTCAATTGCCTCTCCTTCTGCAAACCTTTTTTTTTTTTTTTTTACCTCACACTTTATTGTGCTTCTGTTCGTTATTCCTCTAGAAGGGCATATTGCAGCTTCCTCAATATCAACCTTCCACTGGGGGAAACGAAGGAGGTTAGGTCTTGGGTAAGTGACTAGCAGCATTTCCCCCACGGTGCAAACCTAACACAGCTCTAACTTAACTGCGAAGCAGGCTGTGACTCGTGGAGGAGCACACGACGTTCTGTATGCACTTATTGTCACGGCTACACACTTCTACTTAAACTTAGTACTTTATGGTTTTCGTCTTATAGTTTTCATTCATGATGAATGGTGCATGATGAAAGTAAAACCCTTGAGAGTTTTGCTCCTACTGGACTTACACATACAGAGGTAATAATTATACACGTTGTACAAAACAAAAAAATTCACCACCCAACAGTGCTGGAAAGTGAACAGTGTCAGCCTTTTTTTTTTTTTTTTTTTTTCCTCCAAATGGCCAGCTAATTGTCTCAACACCACTTGTTGAATACCTTTTTTTTTCTTTGAGATGGTGTCTTGCTCAGGCTAGGGTGCAATCTCAGCTCACTGCAACCTCTGCCTCCTGGGTTCAAGCAATTCTCCTGTCTCAGTCTCCCAAGTAGCTGGGACTACAGGCATATGCCACCACACCTGGTTTACTTTGTATTTTTAGTAGAGATGGGGTTTCACCATGTTGGCCAGGCTGGTCTGGAACTCCTGACCTCAAGTGATCCACCTGCTCCAGCCTCCCAAAGTGCTGGGATTACAGGTGTGAGCCACTGTGCCCGGCCTTTTTTTTTTTTTTTTTTTTTTTTTTTTTTTTTTTTCCTCTATTTGTGTCTATTTTTAGACTCTGGTCTGTCCCATTATTTTGTGTGCTTATTTATGTACAAGTACATGACTGCTTTAATATTGTAACTTTAAAATGCATTTTTAATAGCAGGTAGGGCAAATGTATTCATTAACTATTGGTGGATAACAAACAAGCCAAAACTTAATGGCTTAAAACCACCACCAAATTATTTTCACATAAAGATTAAAATTAACAGGCATGTTTTGTTTAATAAATTCTGAAATTACCCTTCTCTCAAACAATACAAGGACCTTAAAACACTTTAACTCAGAAAACCCTGCTTGACTTGTGTGTTATTGATACCCAATGTATTAGTCAGGGTTCTCCAGAGAGGCAGAACCAATGGGATATAATACAAGGTGGGCGGTTATTAGCAGACTTGGCTCACACAATCACAGAGATGGGGAAGTCCCACCCTCTGCAAGCTGGAGAACCAGAGAAGTGGGTAGCTTGGCTCAATCCAAGTTCAGAAGCCTCAGAATCAGGGAAGCCCATGGTGAGGCCTCCAAAGGCCCAAGAGCCCCAGGAGGTTACTGGTGCAAGTGTCAGAGCCCAAAAGCTAAAGAAACTGAAGTCTGATGTCCAAAGGCAGGAGGAAAAAAGGTGGCCTGCTATGGAAGGGAGAAAGAGCAGAGAGAGAGAGAATCCCCCTCCCTTCTGCCTGCCTGTTGGTCCCAATCCCTTTTCCCAATAATTAGATGATGCCTACCGACATTGAGGGCGAGTGTTCCTCTCTCAGTTCCCTAACTCACATGCCAATCTTCCCTGAAAACATTCATAGGCACACTCAGAAACCACGCTTTGCCAGCCATCTAGGCATCCCTCAATCCAGTAAACTGACAACTAAAATTAACCATCGCATCCCGTATTTTCTTCTATTCTTTTGTAACCCCCAACGTTTGGTATTACAATTTTTACCATTTTATAGAATAAATATTTATTTGGATATGCTAATATAGTCACCATTTTCTCAGCTCATCATTTCTATCTACATCTCAAACTTTCCTGTTAGGGTCATTTTCCTTTGCAGGACACTTTTTTAGAAGATGTTTTAGTGAGAGTCTGTTAATATTAATTCTCTGGGTTTTTATGTGCTTGAACATGACTTTATTTTATGATTGTTCTTGAGCGATAGCTTTGTTGACCACACATTTTGAAAAAGATTCTATTGTGTTCTGGGTTTCATCATTGCTTATGAAAAGTCACCTGTCTGTCATTGTTATGTAGGTAATCTGCTTTTTTCTGTGTGGCTGCCTTTTTTTAAAATTTTATTTATTTATTTATTTAATTTATTTATTTATTTATTTATTTATTTAGAGACAGGGTCAGCCAGGCGTGGTGGCTCACACCTGTAATCCCAACACTTTGGGAGGCTGAGGTGGGCAGATCACCTGAGGTCAGGAGTTCGAGACCAACCTGACCAACATGCGGAAACCCCATCTCTACTAAAAACACAAAAATTAGCCACGAGTGGTGGTGGGCACCTGTAATCCCAGCTACTCAGGAGGCTGAGGCAGGAGCATCACTTGAACTCAGGAGGCGGAGGTTGCAGTGAGCCGAGATTGTGCCACTGCACTCCAGCCTGGGTGACAGAGTGAGACTCCATCTCAAAAAAAAAAAAAAAAAAAAGAGGCAGGGTCTCGCTGTGTCACCCTCTGGCTGTGGTGCAGCTTGATGTGATCCCAGCTCACTGCAACCTTAAACTCATGGGCTCAAGCTATTCTCCTGGTTCAGTCTCCCAAGAGACTAGAACTACAGCTGTGAACCACCATGACCAGCTGATTATTTAAATTTTTTTGTAGATATGAGGTCTCGATATGTTGCCCAGGTTGATCTCAAACTCCTGACCTTAAGCAATCCTCCTGTCTTGGCCTCCCAAAGTGCTAGGATTACAGGTGTGAGCCTCTGCACCCCGCCTTTGGCTGCTTTTTTGATTGTCACTTTGTCTTTGCTATTTTTCGGGTTTATTGCAAAATGGCTAGGTATGGATTCCTTATTTGTTATGCTCAAGATTTACTAGACTTCCTCAGTCTGAATATTCGTGTCTTTCATCAATTCTGAAAATTGATAATATCTCTTCTAATATTATCTCCTTCACTCCCCATTCTCTTGATTATATCCTTCCTCTAGAAAAAAAAAAAAATGTGTTTTTAGACTCAGTATCTCTATCATTGATATGCCATAGTTTTATTTCATGTTTCCCATTTTCTTTCTGTCTGTGCTTCATCATTGGTCATTTGTTCAGCTCTGTCTCCCAGTTCATTCATTATTCTTTACTTGGACCATGTCTGATCTACATTTAATCCATACATCCAGGCTGGAGTGCAGTGGCGTGATCTCAGCTCACTGCAACCTCCTGCTCCTGGGCTCAAACGGTTCTCCCACCTCAGTCTCCCAAGTAACTGGGACTACAGGCACATTCCACCATGCCCCTCTGATTTTCTTTCTTTCTTTTTTTTTTTTTGGTATTTTTAGTAGAGACAGGGTTTCACCATGTTGGCCAGGCCGGTCTTGAACTCCTGACCTCAAGTGATCCACCCGCCTTGGCCTCCCAAAGTGCTGAGATTACAGGTGTGAGCCACCATGCCAGGCCAGACAAAACTCTTTTATATTCTGCCCTTAACAGTGCCAGTATCTACTGTCTTTGCAGGTCTGATTCTGTAGTCTTTCATTTCTGCTACAGCCCACGCATGGGTGCTTTGTTCATTTGTGTGTTTTGGGAGTTTTTATAGTAAACTCACAATCATTTATTTGCTATTTATCTAGTGGCATTCTTTGAGACTTTGGTTTAAGATGCGTTCTTTCTTTGAAACCACAGAAACCACAGAAATTTTTTCTTTGGTTTCTACTAGGTTCCTGGAGACACTGACATAACAGAAACACTTCAAGCTAATCTCTAGCTTTCTTTTGTTGTTGTTAGCGGGGTGGTGTGTGGGCTACACAGAGAGTATGAATTCTAACAATCCGTGAGATGATCTGTTTATGGTTTGGGATTCTCTAGGGAAACTTGTGTTTTTTTCACTCATCAGAACAAGGTCAAGACATCAAGTATCCCTCATGGGAGGCGATATTGTTGTTGGTGGTGTTTCTTTGCAAATGAACCCATTTCCTAAGGAATTTATCTTTCAAGGTAACAGATTTATGGGAGTTCTTGATCCAGTTTCCCTCCTTGCATGGGATCAGAGGATACTTTGAGCAACCAGGCTTCTTTTCTGGAATCGTGCCTTTCACAGTCTTGGGTATCTGTTTATTGTCTGCTCAGATGCAGACTTAAAAGCACATTTTAAAATTTCACGCAGAACTTTGAGGTGTATTATACCAGGAGGCCTTCTCAGTTTACCATAGTCCTATAAGGAGAAATCTGTCTTCATGATTCTCATGATTCTTCTGTGTCTGTATTTTCCTGATTTTCGTATGTGTATTATTCCAAATAAAGCTCCAAATTTGTTTATCAAGTTCAAAAAAAAAAACCTGCTAATATTTTTATTAAGATTTCATTTAATGTATAGATTACTTAATGGAGAATTGATTTTTTATAATATTAAGCTTCCTACCTAGAGCAAGGAATGGATTTCCAATTAGTCCATTTTTCTTTTTTCTTTTTTTTTTTTTTTTTTTGAGATAGAGTCGTGCTCTGTTGCCCAGGCTGGAGTGCAGTGGTGCAATCTTGGCTCACTGCAAGCTCCATCTCCGGGGTTCATGCCATTGTCCTGCCTCAGCCTCCCAAGTAGCTGGGACTACAGGCACCTGCCACAAAGCTGGCTAACTTTTTTGTATTTTTAATAGAGATGGGATTTCATCGTGTTAGCTAGGATGGTCTCGATCTCCTGACCTCGTGATCTGCCTGCCTCGGCCTGCCAAAGTGCTGGGACTACAGGCTTGAGCCACCATGCCCAGCCCAATTTTTCTTATATATATCTCATAAGTTATCCCATTTTCTTTGTGTAGATTCCTCTTTTAAATATATGTACTTCTCATTTTCTTTACTTACATAATTACATATACACATAATATAAACGTATGTGTGTGTGTATATATACATATATAAAAATGTGTATACATAGAGTACATCTTTTGGCTAAAAATTGCTAAGTTTGTTTGGACTGTTATTTTCCTTTTCAAATATTTAAAACTTTATATTACAGAAAACTTTAAATATACACAAAAGTTGTCCAGATGCAGTGGTTCATGCCTGTAATCCCAGCAATTTGGGATGCTGAGGCAGGGGGATTACCTGAGGTCAGAAGTTCAAGACCAGCTTGGCCAGCATAGCAAAACCCCATCTCTACTGAAAATACAGAAAATTAGCTGGGCGTGGTGATATGCACCTGTAATCCCAGCTACTCAGGGGACTGAGGCAGGAGAATCCCTTAAACCCAGGAGGCAGAGGTTGCAGTGAGCTGCTATTGTGCCACTGCACTCCAGCCTGAATGACAGAGTGAGACTCCATCTCAAAAAATAAAAAATAAAAATAAAATGAAAATACACAAAAGTAGAGCATAATAGAGGTCACTTCCATATACTTATCACTTAATTTTGACAATTATCAATTCATATCTAGTTTGTTTCTATCCCTCCATCTTCCAAGACCCCACTGAATTATTGTGAAACAAATCTCAGCCATCAAATCATTTTATCTGAAACATTTCCATGTGTCTTTCTAAAAGTAAAGGACTCTTTTGGAACAAAAACGAAACAAAACATTGCTATACCACCACCATCACACCTAAAAAAAATACTATCATTCCTTGATCTCATCAAACATCCAATTAGTGTTCGGGTTTCCTTGATTGTCTCATAAATGTTTTTTCACAGTTGATTTATTTTGACTCAAGAACGAAACAAAAATCAAGGTTCATGCATTGCATTTGGTTGACAGGTCCCCTAAGTGTCTCTTGGTCTTTAAGTTGCCCCACTTTTTGGTTTTTATAATTTATTTGTTGAAGAAACCAGTCAACTGCCCTGTAGAGTTGCTATTTTCTCCATTTTGTTGATGTGTCTTGTGAAGTCTTTTTTTTTTTAATTTATATTATTTGTGTGTGTGTGTGTGTGTGTGTGTGTGTGTGTGTGTGTGTGTGTGAGATGGAGTCTTGTTCTGTTGCCCAGGCTGGAGTTCAGTGGTGGGATCTCATTTCACTGCAGCCTCCACCTTACGGGTTCAAGTGATTCTCCTGCCCCAGCCTTCTAAGTAGCTGGGATTACAGACATGCACCACCTTGCCTGGCTAATTTTTGTATTTTTAATAGAGACAGGGTTTCATCATATTGGCCACACTGGTCTTGAATTCCCGACCTCAAGTCATCTGCCTGGATTGGCCTCCCAAAGTGCTGGGATTACAGGTATGAGCCACCATGCCCCGATCTCTTGTGAAGTCTTTTAACATGTTTCAATGTCCCTTCTGTAAACTCACGATTGGTTTTAGAGGCTTCATCAAATTCAGGTTCAGTGTTTTTGTTCAAATTCTTCAGAGGTGGTGGTATGCGCTTCCACCAGCGGTGCTGAAAGATCTGTTTTTCTGTTCTTGGGGCGTTAAGGTTGACCAGAGAGCTCCAGTCATCCATCTCATCATTCATTAACACTGCCCCATCAGCCTGACTTTGATGATCATCGGGGCCTTGGTTCCAGAGGTCTATTTCAGGCTCTGTCTCAGCAGGTTCAAGGTTTTGCCTGTTTGCTGTTTCATCCAATCTTCCACCTTTCTCTGCTCTGTTCTGAATGGGGACTGGGGAGCTGACCCGGAGAGGTAGCATTTCCCAGCTTCCTTTGTCAGCTGGATCCCAGCTAGGTAAACCCAATAGAAGGCACCGGCAGGGACTAGAGAGCTGCAAGAAGGAAAAGGCCTGGGTGGCGCTTCTCTCTCCCTCCCTTTTCAGGAGCCTCTCCATCACCAGCTGCGCATCTTCCCTGGCTCCAGCTGCCTCCCGGTGACCTCTGCCTTTGGTCCCTGGCAACACATCTTCTCTTTCTCTTTCCTGCGGTGGCAGCTTCTTGCTGTTGCCAATGTCTGGGTCACCTCACTATCCTGTCTAGCTTCTCGGCATTCCTATCACAGGCGTGACCAATTTCCATATTAAATTACCTCTGTCTGACATATCTGGAGCAATTTCTTTTTTCCTCCTGGACCTTGAGAAGTATTATGTTGGTACTGCTTTCAAAAAATAAAAAAAAGAAGAAGAAGAAGAAAAAAAGAAAAGGAAAGTTCTTATTTCTCTGTGTTCCAAAGGAATTTAAAAGTATTAACAAGACCTGGTCTTAGCGGGTTTGAATGAATTCACTTTAAAACTGGACCTCACGTTTTTTGGTGGGAAGTTAGAAAAATTTCTCAATTTCTCCTATGCTTGTTGATCTACATAGGTTTTAGGTTATTTTTAAAGAAGAAAAACAGATGAACAAATATCAGATCATTCTTTAAAAGCTGTAGATATAGATAACGTATTTTTAAAGTAATAATAACAAACACATAGAGAATGTATTTTATCTTGTTTTGTTTCTGAAATAAGGTCTTGCTCTGTTGCCCAGGATGGAGTACAGTGGCACGATCGTGGCTCCCTGCCACCTTGATCTCCTGGGCTCAAGCAATCCTCCCACCTCAGCCTCCCAAGTAGCTGGGACTACAGGTTGCATGCCACCACACACAGCTAATTTTTTCTAAATTTATTTTTTGTGAAGACCGTGTTTCACTATGTTGCCCAGGCTGGTCTTGAACTCCTGGGCTCAAGCAATCCTCTTGCCTCGGTCTCCCAAAGTGCTAGGATTAGAGAGGTGAGCCACTGCACTTGGCTTGTTTTCTTTTTAATGATAGATTTGGATACCTTCAGATTTGGGTCAAGCCCGAAGCATCTTTCATAGTGATTAGAGGATTTATCTCAAGATTAAAAACTGGCAGAAGAGGCTCATACAAACACTCAGGAGTTGACTAAGCTAAGTTACGGTCATCTGCGGAATTGAAGATGTGAGTTGTGCCGGCTTTGAGACTATTGGGAGACAGCTCTCTTAACCTGAAAGATCCCTGACCTCTGCCCTCCCAAACATTTCCTCCCACCCTTCCAGCTGTTAAATATATTTCTAGAATTCCAGCAGTGATTGTTAAGAGAATCATTACTACTTCCTGCTTCACTTATTTATTTATTTACTTATTGTTAGACGGAGTCTCGCTCTGTCACCCAGGCTGGAGTGCGGTTGCACAATCTCCACTCGCTGCACCCTCCACCTCCCAGGTTCAAGCGATTCTCCTGCCTCAGCCTCTTGAGTAGCTGGGATTACACACCTGTGCCATGACACCTGGCTAATTTTTTTGTCTTTTTAGTACAGATGGGGTTTCATCATGTTGGCCAGGCTGGTCTCGAACTCCTGACCTCAGGTGCTCGGCCTGCCTCGGCCTCCCAAAGTGCTGGGCTTCTATGCATGAGCCACCGCACCTGGCCTCTGCTTCACATTTTTACATGCATAAACCATTATGCTCATCTTGACCAATACACAATCTCCTTTTAGATCACGAATTTATTCATAAAGTCATTAAATACGTTTCTGCAAAGGCGGTGCCAGCTAGTGTTCTGGACACCAGGGCTATAGTGACAACCACAAGGGACCCTGCCCCTGCCTTGCAGAACTTACCTACCATCTCACAGGGAAGAGACTTGGCCTTGCAGTTTTTGGTAAGTGCTTAGAAGTCAAAGTTTTGGGTGTTTGGATGGGGAGTTGGTCAAGGAAGGCTTCCCCAAGGAGGCAACTGAAGACTTTATGCTGAGACTGAAAGGATAAGTGGGAGCTGACCAAGCTGGGTTACAAATATGGAACTTATTTCATGCTGAGAAAAGAATTTGGGGTGGAAGTGAGTGCTTGACCCTGGTTTTCTCTCTTCAAGCTCTCTGTACTAAAAGCATTTTAGAAAATGAAAAACATTTCCATAAGTGGAAAGATGAAGGAAGGAAAGAAGGATGAAAAGAAAGAAAGAAAAGGAAGGAAGGAAGGAAGGAAGGAAGGAAGGAAGGAAGGAAGGAAGGAAGGAAGGAAGGAAGGAAGGAAGGAAGGAAGGGAGGACGGAAGGGAGGACGGAAGGAAGAATGAGAGACAGAAACACAAAACCAACATCTTTCCTTTCCTAGTTGATGCCGTTCTTGCCACTGGAGTTAACTGTGTGCCTTTGACTGGGTCTCCAGATCCCCAAGCCTCAGTTTCCTCCTTCAGATAAGAAGTTGATGTTAGCACTCTGTGGGCCTGCCATGAGCATGGAACTGAGAACGGGTCACGGAGTATTTTTTAATGGCTATTTACATTTGTTAACCCAGTTTCCATGAAGAACTGCTTGGGAGCTGCAGTCAGAGGGTTAGTGACCTAAGGCTCCCTGAGGCCAGAATTTCAGGGACCCAGGCACAAGAGGGAGACTGGCACCCTGGGCTCCCCATCCACCCCACCCCACCCCCAGCATTTGCAAGCTTTCTCCGCTCCTGTATATGAATGAGGTGATCTTTCAGCTGCCCTTTGTCTTGGAAAAAAATTAATTCTCATTTGCATTACCTCGTCTAAATGTCACCCACCGATATTTTGTTAGACATTAGCGGCGCTGGCAGGGAGGGCCGCGGGGTAATTGTGTTCTGCCTGGTGCTGGGATTTACATAATTTCAGACAGCAATTAAAGAATCCTGGGGAATTTTTTTTTTCTCTCTTCCAACCTCTCCTACAAAGAAAGTGTTCGTTTACATTAAGCGCTCAGCTCCTCGCTGTTCATTTGCATAAAATTAAAGGTTTTTGTGTTCCGGAACAGCAGGGTAACATTTAAAATTCCGTTTTAAAAAGCTCACCTTACAATAATAAAATGTTAATATCATTTCATAGGCAATGCAAGGTTGCCAGATGCCTTTCACTTCCAACTTGTATCCATTGCTAACTGCTTTTCCCTCTTTCTCTCTCTCCTCATCCCTCTTTCCTTCGCCCTTTGTCTTCATCCATCTCTATTCTTCCAACCACATCTCCTCCTTAGCCTCACCCTGTGTTCTTATGTCCTTGTTCTCTCTGTTTCTCATTCTCCCTTACTCTCTTTTTTTCAGATGGAATCCAAAGATCCTCGATCCCCACCAGCCAGAGACCATGAAACAAAGTCAAGTTTCCATGATTGTCCATGAATAATGACTCTAAGCTCCCAACTGCCAGGTCCCAGGAGTCCTGTTTCTACACAGTCCCCACATCACTCCTCACCCAGCCTATCCCATATGTCCATATCCCATATGTCCTTTCCCCAATTCTCGTTACTCTCACTTCCCCCGTGAAGCCCATATGCTGCCCCCATCACCATGGATATCCATGATGCCTCTGGAAAGTCACTCCCCAGCCATTGCTGCAGCTCCCCAAGGTGGCCTGGTCCCCAGGGTTCCTTCCATTTATTCATTCACTCCTTCATTCTCTCTCGTGTCAAACAGCATTGAGATAATCATATTAGAAGATCCTGACAGCAAAGTTCCCTGACTAGAATCCCTCTCTCCTCTAGCTGCCCAGTCCTGGGGCTGAGTCCAGGCCAACCAGGCAGGCTCCCTGACCCTATTCCCAGGACTAGCCTCCCTCAGACCCTCTAGGCCTTTCCTGCCATCTGGTCTCCCTCAGTCCACCCTGGTCCATCAGACATAGTTTAAGAACTCGAAACTCCAAGTGAGAGGCAAAGGACTATCCTTGGTCCTGCTTTCCTGAGAGCCTCCAGGAACCCCATGTCAGTTTTGTTCACCTGGAGGGGCAGTGGCCTTACTTTATTCACCAATAGTCTAACCCTATACATTCATTTCCAGGCACAGATATGAGACATAGACAAAGAGTCTTGGCCAGAAATATGAAGAAAGAATCAGTTCTCTGATACAAAGAAGAGATTTCCAGCTATCAGAAGGAGAGACAAGAGAGGAACATAAGTTTTAGGGGCCAGAGTGGAAGGGGCTAGTCCTTGTTGATGGTGAGGGGACAGACTGAGTCCAGAGGAGACAGCTTTATGGGGCAAGATGAGGCTTGCCACATTCCATGCACAATCCAGAAATGGGCATAGGTAGGGGTAGAAACCACAGAATCATGTAATTCTCCCTTCCCTTCCACAGCCCATGGAGTGAGAGCTCAGAGATGATTCAGAGATATAGAAAGATAAAGACAGTTTTGTTTACCTGCAGAGCACAGTTTTCAATCTATTATTCATACTTACAAGTAGCTAATATTTTAATGTGAGGCTTTAGGAGGTAAAAGGTATTTAGGAGGTAAAGGGGTTGGGAGGGGGGCGGGTACGTGCAGTCATTCCAGGAAAAAGGATCATCATGGACAAAGGTTCTGAAGAGGGAAGACACGTAGCTGAGCAATGGAAGGAAGGCTGGGCATCCAGCACACAGAAAGCAAAGGAAAGGGGGTGCAAAGAAACAAGAGCATATGGCTCATACATAGGGAGAAAAGCAATTAAGAGAAACTAAACTGCCCTTGCAGAAGCTCAGACTTGGACTTTCCAGATTAAGGCTTTGAACAAGCTATTTTAGATATCACCGAAGAGCTAAAGGAAACTATGCAAATAATGTCTCTCCAAACAGAGAATACCAATAAAAAGACAGGAATTATAAAAAGGTACCAAATAGAGATTCTGGAGTTAAAAAGTACAATAACTGTAATAAAAAATTAAATAGGGGGGATCATACCAGTTTCGAACAGGCAGAAGGAAGAATCATCAAATTTGAAGATAGGTCCATTGAAGTTATTCAGTCTGAAGAGCTGAAAGAAAAAATAACGAATATAAATGAACAGAACCCAAGAGATCTCTGAGACACCATCAGACATACCAACATATGCATAATAGGAATCCTAGATGAGAAGAGAGAAAGGGGAATAAAGGACATTTAAAGAAAAAGTGGTAATACACTTCCTAAATTTGATGAAACACATGAATTTACACATTTAAGAAAATCAAAATATCCAAGTAGATGAACTTAAAGAGATCCACACAGACTGTTCAAACAAACTGTTCAAAGCCAAAGACAGAGAGAATCCTGAAAGTGGCAAGAGAGAAGTGACTAGTCACATACAAAGGACCCTCAATAATATTAATAGCCAGTTTCTCATCAGAAACCATGGAGGTTAGAAAGAAATAGGATATAATATTTAAAGTTCTGAGAGAAAAAAAAGCTCTCAATCAAAAATTCTATATTCAGCAAAATTATACTTCAAAAATGAAGGAGAAATCAGACATCCCAAGATTTAAAACAAACAAACAAAAAAGCTGAGAGAGTTCACTGCTGGTAGACCTACCCTACAAGAAATACTAACAGGAGTCCTTTAAGCTGAAATGAAAGGGACACTAGACAGTAGCTTAAAGCTATACAAAGAAGTTAAGAAAACTGGTAAAGACATAGACTTACATGGGTAAATATAAAAGCCAGTACTATTATTTTTTTCTCTGTAACTTCATTTTTCTGTAAGATTTAGAAGACAAATGTATTAAATAATAATTATGGATAATTTATTATGACCATTATAAATCTTTGTTGATGAGCACACATTGTAGAAAGATATAATTCATGACAACAACAACATAAAGCAAGGAGATGAAGCTATATTGGAGCAAAGTTTTTATATAATATTGAGAGAAAGTTGATATTAATCCAAGCCTGATTGTTATAAATTACAATGTCAATTATAATCCCCAGGATGAACTCTTAGAAAATAACTCAAGAATATACATTAAAAGAAATGGCAGGGGAATTAAAATGGTACATTGAAAAATCTCTATCCAACATAAAATAAAGATGTAATGGCACAAAATGACAGAAACAAGTGATTCCTTATCAGTAATTACATGAAATGTAAATGGATTAAACCCTCCAATTGAATGGCACAATGGCTGAAAAAAATGACCCAACTATGTGTCATGTATAAGAGACTCACTTTTGATTAAAAGATACAAATATATTGAAAGTAGAAGGATGGAAAAAGCTATTCTGTACAAAAAGTAACCAGAGCTGGAGTGACTATACTAATATGAGACAAAATAGACTTTGAGACAAAAATTGTTACAACACAAAGAAGGATGTGATTCAATGATAAAAGGTCCAATCCATCAAAAAGATATTGCAATTATAAACATATATGCATCTAACAACAGAGCCCCAAAATACATAAAGCAAATCAGTATCTGCTTCAGAACCAAAGGGAAAAAATAGATAGTTCCCTAGTAGCTGGAAACTTCAGTATTTCACTGCCAATAATGTATAGAACACCTAGACAGAAGTTCAGCAAGGAAATAGGGGACTTGAACAACATTATAAGCCAACTAGGCTTAACAGACATCTGTAGAACACTCCATCCAACAATAGCAGAATGCACATTCTTATCAAGTACCCATGGAACATTCTCCACGATAAACCATGTTAGGCCACAAAACAACTTTTAGTACATGTAAAATGTATAAATCATACAAAGTATCTTCTTTAACCACATGGAATGAAATTAGAAACCAGTAATAGAATGAAATTTGGAAAATTCACAAATATGTAGAAATTAAACAACATAGTCCTGAATAAACAAGGGACCAAAGAAGCAATCACAAGCAAAATCAGAAAATACTTTGAAATGAATGAGAATAAACATACAACACACCAAAATTTAGGGGATGCAGGAAAAGCAATACTCAGAGGGACATTTATGGCTGCAAACACCTACATTTAAAAAGAAGAAAAACATGAAATTAATAAAATAAGCTTATGTTTTAAGAAAAGAGAGAGAAGAGCAAATTAAACCAAAGCAAGCAGAATGAGAAAAATATTACAGCAGAGATAAATAAAATAGAGAATAGAAAAACAATAGAGAAAATCAGAAGTTAGTCCTTTAGATCAACAAAATTGGCAAATTCTTAGCTAGATCAGTCAAGAAAAAAAGAGAGAAGACTCAAGTTATTAAAACCAGGAATGAAGTAGGATATCATTATTTACCTTGTAGAAATAAAAAGGATTATAAGAGAATACTCTGAACAGCTGTATGCCAACAAATTGGATAATCTAGATGAAACAGACAAATTCCTAAAAACACAGAAACAACCAAAATTAACTGAATATGAACTAGAAATCTAAACAAACCTATGAGAATAAAAGAGATTAAATCAGTAACCAAAAGACTTCTAACAAAGTCCAGGACCAGATGATGGCTTCCCCAATGAATTCTACCAAATGGTTAAAGAGGAATTAATGCCAATATTTCTCAAACTTTTCCAAAAAACAGAAGAGAAGCAAACACTTTATAGCTTATTACATGAGATCACTATTACACTGATCCCAAAGACAAAGACAACACAAGAAAACCACAGACCAATATCCTTTATGCAAATTGAATCCAGCAGCATATTACAAGGATTGTACGTCATAACACCAAGGGAGATTTATTCCTTTAATGCAAGGGTGGTTCAACATACAAAAATCAATCAACATAATATACCACATTAGCAAGAATGAAAGACTCTGTCTGATCATTTCAATAGATTTTTTTAAAAAAATAACATTTAGCAAAATCCAACACCCTTGCATGATAAAAGCACTCAACAAACTAGGAATAGAAGAAAAATTTCTCAACCTGATAAGCAGCATTTATGAAAATCACACAATCAACAGCATGCTTAACGGAGAAAAACCAAAAGTGTTCTCTCTAAGATCAGGAACAAGAAAGGATGTCTACTCTCACCACTTCTATTCAACATTGTGGTGGAGGTTTTACACAGGGCAATTAGTCAAGAAAGAGAAGTAAAAGGCATCTAGATTAGAAGGAAGAAGTAAAACTATCTTATTCGTACATGGCAAGTTCTTATATGTAAAAAACCCTAAAAAATTCACAAACAAACCAAAAAACTTAAACCAAAACTTAGAACTTAACCAAAAAACTTAAAAAAACAAAAAAACTTAACCAAAACTTAGAACTATAAGCAAATTCTGCAAAGGTGGAGGATACAGGATAAACAGGTAAAAACGTATTATATTTCAATACACTAGGAATGAATAATGCAAAAAAAAGAAATTAAGAAAACAATTCTGTTTGCAGTAGCATCAAAAATAATAAAATACTCAGGAATAAATTAAATCAAGAAAGTGAAGGACTTGTACACTGAAAACTACAAAACACAGCTGAAAAACTGAAGACAATCTTAATAAATGGAAAGATATCTCACATTTACGGATCAGTAGACTTAATATTGTTAAGATGACAATGCTTTCGAAAATGATTTACAATTTCAATGCAATCTCCAACAAAATCCCAGCTACCTTATTTTTTTTCAGAAGTGGACAAGTGGATTCTACAATTCACATAGAATTGCAAGGATAGTCAAAACAACCTTTAAAAGGAAAAGCAAAGTTGGAGTACTCACACTTTCCTATTTCAAAACTGATTACAAAGCTACAAGAATCAAAATCAGTGTGGTACTGGCATAAGGACAGACACAGAGATCAATGCACTAGGATTGAATCCAGAAATAAATCCATACATTTATGATCAAATGATTTTTCAACAGGAATACTAAGGCCATTCAATGGGGGAGAGAAAATTTCCTTCGACAAATGGTATGGGGACAACTGGATATCCATATGCAAAAGAATGAGACTGGATCCCTCTCTCGTACCACATACAAAAATTAATTCAAAATGAATTAAAGACCTTAATGTAAGAGCTAAAACTATAAAACTCTTCGAAGAAAATGTAGGTGGAAATCCTCATGACTTTGTGGATCGGGTAATGGTTTCTTAAATATCACACCAAAAGCACAAGAAACACAAGAAATACAATAAAAAACATATTATTTGGACTTCATCAAAATAAAAAACTTCCATGCATCAAAAAATATTATCATGAAAGTGGATAAAAGCTTACAGAATGGGAGAAAGTACATGCAAACCACACATCTGAAAAAGGATCTTGTACCCAGAATATATAAATAACTCTCATAACTCAATAACAAAAAGATAATCCAATTTTAAGATGGGCAAAGGACTCAAATAGGTATTTCTCCAAAGAAGATATACAAATACAAATGATCAACAGTCACAGGAAAAGATTATGAACATCTTTAGTCATTAGGGAAATGGAAATCAAAACCACAGTGAGATACCACCTCCCATTTACTAGGATGGCTACTATAATTTATTGTAACAAGTGTTGTTGTTATATGGAAATAAGGAAAATAACATAGGAATAATAGAGGAAAATAACTAGTGTTGGCAAGAATGTGGAGTAATTGGAACTTAATACATTGCCAGTAAGAATGTAGAATGGGGCCGCTCCTGTGGAAAACAGTTTGAAATTTTCTCAAAATATTAAATATAGAGTTACCATGTGACCCAGCAGTTCCATTCCTAGATGTGTGACAAAGAGAACTAAAAACATGTTTACACACAAACTTGTATACACATGCTTATAGCTGCAATATTCACAATAGTCAAAAGTGGAAACAATTAAAAGTGGAAACAAAACAAATCAACCGATGAATGGATAAACAAATTGTCGTATGCCCACAAAATAGAATGTTATTCTGCCATAAAAAGGAATGAAGTTCTGATCCACACTACAACATGGGTGAATCTGGAACACATTGTGGTAAATGGAAGAACCCAGGACCAAAAGGCCACATGTTATGAGATTCCATTTATGTGAAATGTCCAGAATAGGCAAATCCGTAGAGACAGAACATAGATTATTAGTCACCAGAATCTAGGAGGAGGGAAGAATGGGGAGCGATTGCTTAATGGATACTGGGTGATATGGCTTGGCTGTGTCCCCACCCAAATCTCATCTTGAATTATAGCTCCCATAATTCCTAGTGTCATGGGATGGACCCAGTGGGAAGTAACTGAATCATGGGGGTGGGTCTTTCCTGCGCTGTTCTCATGATAGTGAGTAAGTCTCACAAGGTCTGACGGTTTTGTAAAGGGAAGTTCCCCTGGACAGGCCCTGTTTGCCTGTAGCCACGTAAGACGTGGTTTTGTTTCTCCTTCACCTTCTGCCATGACTGTAAGGCCTCCCAGCCATGTGGAACTGTGAGTCCATTAAACCTCTTTTTCTTTATCAATTACCCAGTCTCAGGTATTTCTTTATTAGCAGCATGAGAATGGACTAATTAACACTGGGTTTCTTTTTGGGGTGATGAAAATGTTCTGGAATGAGAGAGTGGTGATGACTATATAACATTGTAAATATACTAAAAACCACTGAGTTGTACATTAGAAATGGTTAATATCTCCATTTTAATTTTTACTTAAAATTTAAGTAAATAAAATAGCTATAAATGGCATTACTGGAATGTAATGTCCCTCCTATTATTGGGATAAATTTGAATAAGAACTATGGAATAAATAAGAGTATTATCATCCTACAGTTCATGCTCTTGATAAATGCACTTTATCTCAGAGAAAGTCCTTGTCTTAGGAAATATACCCTGAATATTTGTAGGCAAAGGACATCATGTTATTTGCAAATAACTCTCAAAGTATTTAGGAGAAAAAATATATATGCATATATATGCATGTGTGTGTGTATATAGACATATTTGCGTACTTATATACACATGCACACACACATACATATATATGTACGTACACACAGATGTACATACATATATATGTATATATGCCAAGAGAGAGCAAGAGATAGAGATCACAATGATAAAACCAGTGAGGTAAAATAAGACTTGGTAAATTGGAATAAAAAGTATGTAGGTATTCTCTGTACTATTCTTGCAATTTTTCTATAAACGTGAAAATCTATTTTAAAATGAAGGCTTAAGATGATAAATAAATGTATAACTCAATCAATAAAGTGACTATTGAGAGGAACATGGGGCCTGGAGAAACATGGAGCTCTATGTACCTAGACAGAAAGAAATTTGGATGAAGAGAAGAGAACAGGGTAGGTGAGGCCAGAAGTGCTGTGCGAGCCTGGGCTGGTGTATTCCTCCATAAAATTGGTACAGTAGCATGTCCATCCTGGAGTTCATGTAAGGATTCAGTAAGATACAACAGGTACAATGCTAGGCTTAGTGCCTGGCATGTGGTTAAAATCTCAGTAAATGATTTTAGTGGAACAGTTATACAAATAAAGTTGTGACAGTTACAGAACCCTCACACAGCATTTAGACACACCCAGCACTATTCTAGGTGTTACACAGGTATCAATTCCTGTACTCCTCACAAAAACACCCTATGAGGAAGGAGCTACTATATCATCATCCCCAGTTGAGGATGAGGAAACTGAGGCACAGAGCAGTTAGCAACATGCCCAAGGTCACAGCGTGTCTAAGTCGTGGAGCCAGGATTTGAGCCCAGGTGGAGTGGCTCCAGCAGCCTATCTACAATGTAATGACACTTCTTTAAAGGCCAGCAACCCTGGAAAGGTTGTACTGGCCTTTAAAGAGGTGTAGGGAAGGGCAGGGAAGGATTTTTGCGACTGCTGGGTGAGGACCACTGGGCAGCAGATAGAGGCTGCTGGGATGAGAACAAAGTGAAACTGTTGGGAAATCCGCAGAATTGCAGCCCTGGGTCTTCTGGGCTGCATTTGGAGGAAGAGAAGGCACCATGGCTGGAGGATAGCACCGCTATCCTCGAAGATAAATCTGCACACTGGCAGTGGGTCTCACAGGCAGGCACCAAGCCAGAGACTTGGCCAACAGGACCTGAAGTGGGGCCTGGAAGTGCCCAGCACTCTGTAGGATGAATGCCCCACCTGGAGTGGCACAGGGATCCATTACTGGGAGCATGAAGGCTCTTGACCTTGGCCTTGGGCTGGCGTGACTGATCCCCTAGGGCAGGGGTCCCAGGGGCTGTGCCTGACATGGTTGATTCACTAACCATGAGTTGGTGGAGTGTGTGACAGGAGGTCACTCAAATCTCCTAACCTCAGCCCGGGGCTCTACCCTTGAAGTCCTCATTGAGACTGGCAAGGCCTGAAGGTGACGTGGAAGCCAAGGAACCCTGCTGAAGCTATCCCTTCTCTCTGGCATGCTGGCTCCATCGCAAGATGGAGGGGGAGATAGGCGCCCTACTCAGGTACCCTGGGAGTTAACAGCTGTGGGGCTGGCTGGGCCCTGCCCCTAATCAGTGCCTTGGTGCCTGTTCCTGGGAGTTCCTCCTGCCCTCTGGGTCAGAACAAACAGGCACCTCATTAGCTCCATTAAGCAGTATTTTAAACGCATGGTTCTGCGGAGCAAGTGTGTACTTGGAAGGCACAGGGGTTTATTACATTTGCAGAAATAACACTTACACAGACAAAAGGAGTGAGCAGCGAGGGAGGAGTCCCAAAGGCACATCGAGGGTGGTGGGCAGCCAAGCCCAGCTCCTCCCCTTCTCTAAGCTTTTGCCTAGGGCATGGCCTTTACAGGAAAGCCCTTCTTGCTCCCTATTCTAGCCGCTCCCTGCCTCTGCTGGCCTGTCTGACATAGTCCCTGCTACTCCTGCCCTGAAGGGCCAGCCACACCAGCCCAAGGCCAAGGTCAAGAACCTTCATGTCCCTAATAATGAGTCAAACGTGCCACTCCAGTTGGGGCATTCAGCCTACTCCCAGGCCCCACTTCAGGTCCTATTGGCCAGTGATCAAGGTCAACATCAGCAGTGGTAAGTCACATTGATAGGGACAGCACGTGGCCGTTAGATGATGGGACGAAATGGTGGCTTAGCTCTGTGGTCCTCCCCAAAATCCATACCTCCAGTCTAATCATGAGCAAAGCAAAACATCAGGCAAATTCCAATAGGGGGACGTGCTACAAAATACCTGACTAGTATTCCTCACAAGTGTCAAAATCACCAAAAGAAGAAGGAAAGTCTGAGAAACTGTCACAGCTGAAAGGAGCCTAGGAAGACATGAGGACTGAGTGCAGTGTGGTCTTGTGGGTGGGACCCAGAAACAGAAATAGGGTGCTAGAGAAAAATTGAGGAAATCTGAGTAAAGTATACACTCCATTAACAATTACAGATCAATATTGGTTTGTTAATTGCGACGAATATATTCTATTAATGTAAGATGCTAATAGTAGGGGAAACTAGACATGGGGTATATGGGAACTCTCTGTACTACCTTACATTTTTCTGTAAATCTAAAATTATTCCAAAATCAAATATTTATTTAAATCAATCAGGCCGGGTACACTGGCTCACGCCTGTTATCCCAGTGCTTTGGGAAGCTGAGGCATGAGGATTGTTTGAGCCCAGGAGTTAGAGACCAGCTTGGGCTACATAGGGAGACCCTGCCTCTACCAAAGAAAAAAAAAAAAAATAGCCAGGTAAGGCCAGGTGCAGTGGCTCACTTCTGTAATCCCAGCACTTTGGGAGTCCAAAGCAGGCAGACCTCTTGAGCTTACACCAGCCTGGGCAACATGGCAAAACTCCATCTCCAGAAAAAATTCAAAAAAATTAGCCAGGCATGGTGGCGTGTGCCTGTAGTCCCAGCTACTTGGGAGACTGAAGCAGAAGGATCGCTTGAACCCAGGAGGTGGAGGATGCAATGAGCTGAGATCACGCCACTGCACTCCAGCCTAGGTGACAGAGTGAGTGACAGAGTGAGACCCTGTCTCAATTAAAAAAAAAAAAAAAAGAGAGGGGCCGGGCATGGTGGCTCACGCCTGTAATCCCAGCACTTTGGGAGGCCAAGGTGGGCGGATCACCTGAGGTCAGGAGTTCGAGACCAGCCTGACCAAAATGGTGAAACCCCATCGCTACTAAAAATACAAAATTAGCTGGGGGTGGTGGCACTTGCCTGTAATCTTAGCTACTTGGGAGGCTAAGGCAGGAGAATTGCTTGAACCCGGAAGGGGAAGGTTGCAGTGAGCGAAGATTGCACCATTGCCCTCCAGCCTGGGCAACAAGAGCAAAACTCCATCTCAGAAAAGAAAAAAAAAAAAAAAAAAAAAATGGAGCCAGATGAGGTGGTGCACACCTGTGGTCCCAGTTCCTTGGGGGGTTAAGAAGAGAGGATCATTTGAATCCAGGAGTTGAAGTTTACAGTGAACCATGATCATGCCTCTGCACTCCAGCCTGGGCCACAGAGCAAGACCCTGTTTCTAAAAATAAAAATAATAAATAATAAATACACAAACATATTTGGCTTCTGGGCCCCTGTGAGCTGGCTGTCCCCACCCTACCATGTACCATCCCAGCTCCCACCTCCACTGAAAGCACTCATGTTAACTGCTCTTTGGCACCCTCGTTGCTAGTCCGTGGAGTCCTTCTGCTCATCTCCCGTGTCCCTGTTTGACTTTTTGACTCTGTCCCCAACTCACTTCCTCCCACCGTCTCCTTCCTGGGATGCTACCACGTCAAGAAGCCCTCCGGTTCCTCCTGTTGCGGCTCTGACAGTCACTCCTGGGCATCTCCGCTGGCCTCTGTGCTGTGCCTGTCCCACAGTGCCCCCAGGACGACCTCCTGGCCCTTCTTCTTCCCACACGAGGCTGGTGTCCTGGGAGTGCCTCTCCAGCACACAGGGTGTTGTGGTGGCTCAGAGCCAAGGGTCCCTCTGCTTGCTCTGGGCCATCTCTGTTTGGAGGCCGGATGCATTTCTCATCAACTGTCCAGAATCAACATGTCCCACCTTCCCCTAGGCCCGTTCTTCCTGTTCTCCACCATCCTCCCCAGGGCCTGGGGCTGAGTTCTGTGTGTTGCCCTGGGCTCTTTCCATCCCATCTACAGCATCCCATCTGCTGCTGGTCCTTGGAGATAGCTCCTTAACACTGGCTTCAGGCATTTCATCCCTTCCTGTGTCACCTCCCTGTGTTGTCACTTCCACCGGGTGTCCGCACCGGCCTCCTCGCTGTCTCCCTGACTCCAGTTTCCTCCATTCAATCCACTCTTTACCCAGCAGCCAGGGCAGTGATTGCAAACTGCCCATTCGACCCTGCAGCCCTCTGCCTGCCATGCTAGTGGACCACAGATGACTAACAGGGTACCCACAATCCTTTGCTCTCTCCTGTCTCTCCATCCTCAACTCCTGATCCTACCTCAACGTCATCAATACACCCATACAGCTGGCTTGCTTCTCACTTGCCCAAGCTATTCCTGCAGCCTGGAACGCTCTTCTTTCTCATTTTCTGATGGTTCTTCAAGACTAATGAGACAGGGCAACCCTTCTCTTACCTGCTGGTGAGGCCAGGTTCCTCCTCAGTCCCCAGAACGCATGTGCTCCCCCTGCTGGAGAACCTATTACGTAAGGCAGGTATCCCCTGTTCACAGAAGGCTTCACCTCCTCATTCCCTCCCAGCCTGTAAGCACCTCCAAGGATTGTGTCCCACACATCTCTGTACCCTCTGGGCCACTGGAGGTGCTCAGTAAATGCTGTGATAACAGCAAACATTTACGGAGCACCTACTATTTGCCAGATACAATGCCAAGTACTTTGCATGCATTTTCTCATATTCATCCTTCTCAAGAACCAATGAGAGTAAGTGCTTTTATTATTGCTGTTTTGGCCATGAGGGAATTGAGGCACAGAGAGCCTAAGTAACTTGCTTTAGGTCACACAGCTTACTAGCAATCACGGAGCCGAAATGCGAATGCAAGCTCTGACTCCCTCATTTGTCTTTTGAACTACATTGTTAATTTTGTTTCCTGTTCCCTTTTCCACTGAGCAATTGTGTGACCCATGCCAATAAATATCATTCATAACATCATTTTTGTGGGCGCATGGCATTCCATCATATTGATGCAACATAATTTGCTTAACTTATCCTGTTATTAGTATATGTCCAATTGTGTGACTTTTTTCTATTTTTTTTCTTTCTAAGATGGAGTCTTGCTCTGTCACCCAGGCTGGAGGGCAGGGATGGGATCTCAGCTCACTGCAACTTCCACCTCTGGGGTTCAAGCGATTCTCATGCTTCAGCCTCCCCAGTAGCTGAGATAACAGGCGCCCGCCACCACGCCCAGCTAATTTTTGTATTTTTAGTAGAGACGGGATTTCACCATGTTGGCCAGGCTGGTTTCAAACTCCTGACCTCGGATGATCCACCTGCCTCGGCCTCCCAAAGTGCTGGGATTAGAGGCATGAGCCACCGCGCCCTGCCTGACTTTATTATTTTTTAAATGGTTAACTAATTACTCCAACACTATTTTTTAAATAACTCATTTTTTTCCTACTGATTTGAAATGCCACATTTATCATATATTAGTTATATATACTCATTTTTATATCATTTATTTAATTGTGCCAATTCAAACTGTATTGAGTTATAATATCCTTGTGATTTTTTTTTTTTCATTCATTCACTCACTAACTTGCTTATTCAATGAATATGTATCGAGTAGTTCTGTGGACCAGGTACTGTTCTAGAAACCAAGATTCCACCATGGGCAATGGAACAGTGACAACACCGCATCACCCTCTTGCCACTTGCATTTTAATATCTGACCTTAGAAGTTGCTTTTGCCTCTGCCGACTGTGGTGGCTCATACCTGTAATCCCAGCACTTTGAGAGGCCCAGGCAGGCAGATCACTGGAGCTCAGGAGTTTGAGACCAGCCTGGCCAACATGGCAAAACCCTGTCTTTATTAAAAAAAATACAAAAAAAAAAAAAAATTTAGCTGGACATGGTGTCCCAGCTACTCAGGAGGCTGAGGCAGGAGAATTGCTTGAATCCAGGAGGCAGAGGTCGCAGTGAGCCAAGATCACACCACAGCACTCCAGGCTGGGCAACAGAGCAATACTCTATCTCAAAAAAAACAAAAAAAAAAAGTTGCTTTTGCCCCAATCAATTGCATTTATCAAGATGTTCTTGGGCATTCTTGACTACTTATAACTCCCAGTGAACTAACATTGCAAGTAAGAATATACATTTGGGATTTAATTGGAATGGAATTAAATGTATGGATTAATCTTAATGGAACTGACAAATTTTCATCTTCTTTCCCATGAACACAGCAGGTGTTTCCATATAGTCAATTCTTATTTTTATGTTAAGTTGAGCTTCACACATTTTTTGTTAAGTTTGTTGCTGGATATTTTCTACTTTTGTTGTTATGGTGAGTGTCATCTTTTTTCCATCATGTATTCTAGGTGATTAATGCTAGTACATAGGAAAGGCGTTGATTTTTGAATAATTCTTTTAAGTCAGCATCTTACTGAATTTTCTGATTAATTGTAATAGTCCCTAGTTGATCTTTTGAATTTTCTAGGTAAATAATCATATAATATGTGAAAAATAATTTCGAGCCTTTCTTTTTTATAGTTTTACCACTTATTGTTTTTCTTTCCTTTTGCATTGACCAGTGCAAGATATCTGAGGTGCGATGGTAAATGTTTAACAACCAGCTATCCAGGAGAAATAACCCTGATTTGTACCACTTGCCCATTTCTGTGGTGTAAATTCTCCTACCATGGCTGATGTCAAGCCACACTGTGATGTCACTGGACAAGAAATTAAAAACAGATGCATACCTTTGCTTTCATAAGCCAGCTCAAGCACACCACTGAATAGAACACTAGACCGTGAGATGGTCTGTGAGGAAAAAATACTGTGGTCAAAAATAAAATTGGACATGCCAATTCTGCAGGTTACAGTGTACGTGAGCATATCAAAGTCTCTGAGAAATCTAAGATTTCATCATATTGATGCAACGTATTTGGCTTAACCAATCTTGTTATTAGCATAACATATTTTACCAATATATTATGTGGGAAATACAACATATTTCCCAAATGTATTTGACTAATTCAAAAAGTTGGAATATAGAACATCACAAAGGATTGGCTAAACAGTTGATGCTGTGATAACTTCAAGGGTCCCCAGCCTCTCATAGTTCCCATCGCTGCCTAGCAATTCTTCCCTGGTCAGCTCTCTGTCCTGGCCTCCACTCTTGCCAACCTTCCCTGCTCTCCTCAAACCTCCCCGCTTCACCATCCTCTCCTTGTCTCTTAGGGGATGATGCCATAGCGCTCCCTCCCCATTGAACATGCAGGCTTATCTCCATCAGCACTCCCTGTCACTTCATTCCCTCTTGGTCAACAGAGGGGACTGGGACTTCTACAGAATGAATCCTGCGTCGGTACCAGTATTCCAGCTGCTGGCTGCCTCCACCTCTGGGGACCAAGGCCCACCAGCCATCCCTTCCCTCTCACTGGAGCCTTCTCATCAGCATCTAAACATGCTCGAGTCTCTCTCCACCCCTAAAACAAGCAAACAAAACCAATTCTTCACCTTCAGCCTCTCTCTATGTCTCTATGGGACCTCACAGTCGGGATTCCCCAAAGAATTATCTGCTCTATTCTCTTTTCTCCTGTGGATTCCTTGACCTGCTTAAATCTGGCTTCCTTTTCCAATTCTTTACTGAAACAACATCCAACAAGATCAACAACGATGCACCTGTCACTAAATGCAGTCACTGTTTCAAATAGCCCTCGCCTTCCCAACATGTCAGCTCCCGACCCCATTCCCCGTCTCCGGCGAGATGTCCTCTGCCTTCCTGACTCCACGTCCTTGGACTTTCTCCACCTTCCCTGCCACCCAGCCTCCTCATCTGGCCTCTTCCAGCCCACCTCAGTGTCCCTCAGAATCCCTCCCTAGTGTCCCTCTCCCCTGGACTTGCACTCAAGGGTGTCACTACCTCCCTGGTGTCAAGCTTCCCTTTCTGCACTACGGACTCCCAGGTCTCTCCAAGCCCAGAGCAGATATTTGAAATGGCATTCTGTGGACCTTTGCGGAGAAATAATGGTGATGAACGACGGTGACCTAGGATTTTCAATCAAGCCAGAGCAATGAGATTACGGCTCTGGAATAAGAAGCAAGACCACTTACCTTCCACACCGAGTTGCTTGGCCTCTGCCCTAAGTTTATGAGTTGGTGGAAAGAGGTTCTTCAAGGTGTGAACAAAGGAGGAACTGTTCCATTGTTCTCTAATTCGTCATCCAGAAAACTGACCCCAAACTCATCACCGCTGCCCACAGGCCACATTTTAGGGGCCTGATAGAGGAGTCCTCCTCCCACCACATAAGTGACAGCAGCCAAGAGAAGGATAATACAGAGAGGGCACCGGAGGGAGGGTTAGAGCTGGCAGCAGCAGCCGGCCGCTTGCAAACTGCATGGCAACTGGGTGCCCTGGGCCTGGCTCCCCCAGCACACTGCACTGTGGTTGTAGGTGGATGCTGAGTTTAAACTCCCTCCTTTGCAAGCTTTGATGAGGACCCTCTCAGGTGCGTGGGGTGTCCAGCGTTTCCACTGGGTGGGTGCTCAGAGACAAAAATATTTCATATTTGTCACTACCGATGTCTCCAATTATTAATTGATGGTCTTAAATAAGGTAACTAACCTCTCCGAAGCCGCCTTCTCTAGCCTGGGAAATGGGAATACTGTTAGCTGTTATCGTGGGGTCAGAGGCTCCCTGCACAGGGCTCAGCACATGGTCGCCAGCGATGCCTGCAGCTGTGGGCCCCACTGAAGCCATCCCGTCCTTTGACTGTGGGAGGGAAGGTCTCCATACCCACGCAGAGGGGATGAAAAGCCTCCTCCCCAGCAGGGGACTCTGTGCCCGCTTCCCTCTGTCACCGAGGCCTATATTAAGAACATTAAATGTCAGCGCAGACGCTTTAAACTGCTCATGTGCGGGTGAGAGGCAGGTGGGGCACAGGTGTGTCGGGGGAAGAGAAAGTCGGGAGGTAGAAAAAGCAAGGAGGCGGTGGTGGGGGGCGGGTAGAAGAGCAAGATCGAATTCATTAGGACCTGCAGGAACAGGAGGAAGTCGGAAGCTGGAGGAATGGGCATGCCCTGTGTATGGGACGTTCGTGAACAGTCCAGGAAGGCTGTAGGGTCCAGGGGCAGCTTGACTCCCTGAGGGTCAGGAAGGGCCTGCTTTGAGCCTCTGCTTGAAGCCCCTGCAAAAATTTCCACTGGAAGAGAGGATGGGGTTGGTGGAAAGAGCCTCCTGGAAAGCAGACTGTCTGCGAAGGCGGCTGTCAAAGCAAGGCCCTGTTGCTAAGGGAACCGCCCGGGAAGATCCAGAGTGTGGAGATGAAGTCACCCCACCTCCCCAGCAGCTGTGGGGCTCAGGAGGGGCCCAGGGCTTCATCCGAGTCTGGGTTCCTGCCTCCCCAGACAGGCGTTGGTCCCTGGGGGGCAGAGACCCTTTCTCCTCTGACTGTGCCCAGATGGGGCTACTCATTAGCAGGCCGGGCTGTGTTGATGACTGTTACAATGATGGCAAAAGAAAGCTGGGATGAAAGGGGCCCGGGGGCAAACGGACTTGAAAGAGGCCTGTTGAAGGACGGTCTAGTGCCAGGGAGTTCCAGAACCTCAGGCCATCTCCCCAGAGCACGACAGTTCGATTCCATGTGAGGGTTTAAGGGACTCACCAAGGCTCTTCAATTAAATTGGGATGAGAATGGCTTTAAGCTAACCTAAGAATTGAAGCCATCAGGGTACGCAAGGAAGACACATACAGGCCAGGCATGGTGGCGTGGTGGCTCACGCCCTGCAATCCCAGCACTTTGGGAGGCCGAGGCGGGCAGATCACCCGAGGTCAGGAGTTCGAAACCAGTCTGGCCAACATGGTAAAACCCCATCTCTATTAAAAATACAAAAATTAGCTGGGCATGGTGGCGGGCGCCTGTAGTCCCAGCTGCTCGGGAGGCTGAGGCAAGAGAATTGCTTGAACCCAAGAGGCGGAGGTTGCAGTGAGCCGGATTGTGCCACCACACTCTAGTCTGGACAATGGAGCCAGACTCTGTCTCAAAAAAAAAAAAAAAAAAAAAGACACATACAACTTAGACACATCAGGCGCCCCAGCTGCCCACAGGGACCAATCAAAGGCTTTGAAACATACTGTGCTGGGCCACACCCCCCAGGGAGTCTGACATCACTGGCTGGGGGTGAGGCGGGGCTTCAGAGCTTTCTGACACTCCCACATGATGCCCACGGGCAGCCGAGGGTAAGAGCCACTAAGATGTGGTCACTTCTTCTAAAGGTCATTCTGAAGATCTTGCACATTACACCTTGTGTTACTGTGCGAAAAGTTTTATAGACAGGGAAAATAAAAGACTTTCTCAGTTGTGGGTGGTGACAGTGAGTGGCGTCACTCTCCTATCTGGGTTGCGGGGGACCCCGTTCAACAGCTCGGAGAGGAGGCTACACTGAAAAGGATCATCTGCAGCGCTGGAGCCAGAATGACCTTGGGCAAGTTCCAGCTCTGCCCTGGGTGACCTTAAGCGAGTTGCTCACCTTCCCTGAGCCTCTGTGTCTGTGTCTGAAAATAGAAATCATACGGAAGTTTCTAGAAGGAGGCATGACGGCAAGGCCCCACTTATGGTACCTGGCACAGAGTAAGGACTCAATAGGTTGGAGTTATTATTGTGACCTCAAATTCATCCCACTTAGAAAAAGAGCTGGGTCCCTGCCCAACACAAACGCCAGCTCTGAATTCCCTACAGTGTGTCCCCGATCCCCTCAACTAAAGCCACAAACACTCAGTGCCAGGATGTGGCACCCTCTAAGCTGATGAATGTATTCCCCCTCAACCAAGATAGGACAGTGACACCACTCAACACTTAAGACTGAATAAGTCATTGATTTTCCTTTGGGTGCTGGGGCACTGAGACACAGCAGACCAGGCTCTACCTGGGAGAACCTCCAGTTTGAGAGGATAGGAGAAGAAAATGATGAATCTGATGCTGGCTGGTGAGGGCCACACTGCTTTCCTGTCACCTTGGGGGGTTCAGGGTCCTCACGCCTGAAGGTCCCTTCAGCTCCTATCCATCTTGTCCCTAGAGCCCAGCTCCCTGGCCCTGGCCCTCCCTGTCCTGGCCCCAGCACTCTACCCTCAGTGCTGCGGCTTCTGGAAAGGGAGGAGGGTAGCTAGATGCATTCGCTGAGGGTTGACCACACGCCAGCTTCGTGCTCAGCACCCACATGCATCGCCTCAGTTCATGCTAACAACCTGGGAAGCTAGGGTCTCCCCAGCCCACTCCACAGCTGAGGAGGCTGAGGCTCAGAGGTGGAGTCATGAGCTTGAGGTCACACGCTGCAGTGTGCAGCCAGGATGTCCCCCCAGCTCCAGAACCTGTGCCCTTGACCACTGTGCTGCCCTTCATTTGAGCCTCTCCCATGCTCCCCACCAGCTTCTAATCGCTGAAGCTGGTTCCTCTTACCTGGCAGGGAGGGCTGAAGCCAGTGCGGGGTTCGAGGGGGTCGCTCCAGCCAGGAGCTCACCAGCCAAAGCCTGCATAGCACGACCTTCACATAGCTAGAGCCTAGCAGCCCCCTCTGGGAGGGAAGCAGAGCCAGGGGTCACACAGAGCCTCAGGCACGTGCTCCCTGTGACCCAAAGCAGCTGGTGGTGGGCGAGGCTGGGAAGGACCCTAGGATACAGTTGACTCAGAAGCTGGGGCCACCACAGGCGTGGACACCCGGGCTCCAGGGCCAGTCTGAGACCTGGGATAGTTCAGTGAGGAGGAAAAGGGGAGAAGCAGCTGAGGGAGGTGGTTATTTCATGACACCTCACACCTGTGGGACAGGGATGACAACAGACCCGGTCTGGGCCCAGGCCCTGGCTTAGAAACGGTGCCTGGTCAACATTCTGGCTCCCGCCCTGCCAAACCTTGCGGACTCCACTCACTCCAGCCTCCTCCTCAAGCCCAGAAGTCCTCCTCCCCAGGAACCACATACCTCCCACCTCAGTCAGACAGTCCAAACCTGGAAAGCGGACACCATCCTCTCACCCACCTCTCCCCAGATGCAGGCCCTGAGGTAGCGGTTCTCAGCCCATTGGGTGGACTTGGAAGCTGAGGCCCAGAGAGGTGAAGAGATTTTCCTGGCTGGGTGCAGTGGGTCACACCTGTAATCCCAGCATTTTGGAAGGCCGAGGTGGGCAGATCACCTGAGCTCAGGAGTTCGAGACCAGCATGGCGAAACCCCGTCTCTACTAAAAATGCAAAAAATTAGCTGGGTGTGGCAGCACATGCCTGTAATCCCAGCTACTTGGGAGGCTGTGAGGTACAAAAATAACTTGTACCCAGGAGGTGGAGGTTGCAGTGAATCGAGATTGCACCACTGCACTTCAACCTGGGCGACAAGAGCAAGATTCCGTCTCAAAAAAAAATGGAGGGGAGAGGGATTTTTCCCAAGGGTATGGTAGGATCGGAATCCAGCATTCCTGGTTGCTTTCAAGGTTGGGACTCCCTGAAGATTGGGAAGTGCTCCCCTGGTCAGACTGGGGGCTCTAGACCATGCCTCTGACACACGGAGGCTCAGGGTCTGACAAAAGCTGCCTTGAAAAGGTACAGGACTGGGGCTTCTATGACCCAGATTCAGAGAAGACTCCAGGCCCCGGGAGGAGGTTTTCAGCCTATAACAGTTCAAACAGACAAAAGTGCAGGCCTGGATTCAATCCTACCTCCACCACATCCTGTTTATGGGATACATTACTTAGCTTCTCTGAGCCTCAGCCTCTTGATCTATAAAACGAGAAGTAATAGGACTGTGATGGGGACACAGTGAGATGTGCAAAGGAAATACTGCACACAGGCTGGCCCCAGTGACTCACGCTTGCAATCCTAGCACTTTGGGAGGCTGAGGTGGGCAAATTGCTTGAGCCCAGGAGTTCCAGATTAACCTGGACAACATGGCACATCACCATCTCTACGGAAAAAAAAAAATACAAAAAATAGCCGGGTACGGTGTCAGGCATCTGTCGTCCCAACAACTCGGGAGGCTGAGGTGGGAGGACCACTTGAGCCCAGGAGGTCAAGGCTGCAGTGAGCCAGGATCGCACCACTGCACTATAGCCTGGGTGAGAGAACAAGACTCTATTTCAGAAAAAAAAAAAAGAGAGAGAGAGAGAGAGAGAGAGAGAAAGAAAGAAAGAAAGAAAGAAAGAAAGAAAGAAAGAAAGAAAGAAAGAAAGAAAGAAAGAAAGAAGGAAAGAAAGAAAGAAAGGGAAAAGAAAGAAGGAAAGAGAGAGAAAGAAAGAAAGAGAAAGAAAGGGAAAAAGAAAGAAAGAAAGGAAGAAAGAAAGGAAGGAAGGAGGAAAGGGAAAGAAAGAGAGAGAAAAAAAGGAAGAAAGGAAGAAAGAAAGGGAAAAAGAAAGAGAGAGACAGAAAGGAAGGAAGAAAGAAAGAAAGTAAGAAAGAAAGAGAAAGAAGGAAAGAAAAGAGAGGAAGGAGGGAGGGAGGGATGGAGGGAGGGAAGGAAGGAAGGAAGGGAAGGAAGGAAGGAAGGAAGGAGGAAGAAGGAAGGAAGGAAGGAAGGAAGGAAGGAAATGAATGCTGGGCACAAAACATAGCACATAGTAGGTGATCATTAAATGACCCTATCATTTTGTTGGTATTAAGGAGTCTAATGGAGAAGGCTGACAAGTTTAAGGACAGTAACAGGATGAAGCAGTCAGGCGAAGTGCCAGGACCTGAGGGCGGCAAGCCTGTATCTTTGTCATATGCACCAAGCAGTGAGAACAGCAACCAGATCCACCCCCCATATCAGTTATCCCAGAGCAGACACAGAGTAGATATGCAATGTGGGCCTGGGGGAGCGAGGAAGAAAATCCAGGAGCCTGATCCCAGGGCCTCGGACTTGTCGGTGGCTGTATCAGCTGTTGTTGTATGACTTTGAGGTCATTTATAGCTGCTTAAAACAATAAGACTTTATCATTGTTGGGTTCTTCTGGTCTCAGCTGGGGTCACTCATGCATTTATGGTCAGTTGAGGGTTGGCTCCACAGTTCTGCTGTCTTGACTGGGCTCTCTCACATGTCTGAGTATTGGGTGACAGGATGTCCCCAGCTAAGACAACTGAGCTCTGCGCCAGTGGTCTCTTGTCCACTGCAGGCTGGCCTGAGCTTGTCCATACAGCAACCGGGCAGAATAATGAGAGAGAAAGCACAAATGTGTGCAAGACTTCTTTGAGGCCTAGGATTGCCCCTAGCACAAGGCTCCTCCCACACGTTCTACTGCCCGAAGCCAGCCCAGGATCCAGGGATAGAGAACTAGACTCTCCACTCTGGGGATGCAAGGAGAGGTGAGAATTACTGCCGTTTTGCAATAATCTCCCACCGTGATGGTTAAGAACGTGAGCTGGACTCTAATTCCGACTCGCTAACTGCTTGCTGGGAGAGCTTGGGCAACGTCTTCTCTTCTCTGAGTCAGTTTCCTCATCTACAACACGGTCAGAGCAATTCCACCTCCCCAAGAGTTCTGTGACTATTCAGAGAAATCAGGCATTGGAAGTGCCTAGCACGGTGCCTGGGCCTGGTGGCTAACAGCACATGTGGGTTCCCTCCCTTTTCTCCAGGAAAGTGGGCTGCGGATGACGATCTGATGTTCACACTTTGCAGGAAAGGGCTGGGGTCCCGGTTGGGGGTCTGTTGCACCCCCACTCCCTCCCCACCTTTCATCTTGCCCCCTCTGGAGCCCTCCTGCTGGGGCCTCACAGCACCCGGGGTCTTAAGGATAGTTAAGTAGCAAACTATGTGTTCATAATAAAATTTGCCGGCTTCTCACAGACATCCAATTTACTTACTATCCAAAGAGAAGGATTGGGTGCCTGCTTCCGAAATTGTTTTAATCTCTGCCACAGAATGCTTCTGGCAGGGTTTTTCAACTGGAAAATAGGAAATGAGTTAGAAACAATGGAGGAACATGAATAATCTCACTTAAGATGTTTGATCTTGAGATGAGATGAAGTTGAAATCGATTTCCCGGTTCGCAGCCAGACAGTGGTGGGCAGGAGGGGAGAGGGCTGGGGGAGATGGGACATCAGGCCTGTCTGGGCTCCAGCTCTGGCTGGGACAAGGACCCCCCCACTCCTGCAAAACTCTGACAAACTGCACGGTGGGTGAGAGGCAGCCCTAGCCCCATCACCCCCAAAAGCAGGCATGACCGAAGCTCTTTGGTTTTTCCAAGCCTATGTTAATGGTTGACAGACCAGCCTACACTTCTGTTTAACAGATATTCACTGTGTGCCTGCTACGTGCCATGGCCTGTCCTCAGGGAACTCATAGGAGGTGACTGTGAACAGGATGGAGAGTGAGGAGCTAACGTTTATAGAGGACCGTCTATGTCCAGGGATGGGTTAAGAAAGCTGCATTCGTGGTGCTACACAGAACCCAGGAGTCAGGGATTCTTGTGCCCTCTTTTCAGATGAGGAAATGGCCTCAGAGATGCGCATGTCTGACTCTTCGGAGGACAGGATCCAGATGTGACTCTAGAGTTTGTGTGCTTTTCATGGAGGGGTATTCTGTCTCGGCAGGTGGCACGGGCAGAGGCCAGGCAGGAGGGTACAATAGGGAGAGCTCAGGGACCTGTGAGGAAGCACAGGTGGACTGGACCTTGGCAGCGCCAGGACCTCTTCCCTGCTGCCTCCTGCCCAGCTCAACATGGAGGAGTAGCCTGGCCTTAGGTCTGGGAAGGAACATGTTCTCAAAGCCCAGCCAGGCAGAGTAAGGGGCCACCCATACCCTGATCTTCACACAGACACACTCACACATCACCCGAACACACAGACCTAGACAGACACACACATTTATAAATATAGACATGCAACACATGCCATATGGACAAAGACAGCTAGACGCATGTGTGTGTGTGTGTGTGCATGCACGTGAGCGCATACACACACGCTCACACATGCTCCAGGAGGTCGTAGCCTCCTTGGGAGCAGCGACTATGTTTTTCTTGCTCACCACTCTGTCACCAGCACAGATCCTGGCTCACAACAGGGCCTCTCTAAATACTGATGAAGTTGGACTCAATTTCCACATGGAAACACAGACACACGCACACGTGGTTTGTGTGCATGGCGGCTGATGCTGGAGGAGAGGTGGTTTCATCTCTGTAGCCCCCAGTGGGGGCTTCAGGGGACTTTCATGGGTGGAGACAGAATCTGCCAAGATGGAACCTAGAGGGTGAGCTGGATCTGGAGGAGGTTCATGGCTTTCTGTCTCTGCTCCTGCAGCCTGGCTGGGCTTGGGGACCTAGCCCATCTGAAGGCCTCTGTCTAGCTTTCCTGCCATTAAGCCTCCATGGAGTGACCCCAAACCTCCCCCCATAAGAGCCTCCACCAGGGTCTGGCCTCTTGGGGTCCTGGGTTGGGGGTTTAATGCATTATTGATTTCCCCAAGAAGGGAAAGTGCCGCAGCCGTGGGTCCAGGTAGCTTATTTTGTGCGTCGATGACATTCAGGTACTAGTGAAAAATTATACCAATTATTAAATCAGCCATTATTACTTCAAAGTGCAATCAGTTGTCACAGCGGAGAGAGCTTGCACGGCGCGTTATTAGTCGGGCTGTGTGCACAGGGAAAGTGCTGAGAGGGGAGACTTTAACCAAAGGGCAAATGCATGAAATTTACTTAGAAATAGCGATTTATCACCCCTGGGTTTCCTACTGCTCAAATCCAGGCAGACACTTCACTGGCAGGAGACAGGCTCCACAGCCGCCCCTGCCTCCTGCAGCTCCCGCCCTGACAGGAAATGAAAAATTGAGAAGTCGTTGTAACAGCTTAAAGATGCATTATCCTTTTTCATGTGCAATTTGAGCTTCATATCCAAAGGCAGATGAAATCACTGCACCCACGCCAGGCAGAGCGGAAAGAGCCACCTTTCCATGTTCTGGGAGGGGGCAGCGGTGGGGGTGCCTGCCGGCCTGGCCCCACTTGGCCCTGGCTGCCTCTCCGAGCCCCGGGGACACCAGGAGGCCAGCGCTGGGGTCAAGGAGACAGGGCGATCTCAGGCTGGAGTGGGAGGCAGGGAAGGAAGAAAGAGATGTAGCGTGAAGAGAGAAAGACATAAAGAAACAGAGACATGCAAATGCAAAGAGGGAGAAAGAAACAGAAGATGGGGTGAAAAGGAACGAAAGAGTGGGAAATAAAGAAAAACAGAAAGATGAGGCATCATGAGCCACAGAGACAGAAAGTGGGAGGAGAGGGACAGAAAGGTAGATGGAAAACGCCCACCAGAAACCAAATGTGGGCAATGGTCACGCGCCTAGGAAAGATGTGTGTGCACATGTGAGTGTGTGGGTGCACACCCGTGTGCATGCGTGTGTGCATGGGTGTCAGTGGAGGAGAGTGTGCCCATGTTCACAAGAGTACGTGTGCATGTGTGAGGGTGTTGTGTATCTGCACACAAGTGCATGGGTGTGAGTATATGTGAGGGTGAGGTTGGTCCTTCCCCTGTTGGGAGGCTCACCAGCCTTTGTTATTTTTCTTCCCTTAGATTGGAAGATTGATGAGGGCAGGGACCGTGGCTGTATGTAGTTCTCCCCACTGCACCTCCAGGGCTTGACACAGTGCATGATTGGGTGAATGTATGGATGGAGGCACGGACAGATAGATGGATGGATAGATAATTGCTGTGCCTTGCACATGGCAGGGACACAACGACTACTGGATGAGTGTGTGAGTGTGTGCAAGTGTGAGTGGGTGAGATCGAAATCACAGCTGCTGGCAGGAGAGGACCACGTCAAGAACCTTTCAGCCCAGACATGTGCAGGAGAAGGTAGATACTATATTTATCCATTGCTGCCTTGGATTTGCATCATCGTTATGACCCCGCCTCCATTAGCCATACTGCGCAGTGAGGCCTCAGAACTGCCTTCGCCCCCACCATCCACCAACTGTCCCCGTTCTTATGGCATCGTGCCTGGCATGGCCCACTCCCTGCAGGACATCCTTGCATCATGGGCCACTGACAGCTGAGAGTGAAGTGAAGCCCTCACTCTAGCGGCCAATGGAGGGTCAGGGACACAGGTGGGTGACTCGGATAGACCAGAGTGACGCTTTCCTCCACGGCCCTGAGACCTTGAGCAAGTGATGGCATCTCCCTGAGCCTCTTTCTTTATTTGGCAGATGGGCCCCAGGGCTGTGAGGGGCGCTGAGACTCTGTGCGGGCCCCGCACTGGGGAGAATGAGCCTGTCATGATGTCACAGAGTTTCAGCCAACCTTAGAGGGCCTGGTTGCAAGGTGGCCACTGCCCATAGGCACCCCAAAATGAACCCCTGTGTCTCCATATGCCAGGGGCCCACAGTTGAAGATCTGAGACCCATTCACCCGACGGGCTGCCCTGTGGCCTTAAAACCAACCCTGTTGTTTGAGGGTGGTACGGGCAGGGCTCACAGAAGAGCGTCAAGGGGATGACACATACAAGTCCCCACTTTGCACACATACCTAAGAAAGCCAGGCGGGGTATCTCAGAGGTAGAGGGAGAGGCGAGGAGCACTGGGGCTGGGCAGGCAGGTCCACCTCCATCACCTGAATGGAGGCCCCAAGAGCACACTGGCCCTGTCCATCTTGCCATCACTCAAGTTAGCTGAGCGCATAAATCATTTGTCACTCTCAAGTTGAGTGACCTTGACAAAGCACTTCACCTCTCTGATCCTTCACTTTGTTGTTAGCAAAAGGGTTCCCACTGCATGGACCACTGAGGCCTGGCCCAGTGAGGCTTGTGCGGTCACCTACGGGTGGGAAGGAATATTTAATATTATTCACAAAAAAAGGAAAGAAAAGAAGGATATATGTAAGGGTGGGTATCTCTAGGTGATAGAATTAAGGATTTTTTTTTAATTTTCCTCTTGTTCTTCTATTTGTTAGGTCTTTACTGGCTTTATAACCAGGAAAACATAATACATTTACTTTACAATAAAAGTCTTTCATAAAGTTTCCAGGAAGGGGCCAGACTCAGTGGCTCACGCCTATAACCCCAGCACTTTGGGAGGCCAAGGTGGGCAGATCACCTGAGGTCAGGAGTTCAAGACCAGCCTGGCCAACATGGGGAAACCCCGTCTGTACTAAAACTACAAAAAATTAGCCAGGTGTGGTGGTGTGCGCCTATAGTTCCAGCTACTCGGGAGGCTGAGGCAGGAGAATTGCTTGAACCCAGGAGGCAGAGGTTGTGGTGAGCTGAGATCAGTGCCATTGCACTCCAGCCTGGGCAACAAGAGCGAAACTCCATCTTAATAAAATAAAACAAAATAAAATAAAATAAAATAAAATAAAATAAAATAAAATAAAATAAAAAGTTCCCAGGAAGAGGCAGGTTCTCCCAGGACCCTCCTCGCTGCTACTGAACCTGAGGATGATGGCACCTCACTCCTCCAGCCTGGGGGCGTCTGTGCCCCAGGGCTCGGGGCTATCCAGGGATACCTTTGGGGACCCAAAGCCCCCAAGCGCATTTCCTCCAGCAGCTGGGGGGCCTGGCGTGTGTGCAGAAGAAGTCCAATCCCTTTCAGGCTCACCTTCCTGCTGAGCAGTCTCACAAAACCTGTGAACCTGAGTCGGAGGCTCTTCCTAGGTGCACTGCCACCACCATGAGGCCAAATGTCGTGGGTCCCTTCGCTGTTTTCCCAGGAGACTGGAAGCTCATTGCCAAAACACACAGACACACAGACAGTGCCTCTGCCGGGACCTACGAGCCCTTGCTGTACCTACCCTCTTCGTTCTTCCAATCCCTGTGCCAGCCATTCACAAATTCTCAAAGCAAACCCAGCCGTATTATCCCCATTTCCGAGGCGAGGAAGCTGAGGCCCAGAGATGGGATGTGATTTGCTGCAAGAGTGCTGGGGGTGAGGCAGAATTCACCCCAGCCTGCCCGACTCCAGGCCTGTGCCCTTTCCATGACACCATCTTACTGGTAACAGATGGCAGGGAGAATGCAGAACTAATCAACTGCTCTATTGATTCCAACGAGGAGATCGATCTTGCCATTAGAAAGGGGCAGACAGACATCGTTAGTGGGAATTGGAGACCCAGCTCAGGGAGGCAGTTGGCAGTGCAGTAGATGCTGCTCCGTCTGAGCTCTGGTTGCCTGACAGGCCCGGTATGGGTCACGGCTAGTGGGCACCAGACAGGAAAGGGCGGCCAAGGCTCTGGGACCCATAGACCATGCAGCACCTCAGAGGTGCCCTCTGGCTGGCTAGGGATAGAGGTGGGCTCTGAACACCAGTTTCCAGTTCACTATAGTCATGGCAAGCCTTCTGGCCTCAGTCATGTTGTTCATCTGTCAGTCTCTCCATCCCTCCCTCCTTCATCCATCCATCCTGCCACCTCTCTAGTCATCTAACCTTTCCTGAGTTCCTCCTCTGAACCAAGCACTGTGTAAGATGTTAGGGTTCTGAAGGGGACCTTGGCATGCCCATCTTCTAGTCGGGGGCTGGGGACTGATTGCAATTTATCCTGTTTCAGGTTTTTCTCAGTGGCCCAGATGACCCACCAAGGACTGGCAAATCACTGAACTGACAAGCTAAGCCTCAGGCCACAAAATAATCCGGACGTAAATTCTCCCTAGAAGTTGGTCCTTTTCCTATTGGGAGGCTCATCAGCCTTTGTTATTTTTCTTCCCTTAGAATGGAAGATTGATGAGGGCAGGGACCATGGCTGTATGTAGTTCTCCCCCACTGTTCCTCCAGGGCTTGACACAGTGCCTCGCACATGGCAGAGGCCCAGTGACTATTGGGTGAATGGATAGATGGATGGATGGATGAATTGTTGGGTGGATGGGTGGGTGGGTGGGTGGATGGATGGATGGATGGATGGATGGATGGATGGATGGATGAATTAGTGGGTGGATGAATTGGGTGGATGGATGGGTGGATGGATAGATGGACAAATGATTGGATGAGTGTATGGATGGATGCGTGGACAGATGGGTGGATGGATGGATAATTGTTGGATGGATGGATGGATGAATGAATTGGACAGATGGATGGATGAACTAGATGGATGGATGAACTGGATGGATGGATGGATGGATGGATGGATAGATGGATGGATGGACAGATGAATTGTTAGATGGATGGATAACTTGTTGGATGGATGAATTGTATGTATGTATGGGTGGGTGGAAGAATAGATGGGTGGTTAGATAGGGGGTGAGTAGATGAGTGGATGGGTGAATGGATACATGTATGGGTGGATAACTGAAATTTCTGTGGCTCAGAGAGGCTCCTAGACTCAAATCTGAAAGAGTTTAGGAGCTTATCCCTTCCACACAGTTGTTTCTGCAGCTGGCATATCCCATTTTGATTTGCTTAGTTCTGGTTGAGGGGATCTCACTATGCAGCCAGCAGCCCACTCCATGGCTGGATGGCTCTCACGGGAGAGTGCCCACCTGGGCCAAGCCAGGACTAGGGAGCTAACTCCCACCATTAAGTTTAACCCTTCATCAAATAAGTTAAATCATGTCATTGAAGGCAACAACCCAACAACCATTCTCATCCATGTGCAAAGTTCTCATAGCCTTCATCGTAATCCTGATTACCTTTGCATCTGGGTGGCTCTCAGCTCACTCAGAAATGTCAAGTTATTTCTTAAAGTGAGATTCTCTGAAGAGAGAAAACTCCCTAAGGAGGCAACACTTTGGATAAGTTTTCAGTAGTTCGGAAGTGATGGAGACTATCACCTCCTTTGTTCTAGACTCCATATCTTTGTTAATACAACCTGAGATCAGACATCAAATGATCTAACATATGTGGAGGTGCTTAGTACTGTGCCTGGCACAGTGTTATGCAATATTATGCTGGGACTTTCCAGAACTGTTCAGACATAGACCAAAGAAGATTCAAGGCAAAAACAAGTATGGATTACTCATGCTGCAGGAACAACTGTCAATAAAATCAATGGAATCCAATGAGGTGATGATGCAGGGCTGCCCAGCACAGGATCTGGTATGCATTAGAAATGAGAAGTCTCTTTCAGGGTGTGTGTCATACTTTAAGAATTTGGATTCCACTGAAACACCCTGATCTTTGTCCCATGAACCAGCATCACAGACTCAATCTAATGCTACCCTCGTGAAATCATGAATGGAAGATGGCAGATTCAGATGGCCCTTGCATAGACAGAGAACTTACTGCATGCTCAGAATCTCACTCAGGGCTTTGCCAAGATCATCTCTTGCTACATCTCATTGTGGTGGTTGGGAAGCAGCATTTTTGAGCACCCCCTGTGTGCTATGTGCTGAGGATGGGGAGATGACAGTGAGCAGGGCAGCCCTGGTTCCTTCCCTTAGCTCAGCTGCAGTTGGCAGGAGACCTCCCACAAAGTTGGGCAGGGGGTTACTAGGGCTGGGTCCAGACTAGGGAGAAGCCAGTGAGGCACCTAACCTAAGGAGGCACTCACTCTCAAGGGTGTGCAAGTGTGCACAAGTGTGCATTTGGCACCAAAGTGTGAGCACCTTGTTACATTTTGCACTGTGAGCACTTCACTTCTCTTACTTTAGTTCCAAGGGAATGCTGCCTAAGGAAGGAGGAAACTGGGCCCCCTGAGGACAGCCCAGTGTGGGGAGTGGAGCCCTGGGAGCCAGGGATATTTGTCTGGCTGCAGGGGAGAGGCAGAAATGAGAGGGCCAGGTGGAGAGGCAGCTCAGGGAGGCAGTGGGGCAGGGGGGCAGGGTAACCCCTTACACGTTAAACAGACGCAAGTCACTCAGTTGTTCAGCAGCAAAAACTATTACTCACAATAATGAAGGATCAACTGTGCTCCCCAGGAAGGAGGCACATTTCTCAAGGGCTCTCTGATACTCCCCCTATCTCCCAGCCCAGAACAGATAGCCCGAAAGCTCCCCCGAGCCTGTCAGGAGCTGTGAGGGAGGCCCAGAGCGAGTAAAGGCTGGGTGGCAGGGAAGGGGCACCCTGACTCCCCGAGGTGCGGAAGAGTTGGTCCCACAAGGCCCCTGGGACCAGGGGGAGGGGATCCCAATCAGGCCTTGGAAGGCTGCCCTGCAAGATGAGAGCCTGAGCAGGCAATTGCCTCTGGCACATGAAAAACTCCAGATCTATAACTTCCTGGAACATAATTAGCTGCTAACTTCAGAGATGCATTGGGGTTTGTGTAATAGGCACTGGGGCAGCTCAAGAACCGCGGAAACTGGGAGAAAAATGGGGGCGTCTGGCTCAAAAATGGAATGAGACAAAAGACTTGCAATGCAGAGCTTCCTGCAACTGAGATGCTGAGACCTGAGGAAAATTGTAATTATTATGATCGCTCCCTTGTACAGGGTGCCAAGTGCTTCACATTCGAGCTCTTTGAGTGTTTACATAACTCCATGGTGCAGGCGTCATTATCGGAAATGACAAGGGACTGTCCAGAGGTCACAGACAGAACCGGGATTTGAACACAACTGATTTCAGAGTCCAAACTCCCATCCATTGTCTCTACCACTCCAGATAGAAACTCCATGTCCTCAAGTCACTCCCACCTCCCAAGGGAGAGGGTGAGCACAAGGAACAAGGGTTAGAAAATGACCTCTTCCTCTTTCCTGGAAACCCACCCAACCCATTCTCATTGAGGGCGGTAACAAGACAGAGATGCTGAAAGCAGAGAAAAGATCAGACCCGGTTCCTCCTGGGGCATCCATCCCAAGGGATGTATTAGCTGGGACAAGTTATACTCGCCTCTGGAACAAATAACTCCCAAACCTCAGTAGCTTAACACAATAAAGGTTTATTTCCCGCTTGGGAAAAGGGATAAAGTCCACTGGAGTGGGGAGGGCTGAACTCTACTCCACACAGTCATTCAGTGGCCCAGGCACCCTCCATGTGTGGCTCTGCTATTCCCTGGGGCCTCAGAGTTCTCTGTAGAAGGGCCACACAGATCAGCCTGAGAAGTACCTCATTTCCACCAGCATTCAGTCACATGGGCCAGACCCAGGCACATGACTACATCTGCTTGCAAGGGAGACTGGGAGTGCAGGAGGAAAAGGAAATAGACTTACTAAAGTGCCACAGAAGGGAAGCCTGTTTCATCCCTCCACCCCTCCCTCCATCCACCCATTATCCATTCACAACGTAATGAGATCGGCTGTCTGCTGGGCACCATTCAGTGTTTTAGATAGAACTGGGAGCAAAACAGACCTTGACCTTGACCCCATAGAGTTCAGCCTAGAAGAGAAGAGAAACATTTTTATAATCAACAAATTACAATTATTGTGAAGTATTGTATTCTTTTAAAATGTAATGCATGCCACTAAGAAGCATAGGGGTTCATGGAGGCATGTGGCACTGGGGCCTGAGCAAGACTGGGAAATCCAGGAATACGTCCCTGAAGAAGTGTCTTTCATGCCGTCGTAAAGGATGTGTAGGGGTTCGTTGAGTGGGCTGTATGAAGAGTTTTCCAGGTGGAGGAGACAGTTCGGGCAAAGGCCCTTGAGGAACCTTGTTCCTGCTCATTGTGGAGTCACTATCTATCCAGACCTGCCCGGATGTGAGTCTGCAAGAGGCCCCTCCCCGGACCCCCAGGGACGGCTCTTGGGATGTCTGGGGCTCTCCCTGCAGCCTCCATACCTCAATCCTCCTGGCACTGCCCGCTTCCCTTGCTCCCCAACAGGCTTGCTCAGCTCAGTTCCCATGAGGGCAGGATACTACGCTGGACCAGCTCCGTTTCTATGTCCATCCAGACTGCAGGCCTGTGGAGCTTGGATTCAAGCCTATGTCCACCGGAGACACTCTTGGGCTATGGATCTCAGGTCATCATACCCTTCAATCCTGAAGGTTTAAATGCCCTCTGGAGAGGCTGAGCCCTGCTGCTTGCCTCAGACCAAGCCCTGGCCATAGCACCCCTGGGCAGAGTGCCCCTCGCCTCCCAGTACGCCCCTTTTTTTTTTGAGACAGAGTTTCGCTCTTGTTGCCCAGGCTGGAATGCAGTAGCGCATCTCAGCTCACTGCAACCTCCGCCTCCTGGGTTCAAGTGATTCTCCTGTCTCAGCCTCCCGAGTAGCTGGGATTACAGGTATCTGCCACCACACCAGGCTAATTTTTGTATTTCGTAGTAGAGACAGGGTTTCACCATGTTGGCCAGGCCAGTCTTGAACTCCTGACCTCAGGTGATCCACCTGCCTCAGCCTCCCAAAGTGCTGGGATTACAGGCGTGAGCCACCACACCTGGGTGAGCCACGGCGCCTGGCCAGGAGAGGAGATTCTTGACTAATATGTCCATGGCCTTGGGGACCCAGCTATCTGGCAAAGCACAGCCCTGCCATCCATCTCCCTAGAGTCCTTCATGTTGAATAGGACCACCTTGACAATCCACTTAGTGGTGGTGACATTCTAATGGGCAGGACCTGGAGGACTCTAGGGCCCGGATGACCAGAGGGCTCCAGGCTTCTCTGAGCACTTGGTGAGTGCAGGAATAGCAAGGCTGGAGACAGAAAGTGAGCAGAGCTGAACTGCTCTGTATCCTAGAAGGCTGAGAAGTTTGCGGTGGGGTGGGATTGAGGGAGACAAGCCCACCAGACTGGCCACTGGGAGAAGGAGGGGAGACCAAAGAATCCCTGGGCAGAGGAACAAGGGAGAAAGGGCTTCTCTATTGCCTCTAAAAGTACTCAGCAAACATGATTCACTGGTTCTACTTGGGAGTCCCTGCGGAGATGCTGAATTCTGCAATCAGGTTGGCATGGAGCACAAAGCAGAGAAGCAGCCCATGGGCACAGGTGCTGGAGAATGAAGGGACAGCCACGTCTGGGCCACCTGCGCGATGGGAGGTCCTTTCAAGGCTGCGGGTTACCTGAGTGGCAGGTTGTCTTTTCCCTGTGCTATTGGCTGGTAGGTGCGGCACAAGCTCAGGGCAAGCAGAGGTCTACAGAGTTCATGCCTCTAGGAGCAGACCTGGACCAAGGATGTATGGTGAGACACCAACTGGTAAATAGCCAAGTTGTCCTGTCCGGCGGTTGGGTTAACTCCGAGGCATGCCCTACGTCTCCTGAAGCTCCCCAGCAGATTCTGCTCCAGTTGCCCATGATGGCAGCTTGTCTGACAACTCATCCTCTATCCACTTCTTTCTCTTCCCCGTCTCCCTTCCCCACTGTCTGCTGGGGTTTCCTGGGATCACTTTTCAAATAGACGACTTGTTCTGAAATCCTTCTCTCAGATGCTGTTTTTGAAGGAGCTCAAACCGAGACAACAGGTCCAGCGCTTGGCAGGACCATGACTGGTGCACTGTCTTCTTGGTCATGCTCTGATTAGAGGGTTATCCTTGGCCAGTGGTTCTCACCGGGCAAAGTGTGCTCTCTTGAGTCCCCTGCAAACCAACAAGGTGCCCGAAGATGGTGTAAAAACACTGATTTGTCTCACCTGGTTTCACCCCACTTTGGTCTTCTCTGGTCCCAGACCTCAGGGTCTGGACGTTTCTGCCAGGGAACATCTGTGTTCTGCAGAGCAGCCGGGACTCTCCCTGCCACCCCCCACCAAGGAGTGGTTCTAAGTTAGCTTTCTCATAAACGGTTCTCACATGGAAGAAAAGCAGCTGTCGCTGAAGCCACGTCAATCTGAGCGGTAAAAGGTTTGGGCAAAAACATATTTTATTGTTCTTGCTGTCAGAAACATAAAGATTGAAGGGGCATGTGACTTGGTAATTGCTGTGGACTTTTTTTTTTCTTGACAATAAACATAAAACTTAAAACTGTATTAAAATCATTTGACAATTTTTATGCTCAAAGAGCCTGGAATGAATAATGGGTTTTTTTGCATCTAAAATGCACTCTCTCGTCAACCTATAAAACTGTCAGAAATAAATTCATCAAAAGCAGATTATATAATTAAAAGTCGCTATTTGTGTCTCTGCCCGGTTGGGATCAGAATTGTTTGTTTGTCTCTCTCTCCCTCTCTTTTAAAATTTTTAATTTTTTTTAAGCTCTAGAGGAGACACCCTAGCACTAGTCTGCTTTGTCTGGGGGAGATGAAAAAATGAGGGCTTCCTTGGGCAAATGCGTCTTTCCTGCTGCAGCCAGCCCCCACTATGTGGATATCAGTAGAGGACAGACCCCTCCCAGTCAGTGTGACCTCCTGATGAGCCAGAGAGGGTAACATCCCAAGCTGGGGAAGATTCCTTTCCCTGACCCAGTAACAGAGAAGAGAGTGAGACAGAGACATTGAGTATGCACCCATCTCCCTCTCCCATTTTCTTCTCCTTCTGAGCACTCTGGGGGGTCACGCCTCCTAGTCACCTTGCTGTTGGTTGAGGTTTGGAGACTTGTTCTTCCCAATGAGCTGTGGGCATTGGTGGTGCGTGCCATTCTGGGGCCAAAGCAATGAAGCGCTGGTCCTAAATCCTTCAGTACTTTCATATTCTCCAAGGCAAACGGGGAGGTGTGTTCCCAAAGGGGCCACTACAGGAATGTGGAGCCTCCTGCAACCTGGATCACTGAGTCACTGCGTGGAGGACTTTATCCTGGAGAGTCAACTAGACCAACAGTAAGCTTTGCGTGTTAAGCCACCAAGACCGGTTTGTAATCTCAGCATAACTGAGCCTATCCTGTCTGTTTGCAAATGTAATCGGTTTTATTGCTATTCGGGGATGGTGAGGCTAACAGATCAGAACGTGATTACCTTGAAAAGATGGTTTGTTGTACACATAGATCCCTAGAGAGAAGTCACGCCATGCCGTGGAGGTGTCACACCGGGAAGCACCAGTCAATTTGGAAGCAGAGTGCTGGTGGTGGTCGGCGGCGGGGGGCGGGGGGGCACGGGGGCAGGGAAAATGTGGGTAAGAGCCCTTGTGGTGGTTTCCACAGGAAAGAAGAGACGAGAGAGGGTGACAGGCTTAGCACTGACTAGCGTGAGTAACATCAGCAGGCTCTGAGGGTAGGCGCTGCCCCCAGGGTCGGGAAGTGGGCCCTGGGGTGAAAAGGGCAGGTGGACAGTGCCTCTGGAGTGTCAGAGCCCCACAAAGGAGGTGGGTGGGTAAATGACTCTGGATTGGTTGTTCTGCATTTGAAAGGGGCTCGCTCTGGGGCCGGTTGTTTGCTGTCTCTAAGGATTCACTAATCCCTCCCCGGGGAAGGGCAGTCCCTCTCCCTCTAGTGGCAGCAAGTACCCAAGGTATTTTGAAACAAAAGGTGCGGTTAGGGGTTAGTACACCCGACTGACCCAGGGGACCTCGGTGGTGTCCCAGCTGGGAAAGGACCAAATGCGGACTCGGATGAGTCACGGGATACCGAGTGGGAGGAGAGAAGCAGCGGAGCGCAGGTGGAAGCGTGGAGGTGGTGGAGGTAAGAGCTAAGTTTGGGGATGGTGAAAGCGGCATGCTGGAGCTTAGGGGACCCGCGGAAGAGATGGTGAGGTGCAAGGACCTGAGGCTGAGGCTGGAGACCAGAGTCTGGCTTTGGTCTTCGTCTGAGAAAATGTGGGACTATGATCCCAGACTTTACCCCAGAGGGAGGAACCCTGTAAGAAGAAGAAGTTGGCAAGAGGCTGACAGACCTAGAGGAGCACAGCGTGTTTTTTCTTTGTTTGTTAATTAATTAATTTATTTATTTTTATTTTTATTTTTTTGACGGAGTCTTGCTCTGTCACCAGGCTGGATTGCAGTGCCATGATCTCTGCTCACTGCAACCTCCAATTCCCTGGTTCAGGCAATTCTCCTGCTTTAGCCTCCTGAGTAGCTGGGAGTACAGGCATGTGCCTCCACACCCAGCTAATTTTTGTATTTTCAGTAGCGACAGGGTTTCACCATATTGGCCAGGATGGTCTCAATCTCCTGACCTCGTGATCCACCCACCTCGGCCTCCCAAAGTGCTGGGATTACAGGCGTGAGCCACCATGCTCGGCCGCACAGCGTGTTCTTAAACTCGGGTCTGCCCACCAGGAACCGCCCTTATTCCACCAGCGCACGGAAACCTCCCCCAATGAGACCAGGTGCCCAGATGGACCTCCTGGCCTCCAGGACTCACTGACCAGGCCCCCTTGGGGGCAGGAAATCCTGGGTAGGGCCTCCCAGGCCAGCCCTCAGTCAGGCCCCATGCAGCTACCTTAATGGCTTTGAATGCTAACTCAGGGCTCTGGGGTCCCCAAATTTCCCCAGCCAGTGGGCTTACTTGGGTAAAGAGACTGAACTGGCCAGGCCTGGGGTCATGGAGGCCTGAAAAAGGAAGGGAAACCCAGGCAAGATGAGAAGAGACAGAAGGAGAGATGGAGGAGGGAAGTGCTAAGTGATTAATGTTCTCTGAGCCTTTACTGTGTGCCGGGGACTTCACTTTCATGGCTCCAGGGAATAGAAAATCTTAGCTTCATTTCACAAATGAGAAAATTGAGGTTCAGAGAAGCTCAGCAAGTGGTGGCCACTTGTCCAACATCACACAGCCACACTAGGCTGCCTGGGTCCAAAGTGTGTATTTGGAAAGCGAAATACCCATCGGTGACTCCTCGGGCTAAGTGGAATGTTTGGCTCCAGCTGATCCAGAGAAATAAGAACACAATGATTTACTCTCAACTTGGGGCAGAGGAGACGGGCTGGGCAGGAATGGAGGAGACCCTCTGTCAATTCAGAGGCTCTCAGGAGGTGCTGCCTTCCCCTTCGAGGATGGGATGTTTCTGTAAGCCTTTCCTACCAGGCTAAAGAAGAATCCTGCTATTTCTATTTTACCAAGCGAGGTTTTCCTGCAAAATGGATGCTGAGTGTTATCAAATGCCTTTTTATCATCCCTGGTTTTTCCCTTTTGGCCTATTAATATGATGAATTATATTAATAGAGTTCCTAAAATAGAACTGTCCTTGCCTTCCAATAATATACCCTACCTGGTCATTGTGGAATATTCATTGAATATATTGCTAGATTCAATTTGCTAATATTTAAGATGTTTGCATCTATATTCGTAAATGAGATTAGCCTGCAGCCTTCTTTTTTTGTACTATCTTTTGTCAGGTTTATTTAGTTTTGTAAATGAGTTGGAAGGGCTTCTAGTTCTGAAAATACTGTGGGTCAGATATCCCCAAAATCTTCCCACCACAAATGCCTAGAAATGCCCAATACAGCGTAACAAATACGTGAGCCTACAGAAAAGTAGAGAAAATTTCCAGGACCAAGAAATAAAGTAGGAACTGAAAACCAAGGAGATAAGCACATGACCTGTCACTGCAGCTGTTCAGGGAAAGGGGAGAGAGGATGTTTATACCCACATAGGCACAGGAGACAAGGCTTTGAGTGTGAGTTAGATGAAAAGCTAGACCTGACATCCCTGTGTCTTGTGTTCTCAGTGAGGGATAGACTTGGGAAAAAACCTGTCTTTTGATATAGGAAGAGGAGAGAGAAAATACAGAATCGGAGAAACAGCATTCAAGGAGAGAATAAGAATGATCTAGAATTGATTTAAAATAGTCATAATTCACCAATAAAAACCCAATTCACTCATCATTAGGGAAATGCAAATCAAAACCACAATGAGATGCCGCTTCACACCCATTGTGATGGCTACTATCAAAATACAGAAACTGACGGGGTGCAGTGGCTCACACCTCTAATCCCAGCCCTTTGGGTGGCCTAGAGGGGTGGATCACTTCAGGCCAGGAGTTCAAGACCAGCCTAACCAACATGTTGAAACCCCTGTCTCTCAAAAAAAAAAAACAAAAAAACAAAAAAAAAACGAAAATTAGCCAGGTGTGGTGGCAAGCACCTGTAGTCTCAGTTACTTGGGAGGCTGAGGCATGAGAATCGCTTGAACCCAGGAGACAGAGGTTGCAGTGAGCCGGGATCACATGACTTCACTCCAGCCTGGGTGACAGAGTGAGACTCTGTCTCAAAAAAAAAAAAACAAAACAGAAGTTAACAAACACTGACAAGGATATGGAGGTTTAGGTGCTATGGAAAACAGTATGCTAATCTTCAGAAAATTAATGGAACTACCATATGATTCAGTAATCTCACTTTTGAGTACATGTCCAAAAGAACTGAAAACAGAATCACCAAGAGATGTTTGCACATTCTTTTTCTTTCTTTCTTTCTTTTTTTTTAATTTGAGACAGGGTCTCGTTCTGTCATCCAGGATGGAGTCCAGTTGTGAGATCTTGGCTAACTGCAACCTCCACCTCCAGGGTTTAAGCGATCCTCCTGCCTCAGCATATCCCAAGTAGCTGGGATTACGGGCACGCACCAACACACCTGGCTAATTTTTGCATTTTTGATAGATACAGAGTTTTGTCATGTTCCTCAGGCTGATGTTGAACTCCTGAGCTCAAGTGATCTACCCACCTCGGCCTCCCAAAGTGCTGGGATTACAGGTGTGAGCCACCGCGCCTGGTCTGCATACTCATCTTCACACCAGCATTATTCACAATAGTCAAGAAGGGGAAGCAACCCAAATGTTCATCACCGAATAAATGGATAAACAAAATGTGGCATTTATATAGGACGGAATATTGTTCAGCTCTAAAAAGAAAAGCTTTTCAAAGCCTTAAATAGGAAGAAAATTATGACACATGGAGCAACATGGGTGAATCTTGGGACATTACGTTAAGTAAAATAAGCCAGTCACACACACACACAAAAGATAATTGCTGTATGATTCCACTTACATGAGGCATCAAAAGGAGCTGAACTCATAGAGACAGAAAATAAATCGTGATTTTCAGGGGCGTGGGTGAGAGGAATGGGGAGTTTTTATTTAGTAGGTACAGAGTTTCAGTTTTGTAAGATGAAAAGAGTTCTGGAAAAGAGTTCGTCAATGGCAGGGATGATTACACAACAGTGTGAATGTACTTAATGCCCCTGAGCTGTACACTTAGAAATGGTTAAGAGGGTGAATTTTATATTATGTGTATTTTACCACAATTTAATATAATAATACATTTAAAAATATTCATAACTTAAGAAGCCCAATGCATCCTGAAAAGAATAAATAAAAATAAATTTGTATCTTGACGCACCATAATGAAATTGTAGGACAACCAAACAAAGCAAAAAACTTTAAAAATAATAAGAGAAAAAAGAAAGATCAATAGAGAATGGAAATTGGACTGACAGCAGACTTCTGGCAACAAGAAAAGCCAGAAGACAATGGAATAATATTTTCAAAGTGATAAGGGAAGAATGACTGTCAACTTAGAATCTCATATAGCTAAACTATCGCTCAATGATAAGGTAGAAACAACTGTAAATCTCAGACTGCTCCTGAAAGAACTACTATAGGGTTTATTTCAAGTAGAATGAAATTGAATGCAGAAGGAAAGAGGGAGATGTGAGAGCAATGGAGAACAAAGAAATGTTTAAATAAGATTTGGGCTGTATAGGTCAATAATCATGATGGATTTTGGAGGTCTAAAAGCAAGACAGGACTAAAACACTGGACAAGAACACCATGTAAGCCAAAAAAGGGTATTCAGAGTTTTACATGTTTATAGTTTTAAAGGAGGAGGGTCGTTATTATTGGTTAACATTAATATTTGTTAAGTCGGGTATTAATGTTACAATTTTTAATGTAAGTTTTTAATACATGCAATTGTAATAAAAGAGGCTCCTTAAAGAAATGATTGATTCTAGTAGTAGGGGTAGGAATATATAAAATGAACCTGAGCATCTTGTAGTGTCAGAAAGTTGAAACAATTTAAGCCACAAAATAAATAAAGGAGTAGTGGATTATAACCCAAATTTAAGATATTCATGAGCCCATTCTGATATGAATAAATAATTGAATTAATAAACAAATTGGAGTGCTTGAGGTGACGGATACTTTATCTACCCTGGTGTGACTATTTCGCACTGCATGTCTGTATTAAAATGTCTGATATAACCCATAAATATATTGACCTACTATGTACCCACAAAAATTAAAAATTAAATTAAATTAACAAATGGGAGAGAAGAGACAAATCTCCCATGCAGAAGAATTCCAAATAATTTGTGTAAATAATCTGCCTTCAAGTAGGTGAAGTGTGACTCCCCACGCCTTAAATGTGGCGGGCATGTAGAAACTTCCTTCCAAAAAGTACAGTATGAAAAAGGGGGGAAAGGAGTAACTTCACAGGGAGCAACATGACAAAATTCCTTCATACAGGTGATCAACATCAACAGAGATGTCATTTTGATAGTATTTACCCTTGATATGATGCAAGAATGACATATTACCTCTGTGGTTTCCCCTTCAAAGCCTATAACTTCACTTTAATTATGAAAAATCCCAATTGAGGGATATTCTACAACACAATTGACCATTACCCCTCAAAGCTGCCATCAAAAATGAAAAAAAAAAAGAGAAACTATCACTGTAAAGAGGAGCCTAAGGAAACATAAATGTAATGTGGTATCCTGAATGGGATCCTGGAACAGAAAAAAAAATTGTATAAATTTTAAGGACATATGAATAAAAATACATTTTAGGTAAAAATAACAATGGATCAATATTGGTTCATTTAATTGTGACAAGTGAATTATACTAACGTAGGATGTGAATATTAGAGAAAACAGTGTCGGGTTTATGAGAACCTCTATTCTATCTTCACGGTTTTTCTGTAAATCTAAAATTATTCCAAAATGAAAGGTTTATTCAAAAAAATCTTTAAAGTAGGCACTATAAGACTAGAAATAAAACGTAGAGGAATGAAAGAGAGTATAAATTCAACTACTTCAAAAGAAGAAAAGAAGTGAAGCAAATGAAAACCATGGTAAACAGGAAAGTGCAGTAGTGTAATAGACTAAATACAGGCATATCAGCTTACAATAAATATAAATGGAATAAACTTTATGTATTTAAAATCAGATGTTCAGGTTGAATTTTAAAAATCAAAATCCAGTTATTTGTGGGCAAAAATATTGAAAGTAAAAAAGAAAAGTTATACAAAGAAAATACTAGCCAAATAAAAGTTGGGGGGAGAAACAGACTCTAAGGCAAAATTATCATTAGAGACACATCAGAAATGACAATGATACGAGGAACACCTTACTTGTAATATATAGCAGTTGCGTTATATTACTATGCATGCACCTAATGCCAGTCTCACAAAATATATAAAACAAAAATGCACTAGATTATTTTAAAAATTGACATCCATAGTGAAAAATTTTTAATAAAGTCAATCAATAATTTATAGATCAAGGAGACAAAAATTTGGCAAGAATATAGACGATTTGAATGAGACAACATGCTTGATATAATGAACAAACAAAATCTTGCAACAATTATAGAAAACCCATTATTTTCGAGTACATATGAAATGTTTGCAAAAACTGACGGATACAAGTTCAAAAAAAAACTCAACAAATTTCAAAGAACTGTTAGCACACAGATCATTTATTCTGACCACAATGCAATAAAATTAGAATTAATAAAAGATAAGCTGTTAAACCCCGTATTACAGTATAGTTGTAAATAATTTATGGGTCAAAGAAAGAATAATTGTGGATAATGCAAATAGTACATATCAAAATGTATGGGATGCAGCTAAAGTAGTACTTGGAAGGCATTTACATTAGACAAGAAGAGAGATTAAAAAATAATAAGCTATGCACCCAACTCAAGAATATTGAAAAAGAACAACAGAGTAACCCAAAGAAAGAAAAATGAAGAAAACAATAAATATAAGAGTAGAAAATAATTAAACTTAAAACCAAACAACGATAAAATCAGCAAAACCAAAGCCTAGTTAAGAAAAAGAGAAAGCACAGGTGAATGATATTAGGAATTAACAAATGAAAGAAATACAGCAAAAAGTAATTTTTAACATCACAAAAGAATGTTTTGAACAACTTTATACCATTAAAATTGAAAATGGCCAGTTTCCTTGGAAAATGTGACTTATCAAAACTGTCTCAGGAAGAACTAAAAACTCTGAAAAAACCTGTAATCATCAAAAAATTGAATCATTGATGTAAAATCTAACTTACGTACCACACAAAAGAAACCCCACCAGGCCCAGAGTCAACTTTGACCAAATATTTAATTAACAGATAATCCCAGTTGCACTACTCAGGGTTCTCTAGATAAACTGAACCAATAGAATGTATGTGTATATATTATTTCTCTCTCTCACACACATACACACACAGAGAGAGGAGGGGGAGAGAGAGAGAGGGCGTGCCAGAGGTAGAGACAGAGATTGAGAGGTTTGTTATAAATAATTGGCTCATGAAATTACGGAGGCTGACAAGTCCCAAGATCTGAAGTCACCAAGCTGGAGGAGACACAGGAGAACTGCTGGTATAGTTTCGGTCTCAATGCCAGCAACTTAAAACCCAGGAAGAATCAATGTTTCCACCAGAGACCAGGCAGGAAAAATTTGATTTCCCATCTCCAGGCAGTTCAGGCAGGGAGTGTACCCTCTTATTTGTGGGTGAGTCAGCCTTTTTGTTCTATCTGAGCATTCAACTGGTTGGATGAGGGCCTCCTACATTAGGGAGGGCAATCTGCTTCACTCAGGCTAGTAATTCAAATGTTAATCTCATCCAAAACACTCCCATAAACCCACCTAGAATAATGTTTGACCAAATATCTTGGCACCCCGTGGCCCAGTCAAGTTAACACATAAAACTAATCATTATATAAGTCTTAAACTATTTCAAAGAATAGAAGAAGAGGTCATGTTTCCCAACTTTTTCTAGAAGTCTGGTAATACTTTCATTCAAAAATCAGACAAAGACAGTAAGATAAAGGAATATAGAACTTATCTCATAAACATAAAGGCAAAAATCATAAATGAAATATTAATAAACAAAATCCAGTATTGTGAAAAAATGGTGAAGCTGGATTTATGCAAGGAATACAAAGATAATTTAATGTAAAGAAATTATGTAGTTCACTTCATTAACAAATTAGCAAAGAAAAAAAACACAAAGCTATTTCAATATATCTAGAAAAGCATGTGGTAAAGTTCAACATTCATTCATGGCAGGGAATACTCTTAGCAAAAAAGGAATAGAGAAGATATAGAGATTCTATGACAAACTTATAGCAAGCATTCTATTTGATGGTAAAATTGTTAGAAGTATTCTCTTTAAAATCAGAAATAAGACAAAGATATCCTTTATAACAACTTTATTTAACAGTGTACTAGAAGTTGTGGGCTACATGATAAGACAAGAAAAAGGAATATAAAAGATGAAAAAAAACCCAAAACTTATTATGTGCAGATGATATACTTGTCTACATAAAAAAATCCAACAGAATCATCACACAAACTATTAGACCAAACAGAAGGGTCTGAGCAAGTTTGCTTGATATAAGACCAACACACTAAAGTGAACTTAACTATATTTAATTCTATGCTCCAGTAACAACAGTTCACATTTTTTCTATCATTAATTTTTTAATTGTGGCAAAAACATATAAAATGAACTGCCTGAGCCCTTTTTAAATGTACAGTTCACTATGTTAAGTACATTCACATTATTGTGCAATAGATCTCCAGAAATTTTTCATCTTGCAAAACTGAAACTCTATACTCCTTAAACTTGTCCCCCACTTACCCCTTCTCCCAACTTCTGGGAATGACCATTCTACTTTCTGTCTTTGCAAATTTGACTTTTGATACCTCATTTAAGTAGAATCATACAGTATTTGCCTTTGTGTGACTGACTTGTTTTACTTAGCATAATGTCCTCAAGGTTCATTTATGTTGTGGCATTTGTCAGAATTTTCTTCCTTTTTAAGACTGACTGATATTCCACTGTAGGTACATGCCACATTCTGTTTATTCATTCACCTGTCAAATATTTAAGTGACTTACCCCTCTTGGCAATTTCAAATAGTGCTGCTATGAACATAGGTAGGCAAATATCTCTTCAAGATCCTGTTTTCAATTCTTTTGCATATGCACTCAGAAGTGGGTTTGCTGGATTATATGATAATTCTGTTACTGTTTTGAGTATCCACTATACTGTTTTCCACAGTGGCTACACCATTTTACATTCCCACCAACAGGGCACAAGGGTTCCATTTTCTCCACATCCTTGTCAATGCTTGCTACTTTCTGTCCTTTTGATAGTAGCTATCCTAATGGGTGTGAAGTGTTGTCTCATTGTGGTTTCAATTTCTCTAATGATTAGTGATATTGAACATCTTTTCATGTATCTACTGGCCATCAAATTTTTAATTTAAAAAACACTATTGAAACAAAACCTATAAGGTACCTAAGAATAAATCTAACAAGAGGTGTGTTTGGATTAGCCAGGCATGGTGGCACAGGTCCATAGTCCCAGCTATAGGAGGCTGAGGTGGGAGGATCCCTTGAGCCCAGAAGTTCAAGGCTGTTAAGAGCTGTAATCACACCACTGCCCTCCAGCCTGGGTGACACAGCAAGACCCTGTCTCTAAAATATATTTTTAAAAATTATAGGGAAAGTTACAAAGATTGTTGAAAGACTCAAAACACCCTACATACATTAAAAAGACATATCATTTCATACTTGGAGAAGCTCAACATCACACTGTTCTCCCTAAATAAGTTCAATATAATTCCCCTCAAAACCCCAACAGAGTTTTTCATGGAGTTCATACACTGATTACTATCCAGAATATCTAAGGAACTCACACATATCCATAAAAACATAGGGAGGCTTTCTGTCTCTTTTATACTCTGGTACAAATTAAATGATTCAGAAAGTATCTTTTTGCTTGGTTCTGAAAGAATGCATTGGGCCAAGTGATTTTTTATCCATATTCTAAACTTCTATCTTAGTTGTTATTTGTATATTTACATTTTCTGTTTTATAACTTTATATTTTCCTAGGAAATTCTTCATTTTGAGATTTTCAAATTTATTCATGTAACATTCTTTTATAATTTGAAAATAACCTCTTCATCTATGGCAACTGCTTTCTCATTTATGATACCACCTTCTTTTTTATAGTCTTCTTGATTCATCTTACCAGAAAACTGTTTTCTTTTATAGATGATTCTAAAGAAGTAGCATTTGGGTTTTAAATCACATCTGCTTTTAAAATTTTCCATATCATTAATTTCAGCTATTGCAATGTTTTCAATGTGACCCCCATTTAATCCCCAGTGATGAGAGGTGGGACCTTTGAGAGGTGATTAGTTAATGCCATTGTCATGCGAGCAGGTTAGTTATCACCAGAGAGGGTTCCTGATAAAAGGATGAGTTTGGTTTCCTTCCCTTCTCTTTCTTTCATGTGCTCTCTTGCCTTGGGATGGCCAGCAAGAATGCCCTCACCGGATTTGGCCCCTCAGCCCTGGACTTGCCAGCCTCTAGAATTGTAAGAAATAAATCTCTGTCCTTTATAAATTACCCAGGTCTCAGGTATTCTGTTACAGTAGCAAAAAATGGACTGTATTAGTCAGAGTTCTCTAGAGGGATAGAACTAATGGAATATATATATGAGTTTATTAAGTATTAACTCACACTATCACAAGGTCCCACAATAGGCTGTCTGCAGGCTGAGGAGCAAGGAGAGCCAGTCCGAGTCCCAAAACTGAAGAACTGGGAGCCCGATATTTGAGGGCAGGAAGCATCCAGCACGGGAGAAAGACGAAGTTTGGGAGGGTAGGCCAGTCTCTCTTTTCACATTTTTCTGCCTACTTAGATTCTAGCAGATTAAGGGTGGGTCTGCCTTTCCCAGCCCCCTGACTCAAATGTTAATCTCCTTTGACAACACCCTCACAGACACACCCAGGATCAATAGTTTGTATCCTTCAATCCAATCAAGTTGACACTCTGCATTAGCCATCACAAGTCCACCCCTTGTCAACCTGAACCCATACACATGGACTAAAGTAGCTATTATCTTCATTAATTTATTTCTTCTGCTTTCGATTTTGCTCTTTTTTTTTCAATTTCTTGCATTAGATGCTTAGCTCATTTATTTTCATTCTTGTTCACTTAATAATAAAAACAATTAAAGCTGTGAATTATCCTGTGAGTACTGGAATAGCTGCATCCCCTGCGTGTTAATGTGTCATTTTGTCATTGTCTTTTTTTAAAATATTCTGCTACTGCCGTCTGATTTCCTATCTCACAAAATAATTGTCTAGCAGAGTGATTTTTCATTTTCATAAAGATGTTTGTCTTACACTCTTTGTAATTAATTTCTAGTTTCATTGCACTGAGGTCAGAAAAATGTGGCCTGTATAGTTTCTTCATTTGGTGGAAGTATTGTGTGTCTTCTTTCTGGCTTAGTTAACAATCAATTTTAAAAATATTTCATGGACATCTGAAAGCAATGTGCGTTTCTTGTTGAGGCAAAACCCTCAAATATATAGTTACCAAAAATAAGCTTATAGATAATATTAATTGGATCACTCGTGTTTTTATAAATTGGCTATCTACTGCAGAAGTGAAATACTGAAAGAAGTTTGATGATGTCCTCAACTGTTGCTCTGGTTTATACTCTGGTACAAATTAAATAGTTATACTGGTTTAAGCATTATAACATCATACATTTCTCTACCACACATTTCTACTTAAGGTGGCACTTTTAACTTATACTAAAGTTCTGCACATATGTGGCTCTAAATCTTGGCTTTGTTTTCTCATCTACTGGCCTGTCTCTTATCTGGTACCTATCAGACTTGAATGACTATAGGGTTAGTACCTCTCATGGCAATTTTTTTTTTTTTGTAATTTCTGGTTACTCTTATTTTCATGTATTTCATGTAAATTTTAGAATCAATTTGTCTAGTTTTTGTTTAAAAAAAGCATATAGACACTTTCATTGGAATTGCATTAAATTTGAAAATTAACTTGGGGAGAAATCGCCCTTCATGATGGCGTGTCTTCCTACCTCAGAACACTGAATGTATTTCCATCTGTTCAAACCTTCTTTAGAACTTTCAGAAGTGCTCTAAGTTTTTTCTTACCAGTTATGCAAATTTTCTGATAAATTTACTCCTGAATTTTTTCTATTATAAATGAGGTATTTTATTCCGCTCTACCTTCTAACTACTTGCTTTTGTACACAAAAACTGTTCACATTCACATATCAATTTGCACACCACTACCTTGTTGAATTCTCCTGCTGTTTATAGTAGTTTTAAATGTGATTCGCTTGTGTTTTCTGTATATATGACCATATTATCTCAAATAATGTTGTTTGAGTTCCATTTCTAATTTTTTGTCCTTTTAATTTCTTTCTTTTGGCAAGTACCTTCAGCTCAATGTTTAATAATAGTGTGATAGCAGATATTCTTGTCTTGCTCCTGATCTCAGTGGGGAAACTTTAGTGGGGATACTTCTGGTGTCTTCTCATTAAACATGATATTGACTTTTTTGCTGAGACAGATGTGCTCCATCTTATTAGGGAAAAATCCACTGATCCCTATTTTATTAAATGTTTATGTCAAAAATGAACATCAGAATTTTGTCAATGATTTTTTGGTGTCTACAAAGATGTTAATGTAAGTTTTCTCCCTACATCTATTACTACAATAAATTGTATTATATGTTCCCTAATATTACATAATTTGTACATTCATGAAATAAACATCATTTGGTCATAATGTATTTTTCTTTTAATGTGCTGTAGATCCAGTTTACCTCAGTTTTATTTCGGATTATTTGCATTGTTTTTCATAAGAGACTGTGGTTTCTCTTTTTTGTGCATATCTTTCTTGCATTTGGGTGTCAATATTCTATTTGCTTTATTGAAATAAGTAAAAATATTTCCCCCCTTTTTAAAGCTCTGATAGTTTAAATAATATTGTAATTATCTGCTTAGTAGAGGCTTGGTAGAATTTCCCTGTGAGACAATCTGGGCCTGGTATTTTTGGGGAGAGAGCTCTTCAGCTACTTGGACAATTTCCAAATGGAAATGAGTAGATTTTTCCCCCTTTTGAAATCAGGTTTGGTCATTTACACTTTGGAAAAAAATGTCAAATTCTTTTATGTTTTTTAATGTATTTGCATAAAGTCAAGCAAAGCAGTTTCATGATTCTTTACTTTCTTCTCTTTCTGTGGTTATTTTTCTTTTATAATTTCCTATTTTGTGCATTTGGGCTTCCTTCTCCATTTTCTTTATTAGGTTATCTTGCAGTTTATCTATTTTATTGTTTTCCTCATGTCATTAGTTCTATTTTCTGCTTCTTAACTCATAATTTCTTCTATTATCCTTATCAATTTCTTGCTTCTGTCCTGTTTTGTTGTTCTTTGTCTAACTTCTCATATCAGATGTTTAACTTCTTATTTTCATCTTTCTTGTTTATTGATAACATTTAAGGCTTTTCCTCTGAGCATTACTTTATTTCTCATAGATTCTGATATGCAGTTTACTATCTTTATCTTCTAGATTCCCTGTAGTTTCTGTTTATATTTCCTCTTGACCCAGGTACAAGTTTATAGATAATTTAAGAAATTTCTAGTGGTAGAGAATTGTTGACTTTTTTTGTTTTTGCTTTTTTCTTGTTTCATCTTTCGTTTCAAGTTTTATGCATTGGGTAAGAGTTTTCCAATAAGCATTCTCTTCTTCTCTCTAAAATAGCAGAACCTTAATTTTGAGCATGGCACATAAAAATGTTTCCCAGCCTCCCTTGCAGCTAGGGGTGGTCATGTGACTAAGTTCTGACCAATGGGATGTGAATGGTGATGTGTGGCAACTCTGGGTGGGGATTTGAAAGGGGAAAGGGATGTTACCCTTATTATTACTCCATTTTGCTGCTTATAACAAATATCTTTGCAAACAAAGCTAACATCTAAGACTGGCATAGCAGCAAGATAGAAGGAATCTATGCTGTCAATATTTTCCCAGAGCCCTGGGAAACTTCATGGAGCAGAGCAAACTTTGAATCACGTGCTTTTGACTATTACATGAAAGAGAAATATTTTTCTATTGTTTTAGCCATTGTTATTTTGGCCCTCTGCACACACAGCCAAATTATTCTATAATGAATACTATTGCCAACAGTTTTTTTTCCTGTCTGAATACTTACAGGATTTTCCCCCTTAATCCTTGAAACTCAGTTTCACCTGGCCATCGGTCTCTTCATTAGCTTCAGCTAATGTTCAAAGAGCAATTTTATTTAATGATTCCTTTGGCTATTTTATTTCTTGGATCTTTCCTTCAGGTTATCTTTTCACTAAGCATATTCATCTTTTATTCTTTTCTTATGAATTATGGGGGGTTTCTTCGTACCCATCTTTCAAAGGGCTCCACTTCATTTTTCTGCAGTCTTCAATCTGTTATTTCCTGCCTCCATTGCCTTTTGAAATGCAACAATTTTACTTTTCAGCTGAAAATCATCTTTTTCGATCTCAGAGGATGCCTTTTTCAGATATACCATAAATATTCCCTCAAATCTCAATGGGCACACTAATTGGAGATTTTTCTAAAGGTTTCTGTGGATTCTGGCAGGAAGTTTGTCTCAAGGGAAACATTTGCATTGATTCCTTTAAGAGAACTGCTGAGTCTTTTCATAGGGCCCATGGCTTTCCTCCCTTCTCTTATTCTATATTTGTCCATCCCTGAGGGTTGAGATGGGAGCCCTGTTGTAATCTTCCAGGCCCAGATGAGGGGAGTAGGAGAAGAGGAAAACACTGGAGTTCTTGCTCTTTGTGAGTTTCAGTGTCTGAGGGGAGTAACTAGGTGAGATGCTGAGGTGCCCATGCCATGGGAACATCAGTGCTTCGCGAGCGAGCCTGGCTTCTGAAGCTGGGGCAATGTCAAGTGGCTGGAGTGTGGCCCTGCCTCTGTCTCACGCATGGCCATGCCAGGACCCCGCTGAGGTTGCACCTTCCTCTACTGAGCCAGCTCCAATGCAAGCCGCAAGCTGGCACCTTGTCTCACTGCAGGAGGTGCTTCCAGAAATGACTCCCACCTCCTCTGCCTCCCTGTGCTGCGGCAGGTTATGCAGTTCTGAGGGATCCCTCATGCCTAGGGAAGCCACCTAGCCTGGTGATTAACATGGTCCAGGAGTTAGATGGTCCTGGCTTCGAGTCCCATCTCTGCCACTTATCAGCTGAGTAACTGTGTGTAGTTGCTCAGGGATGGCCTCCTGGGCCTCAGCTTCCTCTTGCGCAAAACCTGGTCAGCCACAGCACCTGGTCCCAGTGCTGGGAGGAGGGTTCACTCTGAGACGATGCGCGCCACCTTCTCATCACGGGACCTGGTGCATGGTAGCTGTGAAATCAGTGGAAGCTCTAATTACTCCCCCGATGGCCCCTCCCTCTCACACAGTGTGTCCCATCAAGGCCCAGCCTTCCCCCAGGCAGCTGCCTCCAGCTTCTAACGCATCGGTATCATCCTCACCTGTGTTCCTGGTGGCACTTGTCCTCACTCCTCCCCTACTTTAACAGGAGGAGGGAGGAAGCACTTAAACAAAAACACTCAATTCACTGTTGTTTTCCACAGCCTGACCCGTCCATGCCTTTTTCAGCTCCCTCAGGCCATCAAGCTTCCTGAGCCACATGCTTGGCTTCCCATCTACCCCAGACACCATGGTCTCCCCAGGTTTGAGACCACTCACTTTAGGGGAGAGAGAGCCTCGGTCTTGCAGCCCCGGGCCCTACACACATCCCCCCGCCGCCACCTTCCTTCCCCACGGAACCAAGCTGGCAACAACTGGAGAGTGCACACTCACTCAAGAGGATTTTGCTTCACAGACCAGGAAGATATTTTGGAGAGAGGTTAAGCAAAGAGATGATTGGCAAAGATTTAATCCAGCCCCTTCCCTCCGTAGCAGTACTGGGTAAGAGCTTAAAGGTAGGGAAAGATGAGACCCAGGGCACATCACACAGAAGGAAAACAGCAGCAACAACAACAACAAACAACCAGTATTTGCTGGGCATGCACTGTGCGCTAAGCACACGCAATCCACCCTTTCATCCTTAGAACAGTCCTGTGAGGTAGGAGCTTTTATTATACCCATTTCACAGATAAAGGACCTGCCTTATCCAAGATCACACAGTCAGTGAGTGGCTTGTCTGAGACTCTCTCCCCTGCATCTGTTCGATTCCCAAGTTCATACACGTAACCACTGCTGTAGACTGACTCCCATTCCAATCACAAAACTGGCCAATGGTGTATCATATTTGCCCCAGTGATCTGTGGGTCAATGAGAGACCCAGGCCCCCACGGAGGGGGTGGGTGTCCATCACCCTCTAGCCCATTTCCTCTTCCAGCTCCCTCCCTCCAAAGTCAAAGCTGGAATGACCAGCCGGGACCACCCACATCCACTTCTGGCCCCTTCCGCTCCAGCCACAACCGCGAGGACCGCATTCCCAGAGCGCGTGCACACACTGGGGACTCTTCCGATAACATCTGACTTGGCTTTTAATTATTGGGAAGTGATTGTTGGTTTACACAGCAATATTTATCCATCAAATTGCTAATTAATGCACTGAAAAACGCCAAGTGGTATCAAATATTTGCTTTTATTTGCACTACCAAAATATTTTTATTTTTGGTGAGACCCAGAATGGATGAGAAGGTGCTGAAATGTTTAAACAGGGAGTGTAAAGTTTAAGCTGAATATTGAACAGGGAGGAGGGCTAGACTTTGTGGCTTTGTGGCTGGGTCTCTGGGGGGTTCTGTGGACTGGAAGATGCAGAGGTGGCCCTGAGAGCAGTGTGCAACCCTTGAGATATTAATAAGTTAGGGGACCAGCAAGGCACAGATGAAGACCTCTGAGAGGCACAGAGCATCCTCATTGGAGTCCTCACCACCGTCTTCTCCTCCTCAGCTTCATCCTACCCCCCCATCCTTCCCTCTCCTCCCACCACCACCACTGCCATCATTCCCTCCTTCGCCGTTCATTTACTCATTATATGCTGTATTCTATATTCTATATTGAATGTGCACCACGGGCTGGACATTGCCCTGCTGCTGGGGAGACACGTCCCCTTTACTCATGGACCTCACACTGGATTTTGACACCTATGAAGCAGGCAATAAATACATGAATAAGAAAATGTCATTCAATTTCAGAAATTATTAAGAAAATAAATCTGGGAAAACAATAAGCAGTCGTCACTTCAGATGAGTTGGTCAGGGCAGGTCTTTGTTGGAGGGAAAATGTCATTTTAGTAGAATGACATGGAGGAGCCAGCCATGAAAGGCATGGGGACAGAACTTTCCCAGCAGCATGAACAGAAAGTACAGAGGCCGTGAGTCAGATGGAGCAGAGTGACTGGGAGCAGGGTAGGAGGTGGTATTGGCAGGGAGGGGGGTTTCATTTTATTTCGCCATAGGGAGACATTGCAGCCCTGAGGGGAGGGTATCCCCCAGTGATGGGCTTTGTTTACTTTGGAAAAGCTCCCTCTGGCTGTGGGGTGGAGAACTGGGCAAGGGACCAGGGTGGAAAGAATATGCCCCTTGCAACTGTGACTCTTCATGCTGCAGGGACCACATGAGAGGTGGAATGATTGGACCAGGAAAAGGGCTTGGAGATGCAGCAAGGGAGACTTGGTGGGGGTTGTGGGGGTTGTAGGTGGGATCTACAGCCTTGCTAATGGCTGGGGCGCGGAGGTGCTAGGTACCAGGAATAGGACTGGAGGTCTTGTCATCACCTCCACAGCCCCCTAGCAGCCATTTCATCCTTGTCCAAAAACACAGCGGCTACCATGATTGAGGATGTACAGGGCATATCTGCTTTATGAACTGGTCTCACTCAAAATGGCCAACAATGCCGTGAGGGAGGTATATTATGCCTGTGTCTCTCATCTGGCCTTGCCAAGCCACTGAAAAGACAGAATGGTAACCAGCAGATGGCTGTTATTCACTTGCTCAGTCAACGAGCATGAGCTCACAGGGCGCCAGGTGCATGAGACAGTGGTATGCAGGCTGGGAGGCTGACACACTTCTGCCTGCACCTGCGTCTCTGAGCACCCCACTCTGGCCTGGGACACCTGCTCTTGTCTACCCTTTATCTAGGAATCACCACACACCAGACACTCTACAGAGTTTCCGCCTCTGTCTGGTCCCTCTGTAACGTGGGTATTATTATCCCGTTTTACAGATGTGGAAACCAATTTCCTTACCTTTAACCTTGACTTGTCCAATCCTCTCACTCGCCAGCTGAATGATCTTTCTAAGGTGTGTACCCGAAGACACCCTGCCCCGCCCTCGGAACCTGGCTCTGCCACTGTATTAGTCTGTTTTCACACTGCTATAAAGACACTACCTGAGACTGGGTAATTTACAAAGAAAAGAGGGTTTAATTGACTCATAGCTCTGTACAGGAGGGAGACCTCAGGAACCTTACAATAGTGGCAGAAGGGGAAGCAAGGCATGTCTTACATAGCAGCAAGAGAGCGAGCGAGGAGGGGACTGCCAAACACTTTTAAACCATTAGATCTCCTGATAACTCACTCACTATCATGAGGATGGCATGGGGGAAACTGCCCTCACGATCCAATCACCTCTCACCAGGTCCCTCCCTCAACATGTGCAGATTACAATTCGAGTTGAGATTTGGGTGAGGACACAGAGCCAAACCATATCAGCCACCAACCCCCACCCCCATGCCTTTCCCCACCACTCCCTCTTCTTTCAGTGCCCAGAGGCTGCCAAGCACTTTCTCCAGAACTCTGCCTGGAAGCTTCTCTCCATCCCATCTTGCCTCACTCCTTCTGCTGGCTCCCATCCCTCCTGCAAGTCCCACGGCTTCCTTGTGTGGGTGGGGTGTACCTGCCTCCCCTCTGCATGGCACAGCCCTTCTTTGTGAACTCATGGGCACTTGTACTTACCCAGTCATGCTGCACTGGGGTGTATTGTCCACAATCACTGGGAAGAAGATCAAGGCTCGGGTGTGCGGCCCTCCTCCCTCCCCACCGGGGAGGCTTTTGGAGGCAGGAGGGCTTTGTCAGAGGACCACATATCTGCATTGTGGCTTCTCTTTCTTCTTCCATTAGTCAAATGTGCCCTTAGACCTTGGGCCAGTTCCAGTCCCTGCAAAAACCAGGTCCAAGGGGCGGTGGGGCGTGGGGGTAAGAATGTGAGCATTTTGGAGTTTTGAGCTTTGACCTGGTAGGTGCTGGATGTTAGATGTCCAGTAAGGCCTGAATGCTGAATATCATTAAATGCCCCATAACAAGGGGCCCACCCTAGACACAGGGCAGAGATAAGAGGTCACAAGTCCTCCCACTGACGGTTCCTCTCTCCTTCCTTCGTCTGGGAAGGCATGGCTTCAGCATCAGAAAAAGACCGGAAAGTCACTGTGATTTTGGAAAGGATAAGATTGTAATAAGGGCCTCTCTCCATTGCCCCAGGCCCCTGGACCGGAGGGCACCCTGTGGCCAAGACATCCCCTGGGAGCCACCGTCCAAAGAGATGCTGTCTCCACTTCTATCACTCCAGATCCCAGGGTTCCCTGACAGGTGGTAAGCACCACGGAGGCAGAGACCCCCTCTGCCCTATTTCCTGCTGAAGCCCCACTGCCCAGCACTGTGCGTGGCACAAAAATGAATGAATGAATGAATGAGCCCCAGAGAGAATGAGGGACTTTGCCCGTGTTGCCGCACTCAGGTGGAGCCATGTGCTTATAGAGGATGAAGAACCCCCCAGCTGAAGATGGCTCAGAGCCAGCAGCTGAATGGTGAGTTGGGGGTGGGGGACAGGTTTTAGACCCAAGCACAGTGTCCAGGGAGAGGGCAGGCAGGCCCAGTGATGACCAGGGGTCAGGACTGTGTTGCCCAAATGAAGTGGGGAACAGAGCTTCCCAACACCTCCTGCAGGCATCGCTGCCTCTCTTTCCTGGCACTCTGTGTGTTTGCGTCTTTCTCTGATTCTCTCTGTGTTCCCTCCCCATCTCTTATGCTCTATATGTGGGATTCTCTCTCTTTTTTTCTGTCTCTCTGCCTGTCTCTTACTGTGTCTCTTACTTGACCTTGATTTTCCTACTTTCTCCCTCTCTCTCTCTCTCTCTCTCCTTCTTAACACAAAGGCCAAGTCTGACTCTCTCAGGGAAAAATTATAAACTGCAGCCCTGACACAGCAGAAAATTGTCCAGAGACACACAGCCCTTGACAAGGGAAGGAAGGAGCCAGGCTTAGGTGTAGGGACTCAGGGACAGAGAAATAGTGTCTTCTACAAAGAGCCAGATTCGAGGTCAAAAAGCAAGCAAGGCAGGCCAGGGAAGGGGAGTGGGAAGAGCTTCAGGCACTGGGACCCTGTGCATGCGGGCCCCCGAGGGTCCTGGAAGAAGTCCCTGGTTCCGGGCAGCAGCAGCCCCCTCCCTGAGTGCCTGTGACACCACCGCCCTCTTCTCTGCCCCTCCCCAGACAGCGATCTTCCAGGAAACTCGCCAGCTAAGGCCTCTGGCAACCTTTCCCTGGAAGCTGGGAGCTGGGCTGACCCCTGGGGACCTCCCCAGCAAACCTGATTGAGGATCTGGAGCCAGCCTGACCTGCCCAGCCCTAATTCACTTACTTCCAGGCTCCAGTTCTGACGGATGGAAAAGCCGGGGCGGGGCTGCCCTCGGAGACCCCATCACCTGTTCACGGCTCTGAATCAGCCCTGGGAGGGGAGTTGTTGGGGGATGGAAGAGTCCCTGAGTCTGAGAAGGCAGGGCCTGTGTTCTCCCCAAAGAGGCATGATCCTGAAAAAACCCTGCCCCCATGCCCAGGTCATCAAATGCAGGGGTACCAGGGGCAGATATAGGCAAAGGTTCTCCCCAAATCTGTTCCTCTCGGGTCTTCCCCCACCTCCAACTACCAAACCAGAGACCCAGGTCATCCGAACACTCCCCTCCCTCACCCCTCCCTCACTGCGTACCCTTTCCATCACAAAGTGCTGTTCAGTCCCTTCTGGTTCCCTCTGGCATCTGCTCAAATATTCCCGTTGCCACTCCCATCTCTTCAGTCCTGCCACCCATTTTCCTCTAAGTAATCATATTGAGCTTTTATTTTTAAAAATTTATTTGGAAATAATTTTAAGTTTACAGAAGAGCTGCAAGAATGACAGAGAGCTCCCATATACCCCTTCCCTATTGCCAGCACCGTACATTACCACCGTATGTTTGTAAAACTAAGAAATCAACATTGGTTTGCCACTAGCAGCTGAACTCCAGATTTTATTTGGATTCCATTCATATTTCCACTCTTGTTCTTGGTCTGTGTCGGATCCAATTCAGGACACCATGGTGCATTTATTTGTGGCGTCTCCTTAGCCTCCAGGCTGTGACCTTGACAGTTCTGAAGAGCACTGGACAGGTTTGTCAGCTGGGTTTCTCATGGTTAGACTGGGTTATGGGTTTAACCCATTTATGCCTGAGGCTGCAATTTTTTGAATTTTTGCAATCAGACCTTGGCGATGACCTTGAGCAATAGGATGCAAATAACTCCCCCATGCTTAGCGTTCCAATAATGGAACACCTGGCATAAATGGGTCAAGGGAGGAACCACAGAGTGGAAGCGCTCTTCCCACCCCTCCACAGCACGGCTATACGAGAGCCACACCACATCACTGATGATGGCAGAATTAACCTTGACCAGTTGATTAGGGTGATGTCTGCCAGAGTTCCTTACTAAAGGTTATAATTTTTCCCTTTCCCAGCCTTTGGAAACAGAGCTTTTTAGCACACAAAGAACACGTCACTGTCCTACTCAACAGCCTTCAATGACTGCCATCCACTTGGGAAAAATCTGAACTTCTTGGTCTCTAAGACGTCAGCTGGCCTCACCCAGACTCTGTTTGCCCCAGATCAAAACAAAGGCCACAGGGCCTTTGCACAAACCATTCCTTCTCTGCTAAATATTCTCACCCAACTGTTCCTTGGATAGGAATCACAGGCTGGGGATGCTTTTTCTGCTGTCCTAATCCAAATGCAGTATCCCCCATCATTCTCCCTTGGAGTCTGTTTTTTCCTTTGCACTCACGGTTACAATTACACCTTCATCTCATCATTTATTTGCCAGATGTCTCCCCATGAGGATAGAGGCCAAACCTGTTTCATTCACTGTTGCAGCCTCTGTTCTTAGTTTAGTACCAGGCACTCAGGAGGATGTGTGCACGCAGAAAATATATGATGTTATTTTGTCACTGTTTAGACAGAGGGGACATCTTCAGAGATTGGGGGGGGGGGCCTGATTATCCTGCAGATGCAGTGGGAGCAGCTGGGAGCCACCCAGACTGTAAGCTCATCTTCTCTGCCATGCCCCCAACACCTCTCTCTGTGCTGTACATCAACACATATGCATCGTATGATTGGATAAAGAGGTGATGGGAGGTGGTCACCACAAAGCCCCTTTGGACCAGACTCTAAGTTCATTGTTATCCAGGCCTTCAGCAGTCCTCCTGGGGGGTTCCACTGAGCTCTCTGCCCCTCTAATCCTTATCTAAAACCTCCCAGTTCCAGCTTGCTTTGCTCCAAGCCCCAGCCCTCCTCACTGTTCTGGAGCAAGCCAAGCATACTGCCACCTCAGGACTTTGCACCCACTGTTTCTTCTTCCAGAAATGTTCATTCCTGCAGATGCCTGCATGCTTTGCTCCTTTGTCTTTCTAACTCTGCCCACACTCTCACCAGAGCCCTTCCCCACTAATCTAAACAAAAGAATCCCCTTAATCGCTCATTTTTCTTTAGTGCACTCATCTGCATGCATCCATTTCTTTTATCCGTTTATCGCTTGTCTCTATCCATTTATTGCTTGTCTCTCGCCTGAAAGGTCAGCTCCACAAGGGCAGCAATCTGGGTCTGATTTCTTTACCATTGAATCTCTAGCACTTAGAACGGAGACTGGTGTATAGTAGGTGTTCGATAAATATGTGTTTAATGGAGGGATGAACCTGCATGACTAGGGTGGGGAGCCCACCAACAGCTTCAGCTGCCACAGTGATTCCTTTTTGCCCGCGTCTGGAGAGTGATTTTGCCTGGATGCATGTGGGGTCCTTGCAGCCTCCAAGCCGCAGACATCTCCTCTCTTATGCTGTGTGGGCTCCTCCCACAGGACTGAGTCCCTGCCTTCACCCGCTTGCTGGTTATGCTGCTTCATATCCTAATCGCCTGCTGCCCAGGGGCTCTGACTCCCGTCCAGCTCCTGCCAATCCCCTCTCTTTGTGGGCGTGGGTCTATTATATTCCCCAAACTCCCAGCTGCTGGCTGAGGACCTTCTGTCAGCGACAAGGGGCCCGTAAACCCTGGCACTTGTGTGTCAGCCACTGCCCGCTCCCTGTGCTGGGGCCATCAGGCCCACCCACCAGGCCATACCTCCTTGACCTCTGTGTTCCTCCCCTCTAGCCTCCATACATAGGATCTTTGGCTGTCCCTAAAAGGACTGCCCTGTAGTCTCCTGGAGAGGGCTTCAGCCCCATCTCCACTTCACCCAGCCCTGTGCCCTACCCACCAGCCTGGGGCCACAGCAGACCTCAGAAACCAGAGTGATGGAAGGCTTTTGGCTTATGCTTAAAGAGTCCTACACATGGACTGGGGAAAGGACCAATGACCTTGTGGCGGGTGTGGACTTGTTCTGTGTGTCTGTGCTTAGAGCAGAAAGAGGTGACCCTCCCCACCTGCGCCTTTAACCCAGCTCTCCCACTTTCAGGCTGCAGGGGGACCAGGACATAGCAGCATCCATGACTGTCCCGCCCAGCACAGGCTTCAGGTTGTCCTTGTTACATGAATGGGTTTCCAGGCCTCTTCCCTACTTCCAGCCCTGTGGATTTCATGTTATCTTTGGCTTCCTGGGAATTGATTCTTGGCACCCCTGGAATTTGGTTTAAACTTTCCCTCGGGTCCCTCTTCCAAACTTTAGCATGGCTCAATAGGCAATAAGCTCACTGAAACTTTGCTGGAGGCTCTGAAAGGGCTTTGGCAAAAGGTATTAAAGTGTAAAGTGACACCAGAGAGGTTAAAAGTAAAAGACCGACAATATTAAGTGCTGACGAGGATGTGGAACAAGTGAAACTTTCATACACAGCTGATGGGATAGGAAATGGTATAACCCCATTGAAGAACTGCTTGTCAGTATCTACTAAAGCTACACACGCATCTACCTTGTGACCCATCAATTGCACCCCTAAGGATTCATGTAGGAGAAATGAGTTGCACATCCACAAAAAGACATATACAAGAATGTTCACTGCAGCCTTATTCATAAGGGCCAAAATCTGGAAATCATTTCCCATACCCATCAACAATAGAATGGATAAATAAAATGTGCTATCTTCACACAATGCAAGAGCACACGGCGGTGAAAAAGTGAATTAGCAGTACACACAGCAATATGACTGGAGCTCACAGGCAGAATGAAGTGTGAAAGAAGCCAGCTACGAAAGAGTGCAGGCCATATAACTGCATTTATAGAAAGTTCAAGAATGGGCAAAACTAACAAACTTCATGTGGACTCCAGGAAAGTAGTGCTGGGGCACTGGCCAGAGGGAAACTTCTGGATGTTGCAGATGCTCTGCTTTTTTATGGATGGTGAGAAGGGTGCTTGTTGGGCTGGACGCTTAAGATTGTGCACTTTGCTGAAACTTTTACCACCATAAAAAATAAAATCAGCCAGGCATGGTAGCTCACACCTGTAACCCTAGCACTTTGGGATACCAAGACAGGTGGATCACTTGAGCTCAGGAGTTCAAGACCAGCCTGGGCAACATGGCAAAACCTTGTCTCTACAAACTAATAATAATAATAATAATAATAATAATAATAAAATTAGCCAGGCATGGTGATGTGCACCTGTAGTTCCAGCTACTCAGGAGGCTGGGGTGGGAGGATTGCTTGAGCCTGGGAGGCAGAGGTTGCAATGAACTGTGATTGTGCCAGTGCACCCCAGCCTGAGAGACAGAGCCACACCCTGTCTCAAACAAATAAAAATAAAAAATATTTAAGGTGAGTTGACAAAGAACTTAACCCTGGCCTGATGAAAATCAAAACAAATTAAAGCAGGAATTTTTAGAAGTTAAAGAACTCATGAGAACCCTTATCAACAGCTCCTCATAAGAGATTATACTTGGGAGATTAGATTGACTCAAATGTTTTTCTAACTCTTTAAAAATGGAAGAGCATCGCTTCTCGGCCTCTTGGCTAAGATCAAGTGTAAAAATAGAAGAGCAATAGTGGATAAAGGGATTAGGTGTTAATACATATTTAAATTTTTATAATATTTAATCATTCAAAAAATAATTTGCAGGTGTTTTACCCTTAATTTTTATTTACCAATCAAATATTATTAAAACAAAAAAAATCTCCTTGAGCATTTTATTACCCTCATGGTTCTTGCCCCCAGGCAAATATATTACTCAGTCATCACATGATTGTATAAGTATATTTTATATTCTACATCATTCATTTTATTGTCCCTTTAAAATTAGTATTTCAAGATCTAATAAAAGCCCAAATTCTTGCTCAGCTAGCTTTTCCAGGATTTGGTTCTTTTCTGAACTTTATTTTTTATTTTTTATTTTTTTATTATACTTTAAGTTCTAGGGTACATGTGCATAACGTGCAGGTTTGTTACATGTGTATACTTATGCCATGTTGGCGTGCTGCACCCATCAACTCGTCAGCACCCATCAATTCATCATTTATATCATGTATAACTCCCCACTGCAATCCCTCCCTCCTCCCCCCTCCCCATGATAGGTCCCAGTGTGTGATGTTCCCCTTCCCGAGTCCAAGTGATCTCATTGTTCAGTTCCCACCTATGAGTGAGAACATGCGGTGTTTGGTTTTCTCTTCTTGTGATAGTTTGCTAAGAATGATGGTTTCCAGCTGCATCCATGTCCCTACAAAGGACGCAAACTCATCCTTTTTTATGGCTGCATAGTATTCCATGGTGTATATGTGCCACATTTTCTTAATCCAGTCTGTCACAGATGGACATTTGGGTTGATTCCAAATCTTTGCTATTGTGAATAGTGCCGCAATAAACATACGTGTGCATGTGTCTTTGTAGTAGAATAATTTATAATCCTTTGGGTATATACCCAGTAGTGGGATGGCTGGGTCATATGGTACATGTAGTTCTAGATCCTTGAGGAATTGCCATACTGTTTTCCATAATGGTTGAACTAGTTTACAATCCCACCAACAGTGTAAAAGTGTTCCTATTTCTCCACATCCTCTCCAGCACCTGTTGTTTCCTGACTTCTTAATGATTGCCATTCTAACTGGTGTGAGATGGTATCTCATTGTGGTTTTGATTTGCATTTCTCTGATGGCGAGTGATGATGAGCATTTTTTCATGTGTCTGTTGGCTGTATGAATGTCTTCTTTTGAGAAATGTCTGTTCATATCCTTTCCCCACTTTTTGATGGGGTTGTTTGTTTTTTTCTTGTATATTTGTTTGAGTTCTTTGTAGATTCTGGATATTAGCCCTTTGTCAGATGAGTAGGTTGCAAAAATTTTCTCCCATTCTGTAGGTTGCCTGTTCACTCTGATGGTAGTTTCTTTTGCTGTGCAGAAGCTCTTTAGTTTAATTAGATCCCATTTGTCAATTTTGGCTTTTGCTGCCGTTGCTTTTGGTGTTTTAGGCATGAAGTCCTTGCCCATGTCTATGTCCTGAATGGTACTACCTAGATTTTCTTCTAGGGTTTTTATGGTATTAGGTCTAACATTTAAGTCTCTAATCCATCTTGAATTAATCTTCGTATAAGGGGTAAGGAAAGGATCCAGTTTCAGCTTTCTACTTATGGCTAGCCAATTTTCCGAGCACCATTTATTAAATAGGGAATCCTTTCTCCATTTCTTGTTTCTCTCAGGTTTGTCAAAGATCAGATGGCTGTAGATGTGTGGTATTATTTCTGAGGACTCTGTTCTGTTCCATTGGTCTATATCTCTGTTTTGGTACCAGTACCATGCTGTTTTGGTTACTGTAGCCTTGTAGTATAGTTTGAAGTCAGGTAGCGTGATGCCTCCAGCTTTGTCCTTTTGACTTAGGATTGTCTTGGCAATGCGGGCTCTTTTTTGGTTCCATATGAACTTTAAAGCAGTTTTTTCCAATTCTGTGAAGAAACTCATTGGTAGCTTGATGGGGATGGCATTGAATCTATAAATAACCTTGGGCAGTATGGCCATTTTCACAATATTGATTCTTCCTATCCATGAGCATGGTATGTTCTTCCATTTGTTTGTGTCCTCTTTTATTTCACTGAGCAGTGGTTTGTAGTTCTCCTTGAAGAGGTCCTTGACATCCCTTGTAAGTTGGATTCCTAGGTATTTTATTCTCTTTGAAGCAATTGTGAATGGAAGTTCATTCATGATTTGGCTCTCTGTCTGTTACTGGTGTATAAGAATGCTTGTGATTTTTGCACATTAATTTTGTATCCTGAGACTTTGCTGAAGTTGCTTATCAGCTTAAGGAGATTTTGGGCTGAGATGATGGGGTTTTCTAAATATACAATCATGTCATCTGCAAACAGGGACAATTTGACTTCTTCTTTTCCTAACTGGATACCCTTGATTTCTTTCTCTTGCCTGATTGCCCTAGCCAGAACTTCCAACACTATGTTGAACAGGAGTGGTGAGAGAGGGCATCCCTGTCTTGTGCCAGTTTTCAAAGGGAATTTTTCCAGTTTTTGCCCATTCAGTATGATATTAGCTGTGAGTTTGTCATAAATAGCTCTTATTATTTTGAGGTACGTTCCATCAGTACCGAATTTATTGAGCGTTTTTAGCATGAAGGGCTGTTGAATTTTGTCAAAAGCCTTTTCTGCATCTATTGAGATAATCATGTGCTTCTCGACTTTGGTTCTGTTTATATGCTGGATTATGTTTATTGATTTGCGAATGTTGAACCAGCCTTGCATCCCAGGGATGAAGCCCACTTGATCATGGTGGATAAGCTTTTTGACGTGCTGCTGAATCCGGTTTGCCAGTATTTTATTGAGAATTTTTGCATTGATGTTCATCAGGGATATTGGTCTAAAATTCTCTTTTTTTGTTGTGTCTCTGCCAGGCTTTGGTATCAGGATGATGTTGGCCTCATAAAATGAGTTAGGGAGGATTCCCTCTTTTTCTATTGATTGGAATAGTTTCAGAAGGAATGGTACCAGCTCCTCTTTGTACCTCTGGTAGAATTCAGCTGTGAATCCATCTGGTCCTGGACTTTTTTTGGTGGGTAGGCTATTAATTGTTGCCTTAATTTCAGAGCCTGCTATTGGTCTATTCAGGGATTCAACTTCTTCCTGGTTTAGTCTTGGGAGAGTGTAAGTGTCCAGGAAATTATCCATTTCTTCTAGATTTTCTAGTTGATTTGCATAGAGGTGTTTATAGTATTCTCTGATGGTAGTTTCTATTTCTGTGGGGTCGGTGGTGATATCCCCTTTATCATTTTTATTGCATCTATTTGATTCCTCTCTCTTTTCTTCTTTATTAGTCTTGCTAGCGGTCTGTCAATTTTGTTGATCTTTTCAAAAAACCCACTACTGGATTCATTGATTTTTTGGAGGGTTTTTGTGTCTCTATCTCCTTCAGTTCTGCTCTGATCTTAGTTATTTCTTGCCTTCTGCTAGCTTTTGAATGTGTTTGCTCTTGCCTCTCTAGTTCTTTTAATTGTGATGTTAGAGTGTCAATTTTAGATCTTTCCTGCTTTCTTTTGTGGGCATTTAGTGCTATAAATTTCCCTCTACACACTGCTTTAAATGTGTCCCAGAGATTCTGGTATGTTGTATCTTTGTTCTCATTGGTTTCAAAGAACATCTTTATTTCTGCCTTCATTTCGTTATGTACCCAGTAGTCATTCAGGAGCAGGTTGTTCAGTTTCCATGTAGTTGAGCGGTTTTGATTGAGTTTCTTAGTCCTGAGTTCTAGTTTGATTGCACTGTGGTCTGAGAGACAGTTTGCTATAATTTCTGTTCTTGTACATTTGCTGAGGAGTGCTTTACTTCCAATTATGTGGTCAATTTTGGAATAAGTGCGATGTGGTGCTGAGAAGAATGTATATTCTGTTGATTTGGGGTGGAGAGTTCTATAGATGTCTATTAGGTCCGCTTGGTGTAGAGATGAGTTCAATTCCTGGATATCCTTGTTAACTTTCTGTCTCGTTGATCTGTCTAATGTTGACAGTGGAGTGTTGAAGTCTCCCATTATTATTGTATGGGAGTCTAAGTCTCTTTGTAAGTCTCTAAGGACTTGCTTTATGAATCTGGGTGCTCCTGTATTGGGTGCATATATATTTAGGATAGTTAGCTCTTCCTGTTGAATTGATCCCTTTACCATTATGTAATGGCCTTCTTTGTCTCTTTTGATCTTTGATGGTTTAAAGTCTGTTTTATCAGAGACTAGTATTGCAACCCCTGCTTTTTTTTGTTCTCCATTTGCTTGGTAGATCTTCCTCCATCCCTTTATTTTGAGCCTATGTATGTCTCTGCATGTGAGATGGGTCTCCTGAATACAGCAGACTGATGGGTCTTGACTCTTTATCCAGTTTGCCAGTCTGTGTCTTTTAATTGGAGCATTTAGTCCATTTACATTTAAGGTTAATATGGTTATGTGGGAACTTGATCCTGTTATTATGATATTAACTGGTTATTTTGCTTGTTAGTTGATGCAGTTTCTTCCTAGCCTCGATGGTCTTTACATTTTGGCATGTTTTTGCAATGGCTGGTACCGGTTTTTCCTTTCCATGTTTAGGGCTTCCTTCAGGGTCTCTTGTAAGGCAGGCGTGGTGGTGACAAAATCTCTAAGCATTTGCTTAGCTGTAAAGGATTTTATTTCTCCTTCACTGATGAAACTTAGTTTGGCTGGATATGAAATTCTGGGTTTAAAATTCTTTTCTTTAAGAATGTTGAATATCGGCCCCCACTCTCTTCTGGCTTGTAGAGTTTCTGCCGAGAGGTCTGCTGTTAGTCTGATGGGCTTCCCTTTGTGGGTAACCCGACCTTTCTCTCTGGCTGCCCTTAAGATTTTTTCCTTCATTTCAACTTTGGTGAATCTGGCAATTATGTGTCTTGGAGTTGCTCTTCTGGAGGAGTATCTTTGTGGCGTTCTCCGTATTTCCTGAATTTGAATGTCGGCCTGCCCTACTAGGTTGGGGAAGTTCTCCTGGATGATATCCTGAAGAGTGTTTTCCAACTTGGTTCCATTTTCCCCCTCACTTTCAGGCACCCCAATCAGACGTAGATTTGGTCTTTTTACATAATCCCATACTTCTTGCAGGCTTTGTTCATTTCTTTTTCTTCTTTTTTCTTTTGGTTTCTCTTCTCGCTTCATTTCATTCATTTGATCCTCAATCGCTGATACTCTTTCTTCCAGTTGATCAAGTCAGTTACTGAAGCTTGTGCATTTGTCACATATTTCTCGTGTCGTGGTTTTCATCTCTGTCATTTCGTTTATGACCTTCTCTGCATTAATTAGTCTAGCTGTCAATTCTTCCACTCTTTTTTCAAGATTTTTAGTTTCTTTGCGCTGGGTACGTAATTCCTCCTTTAGCTCTGAGAAGTTTGATGGACTGAAGCCTTCTTCTCTCATCTCATCAAAGTCATTCTCTGACCAGCTTCGATCCGTTGCTGGCGATGGGCTGCGCTCCTTTGTTATTTTTTGAATTTCCAGCTTTTCTGCCCTGCTTTTTCCCCATCTTTGTGGTTTCATCTGTCTCTGGTCTTTGATGATGGTGACGTACTGATGGGGTTTTGGTATAGGTGTCCTTCCTGTTTGATAGTTTTCCTTCTGACAGTCAGGACCCTCAGCTATAGGTCTGTTGGAGATTGCTTGAGGTCCACTCCAGACCCTGTTTGCCTGGGTATCAGCAGCAGAGGTTGCAGAAGATAGAATATTGCTGAACAGCGAGTGTACCTGTCTGATTCTTCCTTTGGAAACTTCCTCTCAGGGGTGTACTCCACCCTGTGAGGTGTGGGGTGTCAGACTGACCCTAGTGGGGGATGTCTCCCAGCTAGGCTACTCAGGGGTCAGGGACCCACCTGAGCAGGCAGTCTGTCCGTTCTCAGATCTCAACCTCCGCGTTGGGAGATCCACGGCTCTCCCCAAAGCTGTCAGACAGAGTCGTTCACGTCTGCACAGGCCCCTGCTGCTTCCCCTGTTGGTCTTCAGCTGTGCCCTGTCCCCAGAGGTGGAGTCTACAGAGACAGGCAGGCTTCCTTGAGCTGCTGTGAGCTCCATCCAGTTCGAGCTTCCCAGCGGCTTTGTTTACCTACTTAAGCCTCAGCAATGGTGGGCGCCCCTCCCCCAGCCTCGCTGCTGCCTTGCGGATAGATGGCCGCAGACTGCTGTGTTAGCAATGAGGGAGGCTCCGTGGGCATGGGACCCTCCCGGCCAGGTGTGGGATATATTCTCCTGGTGTGCCTGTTTGGTTAAAGCACAGTATTGGGGTGGGAGTTACCCGATTTTCCAGGTGTTGTGTGTCTCAGTTCCCCTGGCTAGGAAAAGGGATTCCCTTCCCCCTTGCGCTTCCAGGTGAGGCGATGCCTCGCCCTGCTTCAGCTCTCGCTGGTCAGGCTGCAGCAGCTGACCAGCACCGATTGTCTGGCACTCCCTAGTGAGATGACCCCAGTACCTCAGTTGAAAATGCAGAAATCACCGGTCTTCTGTGTCGCTCGCGCTGGGAGTTGGAGACTGGAGCTGTTCCTATTCGGCCATCTTGAACTTTATTTTTTATGCAACTGGAGTTGTTTTGGCTTGAAGTCTAAGGTGTATCTAAATTACAAACTATTTTTTCAAATTGCTAATCAGTTTTTCAACAGCATTTGCTCAATAGCTCATCACCCACTTACTATTTTGTGGCGGTTTACCATATTTAATTTTTACACGTGATTGCATCTATTTCTAGCCTTCTATTCAAACCCATTAAAATCTATTTCTCTTTTTTCATCAATATTTTCTCTGTTCCAACTATTGCTCTTTATGATATCTTTTAATATTCAGTAAGGTTATATATCAATGCTCTCCTTTTCCAGAATATTCTTTGATTCTCTGATCAATGTTACTTCCAGATGAATTTTGGAATCATTTTATCAAGTTCCTTTTGCGGGGTTGTTTGGTATTGCATTAAATCTGCAAATTAACATGGAGGTGGTTTGGCGTTTTTACAATACTCAGTCTTCCCATGCAGAAAGGCAGTATGCCTCTCCATTTATTCTGGTCTCCTTTTATTTCACCAATAAAATTTTGTAGTTGTCTTTATATAGGTCACACGCATTTCTCATTAAGTTTATTCCTAAGTATTTTTCCATTGCTTCTGGGAATGGCATCTCTTTTTTCATTGCAGTTTCTGGTGGAGTATGGCTAAGAACACAGGAATGCGTTGATTAGGGTAAATAGGTCTTGTCTCTGATCTCTTTACTAAATGATTATTTGTTTGTACACATTTGAGTTTCTTCCTTTGGCTGTTTAGTCCCAAATCATATTGACTGAGAATACTTTTTTGTCACGGTGGTATTGGATGGGGTTCCAAGGCTGGTGTCTGATAGGCCTGGGGAAGCCTTACCTCAGCTGGGATGGCATCTGCCCTGTCTCAAGCCTTTGTCAAAGGCCTTGGAACCCTCCTGTTCTCCCTTCTCCTCTGTCTGGTCCCCTGCCTGGCACTCCCAGCCCCTGGCAGAGGTCTCCCTTCAACTGTAATGGACTCCCAAGGTGCTGCTGCTATATTAATCAAAGCAATCATCACCAATTGCCTAGGATGTGTCTGGCCCTTGGCCAAGCCTTTTACATCATATATTTAATTTTTAAATCCCCGAAGGGCATGTATGATTAACCAGAGAGGTCAAAAGACTTTCTGGGATCACACAGCTCATAAATGGCAGATCTGGGATTTACATGTGTGTTTCTTCTACCCTGCCACATTGCTCCCCTCTGCAGTGTCCCAGTCATTGTCCCCACCCACCAAGTGGGTCCCTGGAGTAGCAATGCCTTGCCAGCCCGGACACCCCAGAGTTCACCACACCACCCAGGGCATTGTAGTGGGAATCCCGGGGTCCCGGCTAGTTCTATCACCTTAACCTGGTCCCACCTGCTCCAGAATTAGGACCTGTACATTTTCACCTAAGCCCCTTGTGTTCTGAGAGTTTGGTGACCACATGGCAACATTCCTTATGAAAGATGTGATCATTACTGGCACCCAAGTCCCAGGTTCCTTTGAGCAAATGCTCTACCTGAATATTTACCATGACAAAGGGCAGTTTTAGAAGCAGTAGTAGGAAAATAACAACTAACGTTTACTTGGCTCTTACTACAGACACTGTGTCTAGTGTGTTACCCACAGGTTCTCATTTCTCTTCATCACATCCTGTGAGTTAGATACGGTCTATCATTTTACACATGAGGAAACTGAGGTTTGGGGAGATGAAGTTACTTGTCCAAGGACATTCACCTTGTAAATGGCAGGGCCAGAATCTGTAATTTGAACGCTTGCTCAGAGGTCTGGTAGCTATTCAGATGCTTCATGATGAACCCGGGACTTTCTATAGTGTTCAGACAAATAGTGTCCTAAAGCAGAGGTCCCCCAAAGCTGCTCCCCAAACTGGTGTGTCTTCAGCACAACCAGAGGGACTCTTTAAAAATGCAGGGGCCCAGCTGGGCATGGTGGCTCATGCCCGTAATCCCAGCATTTTGGGAGGCTGAGGCTCGAGGATCACTTGAGCCCAGGAGTTTGAGGCTGCAGTGAGCTATGACTGCACCACTGCACTCCAGCCTTGGCAACAGAGGAAGACCCCGAGCCCCCGAAAAATGCAGAGGCCAAGGCCCCAGTGTATGGGCAGCCTGGATCCTGTGTTTTTTTGTAACTGCCTCACAGGTTCTGGTGATTAGCCAGGCTTGAGAATGACTATTCCAAAGAGAGGCTCCTTTGCCATCTGATGATGTGAACATTGGTCTATTTTGGAATGAATCCTACTGCTAACAAATATTAGTGAAAAAGAAAAGCAAATAACCCAAACATTCAAGCATTCATCACTGGGGTGTTTTTGTACGTTTGACAAATGGGAAGGAATTTCTAAATGAAGATGCCAAACTCATATTCACTGTTCAGAAAGCAGTAAAGATCTGTACTATTTAAAAAGTCAGCACAAATTGATGAGAACCACATCACGTCCTAGCAGCTTTGCCAGGTACCTGAACAGGTAACTCCCTGAGAAGGTACAACCTTAGTACACCAGAGCATGAGACCTGCTCAGCTTCATACATGACTTTTTCAAAGATAAAATAATGAGTTGCTTTTGAAACCTACTAAATTATAAAACAAACATTTTGTTTCTTTGTTTATTTATTTATTTATGACAGAGTCTCAGTCTGTTACCCAGGCTGGAGTACAGTGATGTGATCTCGGTTCACTGCAATCTCCACTTCCCGGGTTCAAGTTATTCTAATGCCTCAGCCTCCAAAGTAGCTGGGATTGCAGGTGCATGTCACCATGCCCAGCTAATTTTTGTAGTTTCCGTAGAGATGGGGTTTCACCCTGTTGGCCAGGCTGGTCTCCAACTCCTCACTTCAAGTGATCTGCCCATCTCAACCTCCCAAACTGCTGGGATTACAGGCATGAGCCACCACGCCCAGCCAAAATAAACATTTTAAACATCACCCAGTGGTTGAGATCATGGTCTTTGGAATTAGCTCTACCTGGGTTTGATACTGACCTCCCCCATTCCCTGGCCGAATGGCCCCGGGCAGGTGGCGTGACCCCTCTGAGATCTAGTGTCCTCATCTGAAAGCTGAGTATCACGGTCATGGTGATCTTGCACGGCCGCTGTATTAACTGAGACAGCGAATGAGATGTGATAGCCTGAGCCATGGCCCACAGTGGATGCTCAGTAATCTGTCCTGTTGCCAGCCACCGTTATTGTGGTGTTAACTGTTATGCGTCTACACTGCCTGTCTTTTGCTAGAGACGTGTGCCACAGTCCAATGCAGAACTTGCACTCAGAACCCTGGGCTCAAGCCCCACACAGCCCCACATCAGGGCAGCCCCAGACAGTGGCCATCCCCCTTTCCGCCCCTCCTCATCTCTGTCCCCTGTGCTGCCTCTCCCTGGTTCCCATTTCCAGCCCTGGGTGCATCCCTCAGAACAGGGCTCCTAAACCTAAATGGGGATATTGACTCACTCTAAAAGAAACTTAGCATTTTCTTCCATTGGGAACTTGGCATTGGCAACACCCATGACTGTCACTGGTAGAAACCACAGGTGTTCCCACATCACCTTACAGTCGCTGCAGGTTTCTTAGAACATCCCTTATGCTTCGTACCACCTTGAAATCATGGCAGCTATTCGACTTGCTACCAAATCTTGCCATGTAATGTGTTAATAAAGAAGGATCTGTGTAGACCTATCACAAATTTTTATGTTTTGATAGTTATATTTTAATAAATTGGTTTTCTTTATAATCTTGTGTGTATTACCTTACACATTTAAAAACCAGTGCTCTGGGAAGGGGTCCACAGGCTTCCCTAGGCTGCCAAGGGGCCCCACGGTACACTAACAGCCCTGCCTTTGAACTTCTGCAGTGGATTCCAGCGTTCTCTCCATTTCACACTTGAGAAAACTGAGTCCTGACAGCCAGTGCCTAGCCCCTGCCTCTCCTGCTCCTGGGGGCTGAGAATACAGAGATGGCTCTGATACGGGCCCTGCTCCCCAGGAGGGCCCGGAGCAGCTGGGAAACAGATGACTCTATAACCCTAATACAGAGTCTTAAGCCTGAAACCTTTCTTACGGGAAAACCCTTTCAGGCTGCAGGAGGTACCCTGATTTGATTCTCCTTTGGGGAGTGGGATGCCCAAAATGTGCTGGCAGGGAGGTGGGATGGACCTGAGGGATGCACTGGCTGGTGACTAACAGCAGACGGAGCTGGGGGTGAGTCCCTGGAGGCAGGCCTAGAAGAGTGTCCTGAGATCCCAGCCAAAGAGAACAAGGCTGCGTCTGTGGTGGAGGGCCGAGAAGCCCGAGAGAGAATGAGAGTGACAAAGCCTAGCCCAGCAACTGCGAGCCGCCTCACGCTGTTCTTAGGGACTCTATGCTCTTAGGCATTCGAGGTTTGTCAAACGAACAAATGAATGAACAAATGGGTTTAGCCTGGAGCAAGCAAAGGCTGGATTGGCCAGCGGTATCCCATGAAAGCAGAAAAGCTGCTTCTCTTGCCCTCATGACGCCCTGGTCTCGGACACTCACCTTGGTGGTCAAGAAACCAGAGCTGGAGGGCCCAAGCCCCTCAGGTGGGGGCGGCAAGGGTGAGGAAAGAACGGTGAGCCCCCTTAAACCTCAAGAGCTGACTCCTTGACCCTCAACAGAACATTCTGTGAGAGCCAGTCGTCAGCGTCTGACCCCTAGCCTGCTCACAACCCCCATTAGCAATGCATTCATTCATCCCTTCATTCATTCCGCAAATATTTAAGAGCCTACTACTTGCCAGAGAGTGTTCTGTCACTGTAGGTATAGCAGGGAATAAAATGGACATGGTCCTCATTCTCATGAGTTTTTGGGGGGTCTGGGCTACAGGATGGGAGCACAGAGTCAAAGGACAGATAATGGCTGGGCACAGTGGCTCACGCCTGTAATCCCAGCACTTTGGGAGGCTGAGGTGGGAGGATCACTTGAGGCCAGAAGTTCGAGATCACCCTATGCCACATACTGAGACCCCCGTGTCAACAAAAATAAAGAAAATTTGCTGGGTGTGGTGGCACGCACCTGTAGTCCCAGCTACTCAGGAGACTGAGGCAAGAGGATTGCTTGAGCCCAGGAGTTCAAGGCTGCAATGAGCTATGACTGCACTACTGCACTGCAGCCTGGATAACAGACTGAAAGCCAGTCTCAAAAATCAGAATGACAAAAAAACTCATGAAGAGAAAGTTGTTTAGAGTTCTGAAAAGCCAATTCACACAGGGTGGTGAGATAGCATGATCCCCACGCTACTGTTCACTTCTCTATTACAAGGTACACAGCTTTGCAAAGCACTTACATCCCACCTAAGGCTGTTTCTCTCAAAGTTTGCAGAGATTAATCGCATTAAATCCATCACCTTTCACTAATGCAAACAACCATTCTCTGCCTGGATAATCTTAGGCAAGAAGGAAACCAAAAATGATATCCAGGTCAGACCCAAAAAAGGAAAGATCTTGAATTGCACTGCTCTTAAAAGCACTTAAAAGGAATTGAATTAAAACTGAGACCAAAAAAAAAAAAAAAAAAAAAAAAAAATTGGTCCCCAAATCCAACTCCCGCTGACACCAAGTTAGAAAAATAACTGAAGAAAAAGGATGTAGCATGTCAATCAAGATATGATCATTTTATTTTTTTAAAAAATGAGAAGCCTTTTGTTTTAAGAGGAGCAGGCTGGTAATTTGGAGGCAGCGCAGAGCGAGGAGCTTTCATATTTCCAGACAGAAAAGATTTGGCTGCTGATGGAAAAGTTGAGGGTTGCATAATGAGATCTTGCTCTGCTGAGGTTCCTGTTCCCAAAGAGGAGAGGGGATGGCAGCCGTCTGGCTGATTGATAGAAGTCCAGGTTGGCCATGCCGAGACAGGTACGTACAATCTCTCCTTTGTTGGTAATCAAAGTCGGCTGAATGAGGACTCCATCCTTTCTTTCTTACTCCTATGTACCAATTTGAGGAGCTCAGATGAAATGTGTTGCATTACACCAGCACCAATAAGTCACACTATCTATGTTGTGACACACCGAATATTACTAATTGTCAATCACAAGCCACAAGTCTTGTCAAGACGCTCCCTTCTCGACGGGCTGGTTCAAACCTGAAGTGATTTTTAATCAAGTGTTAATAATACAGCATCTGTCAGTGGACGGTGGGTATCAGACAATCAGGAAAAGTGAACGGATGACATGGCAAATTTTAATGTTTTCATTTTCCATTCTTCCCAATTATCAGTGGGATTTCTGTCAGCCTGAAGAGTGCACTGACATTATTGCAGGTGAGCTTCGCTGTGACGAAGGAGGAAGGTGGCTGTCAGGGCTCCCAGGGCAAGGGTGCCTCACCCCGCCCTGCCAGAGACGAAATCCCCACCCTCAGGAAGCTCGGGGGAGAGGGAGGCTTTGGGTCTTGCACAGAACCTCCCAGCGCAAGCCCACCTGTATTAGGAGAGCTGATGCTTGGCCCCAGCCAGGTAGGAGATGGTTAGAGGCTGTGCCAAGGCCAATGGTGGCCCCTCCGCGGCCTTTTCTACTGCCCCGTCGGGGAGCCTCTGTCTCCCGTGCCCATGCACATCCTGGATGGTGGGATTCCCGCTTGAGCAAGAACTGACCAGAGCTCCCATTTGCTTTTCCTTATTCCTTTTTTCCCATGTTGTCCACAACCTGTGCTGGGGTTGTGATTCCAAAGAACACAGAAGGAAGAAAAGAAGGGGCAGGAGAAGCGGGGAGGGCCTGAGAGGCAGCTGAAGCCTCAATGTTGGGGGTGGGAGCAGAGGGGGCATCACCTTTTCTCCTAAAGCTGCCCTGCCCAGGACCCCTGGGAACTCGGTAATAGAGGTCTGAGGGGTTCCACTCTTTGGGAATTGGCTCGTGGCCCCCCTTTTCTCACTCCAGAGCTCAGAGCCAGAAGGGATGTTGGTGGGAGTCTAATCCATTTCCAACTCATCACTCCCCACTCAACATTGCCTAGCCAACTTCTCGCATGTTCCTAGCCACAGGACACTCATTACCACTTGGGGTGGCTCATTCCACTGCCGACCAGCTCTGGTTGTTAGGACCTTCTTTGCAACTTCTGTTCAGCTCCAAGAGGGCTGTGTGCGGCAGTGCTCTGGTGTCCTGGGTTGGGGAGGTGACCCCTGAGGGCAGGGTGTTGACGAGCACGCCCACCCAGCAGGCGTCCCCACTGCCCACCGTTGCTGAGGTTCTCCCCAGCACCTGGCAGCGAGAGCCACAGGTCCATCTTGAAGCTTCCTCCTCGCCTTGCCTCCTCCGTGCCACGTGCAACTCGTTCTTCTCCCCTCTCCCTGGCTGCCTCATCAACATCTCCATTTCTGCCCAGCTTTTCAATCTCGGGCTTCTCAAGGCCTGGACCACGGTGCTCCTGCTGCAACAAGCCCGTGAGTTCTCTCTTTTCAACATCAACAAGTTGAGGACTGAGTCCAGATTTCTCCTCTGCATCCCATCCAGGGCTGTAATTGTCATATCACCCGGACATCTCCACCTGGATGACCCATGAGCACCTGAAATTCAATTTGTTCCCCAAGAGAATTTTTTACCCCCAGCTCCCAAGAGAGCTCCTACTTAGGGCCTCCCAGCTTGGTGCAAAGCATCACCATTGTCTCCCAAATCCCACATCAGAAAACTGTGAGTGTCACTCTGGTAGGCCACCCTTTCCCCAGCCCCATGTCCAGACCGACCACCACTTCTGCCTACTGCCACCTTTCTTAGCCCTTCCCTCTCCGTCCCACAGAGCCCCTGACTCAGCTCAGGCCTCTGGGCTTTTCCCCTGGGCCCTAGGAGCCCCTGTCTCCCGCCACTTCCCTCTAGTTCATCCTCTGTCGTGATGGAGTCATCTTTCCAAATCCAGCACCATGCATTCCCCTGGAGGGCGTCCCTAGTGTCCATGGGGTGGCAGTCAAGCTCCTGGGCCTCAGTATTCCCATATAAACAATGGCACCAAGAGTAGCCAGCTCTTAGGGTCATGGCTGCGCAGCACCTGGAGGGAACGAGACGATCACCTGTTGCCTTCCTTCACCATCCAGGCGATATTTCCTCCATTCTGAGTAGAATCAATTCAATTCCCCACCGACCTTGCCAACAGAAGGTGAGACCTTGTCATCACTGTGCATCCTGGCCTAGCCTGGGACAGGCTTAAGAACCTAATCCCATATTCACTTCTCGAACAGAGAAGGGGACACCCCCAGCTTCCACCTGTGGCTTTTCTGAATAATTTGGTCTTTGTATTCTTTCCCCAAAATCTTACTGCTCTGGGGAACCTGAGACTGACCTAACCCTCCAGCCTCATTTTATCAAAACAAAAACAAAACCAAAAAGACACCAGCATGTTAGTTATCTACTGCTGTATAACAAAAGACTCCAAAACTGAAAACAACAAACATTTGCTATCTCGCAGTTGCTGAGGGTGGGGAATCTGGCAGTGGCTGAGCTAGGTGGTCCTGGTGCAGGCAATCTCAGCTGGGGCTGCAGTCAGCTGGAAGCTTGACTGGGGCTGTGCCTAGGCCCACTCAGGTAGGCGGCCCCAGCCTCTCACCCATGGGACTCCCAGGAAGCTGCCCAAGAGTCCTCATACCATGGCAACTGGCTTCCCCCAGAGCAAGTGGTGAGAGAAAGCAACAGAGATGGAAGCCACGGTGTTTATAACAGTCTGGGAAGTGACCGTGCATCATTTCTGCTGTATTCTATCAGTCACACAGGCTGGTACCATGCCGGAGAGGGTGCACAGGGGTGTGGATACCAGGAGGCGGAGCTGCCACACGCAGCTTGATCCCCATGTCTGCTTCCAAGAGATGCCTATTTGCAAATTTCAAATAAATACAGCCTCAAAGGGGAGGTATTTGCTCTGTTAGGAGAGTAAGGTGAAGGGAAGGAAAAGCCCTCAGAATAGGAAGGCCAAAGATCCAGGTACACTGATGAGAATGCCTCTAACTCACCGCCTGGCCCAGAGCAAGCTTCTGCCTCTGCCAGGCCTCAGAGGCCCCACCTGCACAGTGGGAATGAATGAGATGATGCCAGAGGCCTCTGAGATGCTGTGGTCCTATGAGTCTCAGCTCTAGGATGATGCTGCCCAAGGCCTTGAAGGTGCTTTGGGTGGCAACAACACTGATAGAGGAAGAATCAGAAGTGCCCAGTCCAGCGTGGTGGCCACCTCCATCACTATCTTGAATCCCTGGGACAACAGTTTTTATGTCTCATCCCTACTTGTGACCATCTGAGCAGGGGCCAGAGAGGTAAGCAAGGACCCCGGGGGTTGAGGAGTAGAGCAGAGATCTTCCCTGTTTGTCTGCCCAGACCCCTCGAAACTGGGCTTGCCAAGTCCTCCCCTAAGGATCTTCCTATCTGAACTCTGAACCCTGGCCTGAATAAGACAGTGGTCCCCAGAAGGGGGTCTGGAGAAAGTCCTGCCACCATGAGCTGCTGCCTACATGATTGTGTCAGATTGTGCTGTTGGATGTCAGTCTGCCTTGGCAACCTGTATTTCCATGCCATTGATAAAGACATACCCAAGACTCGGTAATTCACAAGCAAAAAGAGGCTTAAAGAACTCAGTTCCATGTGGCTGGGGAGGCCTCACAATCACGGTGGAAGGTGCAAGGCATGTCTTACATGGCGGCAGACAAGAGAGAATGAGAAAGAAGCAAAAGCAGAAATCCCTTATAAAATCATCAGATTTCATGAGACTTATTCACTATCATAAGAATAGCATGGGGGGAAACCGTTCCCATTATTCAATTATCTCCCACTAGGTCCCTCCCACAACCATGGGAATTATGGGAGTACAAGTCAAGATGAGATTTGGCTGGGGACACAGAGCCAAACCGTATCACCACCTAAGCTGCCTGGCTGTGCTTTAGTTGCTGCCCTGCCCAGGCCCTCCCCTTGGGGCCAGGAGAAAGAGTGTGTGTGTTTTATCCCAGGAGATCTCTGGCCACTCCCAGCTGGTTTTCTGTCCACACAGAGACCCAAGCCCATGATCCCGTGTGGACACAGGCACACACAGGCCCACAGATCCACGTGGGACCCCATGCTCCAGACAGGCAGAGTGAGCCCAAGCTGGGAGGTCCACCCCAGCAAAGAGGCTTTAAGATGAAGAGGGAAAAAATGAAAGAATTATTAATACAACTAAATAAATCAGCCATTATGGGAAAAATCAGGGTTGAGTGGACTTCCAACACTCATCTTATGGGTTAGCATTGCTTTTGTTTTGCATCCTGTATGCGGCACACCCTCCCTCTACACTGTTTAGTGCTCAGGGCCTGCGTAAGTCCTAAACAGGTCTGAAGTGTCAGGTGAAGAGGGGCAACGTCTCAGCCCACCCTGGGGCTCAGGCCTGCCGCTCCTCATCCCCAAATCCCACACTGCTCCTGGTGCCTTCTCTAGACCCCCTTCTGGGGATCCCTGTCCTATTCAGGCCAGGGTTCAGAGTTCAGAGAGGAAGATCTTCAGGGGAGGACTTGGCAAGCCCAACTGCCAAGGGTCTGGGCAGATAAACAGGAAAGACTCTCTGCTCTACTCCTCATGAACCCGTTCTGCAGTTGGAGCCAGGGCAGCTCCATATGCAGAACAGGCTCATGCTGTGTTCCCAGGGTTCCTTTCTCCACCATGGTCGCCAGCTATGAAGGTGTGGTTGCCACTCTGAAGAGAGTACAGATGGACGAATTACAGTGAAATGCAGTTTTGCCGCTCAACCTTGGAGGTGACCTATCATTACTTACTAAGTTGAACCCAGACACCTCATTCTGCTGACTGTTTAAATGAACCCTAATGGCCTTGGGTCTGTTGGGTAAGTTGGGGAAGGGGAATTCATTAAAGCACAGAGCCCTCCCAAGCATAGATGGGGATGAACTAGCAGGACTCTCCTAGTTGGGAGGGGCGCTGGATCAAATGGCCATGCTTTGTTCTCAGGGTCCCTTCTCTAGGTCCATTACCACCATGGTAGGCAGTCTCTCCTTCAGTGTCCTGGTCCTGTGAGGCTTCACCTCTCCCTTAGTCCCCACAACAGGACTGAGCCAGACTGGTGTCTCTAAAGAGATTTAGAGACACAATGAGAGACACAATGACTGAGAAATAAACACAGGTGCAGGAAGTCTGGGAAGAACCAAGTTTCTGAAGATCAGCTTTCTGGCACTAAACTAAACCCATCAGCTGCTGCAGGGTCCTTCCTCCCACTCCCTGGACCCTAGAGCCAGCTTCATCAGCTGCATTTAGTATGCTTCCAGGACAAACCCCTGCACAGTGAGGGTCAACCTCTCAGACTCAGTGGGGTCTTTCCCCTCAGCTCTAGCCTGAGGGCCTGGATAGCCATCAGCCCCAGAGATGTCCCAGGCCCCCCTTAACAAGCCACCAGCTCCACCCTGCTTGGTGTTAGATGTGAGGACCTGCTCAGACTATTGCATCCCATGTGCAAGGAAGCTGTGTTGGTTAGGCCTTTTTGGTTGAGAGTAACAGAAACTCATCCAAGTAAACTTTAGTGGGAAAAAGAAATACATTTTTAAGATCTAGGGATATACGTAGAATGCAAGGGTTTCTAGAAGAAAATGAAATCAGGCACGAGGCTTTCTCTGCCTGCCTCATGTCTCTGTTCGTCCTCCTCCCCCCTGCACAGCAGCCTGCCTGCTTCTCCAGGTCCCATGGGAGAAGATGGATGCCCCACTCATACCTTTGAGTGTCCATGTCATAGATCCAGGTATCCCCCAACACTATCTGACCTTCCCTTAGTCCAATTCCAGAATTTCAAAGGGAGACTCCAACTTGCTAAGATGCAGTCAGATCGGCTATGGCCAGGGGTGGGATGAAGTAGCATCAATATGCTCAGGAGCAGGTCCCAGAGAAGACTGGCCAATGCAATTTGGGCAGAAAGTTCATCCACAAAAGTGCTCCGACCTTAGCCCAGCCAAGACAGAGCCTAGGCCACCCCATAACCAGCCTAAGCCTGCAGGGAGGAAAAACACTCATAGGAACAGGAAGGCTATTCCCTTGCAAGCTCTGATGATAATGATGTCACCTAGGGACACAAGACCACCCTCTCCACCATTCAGTAGGTGGAAGGAGACGGGGCTTCGGTAAATATCAGAAACACCATCACAAAGCTCCAAGCTGGAGGAAACCTTACAAAGCTATATGGATAGTGCTAGAAGAGAGGTGAGACTTGTCCAAGTCACAGGATGATCTTTGCCTCCCTGTCTAGTACTCTGCCCAGTAATAGAAGAACTGCCTGCAGCAAGAAGGATTCTCTGTGACAACAGTGAATTCAGAATGTTTGTCAGAGGCCACTGAGGATCGTTGAAGGCAAACTAACATTGTGCATCTCTTTTGATGGAAACCTGTAGGGACATATATAACTTTAGAGAGTTGAGGGAATTGAGGCAAATGGGATCTACTTGAGCCTTGATTCTAGGATGAGCCCTGCCTAGTCTTTTAAGACATGCAACAGAGAGAGGGAACACACACACACAGAGAGCGGCGGTGGGGCCAGGGTGGGGGTAGGGGGGAGGGGGAGAGAGAGAGAGAGAGAGAGAGAGAGAGAGAGAGAGAGAGAGAGAGAGAGATTTCTAAAGCAAGTGCAGATCATCAGAAGAGGTCCAAAACCCACATAAGATTCCCAGACTCCAGAGTGATGGTGGTGTGCTGGGAGCTGTCCTGAGTGCTGACCTGGCTGGCCCCTTCTCTAAGGATCCTCTATCATTGACCCTAGAACATGCTCTGCCAATTGGACTACTCCCCATTGAGGTCTTGGTTCAGCAGTGATCCCAGCATATTAACCTACAGGGTGTTGAATGGTGGAGACGGTGGGTACAGGTTGCCCCTCCTCACCCATGGTTAGGCCCCGGGTCAACAGGGCGCTCTCACCCCAACTCCCTTCAGGCTTCCCCCTTGGAACCATCCCCAACCTCATCTGAACAATGTCATGAATTTTTCCTCCTTGATGAACTTCAAAGTCTTTTAATGACTCTTCATAAAGGAACAGTGGGGCCAAAAGTTGAGCAAAGGAGATGATTAAAGTACCTTATTAAAAGCAGCCTTGTAGAATTCTCCACATGAAAGCAAGCACCATTATGAGGGCTTATCCTTATAAATGACGCTTCGCTTTTGCGAACATGCTGAAACCTGATTAGAGTGACAAGCACTGACTGATACTGCAAACCTGTTAATAACATGAAAATTAGAAGAGGCTCATGCAAAGAAGGGAGATTAATTTAGCCGGAGTACATCTCGCACAAATTGCAAAGTTGTGAATATGTTCTCAGATAATGAGCCTTCCCAGTCATCAGCTCACTTGTCATTTTCTGTAATTAATGTTAAGGAAGACGCCTTCCTGATGGTTCGTATTACTCATATACCAAGAAAATTTCTTCAGAGAAATAATTTACATTTATTATCATCGGTCTGTTTGTGTGGTTTATTTCGCGCTGGAGTAATTTATTGCAGGACCGTTTGCCATGCCTTGATTAGTCGCTCGTCAGGACGGGATGTAATTTTTTTTGCTTGATGGCGACGTCTAAAACTTGACAGTAGTGTAACACTCCTTCTTGTCTCCTGGATGGATTTTTTCACTTAAATAAACTTTGGGGCCGAGTGCCCCCAGGCTGTCTCCCCAGCAGGATGAAGCCCGACACATGGCATGCCTGCCTGCTTCCAGGAGCAGCAAAGGACTTGATGCCATGCTCCCCTGGGAGGTTCTAGGCCACCCGCCTCACCTGGGGCCGTGGCTGGAGCTTGAGTCCAAGAGTTCATTTCACCCTGTCTCATTCCACTCCTGTTCAGGATGAAGAAAGGTTTGATCTCTGCCCTCAACTCCACACTTGCCCTGTTATATTCCTTCTCCCTCAGGCCACCTTCTATTGTAGGTTTCTCTGCAATTGCCTTTCCCCCAATATCTGGTTGTACATTTCTTTCAAACAGCAGAGGAAATGCTGCAGACAAGGTTTTGTCTCCAACGTGAGGCAAGTCTTTTATTCTACGTTGGGTTTCATTCCCTGGAGGCACAACACATTGGGGAACATGGGGCTGTGTCTAATAAACCCACCTGCCCCACCTCCACGTCTTTTTCAGGTCCCACTAAGACCCAGGATGCTAGGAGGAGGGGGTGACATGGAGGAATAACAGAACCTTATAGAACAGAGCTGAGTTCATCTCAACATGACACCCTGAGCCACCTTGTCTCCAGGGTCACCGGCTCTGCATTCTGAGTCCTCAAGGAGTAAGGACGTGGGGCCATGGCTCTCCAGGATAGTTCCCTCACTGCTTTCTCTTTCTGGCTTCCACCGTGATGAAACAAAATGACCATCGTAGACACTCAGAGTGTACCATTCATTGTGCTAAACTCTTCGAATGCATTAGCTCATTGGATCTTTAAAGCCATTGGAGGTAGATATTATGGAGAATGTTCTACTCATGAAGAACTGGAGGCTCACGGAAGTGAAGCAATTTGTTAAATGGCTCAAGGTTAAAGCAAACAACAATCACCACCACCACCACCATCATCATCCTCATCATCATTGCAACTAATGTTTACTGGGTGCTTAAGTGTCAGGTCATGTGCTAAACACTTCATGGGCACAGTCTTGTGCCCATGAGATAGGTGTGATTATGATTCCCATATAACAGATGAGAAAACTGAGGCACAGAGAGTTTAGCTACCTAAGGTCTCATAGCCAGTGAGTAGTGGGGCGGGGTCTGACACATTCCAAAACGCACATCCATGCCCACTGCACTCCACTGCCTCTCTGGAAATACATTCTTCCAGTCCTCTCAACGGGTTCCCAGCAGAGCCCTTGAGCCATCTTTTCTCCCCCTCCCCCAATTACCCCATTTCTTACCCCAGGTCTGAACTCAAGAAGCATTCTGTCAATCTCCCCAACGGGGGTGGCCAGGCCGTGAAATGCACAAACAGATGCAGTTAGCGTGAGTTACTGACCCTTGCACTGCAAATGAGGCAGACGATACAGATCAAGGTTTGCAGACAGAGATAATGATTTTTTTTATTAGACGTCTTCATCCCGAACCAGTGGCGTGGCGCTGGGTCGACCAGCAGCGCACCGCCGGTGTCGGTTAATGATAATCTATATTTATAAAACGATAGTCCATCAAAGCGGGATGAATATTTTAGAAGCCGCGGACAAATCAAATTGTCTTTGTCAAATGGGCGCGTGCTCCGGCACTGAGCGTGTTTTATGGCTCTTTCTGGGGTGAGAAGCGAAGGGTTCCTCTCGCTGGCTAGAGTACTGCCTTCCTCACTGAGGCTGGGAGATGAGAGCTGCGTCTCCACTATTTTTAAAAACCCAATGAGCTGTGGAGATTGACATTAGCGCCAGAGAGCTGTAGTTTGTTTGATGAAGTTAAAAAGAATGTATGAAACAACATAGCGGCGTCTTTGTGGGAAAGAGTCCATTTACACTTAAAGAAACACATTTGCTCCTTTGGAAGTCTGGGCTGGAAGGGAGGGAAGGAGACAGGAGACAGGCTGAGGCCACGGATTTCAGAGAGGAGATGGAGCAGATGGGTACGGGGAGGGTAAGAGGAAGAGGTGGAGAGGTGTCCTGAGCCTGGACTTGACCTCCAGGGGAAATTGAGGTACTGTGCCAGAACTGCTTTCCCCAGAGTCAAGAACTCTTGATCTATTACAAAACCAGCTATATAAACTTGGGCAAGTCATGTCCCTTTTCTGAGCCTCAGTTTCTCCCATCTGTCCAATGAGGAGAGAAATAGCTCCTCCATGGGCCATTGAGAAGATTTGGTGGTCCAGCCTGAGTAAAGCCCTTCATGGTCACTCACGCATAGTTAGGGCTTCAGAGAATGTTATTTCCTTTCCTCTGTCCCTTATAGCAGGAACCCAGACACCACCCTGCTAAATCTGAGCTCTGGCCATCACCTACGCCAAGACAATATACATGAAAGTAACAGCCACTGTTCACCAAGGGCTTTTCGCATGCCAGGCGCTGTGCGAGGCACTTTACACGCATTATTTCATCTTTTCAAGACTGTAGCAACATTGTCCAATAGAAATATAATGTGGGCCACATACATAGCTTTAAAAATGTAAAAATGGGTAAAATTACTTTTAATAATATATTGTACGTAGCCCAATAACATAAAAATATCATTTCAATATGGACTCAATATTAAAAGTATTGACCAGGTATTTAACATTTTTTTTCATACATGTGTTCCCTTTACACATACAGAGACTCTCCGTTCCCACCTACCACGTTTCAAGTGCTCGATAGCCTCATGTGGCCAGTGTCTGCTGTATTTGACAGCACAGATATGGAACAGTTCCATCACTGTAAAAAGTTACTGGGGGAGAATGAAGCTCTAGAAGATAGAATTATTATCTCCACTTTCCGATGTGGAAAGAAACTCAGTGAGGCCCTAGGTCACACAGCTGGTAAGTGGCAGATCCAGAAAGCTGGGTGTGACTGTCACCACAGCTCATGTCCTTCTTAGCTACACAGTCTCGTGAAAACCCTGCTTTCTCTCTGCCTCCCCCAGGGCCCAGGGGCTGGCCAAATGACCTCTGAACTCAACTCATTAGGACAACCTAACCCCTGAGAAGTCTAGAGACATGGCAGAAAGTCTATGTCTCTCAACAATCTATTGCTGCATCACAAAGCACCCCAAAACTTAGTAGCTTAAAACAAACAATCCCTTTTGTTATGATTCTGAAGGCCATTGGGATGGGTCATTCCTGTTCCACGTGGTATTCACGCGGGTGGCTTGACAGGGGCTTAAGGCGTCCAGGCTGGCCTCTCTCACACAGATGCAGCTGGCATGGTTCGAATGTCTGTGTGCTGCCTGGGACAGCTGGGTCCCTTTACCTATGATGTTGGCTGGAGCCTCAGTTTTCACTCTCCTGGCCTCTCTCTCCACGTGGCCGCTCCTCCCACCGGGTGACTGGACTGATTTACATGGCAATTTGTTTTCCTCTGAGCTGATGCGGAAGCTACAAGGCCCCTTCAGGTCTGAGCTCAGTAATCTCAAAACATCCCTCCTGCCACATTCCATTGGTCAAATCAAGTCAGGCAGCCCAGATTCAAGGATACGGGGAAAAAGACCCCACCTGTTGAAGGGAGGAAGGCGTGTGCATGCGGGGATGGGAGGTATTGTTGGCGGTCATCTTTGCAGAGAAACTCTCACAGAATGAGTCTCTGGACCATGGAGACAAGGGCTGGAGTTAGGCGGCTTCTTGGCCCAGCCTCACTCTTGCTGATCCTCAGAGCGCCGTGCCCTGTGTCAAACAATTTGCTGACACGGGCAGAGAAGCTTTCCTGGATGAAGTGTCAGAGCAGGCTGAGAAAAGGCAGGGACACAGGAGGGAGGTGGTTTGCTAGGCTCCTCCCTCAGGAAGTACAGACAGGGCATGAGTCTGAGGGCCACCTCAGACAGTGACAGGAATGCAGAGCATTCTGGAACCTTCAGGACTCCACAAAGATCAACAAATAAACCCTTCAAGGTCAAAACAGTCTAGCAGCTAGAGCAACTAAGAAAGAGACAGCTGGAGGCAAGATGGCCCATCCTGGGAGAGAGACCTCAGAGGACAGAGCAGGCGAAACGGGTTTCAAAGTGGAAACCCACTTTGACGAGAGTACTGGGGTCCAGGAGAAGAAAGTCAAGGATTCCTAAAAATGAGGCATCGGACCGAGAAGTGGACCCCGGGACACAGCCATTGGAAGGTCCACCATGATCCTCGGCCTCAAGAGAGAAATATTCTCAATGAATACCTAAAACTTTCTTGTTTTTTTGTCTTTTGTCAAAAATGCAGTTGAATGTAATCATTTCCATTTCAACTCATTCCATCCCTCAGTATGGTGCCTTCTGAGCCCAGCATTGCCCACTTCTAGCAAGATGAGCCTGAGATTTGAGGATGCCGAGATGCAGGGAGGGACCCTCTGAAACCAGAAGCAACTTCTGTGTCCAAACCACCTTTTGGACCTGGGGGCTTGAGGCCAGGCTCGGTGGCTCATGCCTGTAATCGCAACACTCTGGGAAGCCAAGATGGGCAGATCACTCGAGGCCAGGAGTTCAAGACTAGCCTGGTCAACATAATGAAACTCTGTCTCTAATAAAATAGAAAAAATTAGCTAGGCACAGTGGCACACACCTGTAATCCCAGCTATCCAGGAGGCTGAAGCATGAGAATAGCTTGAACCCAGGAGGCAGAGGTTGCAGTGAACCGAGATCATGCCTCTGCACTCCAGCCTGGGTGACAGCATACGAATTTGTCTAAAAAAAAAAAAAAAAAAAAAAAAAAAAAGACCTGGGGGCTTGAGTGGGCAACTCAGCCCAGACAAGCAGTGCCCAACCAGTGCATAGAGTTCTGGACCTCACACAGAGCCTCTTTCCTGCCTCTCGCTCCACACATGCCCTGAGGTGCCCCTCTTACCGATCAGCCTAGTCCCTACTCTTAGAGTCACCTGATAGCCAGATCCATCCACTCTTGACCACAGCCTTCTTGACTTTGGGTTTCTAAGTCCACAGACTCCCAGGAGGCTCCTGGTTCTTATGGGGCACCCCATCTGGACTCTAAGCCAGCTTCTTTGCCTGGCTCCTGGTCTCCCCTTCTCTCCCAGGGCCTTGACTATGGCCCTATGGTTTCCAGAGTTGGCCACACTCACCACCCAGTGGCTTTAACTTAAAAGTCCCCACCCCGTTCATACACCACACACGTACACGCGCACACACACCCTGCAATGGGAACCCAAACTTTCTGCTCCATGCCTGGGGCAGGATTGTGGTTATGAGGATGGCTATTGGTGTAACTAAACCTCAGTTAAAATCCCAGCTCATCTTTTTACTCTCCTGTGGTACCTATGCCAACTGCTGACCCTCCCAAAGGCTCTGCTTCCCAATCTGCTCCCTGGGAAGTAGTGAGGACAAAGGCAGAGCCAGTGCTCAGAAAAGTGCCAGGTGTACAGTAAGTCTCAGTAAATGCTGGTCATTTCCACAGAACTCCTCACACTTGGTTCAATAGGAACTTCTTGGAAGCTTAGAAAAGTTACTAGAAAGTATCTCAGCAGGGCAGTGTCTACCTGGAACAGGTGGGTGGTCAGTAAAGAAAACAATGAATGGCCAGGCGGGTGGCTCACACCCATAATCCCAGCACTTAGGGAGGCTGAGGCAGGTAGATCATTTGAGGTCAGGAGTTCCGAGACCAGCCTGGTCAACATGGCAAAACCCCATCTCTACTAAAAATACACAAATTAGCCAGGTGTGGTGGCATGCGCCTGTAATCCCAGCTACTCGGGAGGGTGAGGCAGGAAAATCACTTGAATCTGGGAGGCAGAGATTGCAGTGAGCCGAGATCATGCCACTGCACTCCAACCTGGGCGACAGAGCAAGACTCTGTCTACAAATAAATAAATAAATAAATAAATAGGCCGGGCGCGGTGGCTCAAGCCTGTAATCCCAGCACTTTGGGAGGCCGAGACGGGCGGATCACGAGGTCAGGAGATCGAGACCATCCTGGCTAACATGGTGAAACCCCGTCTCTACTAAAAATACAAAAAACTAGCCGGGCGAGGTGGCGGGCGCCTGTAGTCCCAGCTACTCGGGAGGCTGAGGCAGGAGAATGGCGTAAACCCGGGAGGCGGAGCTTGCAGTGAGCTGAGATCTGGCCACTGCACTCCAGTCCGGGCGACAGAGCGAGACTCCGCCTCAAAAAAAAAAAATAAAATAAATAAATAAATAAATAAATAAATAAATAAATATCAAGATCCTTGGAAATGTATAAAGTCCTTTCATTAGAAAATTGGAAGGCAGAGGGGGCAGCCTAGGCATCCCAAATATTCCCTGTCAAGTTGCGATCAGGGAGCAGGAGTTACTGACTTGTTCTGTTTTTTAATTTTTTTTTGTACTTTAACTCAAGTTCATTATTTAAAACTTAAAATTTCTATTTTTATCAGAGAAAATTTTACTGTTCAAAATTCTACAAAAATAGAGAACACAATTTAATCAGCCCCATCTACCCATCACCCAGCCTCAACAATCCTCAATTCACAAGCAATCTCATTTCTAACTATAACTTCCGCTCCTGGTTCCTAGATAATTTTGAATCAGATATCAGACTTCCCATCAACTCATTTGTTATTTCAGGTGTATCTCTACAAAATTCTTTTAAAATCTCAAAATGCCATTATCACACCGAAAAAATTAATAATAATTCTTTCTTGTCATAAAATCCAGTTAAAGTTTATATTCACCAAATTGTCCTGTAATTTTTTCTTACAGTTGTTTTTTAAATTAAAATCCAAATAGTCCAGCCACAGTGGCTCACACCTGTAATCCCGACACTTTGGGAGGCCAAGGCGGATGGATTGTTTGAGCTCAGAAATTCAAGACTAGCCTAGGTAACATGGTGAAACCCCATCTCTATGAAAAAGACAATATTTATTTTGTATTTTGTATTATTTTGTATAATTTGTACAAAAATTATTTTAGTGTGGTGGTGTGCACCTATAGTCCCAGCTACTTGGGAGGCTGAAAGGGGAGGATTGCTTGAATCTAGGAGGTGGAGGCTGCAGTGAGCTGTGATTGTGCCACTGCACTCCATCCTGGATAACAAAGCCAGACCCTGTCTCAAAAACAAAAACAAAAAAAAAGTAAAATCCAAATAAAGTCCATTTGCAAAGTTGTGATTAATAGGTATGATCTCTTTTAATTTATATATTCTGCTCCACTCTTCTGTTTTCTTTGAATGTTTTATTGAAGAAACCAGATCATTTGTCCTGTAGAATATCCACTAGTCTGGATTTTGCCAACTGCATCCCCATGGTATTTTTCAGGATGTTCCTCCATCCACTATATTTCCTATAAGTTGGTAGTTGATCTAGGGTCTTGGTCAGCTTTTATGTTATTACTTTTTCAGCACTACTCCATAAGTGCTGTTGCACACTTTCATAAAGAGATAATGTCTTGTTATCTTTTCTTTTCTTGTCTTTTTTTGAGACTGGATCTCTTGTCACCCAGGATGGAGTGTGGTGGCATGATCATGGCTCACCACAGCCTTGACCTCCCAGGCTCAGGTGATCCTCCCACCTCAGCCTCCTGAGTAGCTGGGACTACAGGCGCCCGCCACCTCGCCCGGCTATTTTTTTTTTTTTTTTGTATTTTTTAGTAGAGATGGGGTTTCACCAGGTTAGCCAGGATGGTCTCGATCTCCTGACCTCGTGATCCGCCCATCTCGGCCTCCCAAAGTGCTGGGGTTACAGGCTTGAGCCACCGCGCCCGGCTTAGATTCTTTATTTCATTAGAGATTGCAAAATAGTTATATTCTAATTTGTAACTCCATCCTCATTCATTAGCTGGATAACATCTATAAAGAGAATTTTCCCATCGTCAATTAATTGGTAACCTGAAGTAAAGTTCATGTTAATGGCAGCATTAGCACTTTATTTTTTCTCTATATTTACCTGTTTTCAAAATAATCCAATGGCTCTTGAACGTCCTCCAAAGATGACCTATGAGGATTGGTTTGGTTTGGTTTGGTTTAGTATCATTGTGAACTCACGGATTTAAACATATTTGATGTGCTTTAATCCATTGCAGCTATTATCCTTGTGTTCCAATTGCCCTATCATTAGCCATGGACCCTTTTTCAGGTTTGCTTTCGAGTCTTTGTATCTACAATCTTGGAAGTCTTTGATATACCTTTGCTTTCTAGAAAGACAAGACATTCCAGGCTTACCTTGTACGTTTTCTACCTTAGATCTCAAATCAGTCATTTCTCCAAGGAATCCTGGCTTCTAGGGGAAAAATTGTATTTAGAAACCATAATCCGAGTACTGGGAGTGCTCACTGCTACTGGATTGTTCACTGTTTTTACTGCTTTTCAGTAGGCAGAGATAGGCAATGTGTCTTCTCTTTAAAAATGTTTAGGTAAAATACATTATGAATTGATACTACTTCCAACTCAAATTCAGAGTTTTATTTAACTTTATAGAACTTATATCTGTATATCCTTTTTCCATGCAAAAAATCCTAGTCCTCAATGACACTAACACAATTACTCATTTATTTAATTTCACTTTGTGCACACCACAGTCTTAGAATGACAGGACCAACACTTCACCAACAATGTGATTATGGAAATTAGCTTAGGGTTGTTTTTATCTTTAGTGTATACCCCACTAGTAATGTAAAGCCAGATTCCTATATTTTAAAGTCACTTGGGATAGTTGCTCTTTTTGTGATTATGCCACCAATGGTCACACATTTAGGTTGAGCCTGGAAGGTGGAGGTTGCAGTAAGCCATGATCATACCACTGCACTCCAGCCTGGGCAACAGAGCAAGACTCTATCTGATAAAAGAAAAAAGAGGCACAAACATCTCAAGTGCCATCAATCTAAGGACAGATGTGGCCCTGTTAACACAAATTCCCAGTTAGAATGTCACTGAGCACCCACCTGTCATTGTAGGATCCCAGCCAACACAATAAGTGCACACCAGAGTGCTAACAAAGAGCACATGTAGGCACTCTATTAGCATTTTACAAACATCAACTAATTTAATTCTCACAGTAGCCCCCAGAGGTAGGTACCCTTAATACCTCATCTTGCAGAAGAGGAAGAGAGGTGCAGAATGGTGAAAAAACTTGTCTAAGGCTTCAAAGTCAGGAAGTGACAGAGCCGGAGCAGAACCTGGACAGGCTGATTCCAACATCCACAGGCCTGACCACTAGGCTTGTCTGCCTCCAAGGTGAGCCTGCAGGGGTGCCCCCACTGTGTGGAAGGCAGTTCTCTTGGAATTTCAGCCTCCTCACCTCCCTGTGCACAGGAGGAGTCTGTATCACGCCTCCTCCACTGTCCGCCGGGCCACTGCCTCCAGGACAAGGTCACTGCTCCAGGGCACAGCATCCTCTGCTATGGCAGGTTCCAGAAGGTGGCACTGCCCTGGGGTCTACAATGAGGACAGAGAGGATGGCCTACCCCCTCCCACATGGTGGCAACCACATTCCTGATGCTTTGAAAGCTTCAGGGGTGATGCTATTGCGCAGTCCTGGGAGTTGAGAGAGGCAGGAGAATGCAACACACCAGGACTTGGAAGGGTAAGAGGACCCAGGAGAGACCATGTGAGTCATTACAGGACTTGGTTGGCCTCTAGGGGTGGGGAAAGCCAGAGAAGAATAGCTAACACTGGAGACAGCTGGGGGTATTATACTCACCAGCTCACATAGCCCTCCACATACTCTTGGGCAAACACTGTTGTGATCCCCATTTCATGGAGGTTAGAACAGAGCACAGGTAGTGAAATCATTTGCTGAGGCCACATAGCTAGTGAGGGTCAGACTGGAACATGAGCCCTAAACTGTCTGGCCTGCAAATTTATGCCTTACTCCTGCCTGGGAGAAGGGGAGAGGCTTTCCCTTGTACCACACCATTGGCTGGATGTGGTTCCTTGCCTCCAATGCTGTCACTGAGTCCTCCCTCACTGAACATGTATGTATGCCATTCTCCCATCAAGAGGTGGGGGTCGATTCTTCCACCCCCTTGGAATCTCAGTTGGTGTGAAACAGCTTTGGCCAATAGAATACGTCAAATGTGATGCCTGGCCAATCCTCGACCTAGGATTTAAGAGGACCAGCAGTTTCTAACAAAATCCTTGCTCCAGGGGAGTCAGAGTCATGCAGGGAATCTAACTGTATACCCTGAATCCGCCATGTTCTGAGGAAGCCCAAGCTAGCCCCCGCTGAAGAGGCTGCAAACAGACACAAAGATGTCTGCCCAGTCTATTCAGGCACCAGACATGTGAGTGAAGCAACCACCTCAGACACTCCAGCCCTTGTAGATGCCACACAGAGAAGACCCACAACCCCAGACAGGTGGTCCTAGTCAGGCCATTTCCAGCCATCTCCAGCTGAGGTCCCAGATACAATGGACCAGAGAGGGGCTACGTCCACTGGGCCCTGCCTGAGCTCCTGACCCACAGAATCATGAACATAATACAATGGTGTTGTTTTGTGCCATTTTGATTTAGGGTAATTGGTTGCATAGCCATAGATAACCAGAACAGTACGGCAGCCACATCACCAGTTATGCAGCTGGGTGCCGGCTGCCCTGGGAGGCAGTCCCCAAAGGGCTGTAGTCCCAGGCCCTCGTGACAGCAGGAAGCTAAAGCCCTAGTGGCTGCTGAGGGAGGAACTATGCCCAGCGTGTGATTTAATGGTCTCTGGGGCAGGACAGTTGCCTTGGACGGTTTCCTGGGGTGGTTGCCAGGAGGACGTAACCCAGCACCCAGCGTGAGGAACGTGTTCAAAATGTACGTCTCCCTTTTCAGGCTTTCCCAGGGACCAGAATAGAGAAGGCCTCTGGCTAAGGGGACCCAGTGCTACCCACCTGGTGCTGGTATGGGTGATGCCTGAACCACTTCCCCAGCACCATTGCCACATTCACTGCCTCTCAGACAAATGTTCCACCCTTTAGGCGCCGAGGCAGCCCCTCCTCCTCCACAACCACCCTTTTTCCAGGGCCCAGTGGAGGCCTCACACCCCGGTCCAGGAGTGTGGGCCCCCTCCTCCTGCCATGTCAGAATCCTCCAAGAGAGAGGGAGAGGCAGACAGAGAGACTCCAACCAAGATGAAGATGTAGAGACAGAGAGAGAGAGACAGAGATTAAAAAAAAAAAAAAGAGACACAAAGACAGACACAGAGAAAAAGAGATACACAGAAAGAGACAGAAGCAGAGGGAGAGAAAACAAGAAAGTCAGAGAGAGACCGAAGCAGAGGAGACAGAGATACAGGGAAAGAAGTGGGGAAACAGAGCAAACGAGGGAGAGACGAAAGACAGCGAGACAGGCAGAAACAAAAAGGAAGTGTGAGATAAAGCCAGGGAGATGACAATGACAAAAGCAGGTGGGGCCAAGGTGGGGGCTGCTCCATTTTCACCAAGCACCTGATTTACATTCTCCCAGGCTCTGCAACCACGTCCTCCTCTGACGCCCCATCTCAGCTCCCCATGGCTAGTCCCAGCTGTCCCTCTGTTTGATCCCAGACTACCCCAGGGTGGACCAGACAAGCTCCCAACCCTGACAGATGTTCCCACTGCCCAGTGCTCATCTCCAAGCCCCTTAAGTCCCAGAGGTGTGGCCTGTTTCCCTGAGAGAAGTTGCCATCCTCAGGAGATCCTAGAAGGCTGTGCCCCACCTTGGGCCATCTCTGCTCTCCAAGGGCCAGTCCCACCAGTCACCCAATCTTCCCTCTGTAGCTCCAGCTCTGGGAAAAGGCACCCCGGGGTGCAGCAGCTTTGGGCTGGGAGGGACAGAGCCACAGCAGGGGTGGCAGGGGACTCAGGTCTCAGGTCAGGAGGGCCCAGAAAGCCGCTTACTAGGAAAGGTCTCCACCTCCCCGCTTTCTTCCCCCCTCTTCTCTCTCCCCCTCCCACTCCATCCAGCCGATGGAGGTGTAAAGCCAAGAGGGTCCCCCTGAGCAGGCTCCATAACTCAGCCAGCCAGCGGAGGCCAATATTTAAATCATAGCTTACTTTGCTTTGTGTGAGGGAATTTATTAGCCTACCACATAAATGTTTTATTCATTAGGCCACGTAAATAATGCATGCCTGTTTCCATGGAGACTTAACCCTTCCGCTCCCGGAGCCCTAGCCTGCCCTGGCCTCCCACCCTTGTAGGATGTTGTCACACCCCTGGTTCTGAATCTGCACAAAGCAATAAGACCAACCACAAAACACAGTAAGAATCCACAGCGGTAGTCTTTGTATTGCCTGTAATTTACTAAGCCCTCTGCGAGCCTGATGCTGTGCTCAGCAATTTATCCCCAATGTTGTCATGTGTCACTGTCCTACATGCCACCATCACCCCCATTTTACAGATGAGAAGACTGGAGCTCCGGGAGGAGGAGGCACTTGTCCAGGGTCACACAGGGGCACACATGGAGCCAGGAGTCACATGAGGTGCAAATGACACCAAAGCCCAGTTGTTTAGGCTCTGTGTCCCCACTTCCCTACCCACCCCTCGGCCCTCTTGAAATGGCAGGAAGTTTCTTAGGGGCGCCTCACAGGCAGGAATTCTCCCCAACCCAGTCTTCCTCTGCCACATTAGCTGGTCTCTCTCTGCAGCCTGCAGAATCCCAGCTGTGTAAGACTGAGGTTGCAGGGATCACCCAGACCAAGCCCCAGGAACCGAGGTGTGAACTGATACCCAGAGTGGCACAGAGAGACTTGCCCGAAGTCACGCCGTGAATCCCAGCAGACCAACGCTGGAACCTCAGGTCCCCCTCATGCCCTGAGCTGCCTCTTCTAGACCTTCTGAGGTCCATAGGTAATAGTGTTGGCCCCCACCCCTCACCCCATTTTACAGACTCTGGAGCATTGAGGTGAAGAGCCCGGCACGGGGTCATCAGCAAATTGGCAATAGGCACGTGTGGGGAGGCCCGGGCAGGCCCCCATTCCTCCCGGTCACATCTCACTGCTCTGCTCAGTGAGCGTGGTGGTGAGCGGGCCACCTCTGCCACTGCGGCTGCTCGTTAGGCAGCTTCCTCCGGATCCCGCTTGGCCCCTGGATGACAGCAGTGTGCAGAGGCCACCACGGCTCCCATGACCAGGGTCAGGGGCATCCTGGCCCCCTCCACCGGCTTTCTCAGTCTTTGAAAACAGAAAAATCATGTGCGAACCCAGAGCTGCTCGTGGAGAAAAGCCCAACCACACTGGTGTCTGCAAAGCACACCTTAAACATCGCCTTCAGCCACTGCCTCCCGGCTCTCCCGGCTTTCTGGCAGTCCTGTCCCCAGATGTGGCCTAAAAACCTCCCTGACTCACTACAAGAGCCTGGAGCATGCCCAGGACTGTGTTACGCTCTTGACTCCCTGCTGTCATCTCACAGAAGCCTTAGCAGGGCCACCTGGTTGACATCATTTTCAGAGGAGGAACTTGTGTCTCAGAGAGGTGGAGAAACCTGTTGGGGCCACGTAGCTGGCAAGTGGCTCTTAACGCAGATCAGAGCGTCTTTCTGTCCTCCTTGCAGGCCTTGACGCTGCTCCCAGAGGGCAGGCCACAGGCTGCTGCTGGTGCCTACATGCCATTGCATTACTATTGGGGAAGTTGTGTTCCTCTTAACTGTCTGCAGACCTGCTCAAGTGAAGAAGAAAATGAAGAAGAAAGAAGAGAGTCTCTGGTGCTGGCTTGTCCAACTCCTCATCAACATCCCAAATCACCTTTTTTTTTTTTTTTTTTGAGACAGGGCCTTGCTCTGTCATCTTGGCAGGAGTACAGTGGTGGCACAATCATAGCTCATTGCAGCCTTGAACTCCCAGGCTCAAGTGATCCTCCCACCTCAGCCTCCCAGGTAGCTAGGAATACAGGTGCACGCCACCATGCCCAGCTAATTTTTTTTTTTAATTTTTTTGTGGAGGCGGAGTTTCACTGTGTTGTAAGGGCTGTCTTGAACTCCTGGCCTAAAGTGATCCTCCTGCCTTGGCCTCCCCAATCACCCTTGTTAACAAAGATTGCAGGTCCTGGGCTTGGAGCCCTCTGCAGGATGCAGACATGGAATTTATTAACCTCGCTGCATTTTCACTCTACTTATTTTTATAGTTACCTCCGCCTATAGCAATAAGACTGGTGTCTCCCTTACTAACAATAATGATGACAACATAGCTAAGACATACACAGCACTTACAACATGGTGTTGTTGTAAGCGTGGTGTTGTTCTGAGCTTTGTGTATTTTAATTTCACCTAATCTTTGGAAATCCTATGGGGTCAGATGATTATTCTTCTTGCTGAAAAAAGAAGGAAACTGAGGCTCAGAGTGGTTGGTACTGACCCCAACGTCACACAGCGGGTGCGGAGTCCACAAGTGGAATCTGTCACAACCATAGTGTCTTCCATGGGAGGTAAATTTTCCTTTTAAAATAAATGTTTGTAAAAAAAATAAAAAAGGTTCATCTGTCATGTGTGCTAATAATCATGTGAGGAGTACATGGATGATCAAAAATCCTGAAGGCGACGCCTGAGTGCCGAGTTTGTCACTGCTAAGCTGGGGTGCTCTCGGATCTGCCTGGAGGTACGTGTGACATTATCTGACCATAGGCCCCACCCCATGCTTGGAGCCAATGAGAACAGAGTCCGAGTTGGACGTACGGCATAGGCCCCACCCCTAGGCCTGGAGCCAATGAGAAAGAAGCTTCTGTTCTCACAAGGATGGGGCCAGGGAGTGGTCACCTATACTCAGTGGATCTGCAGAGGGCCAAGGGGAGCAGTACCTGGCAGGCGTCATCACATGGACTCCTCACAGCTCCCCACAGCTGTGTAGTATCATTGTCCCCATTTTACACAGGAACGAATTAAAACATCTGTAGGTCATGAACTTCACACTCCCAGCTGGGCGCAGTGGCTCACACCTGTAATTACAGCACTTTGGGAGGCCGAGGCAGGAGGATAGCCTGAGCTCAGGAGTTCAAGACCACCCTGGGCAACATGGAGAAACCCCATCTCTGCTAAAATACAAAAAAAGTAGCTGGGAGTGGTGGCATGTGCCTGTAGTCCTAGCTACTCCGGAGGCTGAGGCACGAGACTTACTTGAGCCCAGGAGGCGGAGGCTGCAGTGAGCCAAGATTGCGCCACTGCACTCCAGCTTGGGTGACAGAGTGCGACTCCATCTTAAAAACAACAAAACAAAACAAACACAGAACAAAACAAAAAGAGCCTCACTCTCCCTCTGCAGCCCGTGGGACCCAGAGCCAGGATCTGAAACCTGGCAGTCTGACTTCAGAGCCCATAGCGCTTAACCACTGTTCTCTAATTCCAGTCCAAAAGACGTAGTATCATCTGGCGGGGTGCAGTGGCTCACACCTATAATACTGGCACTTTGGGAGGCCGAGGCAGGAGAATCGCTTGAGGCTGGGAGTTTGAGACTAGCTTGGACAACATAGCAAGACCCCATCTCTATAAAAAATAAAGTGAGCCAGGAGTGGTGGTGCACACCTGTGGTCCACACAGTGGTGGGCACCAGCCATTCAGAGGCTGAGGCAGAAGGATGGCTTGAACCTAAGAATTTGAGGTTTCAGTGAACCATGATGACACCACTGCACTCCAGCCTGGTGACAGAACAAGACCTTGTCTCTAAAAAACATTTTTTAAATAAAAATAAAGTGATTTTTAAAAAAATAACATCATCTGAGTCCCCTAGATACACCTGTGCCTACAGCTAAATCTACCCCTGGACTTTTCCTGAAATCCAGCTGATACATTTCCCATTTTTGCTTAATCGTGGAGAAATGGAAGAAGGGCATTTTCACCTACAAAGCAAAGGATGATGGTGCCTCTTCCTCCTTTGGCTGGGAAACACCAGCTCAGCAGATTCTGCACAGGGTTCAGTCCAAGACTCAGTGTCCCCAAGTGACAGGCAAGGCAAATGTGTCAGTGTTGGGACTAAGTGAGGGGCGTGAGGCACCCTCAGGTGCTGACCGTGTACTCACACCACCCTGACAAGAACAAACTCTTGCCGGGCGCGGTGGCTCAAGCCTGTAATCCCAGCACTTTGGGAGGCCGAGATGGGTGGATCACGAGGTCAGGAGATCGAGACCATCCTGGCTAACGCGGTGAAACCCCGTCTCTACTAAAAAAAAATACAAAAAACTAGCCGGGCAAGGTGGCGGGCCCCTGTAGTCCCAGCTACTCTGGAGGCTGAGGCAGGAGAATAGCGTATACCAGGGAGGCGGAGCTTGCAGTGAGCTGAGATCTGGCCACTGCACTCCAGCCTGGGCGACAGAGTGAGACTCCGTCTCAAAAAAATAAATAAATAAATAAATAACAAACTCTTTATGTTTTGTGTCCAAGAAGCCACGCTCCCCTCACCTAGCCCCAGCTCTGCTATGAGGACATGTGCCACAGGCATCATCCTGGCATCTTTTCTTTGGGTACCGGTGACCAGGAGGGCATGGTTCCACCTAACATGCATACCTGTACCCTGTGACCCCCAGACCTCCACAGTGGTGGGCACCAGTGGGTCGTTTCCACAGCCGTGACCCACATTTTCCTGGCTTGCTCCCTCCACCCCCACAGAAGCACACCAGCACAGGACCTCCTCCTGGTAGCTCTGGGATTCCCCCAGGATGGAGACCACCCACAGCGTTCTCCTGTTCTCCCCTTTTGAAGTCTGTGTCCCTTGCCTCTGATACCAACAAGGCCTGCCAGCCCTCCTGGCACCAAAGACTCCTGAGTTGTCTGCAGCCCTCAATTAGCTGAAGCTGCTGGGTGGGTGCAGCCCGGGGAGAAAGCAGCTCTCTCTAGGCCCCCAGCAGCTCCGCCACTGCCCCAAGTCACCAGCATCGCCACGAAAGTGGTCCTCAGTTCCTGCCCAGACACTACCTCTCCACGGCTCAGATGTGAGTCCATAGGTCCAGGAGGTGACAGACATATTCTTGCCCTTCACCCTCCACCCTTCATAATGTCCTCCTTGCCCTCGAAGCTACTGACACAGACCCTGGTGCTTCAGACACGCCCAGGAGTGCCCAAACCCCCTGCACACTCACCCATTTACGAAGGCTCCAGGCTCTGTTCCAGGCATGGCAACTCCTGGGAACAAAATGGCACTCTTCCCACTTTCTAGAGGAGAAAACCTGTCAGAAAGGGCCGAGAACTTGCCCCGGGTCACGCAGCTGCTAAGCGAAGGAACCCAGGTGGAATCCAGATGTGACGGTACTACACTCCACTGTCGGGGAGAATGAAGACCGTCTGACTCCATGGTTCCCTTCTTCAGTCACCTTCTCAGCTCCAGGACTGGTGGTGAAAAGCTATGCTCTTCTCCTCAGGGAGTGGGGGCGTCCCCCCAGCCCTGAGAGCCAGCAGAGTTCAGGGCCTCCCACAGCTCAGGTGACCGTTAAACCCCTGCCTCAAATCTTGCTACAGAGACACACAGACACAGGAACACACACCACACACACACACACACACACACACACACACACACACACATCCCTCCAATTCTTCTGCCTACTCCTGCAGGCTCCTTCAGCCTGCATTTTCCCACCAGCTTAATTCTGGTATCTGGCCCAAGTCCTCAGCACCTTTACTGCACTGAGATCACCAGCCCCTGTGGGACCCGATGATGGCTCAGACTCCCAGAGCAGGTCACCAGTCCCACCTCTCAATCTCACTGTGCATCCCTGATCCAGGGTGCCTGTCAGCTTCAAGGGACTTTACAAGTTCAGCCCCCACAAGGCTCTGAGCCAACCCTGCATAGGGTAGAAGGTGGATCTGGGGACCCCGAGGATCAGAGGTACTTTGACTGGTGGAAGGGGATGACCTGAACCCTTCCATTCCCTTGCCTGCTGTGTCTGCCCCATTGACATCCCAGGTCTCTGCCTCAGTTTCCCTGCCCAGCCCTGCAGCCTCCTACTGGGAATGGTGCCCTTTCCTTCCCTGGTAAGGCCAGAAGCTCAGATCCGCAGGAGGGACTCAGTGGGCATTGCTGAAGGGAAAGGTAGGGAACTAGGCTGAGTCCCTGCCTCGGCGCTTCCTCCCTTCTTGGATAGTGGTACTGGCCCAAAGCTAGCCAGAGTCCCCATCACCTGGGGGACCTACTGACTGGTCCCTGGCCACACCCTCAGGGCTCCCTCAGACCCATCTCACCCAGCCTGATGCCTGATCATCCCCATTAATGGACACAGCCCCTCCTCCTCAAGTAAACTCTGATCCCTCCAGCCTCCCGGCTTCAGCACACGTGGTTCCCCCAACCCAGAATACTCGGCCCAATCCTCTCTTCCCCGTTAGCCTGGTTCTCTCTTAATCTCTCAGATCCCCGCTAAATCCCCTGATTCTGCAATCAGCATCCAGCCTCCCTATGATACTACATACACTTAAGCTCCTTGTTTCGTTTTGTTTGAAACGGGGTCTCACTCTGTCACCCAGGCTGGAATGCAGTGGCACAATCATGGCTCACTGCATCCTCCACCTCCCAGGCTCAAGCAATCCTCCCACCTCAGCCTCCTGAGTAGCTGGGAGCCCAGGTGCACACCACTATACCTGGCTAATTTTCTTATTATTTGTAGAGACAAGCTCTCTCTCCGCTGGCCAGGTTGGTCTCGCACTCCTGAGCTCAAGCAATCCTCTCCCCTTGGCCTCCCAAAATGCTGGGATTACAGACTTGCACCACCACACCTTGCCTGGGCGTTTTTTTTAAAATAGTGGTTATCGCTATTTACCTGGACTGATTGTTTAATTAACAACTTACTCCATGAGGCCATCCTCTACGCCGGTTGCAGTTCCTGGCACATGGTGGATCTCTAGTAAATATCTGAGGAATGAATGAGTCAGGTACCACCCAAGAGGCCCCAGTCCTAGGAACAACCTTTGAGTGACTGTACCCCAAAATCACCCCAAGAGACACACTAGAAATACTTGGGCCAAGGTCTTTGGTGAGGCCATCACACCTGTGTGGTGACTTTCCTGAGCCAGCAGGGGCAGCTTCATTCCAACCCTGCGGCTGATGGTTCTGACCAGCACTCTTGAGACGGGATGCAGGCCCTGGTGCTGAGATGGTTCTTGGGGTGGTGGTCCCTCCCTGGCATTCCTAACCCGGGCTCCATGTGGATCCAGCCCTTGCTTCCCAAGGTACCAAGGTTGCTCGTTTGTACTGTGCCTCCCAAGTCCCTCCCTCCCTCTCCAGCAGGGCATGCTCAGGGCCTCAGGAACCTTCTTAGAAGGTGCTGCATGTTGCCTTGTGTATCCCAAAAAGACATGTTGGGCTAGGTGTGGTGGCTCACACCTGTAATCCCAGCACTTTGGGAGGCCGAGGTGGGCAGATCACTTGGGGCCAGGAATTTGAGACCAGCCTGGCCAACACAGTGAAACCCTGTCTCTACTGAAAAATAGAAAAAATAAGCCAAGCATGGTGGTGCACACTTGTAACACCAGCTACTTGGGAGGCTGAGGAACAATAATTGCTTGATCCCAGGAGGCAGAGGTTTCAGTGAGCCAAGATCATGCCATTACACTATAGACCAGCCTGGGCAACAGAGTGAGACTGTCTCAAAACAAAACAAAAAAAACCTGTTGAAGTATTAAAATCCAGTACTTGTGAATGTGACCTTATTTGGAAATAGGGTCTTTGCAGAGGTAATCAAGTTAAGATGAGGCCGCACTGAAATAAGGTGGGCCCTTCATCCAATTTGTTTATGTCATCATAAAAAAAGAAAGAGAAACAAACAGGGAGAAGGCCAGGTGATGACAGAGGCAAAGTGCAGGCCAAGGAACTCCAAGGGTTGACAGGCAGCCCCAGAAGCTAAGAGGCCAAGAAGGTCTATCCACAGTCTCTGAGGGTGGGTGGCCCCATTGACACCTTGATTTCAGATGTGTAGACCCCAGAACTGTGAGAGGAAAACTCTCTGCTGTCTGAAGCCACCAACTTTGTAGTAAGTTGTCATGGCAGCCCTAGGCAATGAATGCTGAGGGCTTCCTGGCTCTGTGGGTCATGGTCAGATGCCTAACATGGAGAAAGGTCCTGGCCTTTGCTGGGACCTGGGCTTGCAAGCCACTCTTCACTAGGGGATGGCACAGGGTGCTGTCACATATGTATTGGAGGGGTGGCACAGCAGCACACAGGCCAGGAGGCTGTCTGGGTACAGGGCTGCTGGGGAAGCAGGTCCTCCCAGAGCAGGGAGGGATAGGCTGATGCCACACATCTGTGGACCACCAGGCCTGTTTCTGCAGCGACCACCCCATCTAGAAGGGACCCCAGTTTCTTCTCCCATAGCCTCGTGCTCATTATCTCACAGAAGACTTCAGTCCTTGGACAAGTTACCAGCTAAACAGAGCAGAGAAATCTCCAAGAAGTGTGATTCTGGAAACAGGAGGGCATGACTCAAGCTTTAGACAAAAGGATTAATTCCAGTAATACTAACTATGCCTAACGAGCATCTACCCTGTGGCAGGCACTTGGCAGGCATTATCTGAGCTCGTGTTCTTGTGGAAGAGTGGGTATCAACACCCCCCCCCCCTTTATACGTGAGCAAGCAGGAGCTCAGAAGAAATTTGCCCAAGTTTCCCCAGCTGATTTTTATAGAATCAGAATTTGAGTCTAGGCCTTTCTGACTCCATAGCCCATCATGAGTGTCCAGCCTCCCCATGGATGAGCAGGATATGCCAAGAGAGACACTTTGGTCTTGGACACTTAAAGAACGGAGGAGACACTTGTGAAGACACACAAACTGGTATATGTCAGTAACTTGGGATGAGATATGGACAATGGGGTTATGCCCAGGAGGGTGTGGCATCGATCAGGAGCAGGGGTGCCTATTCGTCTCAGTCCCTGCTGGTTCCAGCCTCTCATAGCTGCCCCTGGGGCTCCACCTACACAGGCCTAAGCCAGTGAGAGCCCAGGCCGGTGGCAGATCCAGAGTCTTTCATGCCTGGAGTAATGTTGAGAAGCCATGACTGCTCCATGAAACTCATGCCTCATTCCTGGGTGTACCATAAGCTTCAACTTGAAGCCTCCAGGCTTGACCCTCATTGACACCCCAGTTGGCCATGCTGCTCTCCTCCTGGGATCTTAGGCTGGCACCTGCCCAGCTTGCCATATCCCCTGGTCAATGCCTGAGGCTGACTGCTTCTGCCATCCACCCAGGCCTCTTTGGTCTTTACATCAGACTCTCTATGACCTTGAACATAGCAGACAACTCTAGAAGTGTCTGTCCAGCTCATATTCTAAGAGTTTTCCTTCTAGGGATGGTGCTATGCTTTGAATGTCCCCTCCAAAACACAAGTTGAAATTCAATTGCCATTGTAACAGTATTAGAGGTGGGGCCTTTAAGAGGTGATTAGGGCTGGGCACGGTGGCTCACGCCTGTAATCCCAGCACTTTGGGAGGCCAAGGTGGGTGGATCATGAGGTCAAGAGATTGAGAACATCCTGGCTAACATGGTGAAACCCCGTCTCTACTAAAAATACAAAAAATTAGCCGGGTGTGGTGGTGGGCACCTGTAGTCCCAGCTACTTGGGAGGCTGAGGCAGGAGAATGGTGTGAACCCGGGAGGCGGAGCTTGCAGTGAGCCAAGATTGCACCACTGCACTCCAGCCTGGGCAACAGAGCGAGACTCTGTCTCAAAAAAAAAAAAAAAAAAAGAGGTGATTAGGCCATAGGGGCTCTGCCCTCATGAATGGATTAACGCCATGATTGTGGGAGTGGGATAGTTATGATGGGAGTTCAGCCCACTTTATCTCTCTCTGTCTCTCACATAAGTGTTTTCTCACTATGTGATGCTCCTGCCATATTATGAGGAAGCGAGAAGGCCTCACCAGAGGCAGCCTCTTGAACTTGGACTTCCTGGCCTCTAGAACCATAAGCCAAATAAATCTCTTTTCTTTATAAATTACCCAGTCTGTTGTATTCTGTTACAGCAGCAGAAAACAAACTAAGACAGATGGGCGTGATAGCCACATTCAAGAGATGGCATTGTGCAGTGGTCAGGCACAGGCATGTTAAGACCAAACTACTGGGTTTAAAGTCAGCTCAGTCACACACTAGCTGTGTGACCATGGGTATGTTACTTCAATTCTCTGTGCCTCATCTATAGAGTGAGGCTGGTAAGTGTAGTGCCTATCTCATACAAGCATTGCGTGAAGATGAGGAATTAAACATGCAAAGTGCTTAAAACAGTGCATTCTAAGAGCTTAATAAATGTCAGCTGTTATCATTACCATCATCATAATTTTCACATGATGCTCTTGTCATCGATATGTTTATTCCAATGTGACTCCATCCGTAGCTGATTGGACCAAAAATGAACACCTGACTCAGCCTAGGCCACTTATGTTCTCAGGCTCAAGAATGTGGAATTTGTGCCCAGGCTCAAAGGGCACAAATCAGTCTAGGTTTGTCCTAATGACAGGAAAACAGAGTCCATAAGATGACCCTGTGTGTCCGCAGGCATGGGGGAGCAGGGAGAATCCAAGTGCAGACAGGAGAATGAAATCGAAGTGCACAGATACTCAACTGAAAGGCCATTTAGCTCCAGATACAAAGACAGATGGAGGGGGAGGCTTCCCAATGGCTCTCTGACTCCATCCTCTCAGCCTGCTGTGCTTGAGGACTATGCCTCGTGGGTGAGAGGAGAGGCCACAGTTCATCCAAGAGGAGGGAGATCCCTCCCCCCACCTCACAGCATCATCTCTCATGCACTTCTAGCTTCCTCAAAGCCCCCTGTCCCATACCCAAGGGACCCGGAGCTCACTCTCCAGAGGAACCAGCAGAACCTCTGAAACTTTGAGGTCCTGAGGACTGGGGTAGGAGCCCCTCCCTCACTCCTTTCACTTCTCAGGGTCACCAAGTGATCCCAGGAAGCCTCCACATCCTGTCCTTCTATGCCAAAGTAGGGCCCAGCAGAGAGGAACAAAATTAGCCTGGGTTCCAGATCACAGTGATAAGGCGCTGCAAGGTCCATAGGCCCAGCCCCTTGTGTTTGGATAAACTGAGTCTCAGCTATCCTACTCAGAGCAAATGCTGTGTCAGGGACCCTGCCTTGGTGAAGAGGGTCTGCAGGTGAGTGCATATCTGCATCTGCCTTCCCTCTCCCTTCTCTCATGCCTCTAAATCCAGACACCAAGGACATCCATGTGACCACTAATTCTTTTCAGCTCTATCCGATTTTTTTCCAGCATTTCACTTTGCTGATCACTCTCCACTTCTTGAAACACCCTCCCTCCATGACTCCCATGGCATCACACCTCCCTGTCCTCCTCCCTCCTCCCCAGCTGCCCTTTCTCTGCCTCCTTCTGGGATTTTCACAATGATCAGTTGTCCTCCAGGTGCTGTCTTTGCAACTCTTCTCTCTCCACACCCTCCCTGGATAGTCTCATCCACTCCCTGGCTTTTCCCCTTGTCTGGGTGCCAAGGATGCCCAAATCTCTCTCCAGCCCAAACCATCTCTGGGGCTTCAGCTCAAGAGCCTAACAGCCTTCTTCACAGCCTCCTGGATGTCCACATCTCTCCAAACTCAAAGAGCTCAACACTGGGCTCCTCCTTCTCCCTGAAGAAGGACCATCTCACCCTATCTCAGTGAATAATGTCCTCCAACTTCCAGTAGCTTCAGCAATAAACATCTGGGCTACCTCACTCTCTACTGCAAATAAAGCCCATTGGCTAGTCCTGTCAAGTCCACCTTTTAAGCATCTTTCTAATCTGACCACTCTCCCCAGCCCTCAGTCACTGCCGCAGCTCGGACATACATAATTGTTCCCCTGGGGTTTTCTATCAGATGTTGATGCTTAATACATCTGCAAGTCTAAAATACAAGAACTAGTCCCTACTTGACCAGACTAGGGAACAGTTCAGCGTCTAACTCAAAAATCCAAATCTCAGCCCAGAGGTCAGAAACTGGAGCTCATGTCTAGTCTGGAGCAAAATCCCCTCCCAAGACTGAGAGGATGAAACCCAGGCCTCTGTACTCAGCCCATCTCTCAGTCTAATGTGTATTAACCCCCTCCACCCAGGTCCCTTATTGTGTTTTTCTTAAAGAAAAACAAGTGTCGATGGGGAGAGGGTTAACAGTTTATTCTATTTTTTCTGAGTGATTTTATCACTGTCGTTAGAACATTCATTGAAGTAAGTGAGGAATCCATCACAGGCTGACAGCAGTGTGCAGACTAATGGCTGTTAGATGGTAATAATTTTTAATATGATTTTTATTTCACTTAATTTCATATGTGCTTGACAAAAGGTCCCAGTCACTGGGGAGCAGTGCGGAACTGGGAATATGCTCACAGGAAGGTCTATTAAGCCAGGTGCTGGAAGCATTTCAAAGAAACAACTTTGCCATTCGGGGGAAAGTCAGGAATTTGGTTGGGTGAAAGGGCTGGTTTCTGGCACAATGTCTGTATCACGACCCCATAGACACTGGCATATCCGCACCTCGTGATACCATGAGTCAAACAGACAGGCACCGAAATGACAGGTTATGCCCACAGGCATGCATGCAAACTTGCCAAGACTCATGGACATAGATGTATCTTACCTTGTCAGAGGACACACAATCACACCCAATACGTCACACTCCAAGTTTTCAGAGAAATGCATAGTAGGTATAGGATTGTGCACATAAAGATGCAAATTGCAAGGGAGAGAGATGGGGAGGGAGGGAGAGCAAGACTCATTCCTTGACATGACACACAGTCTCACCCTAGAATTCAGCTCTCTCACTCTCATTCTCTCTCTCTCTCTCTCTCTCTCTCTCTCTCTCTCACACACACACACACACACACACACACACACACACACACACACAGAGAGAGAGAGAGAGAGAGAGAGGATCACATACAGAGAACATATAGATTTAGGCCTGTACAGAGACACATCTCACACTTGTGAGAATAACCGCATATAAAACATCTCTCACAGTCACCAAGCCAGACATACACATCCTACCAGGTCCATCCTACAGCTCCTTAATGGATAATGAAGCCCTTTGGGTTTTCTGAAAATTGAGTTTAACCACTAGAGGAAGAGGTGGAAAGACCAACCTTGTGCCCCATTGCAAGAGGAGGCCATGGGAAAGGGGAGGGAGGGGCATCCTGTTTGTGTGGCCCCAGCTTCCTGGATTATAGGACCTCCTGACAGGAAGCCGGGGGTGGAGGTCTGGCACAGGAGTGGCTAAGATGAAACCAGATCAGACCAGAGCCCATGTGTGAAGTGATCCAGGGTAGGTCCCAGTGTCTCCTGGGGATAATCTTGAGGATTTTCTGGCTGGACCATCCAGTGCCCTCCAGACATGCAACAGACCAGAGGGACACAATCCAAAACCCCAGGCCCTGCGGGGAACTTGTCAGCCCCAGTGAAGGAGTCTCAGCCACAGGAGACCAGGCTGGCCTGGGCGCCTGCTAACACATCAGCAGGAACTTGAGCCAAAACAGGGAGCCCAGTTCAGGACCCAAGTGGCCAGGGGGAGAGAAGAAGGCAGGAAATAAAGAAGCTAGTCTGTTGCTTAAAACATTCATGTTGCCTATCCATGACACCCCAGACACAGAAGCAGCAGACAGATCATCGTTTCCAGGCAGATGAGGAAAGCCCTCACCAGGCCAATTGTCCCACCAGGCCAATTCTCATTTGCTCCAAGGCAAGGTGAAGAAGAAGGAAGAGGAAGAGGAAGAGGAAGAAGAAGAAGAAGAAGAAGAAGAAGAAGAAGAAGAAGAAGAAGAAGAAGAAGAAGAAGAAGAAGAAGAAGAAGAAGAAGAAGAAGGAGGAGGAGGAGGAGGAGGAGGAGGAGGAGGAGGAGGAGGAGGAGGAGGAGGAGGAGGAGGAGGAGGAGGAGAAAAAGAAGAAGAAGAGGAAGAAGCAGCAGCAGCGGAGGAGGAGGAGGAGGAACAGACAGAGCCCCATATCTCTTTGGCTCCCCCTCTAGGGGAAGAGTAGAGTGGTGTCCATCACAACCTGCAAGGTGTTGTACACTCCTGGCCACAAGCCTACCCAGGGACTTCTTGCTGATGAACCCTCAGCATGCTGTTCTTTCAGTCTGGCTCTGAGAGGGGCTGCCCTGTGAGGCTAAGACAGGAGACTGGAGTCATACTGCTGAATTTCAACCCCAGTTCTGCCACTCACTAGCTGGGCAAGCTACTTAACCTCTCTGTGCCTGTTTCCTTATGCACAGAATTGGAAAAGCAAGTCTCTACCTCACAGGTCATTGTAAGGACCAGGTGAAGGAATCTGGATCTTGGAAAAGGTCATCTACTGTGATTCTTTTCTCCCCATTTCTTATAAGGGTGGGAAATCGCTGTTCCCAGGTTCTGTCAACATGGAGAGGGATTTTTGAAGGCTGAGGCAGTCATCCCACCATGCCACTTTTCCCCAAGCCATTCACTAACCCTGCCTGGCTTGGGATCCCTGGCACCTGCAGGAGTGAGAGAGGAGCCAGACTAGATCACAGTATTGTGGTCAATCACTGTCTGATGTGAGTCCACTAACACAGACAAACCCAGACGAGAGAGAGAGGAGAGAGAGGAGAGAGAGGAGAGAGAGGAGAGAGAGAGGGGGGGGGGGAGCGCAAACATTCCCTCTAGTCCCTGAGAACCCACACCCCCCTGACCTCCTCCAAGCTGAGAGGCTGCTCCGAAGGTGATCAGGACAACGGACAGCAACATGCTTCTGTCCATGGTGCTGCCTAGGACGTTCCTCCTTCCCCTCACTGCAGTTCCCACACTGCACACTCGCCCCTTCCACATTCTAACCAGGACGTCCGGTGGGACACTTATCTAGAGACTGCAACCCCAGGAGGCTCAGAGTTATTGGTTGAGTGGGAAATTCTGCATCTGAAGAAATCCTTTTGTAAAGGAATGTAGTTGGGAGTCCTGAGGCAGTCCCACTCCTCATTTGCCCAGGGACATCTTCAAACTCCATTTCTTTGGGGTTGGCCATCCTCAGAACTCTACTCCCAGGCTGGCATCCCCAGTAGACTGGGAAATGGTCCAAAGAGGAAGTATTTGGCCTACATTTACTAGGCACAGGCTGTGGGCCAGAGTCTGTGCTAAGCCCTTTATATGCAGTATCCCAGTTAATTCTCCAGCAACCCAGTGAAGTAGGTGCTGTTGCTGTCTCCATTCTGAAGATGAAAATCCTGATATTAGAGAGGTTATTTATCTGCCCAGGTTAGAGAGGTTATTTATCTGCCCAGGTTCACAGAGCTCGAGGTGGAGGCGCAGGGTTTGCACACATGCCAAGACTAAGCGCCAGTGATTATGTCTTGGTAACTTCTGTGGTCATCACCCCTGTTGCCTATAGCCAGCAATAAAGGAACTTTTAATGAATATCTATTGAATGAGTGAATGTATGTTTTAATAATCCCAAAGCTCTTGTCCTAGCCTCTTCATTGCTCTGCCTCCTAACTGGGAGAAGGTTCACCTTCAAAGTTGTTTCTTCAGCCACTGAGATTCTCCCACCTGTCTCTTTTGGCAGGAGCTCTCCTCCCCACAGCCCCCATGGAGCCCAACATAAACCTCCTTTGCCCCTCAGCAGGGCTTGGCCATCTCAAACCTCCTTGGATCTGAGTCTGAAGGTCTTGAGATCTGGCTCCCCACAGCCTGGAACGGGCTCATGCTGGTCAGGCTGTCAGGAGAAGCCTTGCCAACTCTGCCTCTTCAGCTGGAGCTGCTGTGGAAAGTGGTCAGTGCCCATAAATGGCAGTGATCATTATCATTATCGTTCCTGTGGAACATCAGGGTTGTTCCCACCTTGGCATCTGCAGGGGACAAATTTAAGCTCATTTCCAAAATCTCTACCCAGTAATAGTACTTTTAACTCAGAGTAGGAAAGATTCTGCAGGAATCTGCAGCTTGCAGTGCCTGAGCTCAGACATCCTCCCAAAAACTTGGGGCCTGATGATTCATTTGTGGGTTATAACGCATTTCAATATAGGTTGAGATTTTCCAGAGCCATGTTTTTAAGACTTCATGGAGGCAGGTCAAATTCTAACCTTAAGAGTCCAAACTTGTGCCAATAACAAAACAATAGCAACAAATTACTCTTGATTTAGCACCTGCTGTAAGCCCAAGACTATGCTAGAAAAGGGGCATAGAAAGAAACAAACAAGGGTCTTGCCTCCAAGAATCCCAAAGATCAACAGAAAAGAACTTTAAGTAAAAGGATAGTTTATGCCAGTCAGTTCTTTGTCAAAGATGACTGAAGAGGAAAAAGATGGGGGTTCTTTCTGGGCCAGGTTAGCTGAGAGCCCCTGCACCCCCGACAGCCTTCCCCAGAACCCACAGTGGATCTAGCCACCCATTGTCCCAGTTCCAGACAGCACAGCCAGGTAGAAGCAGTGAAATCTAGTGATCATTAATGGCACAGATTCAGGAGACAGAGAGCTCTTATTCATATCCCAGTTCTTCTACTTCCTAGCTATGTGCCTTTGTACAAGTTATTAATCTCTCACTCATGGCCCCAATATTATCAGTTGTAAAATGGAATAAAACCTAACCTATCTCAGGGGGTGTTGTAAGGATTAAGTGAGTGGATGATTATAAAGAGCTTATAACAGGGCTTGGCACATAGCAAAGGCTATAGAAGCATGCAGTGGTGATGGTGGCGGCGTCATTGTCCCAGCATGCAAACCCATCAGAGGCTGGCACCAAGTTGGGGAGGCAGCACCGAAGACCCAGCATTGCTTCACTCCTGCTTTTGAGTTACTCACTCCCTGCCTGAGCTCAAAACCAGCCGTGGCCAGAGCCAAACCAGAGTCCTCTGCTCATCTCAGACATGCAGGCAGCTCCAGCTCCCCCGCAGCCATTCCCTTTCCTCTAATTCCTGTATGTTCACTATTTTAACTCCCAGGAATCAGGCACTTACTTTGTGGGGTCCTTAGCATACAAGATGCCTCTCCAAGTCCTCACAATAACCCTTTGAGGTAGGGACTATCATGATCTCCATTTTCCAGAAGAGGATCCAGAGGTTCAGAGTGGCTTAGAGCCAGGCAGGGTGAGTCCAGTGCACCAGCTCTGAACCATTCAGCTACATGGCCTTCATCCACAAAGGATGTGAGGCAGCTCTTCCCACGGAATCTTCCTGCAGGCCCGCTCTCCCTCAGAGTGACATCCACGACAGCCCGGCTGCAAAGGGGAGCATGGTAGCCCCAAGTCTCCTGATTCCCACTGACCCCATGGCTCTGCTCGCTTTCAGATTTTGCTGCTGCAGTCCCCAGTGGAAGTTACAAAGGAACAAGTTTGGGTTTCTTAGGCCACTGCTTTTGGATCCCTCTTAAGGGGCCTAGACTCCTCCTCTTGTCTGGTGTCACTGAGGGACAAACCCTAAGTGTCCGCTTACACGCTGCCCTGTCAGAATGACTTCTTCCTCCAGGGAGGGGTCATTAGGATGTAACTACCCCCTTATCGCCAGTGGGTGCCTGTCCTGGGAGGCCCCACAGAGCCATTCCCCAGAGACACTGCTTCATGCAACCTCTAAAGTGGGCATGTCCTAGTTTTGTCCATAGCTACTCCTCATTCTCCAGATGGGCATATATCACTCAGATATCAGTGGATTCACTTTGCTGCACTGCACCCTCTTTGCTGAGCTTGGCTTAAATCCACCTTCAGCTATTGGTCACACAGCATGGCCCTTTGCCATGCCAACTGCTGTCAACACACACACACACACACACACACACACACACACACACACACACCCCTGGAATGATTTGGATGCAAATGGAGCTGGATTCAAATCCTAGTTCTACCAATGGGGTGGTCCTGGCCCTTCTCCATCTGGTCCTCAGTTTTCCCATCTGTAAAACAGAGGAAAGGCCCCCGCTCTCCGAGCCGGCATGTCTGGGCCTACTAGAGGGATCTGAGCCCAGAATTATGCCCATTCTCCACCCTCCAGAGGGCAGCCCCAGTAGTCAGTGAAACAAAAGGACCAAGAGCCGTACAGAATACTGTGGGGGGACCCCTGCCTTCACCAAGCCCCTGCCTCTTCAGAGCTTCCTTTTCCACAAGTTTTACCGGGCCAAGGTGAAAGGCAAAATAGTTTGGGGGTGAAATGCAAGGATTTGGAATCAGATATAGCTGGGTTCAAGACTCAACTCTGCTCCTCACTGGCAAATCGCCGAATCTCATGGAGCCACTGTGTTCTCCATTATAAAATGAGGTGACCAAGTCCTTCCACACTGAATTCCTCTGGGGACTGGGTAAGATTACAAATGGGAAGTGCCTGACCAGAGTGGGTCACACAGCATCATTACTGTGTTCTTGGGGGTAAATGGTGAGAAGAGTCGTGGGCTCAGAGAGCCCTACCAAGGGTCCCAGCACACGAGGCTGCTCATGAATCAGAGGAATCCTTGGGTCCCCCACCTGTACACCATGACCAAGGGGAGTCCATTGGAAAACAGTTCCTGAGAAGTTGAAACAGAGTTACCATGCAACCCAGCGACTCCACTCCAAGTGTGTCTAGAGGATTGGAAACACTGGTGTATTAGTACACAGTACAAATGTGGGTAGAATGTTCCTAGTAGAATTGGTCTCAGCAACCAACAAATGGAAACAACCCCAAAGTCCATGGACCGGTGAATGGATAAACAAACAGTGGTGTACCTGTGCCGCGGGTGATTACTGGCCTGCTGCAGCACGGATTTGCCTCAAGAGCACTGTGCTAAGTGAAAGAAGTCAGACACAACAGACCAACCACGTTGGAGGCTTCCACTGACATGAAATGTCCAGAAAAGACGAATCCACAGAAACAGAAAGGAGATTACCAGGGGCTACCAGTGGTGACCAGAGGCTGAAGGCGGGGAAATGGAGAGAAACTGCTTCATGGATGTGGGAGGTTCCTTTTTAGGGTAATGGAAATGTCTAGAATTAGATAGTGTGATGATACTAAGAATTGAGAAGATACCAACGAATTGCACACTTTAAAGGAATAACTTTTTTTTTTTTTTGAGACGGAGTCTCGCTCTGTCGCCCCAGGCTAGAGTGCAGTGGCGAGATCTCGGCTCACTGCAAGCTCCGCCTCCCGGGTTGACGTCATTCTGCTGCCTCAGCCTTCCGAGTAGCTGGGACTACAGGCGCCCGCCACTACGCCCAGCTAATTTTTTGTATTTTTTAGTAGAGACAGGTTGTTGTTGTTGTTGTTGTTGTTGTTGTTGTTGTTGTTGTTACAAAGTATTGCTCTGTCGCCCAGGCTGGAGTCCAATGGTGTGATCTTGGCTCACTGCAACCTCTGCCTCCCAGGTTCAAGCAATTTTCCTGCCTCAGCTTCCCCAGTAGCTGGGATTACAGGCGCCCGCCACCACACCCAGCTAATTTTTTGTATTTTTAGTAGAGATGGGGTTTCGCCATGTTGGCCAGGCTGGTCTTGAACTCCTGACCTCAGGTGATCTATCCACCTGGGCCTCCCAAAGTGCTGGGAGTATAGGTGTGAGCCACCGGGCCCAACCAAAGGGATGAATTTTATGGCATGTGCATTTTATATATATAAAGAGTTTGGTGGGTGAGAGTTTGAGCACTGGTCCAGGCCCTGAAGTTCTTTCTCACAAACCCAGGGAACTCTGCCAAGCCTGCAGATGGCCTTGGATCTCAGAGGAAAAGTGGTCACAGGCCCTGAGCCACTGCTAAGGGCCGGGTTCTGAGCCAGCCCTGGAAGGGGCGTCTCCTGGGGCAGCACAGAAAGTAGTTAAAGGCGGGGCCCTGGAGCCAAACAGACCTACGTTTCTATCCTAGCTCAACCCCTTCCAGTCCTGTGACCTTGGGCATGTCGTTTGACTCTGAGTCTTAGTTCCCACACGTGTGAAATTGGAGATAGTGACATTACCTTCTCCACCAAGCTGTGGTGAAAATCAAGCAAGTCCATCAGGTAAGTTGCCTGGCATGGGGCTAGACCCAGAGCAAGTGCTAAATATAGGTCAGTCCTAACAGCATTGAGCTCTCGCTAAGCCCTGCCAACATCCCTCCGTAACAGGCAAGAATTACCATTCCCATTTCACAGGTTTTGCCTGCACCAACCTCTGCCCCACTCCAAGGTTCAGGAACACTGAGATGCAGCAGGAGAGTTATAGGGGATGCACTTGAAGCTGAGGGGCCAGCTGGGAGGTGGCACAGATAAGCCACGAGAGAAGCTGGTGGCCTGGCCCAGGCAGTGACCCAAGGAGTGGAGAGAGCCGCGTGCCAAGTGTCTCTGAGAGGAGAGCTGCTCGGGCCCGGAGACGTCCTGGCTGGGGGTGAAGGAGGACTCGTCAATGAGGACTGACTTCTCCCAGGTTCCAGCTTGTTAAGCCAGTGTTGGGGAGGGCTGGCTGGACCCTAAGTTCAGGGGCACAGGGGGAGAAGAGCCCCCAAAATCCAGGATCCTGGAGCGCTCTGGGCTGGAAGCAGAGACATGGGATGTAGGAATCGCCAGGATGACGGAAGAGGCATGGGAATTATGACTTGCTAGGATGGAGAACGGAGGAGGAGGGAGGAGGGAGGAGGGAGGCAGGGGGTGTTGCAGAATTGGGCCCAGGGAACAGCCACAGGTGAGAAGCCAGCAGAGGAAGAGGTAGCTCAAAGGAGCTAGGAAGACACAATCAGGGAGGATGGAACCCTCCCACAATCAGGGAGCTGGGAAGACACAATCCAGAGATCACAGAATCAGGGAAGGTGCAAGAAGAGAGAATCATCAGGAGAAGGGATTCTGACCATGCCTGCTGGGGCTGAGGGATGGGGAGGATGTGTGCCCATAATAGCATTGCATTTTGCCTCAAGGGGCAACTGGTTGTGCTGGGTGTCAGGAGGGGCGTCAAGGGCCCATGTAGGTCGATCAAGACCTAAATGGTGGGGAGACAGGGTGGGTGCCAAGGGAGGGCCCTGTGGAAGGATGCTTAAAGGCCAAAGAAAAAAGAACAGGTGGCTATTGGTCAGGACCCCTGGAACCTCCTTGCTTAACCTTTTGGGCAGCGTTGACCCTGCCCTCCTGGGAGATCCCATGGCGTTCTCTCCATCCATCCCTCTGTTGCAGCGCTGACCCCCTAGAATTAGAGTCATCTGTCTCTCCAAGTGGACCATGAGCGACTTGAGGATTCAGGGTCTTCTAATTTCTGCAGCTCCAAAGCCTGCTATGGGGGAAGAATAGGTACCAGGTGGGCAGACTAGCAAGAAGTCAGACAGGCGGATGGATGCATTTAGACAGACAAGCAGGCCAGCAGACAGACAGGCCAGAGAAAGGGACAGGGAGGCAAGGCCGCTGAGATGACTGCCCCTCCCCCTCAGGGTGCCCCCACCCCCACCGCTGACACTACCAGGCCTGGAGCACAGATTTATCTCCAAATGCTGCCACAATCCAGATATTGGATTTGTAATCACAGGCTCCAATGTTCACAGGATAAATATACTAACAAACTAATTGTTTGTTAGCTCTGAGGTTGGAACAATCAACACATCCAGCATGAGATATGGGCCATTCGCCGGCCCAAGTCTAGGCTATCTCAAGGCCCCCAGGCCTGGCGCCATGGGCACCCCACCAGCCCCCAGCCTGAACGTCCACGCAGGGGGTGGAGTGGGTGGGAGGGCTTCCAGAGTGTGCTGGCACGGAGCGGTCCTCACTGCCCCTGCCTGAGCCTCATCAGTGGCAGACATAAACTAACTCGGTTCCTGGGGACCCAGAGGAGCAGCAGGAACTGTTTGGTAGAGAATTATAGCTGTGGGTGAAATTAGATGTACTCTGAGCCCCAAGGCTGAGAGAAATAAAAAGCATTTTAAATGGAGTGTAGAATTCATATTCCTCAGTCACCTTCCAATAAATAAATCTTGTACCATTTTTTTTCTGTAAACAGTGGTTACACTCAGCTTCCATTGTCTCCACATCCCATATGCCAATCGGCAGGGAGTAGCAGGGCCGTGCTGGAGTGGGAAGGAAAAACATGGGGCATCTTTGAGGTTTGGGGGGACTGGAGCCCTGGCTTCCCTAGAGGTGCCCAGCTCTAAGGAGGCGTTGGGCGGATCCCAGGGTCATAGCCCAGCCCTGGACATCCCTCAGGGATCCCAGGGATAAGACACTTCAGATGGAACTCCCAACCCCCAAGGTTTGAGACCCAGGGGTCCCAGACAGCTCCGCCTCTCTAGGGACCCCCTTCCCCCAGGAAATGAAGCATTGCATGGGCGCTGACAGCTGGGGGCGGAGGAGAGCCCTGCAGGCCTGGCCACAGCAGCTTCTGTTGTTTCCGGTTTTCTTTTTAAAGCCTTTGCCTTCCAGTTGCAAAAAATGGTACTTTCTCACCACTAAAGAGGTGGAAAATGCAGGAAATCACAAAGAAGAAAAACATCACCAACAACCCTGGAGCCCTGAAAAAAATCATTGTGGCTATTTTCACATTTTCTCTTCCAGATTTTCTTCAGTATGTATAATATATGCACACCAATAAATATGTGTTTTACAAAACAGAAATAATCCCTACATTTACTAAGTACCCAATACATACCGGGTTCTGTTCTAGGCATTTTGAATATATTATCTCTGAATCTCAGTTCACATTTTGGGGGCCCTTAGCACACACTGGCACATCTGTGAGCACGAACCTGCATGATACAGTCCCCTCCACACCCGAGAGGCAGGGCCCGCTGTTGTCCTTCAGGGTGGGAGGCGACTTGTCCAAGGCCACAAAGATTGCAAGTGGCAGAGCCACGGTGCAAACCCAGGTCTGTTTGCCTCCCAGTATGTGTGCCCAGCTACCCCACCATTGCCCCCAAAGCTGGAACACAGTGGATAACCGCCACCGGGCCATGCCCTGGCTCCAGCAGTGGGTCCACACCCACTCCCCACACAGTCCACTTCTCTCCTGCTGGCCCCAGCCATTCTCCTTGGACCTGTAGGCACTGTCCGCTTCCTGCGGCCTAAGACTGAGGTTTCCACGGCTGCCCTGATCCTGCCCTGCTGGCTCATGAATGGGGAGGCAGCAAAGACAACGGGCAAACAGTGAGGGATTTGGATTCAGACAGACATGGCTTCAGCTTCAGCGCGGCCTCTCACTAGCTGTGTGTCCTTGGGGCAGTTGCTGACCCTCTCTGGGCCTTAGCTTGAAAATGAAGAGAATAAGTATACTCACTCCACAGACCTATCATGTAAACCAAATGAGATCATCACCGCAGCGCTTAGCACAGCCTCTGGCACACGCCAAGGGCTCCACAACGTTGACTCTTTTAAACACAAAATGAGACATCAGAAAAAGTTTTAAAGAAAAACAGAAAAAGAGGCCAGGCATGGTGGCTCCCACCTGTAATCCCAGCACTTTGGGAGGCCAAGGTGGGCAGATCACTTGAGGTTAGGAGTTTGTGACCAGCCTGGCCAACATGGTGAAACCCCGTCTCTACTAAAAACACAAAAATTAGCTGGGCGTGGTTGAGGGCGCCTGGAATCCCAGCTACTCAGGTGGCTGGGGCAGGAGAATTGCTTGAACCTGGGAGGTGGAGGTTGCAGTGAGCCAAGACTGCACCACGGCACTCTAGCCTGGGCAACAGAGGGAGACTCCATCTCAAAAAGAAAAGCAAAAAAGAAAGAGAGAAAGAAAAGAGAGAGAGAGAGGAAGAAAGACAGGAAGGAAGGAAGGAAGAGAGAGAGAGAGAGAGAAAGAAGAAAGAAAAGAAAAAGAAAAAGAAAAGAAAGAAAGAGAGAGAGAGGGAGGGAGGGAGGGGAGGGGCCACAATGACAAAACACACCACTGACCACATACCCTGGCTCTCTCTCCCCTCCGTCCCTGCTCCCCTCTCCTTGCTCTATTTAATTGGCTGGCAAGTACCCATTTTACAGAATGCCAATTAGCAGTGATTCAAAGTCAGTGATTGACTCCTGAAAAACAAGGAAAAGAAAGGGAGAAGCAGGCCCCTTCATAGAGCTCCTGAGCAAACAGGAGTGACACTGTCCTGTTTGTCCCTGGGGTCCATCGGCTCTTTGACCTGTGAATCTATCATTCCCACCGGAGGAGTCAGTGGAGATGGGAACATTAGTTCAGCATACACTGGTCGATACCTTCTTTAAAAATGAAAAGATTCACCCCCCTCCCACCACCACCATCCCCCAAGCACAGTGAGGAGAGGCACAGGAGACGGAACTGTGCTTGGGACTCAGTTCTGCACTGACTGCCAAGACCGGGCTCACTCAGAGGGGCTTCTGGGGCTGCAGCATCCCAGGAGGCCTTCCTGGAGGAAGAGGGCAGTAGGAGGACATGGGGGATGGACAGAAAGAAGGTCTGAGTCTGGGTGGGAAGGCGGATTGTGGGCTGCAGCTCTGGATTCAGGGGCCACAGGACTGGGTCCCAGGTCACCTACTGATTCCTGTAAGACTCTGAGATTGTTCTTTGCCCTCTCTGAGCCTCAGCTTCCCCCTCTGTGGAATGGGGATGACAACACCCCATTGGAACTACAAGGGTTGTGCCAGTGGGAATGAATGGGTGATGTACAAGTGAGTGGTTCCAGTCCGAGCCCACAGCTGCAGCTGACTCCAGGGTGGCCAGGACTCCCTTCTTCCCAGGGCCCTTGGTCATTTATTTTTGGTTAATTAAATGGTAAGATTTTCATGTCTGATTATTTACTGCCAGCCAGCTTCATTACCAGCTCCCCCATAAATCACAGCGGGGAGCCTGGATCCAGCTCCCCCTCCTCCATGCCCACTCCCAGGCTGAATTCCCGGTCCCCAGCAGAGCTCAGTCTTTGAGGGATCCCAAGAGAGATGGGAGTTGTGACCCTTCCTGTCCTGGAGCGCTGCACACAGACTTCTCCTGACTCCCACCCCCACCCCCAAACCCCTCGCTGTCTAGACCTGCAGTAGCCTCCTATCCACTGGAGTCTCAGAAAGGACTAGTTCCTTGCAAGCAGCTGGTCCAGGTCCTCCCCAGCCTCCCCAGGTCCTCAGGATCACCTGCTGCATGCCCAGCTCTTTCCCAGCCCAAGCTGCAGGACTGGATACCCCTACAGACAAGGATACCATGGTTCAGGGTGGTCAGGTAACTGACCCGAGGTCCCACAGCTGGTCAGCAGGGAGTGAGGATTAGAATCCAAGCCATCTGGCTCCAGAGTCCATGCTCCCAACTACCACCTGCCTCAATGATGGGGAAAGTGCAGTCTTTGGGGTCAGACAGAGCCAGATTCAAGTCCCACTTATGATGTCCACAAGCTGCAAGACCTTGAGCAAGTAGCTTCACTCTTCTGTGCCTCCATTTCCTTAGCTGTCAGGTGGTGACAGTAATGCCTCCCTCCCTCAAGAAGTGCTGTGGGCATTACAAGTGACCTGCCTGGACCAACACCAGACTCAGACTTTGCTTCATGCTGAGGGCTTGCCATGCTCCTGTTTCAGCACTGGGGTGGGGTGGATCCCAGAGTCGGAGGCGCGGAAGTCACCCGGGTGTGGGGCACAAACAGAGGCAGCAGCATGTGGAGGCTGGGAGGTCTCGGGGGCCCCCCTCTGGCTGTGCCTGGAAAGCCACTAGTTGGACCCAGGTGGTGCCCTGGCTGGCAGTGACCCCTGCAGAGCTACCCCCAGCCCCAAGCTGACCCCTGGATGCCTTAGCCCCAGGTGCACACCACAGGGAAGAGGGAAGCTCCAGAGGTGCCCAGTACAGGGAAACTCCAAGGGACAAGGGTACAACAGTGCATCCTCGGCTTGAGTCTTTGCCATTGAACAGAGGACAGACAGAAGCGGGGGTGGGACAAGCCACTCAAGGCAGCAAAGAGAAGCAGCTCCCCCATCTGACCAGGACTCCAGGAGGCAGGAAGGGACCATGCACCTGGTCCCCAGCACCCAACCTGACACAGAGTGAGTGCTTAAATCAAATCCGCTGGATGATTGAATGAATAAAAAAAAAACGACGAATGAACAAATCAACAAACCAAAGACTAAGGAAATGAATGAATGGATAATAAATGAACAAACAATGGCCAAGTGATTGAGCAGACGACTGAACGGATGAGCAATTGCATGACTGAGTGAATGAATGAGCAAAATAACAAACTGTTGAATGAATGAACTAATGAACAAACAACTGGATGAATGAATGAAGGAAAAATGTAAGAATGGATGACTGGATAAAGAAGTAAATGAAGGAATGAATACACAGAGGGATGATAGAATGGAAGAGGAAGGAAAGGAGGGAGGGAGAGGGAGGGGGAGGAGGAGGGAGAGGGAGGGAAAGGAGAGAAGGAGGGAGGGGGAGAGAAAGGAGGGAGGGAGGGGGAGGGAAAGGAGAGAGGGGCAGGGAAAGGAGGGAGGAAGGGGGAGGGAAAGGAGGGAGGGAGGGAGAGGGAAAGGAGGAAGGGAGGGAGAGGGAAGGAAAGGAGGGAGGGAGGGAGAGGGAAAGGAGGAAGGGAGGGAGGGGGAAGGAAAGGAGGGAGGGAGGGAGGGGGAGGGAAAGGAAGGAGGGAGGAGAGAGAAGCAGGGAAGAGGATGGGCTTCTCCCAAAAGGCAACGTGGCCCCTCAAGTGAGCCTGTCTGGTCCCCCAGCTCCAGCCCCTCCATCAAAAGTGGGTGGGAGCCTCCGTGCACATCCCCTGCAGAGCTGGAGCGCAGGGAGCCTCCTCACTGGCAGCCTTGAAAGCAAGGCTCGGGGAGGCCGGTTGGCTTTGCCAAGCACCCGACCGAGTCTTTAACTATTACATTAAGCATCTGCTTTGCCATTCACGGATCGGATAGCATTTTACCCCTGAGATATTTGATTTTATTACCTTCCAGGGAGAGGGCCAAGCAAGTGTTCTTATTGATTTGCACATTAAATATATTAGTAATAAAACAACATCTCCGTAAACCAATTGTAAAATCAATATTAATTGGTACCAAAATATCACAAGTAGTTGAATTACAATTAAGGGAGGGGTGAGTCCTGCCTCAGGGCACAGTGTGCCAAGGTCCCAGAAGCAGAGGGGTTGGGGACCAGGTTTCAGAGTCAGGCAGACCTGGGTTTCCCTCTCTGAGCCTCAGTTTCCTCATCTGCTAAATGGGAGTAGTCATGCTAACAGGCAACATTTGATGAGGATTCACGAGGTGTGTATGTGTAGTGGCTGGCAGTAGCACGTCCCCAAGAAGTATTCTCTTCCTCCCTTGGTTTTAGTCCCAGCTGTAGGCCAAGTGTAAGTCATTCTCACTATAACAAGAAAAGTGGCTATTGGCAATGAGGCAAAGAGGCATGAGCGGGGTGCGGGAGAGAACAGCAGGAAATACAGGGAGCTAAGGGGGGTGTAATAGGCTGGGGGATCTGGGAGGACTTCCAAGGGAAATGTCTCAAAGCTAAGACCTGAAAGCTGAAGAAAGAGCCCAAGAAAGGGGTTTGGTGTGCTGAAAGAAGGCCAGGGGCCACAGCGCCCTTTTGGTTTCTCAAATAAGAAAAACCAAATCCATCAGGAAACTTGAGGGTGCCTGCCAGGGCTGGGCTGGTGTGCTGGCATGAGAGTCCCGGGTAAGCAGGGGCCCCTGGCATTAGGCAGACCAGGAGTTTCAAGTGACCCTGTCTGGCCAGCCAGCCTGGGCCATGTAGGCTGCTTCAGGAGCAGGGTGACCAGGGTGCCTGTGAGGACCGCTCAGTCTGTCTGCCAAATCCAGCAGCGTGGGCCAACTCCCCGGGACCTGGAGCAGACCATCATCCCAAGGACCACCATGGTGGTCACTACTGCCACAGAAGAGCCAGTCTCCCCAGCTCCACCCTGCGCCACTCACAGTCCCCGGCCCTCCCCCTCCCAGCTCTCCCAGAGCGCTCTGGAGGCATTTCACACAGGCCCTGGCCCTGGAACCTGTGTTCATGGATGCATGGGTATGTGGTTCATTGGTCACTAACACTCCCCAGTAACACTCACTTTTTTTTTTTTTTTTTGAGAAAGAGTCTTGCTCTGTCACCCAGGCTGGAAAGCAGAGATTCGATCTCAGCTCAATGTAACCTCCGCCTCCCAGGTTCAAGCCATTCCTGTGCCTCAGCCTCCCAAATAGCTGGGACTACAGGTGCACAGCAGCACGCCTGGCTAATTTTTGTATTTTTAGTAGAGACGGGGTTTCACCCTGTTGGCCAGGCTGATCTTGAACTCCTGCCCTCAAGTGATCCACCTACTTCGGCCTCCCAAAGTGCTGGGATTACAGGCATAAGCCACCACACCCGGCCAACAATCACATCTGATCCTACAACAAATAGCCTTATAAGGTAGCTTTGACTGTCACCCCCATTTTACAGATGAGAAGACTGAGGCTCAGAGAGAAGGCACCAGTCGAGACAAACAACCAGCAGGTAGAGGGCTGGGACTTGAACCAAAATCTGTCTGACTCCAGAACTCATGTTTTTCTGTTGCTTCCAGGCCCAGCAGGGATGCTGAAGGGGGTGGCAGCAGTTTATGGCAGCTCAGTCACAGACAGATCACTCTGGCTCTGCTGTTGCACCTGGTGTGTTCCAGCTGCAGACTCCAGACAGAAATCCCCCCCATGCCAAGAACACCTCTTTCCAGTGCTGACCACAGCACTTCCAGCACCCCTGGACGTTCTGGTTTTCCTTTGCTCTTAGAGATGACTATAATGACAAGATGAGTACGAATAATAGTACATATCACATGTTGATAAAGGGCCTTTCACCATGCCCAAAACTCCACCCACATTTTCTTACTTGACAGACAACAGAGAATAAGGATTAAGTTTGCAGGCTTTGGTCAGAATCACCTGACTTTAAATCTCAGCTCTCCTGGGATTAATAGCACGCCTGGTTGTGCAGCTGTATCCGTCAGCTACAGCCACAGTAATGCTGCATAACAACACTTTGAAACTCAGTAACTTACAGCAATAAACATTTATTGTCCCACCCGTGGGTCTGCAGGTTGGCAGTGGTTTGGCTGCTCTAAGCAGGGCAGGGCTAAGGGGCTCTACTTCAGGCTGAGGGTCAGCGTCAGGGCTGCTTCACAGGTCTCTTCTCACACCAGGACCATGTCTACCCAGAGCAGGTGCCCACAGAAATGGCAGAAGATCAAGAGCCAAGAGAAACCGCACTGGCACATCGAGGGCCACTACCCATGTCACTAGCATTCCGCCAGCCAAAACAAGTTCCACTGCCAAGCTCAGTGTCAGTGGGACAGGGAAACACACTTCACCTAGAGTGGGAGTGGGAAGAAAGATTTGCTGAACAATTATCCAGACTACTGCGGTACCCTTGGGCCTCTGTTTTCTCATCTGCAATGGGAACCAAGTGCTAAGTCAGCAGTACAGGCTTCGGTCTGACTGCAGGACCTTCCAGGGCCCATGCCTTTGCCTCACCAAGGCTTCCTGATTTTACCCTGCTTTATTCTGTGGCTTTGGCATGTTGGCAATCTCCTGGGGTGGAAGAAGCTGATGTCCTGGGCCCCCATGTCATCTGGGTCATTTACTCAATGACTGGTCATGCCACAAACTCTCTCTCATATCCAGAGTTTACCCCAGAAAACTTTTAAGAACCCCTTCCCTGACCAGCATCCATAGGCCAGGTGAGGTCTGTTCAGCCTCCTACAGCACACAGCCTCTCCTGTTGTGTGCTCTTAGCACAACCATGACTCACTAGCTATTGAACACCTGCATGAATTCTGCCTCCCAGGTCTGCAGGCGAGAGTCCCGAGGGCAGGGACTGGGTCCGTTGTTCGCTGCTTAGCACCAGTGCCTGGCACACAGCAGAGCCTGAACAACCATGAGACTCTGTGGCTCAAATTCATTCCTTCATTTACTTCTTTATCCAATCATTTGTTCATATATTTTCCAACTCATTCATTCATCCAGTTGTTCACAATTCCAGCAGGCTCCAGTTGCCGATGGTCAGGTGTCCTGTAACACCATCGTCACAGGGGCTGCCCTTGGGGTCAAGGAGGTAAATTTCAAAGAGAGGGTGAGCTTGACAGATACCCAAAGGGCTGCACTCCCTCCCTCAGCTTCTGTCCCCCACTTCGTGAAGAGGAACTAACAATAGCACCTCCTGTGGTTGTTGTGAATGTCAAATGCTCTAGTGGATCATCATTTTTATTATTGTCGCAGAAGCCACCATGCACTGAGCTCCCTCTGTGCCAGGGACTGTGCCAGGCCCTTTTCCTGTGTGATCTGATGGAGTCCTCAGAATAAGTCCTTGGGGGATGATGCCCCAGTGGTTGCCACTCTTAGAGGTGGAAGCTGGGAACAGAGGGTTAGCAACAGTCCAAGGCCACACAGGGCTGGGATTCCACAGCAGGTCTCCCCCTCCCCGGGGCTGCCTAGGCACACCCTGCTCTGCTCCCTCTTTTGGCAGGAACATCCTTGAGGTCGGAGCTGCCCCTGGAGGAGGGTAGATGAGAAAGCACCCCACAAACCCCAAGAACACAGGGCTATGTGTACTGAATCTTGCTGAAGAGCCTCATTACAGAGAGACATGAAATAACCCCTGGGGGGCTCCCCGGGGATATGGGGATTATACCCGGGCTCTTTCCTGGTTTTTTAGGGTCCTTTCCATCCCCCTCCGGTGGCTGCCTCCCCAGGGAGTCATCAAACCATGTTGCTCTGAGGGCCCTCTGGTCCCATCCTTGGACCAGCCTCAGGACCCTCCACTGACTCTCCTGGCTGGAGAACAGCCCAACCCAGCCAAGGATCAAGGGTCACCAAGCAGCCGCCTTCCCCCACTCCCACTGATGTGAAAGGCCCAAGGGAGACCTTAGCCACAGAGCTGAGATTGTCTAGAAAAGAAAGTGAGCAGTGGGAGGATGGGCAAAATGCATTCCCAGCCAATGTGTGCACAATTCCACCTGTGTCTGCCTGTGTGTGCATGTGTTAACATATGTGCATATGTGTGCCTCCAATGTGCTTGCACTATGCTTGGTTACATGTTTAAGCATGCACACAGATACGCATGTGTGTGCACGCATATACACAAGCATGGTACACATACATGCGTGGTATGTCACACAGGATGGCCTTCATATGTTTACCTTGTCATGTGCTTTGGGTATGTGCATCTACAAAGAACACGGTCGTCTGCCTTGGGATATGCGTGGATGTAGGTACCTATGCATGCGTCTGGGAGGGAGGCTGGAATGTGATATCTACTTGCCTTTCTCCAGCTAATGCTCCCTTTGCCCAATCCCAAGCTTTCTCTAAGTTGAAAAGGTTGAATGCAGTGATTTGCTATTAATTATTGGTTTTAGGTTTTTGTTTGTTTTGTTTGTTTTAAGAATTGCCACCACCTCTGTAGCAGTGACTGGCTGAGCTTTGATAAATAATTCCAGCCACTGGGATTCAAGTACTCTCCAGAAAAGAGGCACATGGGACTCCCCGCTCCCTTCCACCACCCTCCCACCTCCCCGGGTCAGCTCCAGTACCCTATAGCCAGCAGGACCCACGGAAGATCAAGAAAGGTGATGATGTGGCCAGGCGCGTTGGCTCATGCCTGTAATCCCAGCACTTTGGGAGGCCAAGGCGGGTGAATCACGAGATCAGGAGTTTGAGATCAACCTGGCCAACATAGTGAAACCTCGTCTGTATTAAAAATACAAAAAATTAGCCAGGCGTGGTGGTGGGTGCCTGTAATCCCAGCTACTCGGGAGGCTGAGGCAGGAAAACTGATTGAACCCGGGAGGTGGAGGTTGCAGTGAGCTGAATCACACCACTGCATTCCAACCCGGGCGACAGAGTGAGACTCTATCTCAACAACAACAAAAAAATAAGCAAATAAAAGAAAGAAAGGTGGTGATGTGTTTGTGGTCCCAAGCAGGTCCTCCTAACCCTGCAGCTGCTCCCTGGGGCCCTGGGAACTGGAGCTCACTCACCCATCACGAAAATAGTAACTGCTGGAGTGGCCCAGCAGAGAATGGAGAGACTCCAGGCTTCTCCTTGGGGACAGCAGTAGGGGTGTCAGGCACCTCCCACCTGCCATCCCCCCCAAGTTGTAAATAATGCCAAAAATGAGCCGTTTTTAAAGAGTGTCCAGTGGGATTGTGGAGGCTTGTTTTAATTATACAAAAACAGCATGGGTGCTTGGGCAGATGTTGGCGCTAATTGTTTTGAAAGCAAGCCCTCTTGGCTCTGCCAAATCCTGTGTTTGGGCACATTGTGATGTAATTCCCCAGCAAGGCAGGTGAGGTCACTCCCTCTGCTGGGCAGGCTGGTGGCTGCTCCCCATGCACGCTTCATCCTAGACCCACCCCCCAACCCTGAGCAGACCTGCAGCAGGAGCAGAATGGGGGTCCGGATAAAAGGGAGAGTGGAGCGGAGCAGACCAGGACTTCGCCTTCAGGATCCTCTCCTCTCCTCTCCTGACCTCACCCCTACCAGCTCCAAGCACTGGCTTCCACAGACCCTCAAGCAGCCAGATGAGGGGACACTTCAAAGCCGAGAAAAGGGCTGGGAGGAGAATCAGTGGATACAGATGGAAGAAGCAAGAAAGAACAGGATCCATTGTTACTCCATCCTTGCTACATGCCTGGCCCTCGGCACAGATTATCCAATCT